>NC_069794.1:10428429-11065043 GCF_027406575.1 Nycticebus coucang | reverse complement strand
AAGTAGCCAGCCCCAAGCCTAACATTTTTTTGAAGAGTCAAGTTCAATCTTTTTTAAAAGACATGTAACTTTATGCTCTACTCTATAACATTTCTCAAGGAGTTTTAATGCAAAACTAAGGTTTTCAGTTATTGATTTCTAACCTGGCTAATTCTGAGCACCTCAGCCCTGCCTATAAATAGGCATCCATGAGTGTGGCTTGGAATCAGAATTTTACTAATTTCTCCAAGACAGTTTTTCTCTGCCAAAGAGATTTCACCCTGGAAATTAGTTTTCAAAATTTTCTGGCAGTGGTTATTAATTTTGAAAATTAATAACTGCCTGTTGTTACAGCTTCCGACATGGGGACAAGCAGGTCAGTCAGAGGGAACCTGAGATGTCAAAAGGATACTAGAAATTAATTCTGCGGAAGCAACTACAGCTGAATGGGCTCCTCACACCCACGTAGGATGTCCTGAAGTTTCAGCATGTTATTTTAGAATTCATTCTTAAAATAAGCAATCATAACCACTTTACACATCCGCCCCTTTTAGAATGCATCCTCAAAGAGAGTGCTTCTTGTAACCAAAGAGAAACCAAACATTTTATTTAAAGGCTGTGGACACACACATGTTGAAGATCATCTCATACACTAAAGAAGTTATAAGGGAAAGCAGAGAAATCCGTATCAGGGAGAAATGGGTTTAAATATCCCTTCTGCCCCTTATGAACTATTTCATCCTGACTGTCTTATTTAACCTTACTGAGCTTCCGTTTCCTAAGCTGTAATATACTGTAAAAAAATGGAACATGATTTGTCAGGGTGCTATGAGTATTAGAGGACAAAATAACAGATGTCATTGTTCAATAAAGCTTATTTACCATGAATAATCAATAAAGTCTTATTACTTATCTTACTACATTATCCCCTTTTAGACAGTAAATATGACATCAAAAGATGTATCAAAAGAAATGATTTCTTTTAGACTCTTTCAAATGGTAGGGTTTTCTGTTTTTATACAGATGAATCTCACAAATGTTTTTCCTATTCTGGTAAAAATCATTCTGATATTCATTATCATATGAAAGTTCCACTTATTCTCATTTTTTAAAAATTTACCTTTAAAATACTAACATCATGTTTATTTTGCTGGCAGCTCAGGTGGTTCACATTCTGGATATCAATGGGAAGAACAATTTTAAAAGAGATACATGGAGTACTGAAAAATATATTACATATCACTATTTTATAGATTCAGATGAGATCGAATCCCCTGGAAAGTAACATCTACATAGATAGAGAACCCAGATATAATATGGGCTTTAATTTTCTTTATCTTTAGAAAGTAACCACATATATTATAAAGTTTATGTGTGTGAATACGGATACGTGTATGTATTTTTATGACTGTGGGATTAAAATATTATAGAAGTTGCTCAAAGGGTGAAAGAAACATGGACTAGGAAATGAAGTTTAACTTTTTTTTGTCCATTTAAAAAAAAATTCCAACTATTATAGGGGTATAAACATTTTGGGTACGTGGATTTCTTTTGTGCCGTCTGAGTCAAAGTTACACATGTGCCCCTCACTGAATGGTGTGTGTTGTACCCATTACGTGTAACTTTACCTGTTCCCTCCTGCCCTCTCCCACCTGCTCGGTATCTGTTGAGTTTACTGCCACATGTGCTGACCACTGCAAGATATCACTTAACTCCCTTGAGAATGGTATCCATCAAAGAGATTTGACTTTAAATCCTGACTTTCTCACTTACTGTGTGGGCACATTATTTAACACTATATCTTCAGCTGCAAAATGGGGGAAATCATTCCCTTCATGTTGCTCTAAAAATTAGTTATAAAAGCAAAATGCCTGGGAAATAAAAGCGTTATTATTAACCAATGTTATTATTAATTTAATAATAACCAATGTTATTATTAATTTAATTACAAATCCATATGCACCACCAAAGTATTTTCATTTTTTATTTAAATATTTTAAATCAAATGTTCCCAATATGCAATTATCGAAACATAATCTTATGTCTCCCACTTAACAGACACCTCTGTGTAAATCCTGGGAGGTAAACAAAGCCCTCTCTCTTGTTCTTCATCCTTTCAAAAAAGTTTTAACATAAATCAGAGAATGATGCCACCAAAATGGCAGAGCAGAGGCAAACTAGTGCCACCCCCACCCCTGCAGAAAATCAAGAACAAATATAAAGCACTGAGAATGTCACCAGCAATGCCCCAGAGAACTCAACCAGGAGGATGGGATAGTTTTCAGGGCCACGGAAAAGTGAAGAAAACTCCACAAAGATATTAGGAATCAAATTTTATATTCAAGATGCCCAAAGCCATGCACCAAGCTTGTGGAAAAAATTTCCCCAATTCATAGTTACCACACTGGAAAAAAGGAATTTGAAGTAGCCAGTCGGTTCCTCACCATCTTGGGTTCCCTGGCAGGAGACCCATCCCTACCTCAACCCACAGGAAATATCAGAGGGAGAAAAATTCCTGAGGACAGTCAGAGATGGGGTGGGGAGTGAAGATCAGTAACCCCAGACTAGGAAACTGGTCTGAATCTCAGTTCAAGCAGAAACCAAATCAGTGTGTCTGTTCAGCAGTATAACACAGTAAGAGGTACATCTCTTGGGTTCCCTGACCATCTACTGTCAGCCAGCCCTCCTGCACCTCCAGGATGTCCCCTTTGGGACGTCCAATTATACTCATATTTTTCAAGGAAAAAAAAAATGAAGAGGAAGGAATACTTTCAAACTCATTCTACAAGGTGCTGACCTGATATCAAAAGCAGACAAGGGCACACTAGTATCCTGATGGACAGGGATGTAAAAATTCTCAAGCAAATATTAGCAAAATGAACACAAGAACACATTTAAAAGATCATCTGCCATAATCAAGTAAGATTCATCCCAGGGATGCAAGGATGGTTTAACATCAGCAAATTGATAATGTGACAGATTACATTAACAAAACCAAGAACAAAACTGTCCGATCATTTCATAAATGCTGAGAAAACATTTAATAAAATTCAGAATCCATCCCTTTATGATAAAAACTCTAAACAAACTATGTACAGAAGGAACATACCTCAAAACAATAAAGGCCATATTGGCAAACCCACAGCTAATGTTACACTGAATGGAAAACTATGGAAAGCCTTTCCCCTAACATCTGGAAAAAGACAGTTGATACTTTTACCATTTTAATTCAACTAAATACTGAAGATCCTATCTAGAGCAATCACACAACAGAAAGAAATAAAGGACATCCAAATTGGAAAGGAAGAAATTAAATTATCTTTGTTTGAAGATGATATTATCTTATACTCCATCAAAAAAATGGTTAGAACTGATAAATTAATTCAGTAAAGTTGCAAGATACAAAATCAACATACAAAACCCAATAGATTTATATATGCCAACAGTGACCAATATGAAATGGAAACCAGGAAAGCAATCCTATTTATAATAGCTACAAACAATATAAAATACCTAGTAATCACTTAACCAGAGAGGTGAAAGATCTTTACAAGGAAGCTATAAAACTCTAATGAACAAAATTGAAGAGGAAACAAAAACTGGAAAGATATGTCATGCTCATGAATTGGAAGAATTAATATTTTTATGACGTCAATACTACATAAGTGACCTACAGATTGAGTACAGTCCCTATAACAATACCAGTGATATTGTTCACAGAAATAGAAACAAAACCCTAAAATTGATAAGAACCACAAAATACTCCGAGTATCCATAATGATTCTGAGCAAAAGAATAAAGCTGAAAGCATCACATTACCAGATTTCAAAATATACTACAGATATTACATGAAAGCTATAGTGACCAAATCGGCATGGCACTGGCATAAAAAAAGATGGAGACCAATGGAATAAAGTAGAGAACCCCAAAATAAGTCCATACCTTGTCATCCAACTCATTTCTGACAAGGATACCAAGAACATATATGCGGGAAAGGGCAATCTCTGTGATAAATGGTGCTGCTGAGAACACTGAATAACTATATGCAGAAGAATGAAACTAGACCCTTTTCACTCATCATCTACAAAAATTAATTAAAAACAGATTAAATATTCAAATGTAAAACCTGAAATTACTAAAATGAAACATTGGGAAAATGCTTCAAGACATTGAACTGGGCAAGGATTTCTTGAATGATACCCTCAAAGCATAGGCAACCAAAGCAAAATTAGACAAATGGGACTATATCACAGTCAACCGAGGGAAGAAGCAACTCACAGAATGGGGGAAAATATTTGCAAACTACCCATCTGACAAGGGGTTAATTACCAGAACACATAAGGAGCTCCAACAACTCAAAGGGAAGAAAATCACATAATCCAGTTAAAAATGGGCAAACAATCTAAATTGACTTTTGTCAACAGAAGACATACAAATAGCCAAGAGGTGTATGATAAAATTCTCAAAAATTGTTAGTCATTAGAAGAACGCAAATCAAAACTATGAGATCTCTCACCCCAGTGAGAACGATTTTTATCAGAACGACATAAAATAAAATGCATGCTGGTGAGAATGTGAAGAAAGAATCTACATTGTTGGTGTGAATGCAAATTTATACGGCCACAATGGAAAACAGTACATGAAAGGTCCTCAATAAACTAAAAATAGAACCATCATATGACCTAGCAATCCCACTATGGGGTATACAGCCAAAAGAAAGGAAATCAACAGATTAAAGAGGTGTCTGCTCTCCCGTGTTAACTATAGCACCATTCGCATCAGCCGACATACAGAATCAACCTGAGCACCCATCAGTGGGTGAGTGGATAAAGAATATGTGGTGCATATACCCAGATGAATGAAACCCAGGCAGCAATGTGGATGGACCTGGAAGTCATTCTATTAGGAGAAAGAAGCCGAGTACGGAAAGACAAACATACCATGTTCTCGCTCATACATGGTAGCCAGGTGAGTGGAGACCGTGAAGACAGAGTGACTGAGACAGGGAGGGGAGGCGGGAAGATGAAGACAGATTGATTCATGGGTACAAAACCACAATTAAATAACAAAAATAAGACCTAATGTTAAATAACTCAGTAGAGTGACTAGAGAAAACAATAATCTACACTTGATCTTAGCCAAAAGGCCAAGAAGCGATGAGAAAAACAATAATCTATCACATATATAAAAGTAACTAGTAGAGAATAATTTGAATTTTCCCAGCATTAAAAAACTATAAATGTTTCAGGTGATGGCTATCACAATTACCCTGATTTAATTATTATACATTGTATGGATCTATCCAAATTTCATATAGACCCTAGAAGTAGGTGCATCTATTATGTATCAGTTAAAAACTAAATAAATAAATATAAATCCAGAAGACGCCATAGATAATTGCATGAATTTGATGCAATTATATTCTTAAATATTCTATAAAACTTTCTCTTGATAATGCTCATAGAAATTAAAATTTAATACTCTCAGGTTCTCCCACGTGTCTATTTTCATTTCTCACCTTTGCATTTTTAAAAACTTATTATTTTGTGAGAATAATTTATAAGGAAGTAATTCTTTTCATTTACCAAGTACCCAAGGGTTCTGGGTAAATAAATTTATTTATGACTTTGAATATATTTTAATACATTTTTAAAAACTTAAATTTTCTTTAGATGAGCAATAGCAAACTGACAAAAAATCTAACATTATATTGTCTCTAGTTCAACTCTTACTGAAAGTTTATAAAATGCCCCAAATTCTATAAGCTTCTCCTGCGTGGGGTGACCTATCCAGGGGTCCTCAAACTACGGCCTGCGGGCCACATGAGGTGGTGTGATTGTATTTGTTTCCATTTTGTTTTTTTTTACTTCCAAATAAGATATGTGCAGTGTGCATAGGAATTTGTTCATAGTTTTTTTGTAAACTATAGTCCGGCCCTCCAATGCTCTGAGGGAGAGTGAACTGGCCCTCTGTTTAAAAAGTTTGAGGACCCCTTGGAGATCACTTAAAATAGAAAAATAAGTTATTAGTAGTTACTGTGAAACAATAGAAATAAACTCCAATTGTTCTGGGCATCTGTGATGTGTGATTGCTCTACCTCTGGGCTCTAAAGTTAATGGTGCAGTCATCAGGAACATTTACCTGAACTTTTATTTAAATCCTGCTCTGTCTATATTAAACATTTATATATTTAATAATTACATTTACTTATCTTAAAGCAATTTTTTAAAATTATCTCACTCACGGGAATAAGATTTCATTATTTGATACTAAGCTATGAATACATTTTTGTCCTTTCTCAGGAATAATAATAAAGTGTCAGTTGAGTCTTCATCTTTTCTATTTCACCTGCCAGCTCATGTTTAAACCTTCCTCTTTCAGCTTCAGGGACATTCTGCCATCACATTCAGTATTTTGCAACATCTGTTCCTGCTACAGGCCACTGCTCTTCTCAACTTTCTTTAGGAGATAAACTGCTTTGCTTAGCCAAATCTCATTACTCTTTTCATAATTGCCTTGGGTTGCCATTCATTCTCAGGAAAGAACCTGAAGTTTTACCTGTCACACTATTGAAGATGAAGCCAGGCTTCCCTTCTATGTGCTTTACAAGAAATTAGTTTCCTTTCAAAGCAAAACTGTGTGTGTTGAGTTCCTTCCTTGTTTATTCTGTTTGCCTCACAGATTAAACAGAATCAGTTCCGGAGGTCAGCTGTGAAACCCAGAATATGACAAGGTTTGGGTCTGAAAGCTTCCTCAGTACAGGCTATAGCATGAAGACAAACCAGGCAGAAACTGGAAGAATTGTTAAAGGGCAATGATTAAGAGAAACGAGGCCAGAACAGTTCTTGGCAACGATAGCTTAATATCTGACTCAGAGGTGTTGATGAGACATTTTTAAAAATTCATATTATTTTCAATTGACAAATTATAACTATATTACATATCTGGAGCACACTCTAATGTTTGATATATGTATACTATGTCAAATGATTACATTGAGTGATTAACATATCTATCATCTATCAACCCACAGCAATTTTTTTTTTGCAGTTTTTGTCCGGGGCTAGGTTTGAACTCACCACCTCCAGCATATGGGGCCGATGCCCTACTCCTTTGAGCTACAGGCGCTGCCCCACAGTAATTTTTTTGTGATGGTACATTTGAAATTTACTCTTAGTTATTTCAAAATATACAATGCCTTATTCTTGATTATACTCTGTTGTGCAATAAAGCTTGAAACATACTCTTCCTGCCTAACTAAAACTTTGTACCATTTTACCAGGGACTCCTTCTTCCCAGGCTCTGGCCCTCCCCCTGCCCTTCACCTTTGGTCCTCACCATGCTACTCTCAACACCCACAGATCAACTTGTTTCCATCCCACCGAAGTGAGGTCATGTGGTGCTTGTCTTTCCCGGCTTGGCTTATTTCACTTAGCACAATGTCCTCGAGATTCATCCAGGTGGTTCCAAATAGCAGAATTGGATTTTTGCTTTTTTTTTTTTTTTTTTGTAGCTTCTATAGAAAAAAGGAATTATTATTTTTTTTAAAACAGCTTGAGATTTTTGGTGTTTTATTTTGTGTTTGGACATTTTTTGAGTCTCTAATAATAAAAATTAAATTGATGTCTGGGCTAGACCTAATGGTGTTGACAGTTTTTCTGCTTATGTGTGGGACTTTAAAACTGTAAGACTCAACAGCGTGTGTTCTTAAAATGAATCATCAAACTTCCAAATTGTGATTATGAAAAGCATACTAACCAGTGACTAGCTAGGCATTTTCTTCTCAAATAGTAAATTAAGAGTCACATAAAAAGACGACAAAATATGTGTGTTATATGATGCCGATTACACATACAAGACAAAATGCAAGTATTCCGTCCTAACTGCTAAGTTTCAAGTAACTATCACCATCTATAAAATTCTTCAAGGTGTATTCCATTTTTAAAATAAAATAATGATTTGGAGCTAATAGTCAGAACACAGGAAGTCTTTTAATGTATTTTTTCAATGACACTATTTCTTACTACTGAGGGCAGCACAGAGCTAGCAAAAAATACTGAAGTGACTCAAAGCAAATGACTTCTGAAGGCATTTATGTGACTCTTCCCAATTTATATTATAATTTTTGTGCCATTGTTAACTCTTGACTGCCAGGATGATGCCTGGTCCAGCTGCATGAACAAGTTTTAACTCACAGTCTGACTCAGTTTGAACGAAACAGTAACTCTGCGCCTTCTGCGCTCACTGTAGTTACAACATAGTTGCTTCCTTATCCAGATTTCTCTACTCTTCACTCCGTATCTATTGTCTCCAGCCCACACAGTATCTTTTTCCATTTTCACATTCACTCATAGAATAATCTAGACATATTCTACAGCCCACACACACTCAAAAAAAAAAAAAAAAACAAAAGCAAAACCATAAAACCCGACTACCTCCAGATTTTCTTTCATACCCTTGTCTCTTCCCTCACACACCCAGTAAATTCTCTTTGTCACGGCTTCCTTTGATTTTCTACCCCATATTTGTATTAAATTACTGCTTTCTTTTTTGCTTGAAACATTAGTTTTCTATTTTATGATCATTTTTCCTTTCACACATTTGGTGACTTCCTTTTCTCTCTGTGTTCTTTTTTAGTTCCCTCTTCTTTATCAATTTGTCATCATCTTATTATCCATCCAAATATAATAAGTTATCAATTATGTGTTCAAGAAATAGTTGCTAAGTTATTAGTCTGTGCTAGGATACGAGGTACTAGGGATGAGGAGATGACCGTAACACAATGTCTTCCATACTCTTTCCCGTAGGCATCCTTAAGGACCTCACAGGATAATAAGGAAAATGACAGCTGGCATATAGCTAATGCTTTTGCCACGAGCTCGTGGCTTGCTGAGGTCTTTCCATTCATGCCCTCATTTACTCCTCCTGACAACTCTGAGAAGTATGTCTTGTTATTCCAGCCACTTCATAATGACCTAAATAATTTATGCAAACTCATACAACAAAGAGTTGGAATTGAACCACGTTTTTCATTTCAAAGGGATATTAACTATCTGCAGTTTATTTACTTCTGACATATACAAGATACACTCTGTGAAAAAAAAAAACCCTCCACGTACAGAATACACAAAATAAAAGTTTCGATATTTTTAAATTCAATAATCCTTACATACCCAATTGTTTTGCAAATGGATATTGATACCTTAAAAATATTTTGAAGACAAATGGCTGCTTGTAGTCTTCTTTTGAATTAATCATTTTAAATTGACTTTGTATGTCTTGAATCAAGATTTTTCTTTCTATAATTTATAGATGAGTTCTCCATTTGTAAATAGATGAATTCCTACACAGGTCATAAAATCCATTTTACTACACCTGATCCCTGTTGCCCTTAAATACGGCAGAAACATGTCTGTTGTGCCTCTAGGTTGTGCTGGAGTCTCAGGCTCTGATATCTAGTCAATATCTACCTAATGGGACATTCCGGATCATGCATGTCCAGGGGCCAATATGCCACTCTGTTCTCTTTTCCCACAACTCCACTCCTTGGACCGTGTGGTAGCAAAGATTAGCCAAGTAGGAGAGACAGGGGCCCTATCCATGCAATATAAAATAGGTAATTCAAGTATGTATATATATATGTGTATATTTATGTAGATATACAGTATGTGTGTGTATATATATATATATACATATATATAATATAGTATCTTCCCATCAACCCTAGAACACAAAATGCAATAGATAGCAGTGTTTTGTTTAGAAATGGGGGGGCATTACAACTATTTAGAGGACTGTTTTAGGGAAGGATAATCAGAGCTAATAATTACAAAAACAGTAAATTTTTTTCTAGCACTCTGATACCACAAAAAGCTTCATCATCATCATGTTAGCACACTTCCCATTTTCCCTCACTAAAGAAGGTTTCTAAGTGTATACTTTGCATTTGCTTAATCTACCCTTTCACCAGGGTACACTTTTCAACATGGGTGTCTTAAATATTTACCTGTAAAAACTGGATGAAACCACGCTGAGAAAGCAGAGAATATAAACAAAGACTCCCTAACATTGTTTTAAATTTTTTTCACAGAGAGATCTTTCTGATGTAAATTGCATAAATGTCCTTTTTCTGTCACTTAAATTAGAATGCACTTAATAGATAAACTTACCCTGGTTTTGTGTCATTTACTACACAGTGATAGGTAAATGTTCCAAACATCTGAACTCCTAAAATTCCATAAAGAAGTAGAAAGAAAAGTAGGAAAATTGAGACACTCCATATTTGTTCTCCTGATCGCCTGGAAAATAAAAGGTAAGCAAAATAGGTAAAACTCACAGTAAGTTTCATAAACTTCTTTTCTTAACTTACACAAATATGTTCTTACTTTAAAATGTTTGTGATTCTGGTTCTTGGCAATTCGAACCGGAAATAAATCCGGAATGCCCGGATCATAATTAGTGGTCGTGGGATCCTCAGCATGCCCCATGGTGACATCTGATCAACTATATCTGCAATTTCAAACACCTGTAAATTAAGAGATGGATAAATAAGTTTAGATTTTTCCTTAGCTTCACTGGTAGTCATCAAATACATACATAACAGTACAAGGAACTGCACCCTCTACCTTGAATTTCATTATCCCTCACTAAAATCAATTTTCTTTCCAGTACATTTTGAAGCCTCACCTGTCTTAAGAAGAACAAATACATAAACTAATAAAGGTGCCATTAATCTTGTTCCTGTCAAATTCACCAAGGCACAGTTTTTATTCACAAAAGCAAATGCCCATTTAGAATACAAGAAGGTATGCTAAGTCTTCCTCACTGAGGATGTTTTTTGATGGAGGCTTTGGATAAGGGGTTAAAATATTATGAAAAAAAGAACTGTACCATTTACTAATAGGCAAAACGATAATTAGAAAATGTTTGTCAATCATGCAATAGTTACTAAATGGAAAAGAACTCATTACTATGCAGGATGAAGTTAGACTGTTGGAGAGATGAGCTTCATAAAAATAAGGAAGCAACGCTTATGAACAAACACTCAGATGAGCTGGCAGAATGGGACTGTGTATTTTTTTTTATTCTGAATTTTTTTAAACTTTTTAAAAGACAGGGTTTTGTTCTGTTGCCCAGGTAAGAGTGCAGTGGCATCATAATGCAACCTCAAACTCCTGGGCTCAAGCGATCCTTCCACCTTGGCCTCCCATAGCGCTGGGATCACAGATGTGAGTCCCCCCTAGTCTTTATTCTGAATTTCCAAATGAAAAATAGAAGAATAAGCTCTAGAGAGAAGCTTCACAGTACTGCATCTAAAGTCACCATAATGTCATGTACATGTAAAATGTGTCCAAAGGGTGGGTCTCATGTTAAGTGTCTTACCACAACCAAATAAAAAGCAATCAAATCAAATCAAAAGAATAGATTAGTTGAATTAAACACAAAATCATTCCTGAATGAATGCATGGGAATGAATACTATTTTTTTCCAGGAAAATCCCTCCTTTAAGCCTTTTTAATACAGATTCACTATTTCTTACAATAAGGCATTTTATATTTGCACTATAGTATTTTACATTGACTACTATGTATACAAATATAAGTCTATGTAGCTATTTTAGTGAAGATTTTGGTACATAAAAGACTAGAATTTTAATTTTTAATTTCAATTTTTTATTTTACAAATACTGAAATGTCACTCCATATTTTTCCTTTATTTCAATAATATGCTTTCGTATCTGTTTAATAAGGAATAATTTCCTACAGATTGATTTTCTTACTATAATTCACAAAAATATCCAAAAATAATTAGAATGCTAAATTACTTGATTTTCTATCAATAAAATGTTTGATAAGATAGAAATACTAATTATCCAGATTTGATCATTATACATTATACATTTGTATCAAAATACACTCTCTACACCATATATATGTACAATTATTATGTGTCAAATAAAAATTTTTTTAAAGTTCAAATTTGTCAGAAATCAAAATAAACAACTTGAACACTTCTGTTAAAATAAAAAATGAACATAATGTTGGAAATTTCACAATCATATTTGATTTATATTATATTAATGCTTCTATGTTAGATTTTCAATGCAAAATCATGCCCATTTTTGAAAATACCAGTTTTATAATTTAAAAAAAATTGAATTACCTGTAACACCAATGAAACCCAAAGGCAAAAGACCATAAATCCATCAAAAACACACCAGCGATCTTTCACATAGGAATTATCCCCCTAAAAATAAATTTCAGGCAAAATTAATACTTTTAAAAAAAATCCGTGGAGGGAAGACTTAAGTAGTAATTCAGGAAAAGCTACACATAAATTTTATATCATAATTGAACAAACTTTCAAAAGGAATACTTTTAGTATTTTAAATGGCATTATTTATAAGGAAAATAACTAATGAAACACAAATAACTACAGATACATGCATGTAAAATTTTAAATTTCTGTAGAGAGAAAACACCACTATGCCTTTTTACTCTTAGCCACACAAACTCTACCACTTCAGGAACCAGAGACCATCCTTCCCAATAGGCAGTTTAGGTCCTAAACCAGCCATCTTCTGAAAAGAACCAAGAGTACACAGTGGTCAATTTGAAGACCTTTAAATATGTGTGGTCAACCACCAGTAGTGGAAACATTAGCCAGAAATTTACCTCAAGCTAAATGAAGAATAAACTTACTTTAATTTGCAATGAAAACTTACATTACCTTTAACTTTAATTGGGATTACATATGTAAAACAGAAAGGAGAATCTATTCTGACAATAGAACATATATTTTTTAAAAATGGGAATTTTAGAAAAAAAATTTCCTTTGGGATACCAAAACAAAACTTCCGTGAAGTTAGAACTAGAACTTCTCTTCAACAGAAAAAGCTTTGCCTTCTCAGGATTATCTCCTTAGGCCACTAACTCTGTTGTCATCCATGTAACTCAATTTTAATTCAGTCACACTGATCATTATTACGTCTAATTTAACTGCCTAAGAAAAATACAGATAGGAAAAGAATGCCAAGATCTTAAATAAAACCATAAAAGCACTACAGAATATTCAGGAAAATAAAATAATTTCTATAACCTTCCCCCATTAGTAGCAAATAGGTTATTAAAAGTTTGAGAGGTTCCAGAAATAATTTCTTGTTTGCAAAATGAGCACTATATTAAAGCACTTACTGGAAGTTAACTTCCCCAGACGTGAAGTACCAACTAATCTTAACAAACACTGGTAAGCACCTGCTTTGTATAAGAGGATGCCTAACCAACACACACAACAACAACAACAGCAACTTTTTTTGGTAGAAAAACATAGGTGAACATACCCAGCTAATGCATGAGGCGAAATAACTTACAGTGAAGCTGTAGACATAGTGGGAAAGGGGAGAGGTTAGTTCTACGGAAAGTTTAGGGAAAGCAATGCCAGCTCCTAAATGAATACACAAATAAATTTATCAGTGGAAAGACAGTCAATCAAACTCGCTGACTCATGGGTTTGAGAAGATTCACAGAGGACACCAGAAAGCAAACTCAGAGGCTCAGCTCTGGGTGAAAACGACCCTATTAAATTAAGGGTCCTTATCACCATATGATGATTTATACCCAAGCGAGAGAAAAATAGAATCTTAGGATGCGACTAATTATATAATCACACAGAAACATATGCACATATTAAATACACAACAAATAATTTAAGGATATTATAGTTGTCCTCAAAATCTCACAGAGCATCTTTTATCATAAGTATCTTATTTGTCTTGTATATTGCACAATTAATGGAAAATATAAATTAATCATAATGTAAATGAGGACAGTATTGTCAATGTAAGATTGACTTTTCTCTGAGCCTAATTTTGATTAGCAGCCAAAAATATCGTGGAAAACATATTGTTTAACGTAGTGTTTCCTTCCTTCATTTGTTTATTCACTCAACATATAAAGCATCTTTATATTCCAAGGAGTGTTCAAGAAATAGTGATATAAGAGTGAATAGAACAAAAAACTCCTGCCCTATGTAACTTGCATTTTCAATTCAATAAAATGTAAAATACAAACTGTCTAGTAAGTGTCCTGAAGAAACAGAAAAGTGTATATTTTCAAACTGGCTTTTATTGAGTGAAAAGAAACAATGTGGTTTTTACTCGTATATTGGGCAAAAAAAAAAAAAAGGAAAATGTTACTTGATTTTTATTTTAAGAACTAGACATAGCTGCGACTGTTTTTAAAATGCAAATACCTCTAAAAATGAGAACTGAAGTTTTGTGGGCCTCAGCAGGAAAATATTCTAAAATTGGAACAATTAATAAGTAAATGTTAGAAAGGAGAAAGAATAATTACGGGTCATTAGGTACACAGGCAACCAGATAGGATTAGTTCATGCGGTATTTTTTCAAAACAAGCATTATTATTCCATTTCTTTGGTGTCATAAAAAATGTTATATGTGGTGTCACTATAATTAGCTTCCTTTATTGCTCATCATTTGCTCTAGAAATGAATTAAAATTTGTTAGGATATAGGATGAGAGCTTATCATTATATTGAGGATGATTTAAAATTTAGCAAATGAGGATAAACAGTAAGATTTCCCCAAAAGAGCAACACAGAGGCCTAGAGCCAAGAGAGGAGAAAAGACATACTTTTTATAAGGTATTCATATATATATGTGTGTGTGTGTGTGTGTATTAAACAAATAGGGTTTGTCTATTGCAACAGTAAGAAATGGAAGGCAGAGAGTGCTTGAGCTGTGGGAAGAAATCAGCACTCTGGTGGCTGATAAAATGAGTGATTCAAAAGCTGCCCGTCTATTCTTCTAAAGGTAAGCCCCTGAAGGCTGCCAATAAGAAAGTAATAAAGTGTCACATGAGTGTTCAACAAGCAGAGAAACAAAACAAATTTAGAGGGATATACTTTGCAGTCACAAAATAATATGCACTCATGTAGTTTCATGAGCTCGTGATTTATTGCTCCGTGTTCCCAGGGCCCATCTGTCACTGTGTCTTAGCATTATTATTTATTACTGCAGCAGCACTTAAAGGATGCATGCTACTTTTACCTAGAAATATTGCCAGATGTAAAACAAACTGAGAATCGTCTGCAGAACTCACAGTCTGCAATACATGAGAGGCTCTGCAAAGACAGACACATCACCCAAAAGGTTTGTTTTTGCCTCTTGGGATTTGGAGAGCAAGAATGCTTCTAGGAAGAGGAATTAGCCGGGAGTGGCAATTAATTGGCAGATAGCTGCAAGCTTGGGTCATATTATGAAAGACGGGAACTGTTCTAAACGGATACAATTCTCTGATAAAAATTTAAAAAACATTTCTTGCTGGAAGGAGTTTCTGCTTCAGTTTCTCTTTCCAGAGTGAACTTCCCAGACACAGATCAGCTTGTGCAGCTCTCAGAGTAGAATGCCCCATGCGTCTCTCCTGGCCACAGAAGGAAGTCAGAGCTCCTCCCAGGGCCTGGTGCAGCTGGGCTGCCTGGCCGGGTCCCTGGTAGCTGTGACCTATGCATAGCCCAGCTGCTGCTGCTGCTGTGAGCTCTCCAAAGTACCAGGCTGTCTTCCTTTTCTCCCTCTGTGAAATCCCTTCCTTCCCTCCCTCACCACCCCAGCCACGCGAAGTGGTCCTTTAAGGCGTCCCTTCAAATTCCTTTCCAAATTTCTTCTGACATCCCCAAGCAGATTTTTGTAGTCTCTTGTGTGTGTGCACCCTCGTTCCCCATAGCTTTTACGGACCATTATTAAAGCTCTTTCACAAGGGCGGCGCCTGTGGCTCAGTGAGTAGGGCGCCGGTCCCATATGCCGGAGGTGGTGGGTTCAAACCCAGCCCCGGCCAAAAACCACAAAAAAAAAAAAAAAAAAAAGCTCTTTCACAAAACACTGACGGTCATCTCTCACTAGCCAGATTCTCATTAATGCCGATATTTGATATTTATATTTCCAAAAATGTCTGCCCATGGCCCACTGTGAAACTAGAAGAAACAATCTGTACATGTGCCAGTGGAGACATTTAAGTTGTTCATGAATCCTGCCAAAGACAACAGGGTGCAAGGCAGGTACCTTGCTCTTCTCCCTTCGGGCTAGACCATATGAACACGCTGTTTAATTACTTAACTATTTATAAGCATGCATCACTACCTTCCTATTCCTTAACTTTGCCCAAAAGGGTAGCTTTTCATAGCACCCAGGACTTTTATCCATCTGAAACATATTCTTCCCTCTGCCAATGAAGTTTAACATTCTTCATGATACAGATTACAACCTTACATTTTACCACCAAAGCATAATTAACACCATTTGTTACTTCTTAAAAACCTATGAACCTGTGAAGTAAAGCTGCTTCTTATAATTGATGCCATTGGCCATTCAAAAAATGTGGTTGGCTGATAGTACTTTAACGTAGTTTTTTGTCCATTTACATCAGAATATGATCCTGATTTTGCTGGGCATGTGCAAAACATCTACTACTGAGTTCAGGTGTTTAGCAGGCAGGTGTTTAACTAAAGTTTTTTAAATTATGGTAGAGTTAACTGATAAGAAAGAGCCCAGTAACTTGAACTGGAGTGATTTACGAAAGAGGCCCTCTAAAAAGTATTACAGAGCCCCTGTGATGGACCCAGGTATTTTTATTAGGATGTAGCTTCAATACCCACGATATTTCCATATTTCTCATGTAACTTTAAAAGGAAAACAGTTGTTTTGTGTTTCCCTTCAGCTAGGGCAGTACAAGATACCGAAATACTTTAAATGCTTTTATTATACAGAAATATGCAGGTAGATTGTTACATAGGTGTGAGAGAGTGAGTTGTTGATATTTGGAGGAATTGGTTGGAGATAACCCTAATAATTATATATAATTATAAATTATATATAATAATTTATAATAGTAATAGTTTTCCCATTTATATTAATGGAACATATGTCCCTGTTTTCTGACAACATACTATCTAACGTGTTGTCAGGAATATATTGAGTTTAGAAAATGAGGAGTGTCTGTAGGTGCCAAACCTGGTCTGCAAAGTGGGTCGGGCTCCTTTCTGTGAGGACAGCAGCTCTGCCTGGTTTTGTGTGTCCTTTCTCCTAGGACAGTGACAAACTTATTGTAAAACAAGTTTTTATTTTAATTTAATTTAATTTGCTGAACAAATAAAGGAAAATTTGGAACCACATTTGGGTTTAAGAATATAACTCTCTCTCATACTTGTATTACATATATATTAAATTTCTTTAATTTTCATTATTTAACTTTTTGGCAAATCACTGCGTCAAAAAATTAGTGGCCAATACTAGGAAGCTATAACTCGATTGCTTTTATTTTGAAAAATAAGGTTTGTGGGTTTGTTTTGTTTTGCACAATTGCATAAACTAGGTATCATTAGATAAGATTACCTTAATCATAGCTACAAATTTTGTGTGTACCATAAAATGGTCAAAACAGGCTAGCTATAATTTTATAGCACTATGTATAATGGGTGGGCAACAATACACTGCTTTGCTTCTATTCATATTTTGTTATGGACTAATGTGGCTTTATGCATGGAAAACACTTCTGCAAAAATAAAGGGTGATCATTTCCCAAATCACTGACATGTGAGTACATCAACTCACACTTGCTCTTTCACACAGAAGATAAGGCAGACAGGTACTCGCAGATTAATAACTAAATCTGACTGTTGCCTAGAACTGTGCTAGTTGGAAATTAGTGCATACTAATCATTTAATATTTGCACATCTATGTTCCAAACAATGTGAAAACTTATCTGGAAAAGTATATAAATAAAACGCAAATGATCATACTGCCCCAATATATGCATGAAAAAACCTAAGCTTGAGTCTTATAAGCAAACAAGAGACTGAGTGCAGTTACCTCTGCATTAAGTTAGAAAAGTATGAAAAAATAAGCTTTGTAGCAGGCATGTGGTTAACAAAAGTTTTGACAATTATGGTAGAGTTAACTGATGAGAGCAAAGAAACTTGAATGATTTAGGAAAGTGGTCCTCTAAAAAGTATTACAGAGCCCTGGTGTGGACCCATGTGTTTTTATTATGATGTACCTTCAACATCCAAGATGCGTACTTATTTCTCATGCAACTTTCAAAGGAAAACAAATTTACAAATGCAAAAATACAAAGCCAATAAAATTAAAATTAACAACATAAATTTAACGTGACAGGTGACATCTTGCTAAAACAAAGTCTGATTAAAAGTTTAAGTTTTAAATATAGAAACATAATCTCAAACCCAATGTGCTCATTGTTCTGTGTCTGTTATGACAAGCATGTTTGAAGATGTCTGTGGTACAAAAATGATAAAGTTATGACCTGGATTTCACATCATAAAAATGACAGCAGGCACCAATTTAGTTGTCACAGCCTAACAATAAGGGGGACCACTATGGCAAAAATTCAGTAAGGTGACACATTTAAAACCTGGTTCAGGATAATCAGACCTCACATTTAACCATAGTTAACTAAAATCTCAGCCAGCATTTAAACCGTGAATACCAGTTTTAATGAGAGATGAAACTGTGCTGACTACATCAGGATAATGTTAAAAATGCAATGTGACTAAAGACTGTACCACATTTATATGTAATCCAGTTATTCTTGAATACAAAAGAGAAAAATCACAGCCGATTTTAATTTTAAATTTCCGATTCTTACAGATTAAAAATAAGACAAATATTTTTGTCTTAGTAAATGGCTCATCATCTATATATTTAGGTAAATAAGAAAATGTTGGAAGTGACTAACTTATAGCATTTTTGAAAACAACTTGGTCGTAAATCAATGTTTTCCTTTATAACTATTGCTTCAACTTCTAATATTTAAATTATTAAAATGTCTGTTCCTTCAGTGCTCTGTTCTCTTGGAATGAATGTATAATTTATGTATCAAGTACACCCTTGTTCTTTTTATCATTAGATTGTGACAATTACAGCGATGCCTACAGTCACTTTCATGTTGTGAAATCCCAAGTCTTGCTTTATTAAATAACCTAAGACATAAAAGTTTTATTCTAGGGAAATGTCAGTCATTTGTTTCATTCAAGTTAGAAGCTTAATGAAGTCCACACATGGAGATTTCAATCATAGGGTTTCACCCAGACTATTCAGAGGTTTTAGTTCAGGGCAGAGGTTTCCATAGCCAGAAGGGCCAATTATGCAAGTGATAGGGTCATCCAAGGGCCTTTAGTAAATCACAAAAGATAAGATAGGATAGGCAAGGCCCAGGGGAGTTAAGTTACAAAGGCATAAAAGAGATTTTATTCTCCTAAGACTAACTTTCTCTCAAATTGACCTCTGGAGTTAACCTAAGCTTTTCAAAACCCAGTGCTTAGAAAAACTGGTCTAGCAACTTTGTAGAAGACTGAGTTTTGGAATCTTCCTGAAATCTGTTCATCGAAGTCATGGCGGGATGCCTATCCCTCTCATGAATCAACAGAATTCCACACAATAATTACTAAGAAATAGAGTTGGCTATTGAGTGGATACCTCAGAAAAAGAGCCTGAGAATAAATGGCAAAATTTGTAGAAATGTAACTCAACAGGCTACAAATTGCAGGTGAATGCAAAACAAAAGAAAAAATTAAAAACAATTAAACAACTACAACAAATGTCCCCAAGGCACTGCAGAAAAAGCAGAGGTAATGGAATTTCCTAACTTCCTAAGTATACCTAAAAGAAACCCTTTCCAAGAGAACAGAGACCCATATTAAAGAAACTCTTGGAGTACAATACTTGAGTAGGCAGGAACCCTAGGGCCAATGGATAAGAAGTTCTAAATTAGAGGCCAGCCGTCCAGAGCTCAGAACATGCTGGCAGGTGCACAGAGAGGCTCTAGTGTATTATGTATCATGGTAAGGACAGTGGGGGGACCCTCCATAGTGATCATATGTGGAAGCTACTCTGCCCAGTATGTGGGAGAAACTCCCATTTCCTATGAATGTTGCTTTGAGCAACATCAACAACAAAACAAAGAGCAAACTGTAATAAATATATCATAGGTTAAAATAAATGGAATGATACATAAACATATAACCAAAAATTAAGCACACAAAGCAGATGAAAACAATGATAGAATATGACTAAACGACCAAAAGAAATTAAATACAAAAGTAACACAGAACTTGAAGTAGGAAAGTACAGAAATGATGTCTAAATAATAGGATATCATGAAAAAAATCATTATTCCAGAAACGATTAAATAGAAATGAAACAACCATTTTAGAAAGCAGAGTAAACTAGAAGGAACACAGGAGGGAATGGACAGCATGCAGAGGACAGTAAGGAAAATAGAATGCAGAAAGCATAAAAATGAAAAGAAACACATTGAAAGAAAATGATGGACATCAAAGACCAAAACATACACCCTGGTGTAATGGAATACAAAAGGAATCTTGAAGAACACACAGAACAAAATAAAACAAATATCATGTGATGATTCCAGTAAAATATATGAATAACAGTGAGCAAAAATACGCATGCTCATGGAATTCTTGGCTTTACCAACAAAGGGAAAGGCTCAGTACTCAGAAGAAAATATCAAATTGCTTAGAAGGAAAAAAAAGTCTATTTCCAGTGGCCACATTTTAACCCAAAAGGCAATAAAGCAGCATCCTGAAGAATCTCAAAAAATGAAAATGTGAGACAAGCACATTCAAAAAGCTAGAAATAGACAAAGTAAGCCTAATAAAGGACTTTAATAAAAATAAAAGCAAAAATTAATAAGTTAAATCATTTAATTATTTAAGCTGGTTCTTTTTCAAAATATCAACAAAATAAATATGCCCATTGGCTAACCTAAAATGAAATGAAACAAAACAGACAAAAAATAATACCAGCCATCCTAACCAAAAAAGAAAAATATTCTAATCGAAATAACAAAGAATGCAGAATTAGGAGGACTTGCTAATCAGAGGAAATAAAAATTATTTGGAACTCACCATATGTTAACAAATTAAATGAATTAATAATACATAGTGAATAATTTCTTAAGAAAATTCACTTCATGAAAAAGATTCAAATAGACCAAGCAAGTCTAAAGGACAATTTCCACAGAAGAAACAGCAAGAATTGCAGAGGAGCCTCACCAAAGAAACACCAGGAAGAGCTGGTTTCACAGTAAATTTACACCAAATTTTTAAAGTTAAAAGATTCCAAAAGTACTCAGGTTATTTCAGAGCATGCAAGCATGAATGTGCGCGCGCGCACACACACACACACACACAAAAATGGGAATTCTACTATCAAAACATGACAATGACTGGAAAATTTTAAATAAGGAAAATAATAATAAATACAATCAAATAACACATTAAAACAATACACATGTATGGTGGTCCACTTGGGTTTTTTTTCCCCCAAGAATGTAAGGATGGTTCAATCTTAAAATTTTTTTTCTACAATCAGAGCTAAGGAAAAAAAATCATTCACCAAAACTCAAAATCTAGTCATGACACAACTCTCAAAAATTGGAATTAATGTCTGTTCAGTTAACCTGATAAAAAAGTACATACTTCAAGCCTAAATTTTTCTAATTACTTAATGGGGAAATACACCAGAGGTATTCTAGACAAATCAGGAATGAGAGAAAGATGTTCACTGTTTCTAATACTGTTCAAAATTTTATTGCAATGTTAGTCAATCCAATTAAATAATTAAAAGTAATAAGGGGCATAAGAATTAGAAAAAAAGACAAATACAACTTTGTATAATAGGATGATATGGAAACAAAACAGGAATTAGTGGGAAAACTGCTATACATAATGCAAGCACTTAATACCTTTAGTAAAGTTGCCAGATACAGAGAAATCAACAGCCTTCCTTTAAAAGAACAGTAAGTTAGAATATATAATAGCATATAAGACCTCATACAGATAGCAAAAAAGACAAAATTGAATATGAAAGCATAAATATAACCAAAAAATGTGCAAAATCTATGTAATGAAAACTATAAAACATTCCTATAAGACACAAATGCAGACTTGATAGACTGGGAAGACTGCCCATGATATGTGACAGGAAGCATCGTGCACGGCACTAAACCATAAGCAAAGCCTGAGACAAGGGCAAACTGGGAAAAATAACTACAGCTTACACCACAAAGGGCTAATACACACAGAGTGTCCCCAAAATCGGTAACTTGAAAACCACTCTTAAATATAGAAATGCACATTAAAACAACACCGAGTGGCCGTTTCCCTCCTGCAGATTGGCAAGCACCCAGAAGTCTGACGTATTTTCTGTGGACAGGTCAGGACACAAGCACCTGCACCGTTGTCCAGCCCGCAGAAACTACTCAGTGGTACCGTCTGGAACCAAATTGGCCAAATCCAGAATGTAAACTCTGCCACAAGACAGCAGACTCAGGTCTCCCAATGGATCAATGGCATCGAAAGACTTTTTTATAGGGTATGAGAAGCTAAGACTTCATAAACTTAAAGAGTCATCAAGGAGACTTAAATATAACAATCAAATATACTATGTAAACCTTGTTTGAATCCAGATTTGAAGAAAACAGCTGTAAAAAAACAGATATCTATGTAAAAAAAAAGATATCTATGATAAATGGGAAAATATGAACATAGATTAGTTATTAGCCTACATTAAGGAATTGTTAATTTTGCTACATATGATAATGGGACAGTGGTTATACAATTTTAAAAAAAGAAAATTCTGTCAGTTTGGCACTACATAAGGAGTTATTTCTGAAATGACTTTTTTTTTTCAGAATTGTTTTAAAATAAAACAGAATTGGCCAAATATTGATAATTGTTTTTATAGGGATTCATTGCAATTTAATATACTTTGGGGTATATTTATAAAAAGTCTATAATAAAAAGTTAAATATACACATAGTAACACATTGACCGTGATCATTCTCTTATAAGTATACAATGACACACATATCTAAGGGAAGCAAATAGAATTGACCAATAACTATGTATTATGCATTTCCTCATTAGATTCTCAAAATCCTGGTACAGAATGAACCACTTTCCCTCCAAAATTACCTACCTTGAAATGTCGATTCAACCAGTCCATGGAAGAGTCTGAGGCTCTAAGTCATGAATCAAAACCTTAAAGCAGCGGTTCTCAACTTGTGGGTTGCGACCCCTTTGGGGGTCTCCTGCATACCAGATATTTACATTACGATGCATAACAGTAGCAAAATTACAGTTTTGAAGTAGCAATGAAAATAATTGTATGGTTGGGGGTCACCACAACATGAGGAACTGTTTCAAAGGGTCACGGCATTAGGAAGGTTGAGAATCACTGCCCTAAAGTCTTCCTTACTGCTTCACTTTACCACCGCCCACCTAAACAGCACAATTTCAAATTCCTCAGGGACAGTGCCACCTATGTGTTTTTAACCTCAGTACCCTGTTTCCCCGAAAATAAGACAGTGTCTTATTTTAAGGTGTGCTCCCAAAGATGCGCTAGGGCTTATTTTCAGGGGATGCCTTATCGTTCCTGTAAGTAGGTCTTATTTTCGGAGGATGTCTTATTTTCGGGGAAACAGGGTAACATTTACTGCTACAGAAGCAAGAACTATCCTATGACAGAAATTTTCATCCTTTTCTTTTTCTTTCTCTTCATTTAAAAACATCCCCACCCCCTGAGTGGTGATATTGTTATGCTACACATTCATTTCCTTACAGTCCCAGAATTCCTTTCTGTCTCTTGGCTTTTAATCCTTCAATATCTTCAAAAACAGCTCAGGTTAATGAGCTGAGTATTATCTTGCTCTCACTTTATCATGTAACATTTTTGCTGCAACCTATAAATCCGTAAATATTAGAGTGACGCAGTGCTCTAATATCCCCAGTGTCACAGGGGATGGGTTCAGCCCTGGGCAGCATGTTAAACCCTACTCTGGACTTCACGAAGTTGGCAGTTAGATGTCCCAGTGCTTTGCCAGATATTTCAAGGTCTGGTGCTTCATAAAATGTAACTTTTTAATTATTCTCAGGCAACCTATTCCTATCAAACTCTGGAGTTATGCCTTTAAAAAAAGCTTCAAAATGAATAAAATAAAACGACACTTTGTTTTACCAAAATTAACACAAAAGCATTATTAAACAGATACAGACTTTCAAGGCATTGTAGTTTAGGTAAAGGACTTGTAAAGGCTTACCTTGACAATACCTCGGATGTGCATTTTTGCTATCATCTCTGCCGTGTACAGAAACATCAATAAGGTATCCAAAGTAAACGTCACATACTGAAGAGGAGGATAGTGCTCGAAGGTCATGGGCGTGTTCATGCAAACAGAAATGACGCTGATGATGGCGCAGATACGCAGCAAAGAGTGGACCCACTGCAGCAAGAGCCCAAAGTTACTGGAGGCACCATCAACGGGCAGCGTAAGCTCGTCTTTAAATGACATCATTTGGAAAGCATACTAACATATAATTAAAATAGTTCACTAGTCTGAAGGTAATAAAGTGCATATAATGTGCTAAATGTTTTCAAAAATTGTTATAATAGTTGTTTAATTCTCAAAGCAGCTTGTTTCCCACATGAACACACTAGGGCTCAGAAATGGCAACGGACATCACTTTGGTCACACTTTAATAAGAAGCAAAGCCCAGACTTAGCCTGAGCGGGCTGCCTCCAGTCCCCGATCGTTTCCTGGGCATCAGGCCAACACACAGGAAGACTGCGTTCAATTAAAATATTTGTTAGTAATAAGGGAACTAGAGGTGCTATTACTTTCATTCTTTTTGTTCATTTATGAACACCTAGAATTAGGGACCCTATTCTATTTACTGTAACTTCTAGCATCTAGCACAATGGCCTATCATAGGCTATCACAAACGCTTTCTTAAAATAAATTGATAACACATTCCATACATAGGGTTTTTCTTTCTGTTTACATCTTACATATAATGTCCTGATATGAAAATATATATATATTTTTTGAATCTGGCCTAATCCTACATTTTAAAAAGATAATAAATGGACTTTTTATTTTAGAGAATATATTTTATACAAATTTAGCCCAGACTATTCTTTCAAATTTTCAAAAAATAAGTTTCTGTACAATTTTCATAGTACAAATCTTCTGTCTGAAGGTTTTCCTTAAACCCAAAGTAAAGAAGAAAAGAATTAGCAAGGTAAGTGTGTATTCACCTGTGCTTATGTATAGGATATACAATCACTCACATTTCAATATTTTATTATGGAAACGAATATGTAGGATAAGAAATCCTTAATAGTATTGACAGGCTAAAGCCACACAATTAGGATTACTATCTAATTAATTAGTACACAATTCTTAAACAATTTAAATATGTTATTTACTGACTATCTTGGACATATATGCAGTGAGGTTAATTCTTTAACTTCTTATCTCCCTAGTGGAAGGACTGTAGGAGATGGATTCTGTAGCTATGCTGACTGCAGACAGCAGAGGAAACATGGAAATGCTAGTCGGAACTCTGAGGAGACTCTGACACTCGCAGGCTGATGAGGGGATTATAATATTTATTTGACAGCTCTAATATTTGCAGGAAGACATAATTCCACTAATTCCATACCATATAAGCCCCTCCCTGATGATTCAATTTATTTTAAGGATTGATGTACTTTTCATGCAATTTGGAAGCACTTCAATTAACATCAGTGTGTGAATTTAGCCCCATCTGAACTACCAACATAAAGGATGTAATTACACAAAAAAGCTTCAAAAGATAGGTTCTTCCACAACAAATCTGTTTGGAATTTGAAGAAAGAATTTAATTAAGCATTAATAATTTTTTAGTAAGTGCCTCGAAGGCTACATCTAGAATACTACCATCTTCATAAGTTCTCAGAAAGCTTGGTACAGGGTGAACACCAAGAAAAAGTGAGTGCTTTATTCCAATCACTTTTCTAACCAAAGTCCTGTTTATCAGAAACACTGGGCTCCGAGAATACAAGCACGGAAGGAAGTGACATAGCTCTGACTCAAATATTTTGTAGTCCAATAAACGAAACACATATACATGGGTAATTACAAAGGTTTTGAGATAAATAAAACTCATGGGAACAAATGAAGCCCTCTCAGCAACACTGATGAGCTGAAGTCCTCTCAGCAACACTGATGAGCTGAGCAAATTAATACCTGCACAGGTGGATCGGAAAGGACACTGTTGACTGTGTTTCTTGGAAGTGAAATAATGGGCCATAACCTAGTCCTTCTCAAAACTTTTAGTGCGACCCATATATACGCCATATACATGTATATACACACACAATATCTGTATAATATATGCATATTGTGTATACATATACAATAGACAATATATATTTACAAGATAAAGTTACACTATATACAATATAAAGTTATGTTTCTAAACTAGGCTAAGTGGAAAGAGAAGAGTTTCATTCTGTCAGCAGTGGAGGTGAAGGACCTTTCAGAGGAGGATGGGGACAGGGTAACACTTTGATGGCCATGGTGGAGGAGGAGGATTTGGTTCATCAGAGGAGCTGGAAAGGGCCTCCTGGGCCAGGGAACACCATGAGCAAAGGAAAGCCACAGGAGCAAGCCAGCAAGTTGGAGGAACGGGGGGCTAAGGCTCAAGCAGACAGAGTGTAGATTCAGGAATTGGGAGTTTCCGGGCAGGTTAGAACCTGAATATAAAGAGCTGCCAATTAATACTAACACATTTTAATTTGCAGTGACAATAATAGGGATGATTTAATGATTGTAAAGCAGAGGGGTAACATGAGCGAAAACAGAAAGGCAGAAAGCAGTGTGAACGGGCTGGAAACGTGGTCTGGAGGGCAATGGCAGACAGAAGGACAGCAGGAAGCCCCGGCAGGTCACCGGCATCACAGTTACGGGAAAGACAAGCATGCATGGGGCCACAGGACATTACATTTTGTTACTTCAGCACTGACTATGAATTTAATAATGCAGCTGCTCCCACTTTGTTTTATAGAGCTGAGATTACAAAACTGGTGAGCATGCGGGCCAGGTTGGCCGGGGTCTGTTGCTATGGTGTCTAGTAGACAGTGATACCTGCCATAGTGATCTTCCGCCCAAGGCCCCATCAACTCAGTTAGGCAGAGAAGGTAACGAGGTTCTTCAGAGACACTATCTGTTATTTCATTAACCTTTACTTCTACTCAAAACTTGCAAATCAGGAGGAGACCTTTAATTCCAAACCTGTGCTGACTGTCTCCCAGACTGCCGTGTGCTGAAACTGTAAGTAAAGGAAGTTTGTTAGCACAGCTGGCTCATCTTGGGCTCCAGCTGCCAATCAGCCTGCGGAATGGTGTTTTCCCCACACCGTGTGGCTGTGAGGATAGTGTGCGCCGTGGGGTGGGGAAGGAGCCCCACCACCTCCCACAGCTCCCTGTGTGAGTGATCGGGGCACTTCATTATTTCACGCAATTGTTCACAACTTTCAGACTCTGAGACTCACTCATATTCTCCTACAACTCAACCAGGTATTTCAAAATCAAAGGTACGTTAATTTTGAATTTGTAAGTCAAATTTCCCTTCGATCAGCATGTGCTTCTCCATACTTCAAAAGGGACACTTACTGGCTTGTTAATCCACAGTATGTCCGCGTTGTCTGACAAAGACTCATCAGGGCCAAAGTCAGTCACTGGCTGGGCCTCCACCCTGGAACTCTGCTTCCTCTTGAGCATGCTGAAGTTAGCTTTGGTGAGCAAGCGCAAAACCACAGTCTGGGGAAAGAAAAAGTTGCATTTGTCACCCAAAGCATCTTAACCTTCAAGAAAAACAATTGAATTCCCTTGTATATTTATGCGTTTGTAAAGCATCCATGGCTTGTCTCTAATGTATATTAATAACCACATGCAAACAGAAATCTTTTTTACTAATCAAAAGAAAAATATTAAAATTCATGTCAAAAATTTTGCTGTTATTATTAGACTGGATATCCCTATGTATATTCAGCATATAAAATCACCTAATAATTTCACCTCGTATTTTTTATTTTATAACCATACTAGACCACAGTATCTTCCACAGTATTTTTCTTCTTCTTTTTTTAAATTTATTTATTTATTTATTTTTGGATTACCATAAGGGTACATATGATTAGGCATTAATTTTATCTCATATTTTTAAAATTTCTATTAGAAATGAATATGAATAAAACCTGGGGCATGTTATTTCTCTCAACCCAACAGATTATCTTACATACTTCATAAGCATTTTAGAGATCACTGCTGTAGAACAGCTGGAGTAAAATAGGTTTGCCTACTGGGGTACTCGTGCTAGTAGGAAAGTCTTTTAGATAACTGTCTAAATACCTACAGCTTTCTACACTTAAACGTGGTCTGTGACCCAGATGAAATATATAGATCTTTCCTAGATCAGCTCAATTTTCTAATTTTGTTCTTTCAGAGAGGTTGAAGGCCAGAGAGAATGGGTCAGAACTCCCTCCATATGAAGCTTGTTTTCTTTTCTGAGTGCAATGATTATCTAAATTCTTCTGGCTACTCTGAAGTAAATCTTTCACCAAATTACATTGAAGAAGGAGATGGGCTTCCTGCTTGCCACTTAAATTTCCACAATTCTGAGTCATCCACATCCTGTTACACATGTCAACTCCCTATGGCCACTGCTACCACCTTCCACCACTCAGCAGTCGTTTGAAGGGGAGCCGATTACATGCCAGCCCCTCAGGACTCAGGAGGGACACAGGAGAAGAAAGTGAGAAGAGAAGTTACAAAGGCAGGTGGTACCCCTGAGTCCACCATGAGACTTCTGTCTTGATTAGCACTTGGGCTGAGTTGTAAAGGAAAGAAAGGATCTAACGTGTTTTGGATGTTTACTACATTTGAGGCATAGGGCAATGATGCTTTATTTAGTCCTTACAATAGGCCTACAAAGAAATCATCTTGTCTTTCTACAAACACTTGAGAATTTCTAGCCTCCAGGCAGGTAGTAACTTGACCAAGTGCATCTGAGCAAACTTGAAATTTGTCTCTACTACAAAGCCTGAGATGTTAAGAGCTGACCATGCTGGTGCTGAAGACTCCCAGGAGAATTTCTGACATCAGGGAACAGAGAAAAGGAGGGCTGCAGGCAGCACATGGCTGCGCCGAGTCAGGACACGCCAAGTTGAGAAAACATTATAGTTTAGTTTGATCAGGGTCACAGGCTTTCCTACCCCTGTTCTGTGAAGCTAGAGAAAGAAACCTAACTGAGAAACCTGGCTGCCAGTTAGCGCAGACGAGAAGCACAAGGACGTGTCTGCAGGAAGTGTGTGCAGCTACAGTTTCTACTAGAAAAGAGACTAAAACACCAAAGCTCAAGACAAAGCAGCTCTGAATCTACGCCTGTGTCTGAGTGTCTTCCTCCGCCACCATGTGTTCCTTGCTCTACCTGGGTATGTGTCTCTGCCTGACTCTCCTATTCCCAGAAGAAACCAAGCTAATTGGTTTAACATGTGGTAGGTATTTCCAAACTGTTATTGCCCTGAATTTTGACTTTGAAGATGAGCTTTGCAGTAGCTGCACGAATTAATTTTATTTTACATAATTGGAGTTAGGGACTCTTAACATCCTAGGCAAATATATGCAGAATATTCAAATAGTGTTTGTTCTCTGATATACTATGATGTGGGTGGGAGCATCCGGTGGCCTTAATTTCACATGCCTTTTATGTATTGAAAGGCTGGGTATTCAAAATCTTTTAGACATCCTTCAGGGTGACACAACACAAGGGAAAAAGTAAGAGTCACTTCTCAATATAGTTCAAAGGTTCTACCAGAAAGTTCATAGACCTCTCCACAATCCCTTTTTCACTGAGCCAATAGAGATTGATGATGTGCCATATGAATTCCATGCACCTCTAATTATCAATATGCCACCTAAAGCAAATTGATTTTTGGTTATCGATTAGTTTATCAAGAACAGTACATATCTAGATTTTGTTTTTTAAATCTCCACTTTAGATATATTTGACCCACCAAAACAATGCAACTCTAACTAAATGACAATGGCCAATACTCACTTTTACTCTCACTTTACCTATTGCCAGATGAGACCCACCAAATCAAACTATCCCTGAAATGATCTAAGCTCCAAAGAAACATGGTTAATTCACACCTATGTGAATTCTCAACCAGTTGTTCATGAATCACTGAAAGTTTGATTGATTTAATGATATCAAGATCATATAAAAGCTTTCAAGTAGTAAAATGAATTTAAATGATAAACATGTGAGGAACCCAAAATTAATTTGGGGCAGTTGATTTGTAATCTTTTACAAACAAAAATGTTGTTTTATACCCTCATTCATGTTGAATCAATATAACTGAGCACAGAAAACCTGTTATTTCCCTGATAAACACTAGTAGGAATATTTAAGTATCCTAGGTAAGCTTATTATGTTGATAGGAAATTGCTTCTGTGTATGTTAACCTTATCAGTATTATGCTTTTATAAGCCAGTATTTTTTTTCTGTTTACCAAGAGCCCTTCATAAGGCATTGCACCAAGTTTTAAAAACATGGGTTTCAAAAGCTTTTTTACACTTACATTTTAATAGTTCAATATCAGAAGAGATGCTGTATAGTTACACTGTGTCCACTGATAAATCTTTTACTCAGAAACAGCTTGTAGATCCCACAGAAATAAATGTTTAAAACAAAACCAAAAACAAAGGATAAGAAACACCATATAGCAACTCAGGGAGAAGATATACCGTGGTTCTTTTTTTTTTTTTGGTAGAGACAGAGTCTCACTTTATGGCCCTCGGTAGAGTGCTGTGGCCTCACACAGCTCACAGCAACCTCCAACTCCTGATTCTCTTGCCTCAGCCTCCCGAGTAGCTGGGACTACAGGCGCCCGCAACCGTGGTTCTTTTATGTGATTTTTTTTTTTTTTTTTTTTTTTTGGCCGGGGCTGGGTTTGAACCCGCCACCTCCAGCATATGGGACCGGCGCCCTACTCCTTGAGCTACAGGCACCGCCCGACCGTGGTTCTTTTAAATGGCTATTTAACTATCCAATTTTTGTATTCCGTGATAGCAGTTTTACTTCTATTGGCATGTATTTTCCTTACTTCATTCCAATTCTCTTCACCACATTGAAATTAAAATATTAAGTTTTCTGTAACTGTAGGTGCTTGTAAGACTATAGGCCATCCTCCATTTGCAACTCTCTTGGGTCCGTATTAGTCTTTTGAATCTTCTATCTTCCAAGTGGTAGTTCACAGCATGTCCTTCTTGCTGTCCTCTAAACTTAACCCCTTAAATGATCATTGGTTCTTCCAGCTTCCATCTTGGTCTGTTGAAGTCCAGCTACTTTAGAGTCACAGATCAGGCTGCTTCCCCAACCCGGGGAGACCACACCAACTCCATCATCACTGGAGATTCATCCCAGCACACTGACCTTGGTCAGACATCCTTCTACTTTTCTCTTTCTTCTCATGTCTCAGATCCCACAGCCCTGAGCTTTCCAGGTCCCTCGCACACAACAGAAGGACCACACAGGTTCTCTTTACAAACATTTTCAATAGTGACTTTTTCCCCTGTTTTCTCATTCCACATATGTCCAATGGCCTTTTTCACTTTATTCTCATTACTTTTTCACTTTATTCCCATTCTCATGAATGAATGAATGAGAAACAAGATGACAAGTTGATGTTTTCTGGGTCACAGGCATGTTGAGAAGTTGATTTTTTCTAGATTGTGGGGCCTCAGATTTGGGCTGCCTTTAAAAATGTTTCTTCCTTCATATAAAAAATCAACTTCTCAACATGCCTGTGACCCAGAAAACGTCAACTTGTCATCTTGTTTCTCATTGACTCACTCTTCATTCATTTACACAGCAAATGTAAATGAGCGCTGTGACCATTTATTTATCCGACACTGTGATACGTGTGGGGTACACAACAGTACACAAAGGCTTTCTTGAAGCTTACAAGTTATCTGGCTTATCTCAGCTTAAGGTTCAAGGACACCACGTCCCACTAATTTCCACTGGCACTTCCTTTCCCACTCAGCCCACATGCTGGCCTCAATTCAGCCAAACATTCCATGATCCACCATCCTCCAACCGTTTCAACTACTTCAAGTCTATTTTCTATTGATGTCCACTGCCAATCCCATATTAGTCCTTCCAGTTGCCGTAACTTAATCATGAGGAATTTCTGTGTATGTGATTTGTTTATTAGAATGAAATATGTAATATTTGGGAATAAAAGTGTAACCAAGAGAACATACCACTTTGGCAATGACTCACAGCATCTAATTAATTCTATAGAGCTTCCCCCAAAAGCAGAAGTCACTGATTTACTTTTAAACATTAGGTGTCATTACCATTGTCAATACATCAACACCAAAAATTGCTCTTCTGATAACTTGTAAACATAATTTGCAGGATCTTGAGGAGTGCAGGTGAAATTGTTTATCTACTGGCCTAGTAAAGACATGTATACTTTTTCTCTTATTTTCACAGACACGTACTTACTGGTGGACTTTTATCTCCTTACTTACCTTACTTAGTATCCCTGCCACAGCCTGAGAAGCGAATCAAGATTTTAAAAGTTCAATAACATCCCTTGGACTCTTCACCTCAAATTTTTACTTTTGTGTCCTTGGAAGACCAACCATCATTGCTAGCAAAAGTTTTCCCATTCATTCATGTTTGTATAATTGCACTGATTAAAAAAATGCCACCTATTGTATGAGGCAATGCTGATTCAGCAATTAGAAAAACATACTTGGTCTCTTCCCTCTGGAATTCTTGAGTGTTCCATGTCCCTGGCACGGCAGGCAACATGGTAGAGTTGGTCTAGCTGATTAATTAAATGGGAGATTCTAGCATGACATACTTACTCTTCAACATCCAGCTGGTGGTTACATTATTCCTTCACTATCTCATTTCTAGCTCTGTACTACCTCCCTGGGCAAGGGATATTGAATAGTAGATACTCAACATGCCTCTGTGCTAACAGGCATAAGGAGATTCATGCTAAAGCCGGAGTAGCTGATTATCTGGTCCTTTCTTAGACCTCAAATACCTAAATCTTAAATTAAATTAGAATAAAACAGCTATATTTTATTCTTATCAACAAAGCAATATGGGTTTATTGTAGAAAAATAAGGAAAATTATATAAACAAAAGGGGAAAAGCCATCAGGAATTCCACTTTTAGAGACCCAATCATTTTTGCAACGTTTTGTTGAGCACATAGATATTTTTGTCAGTCACTGGACAGAATCCTAATTCTCATTTCCAGTATTTCTATTTCTCTCTGTTTTTATTTTAAATGGCCACAGCACTCAAATCAACAAACCATTAAAATCTACATTTGAACAAGAGTTTCCTGCCTTTCCTCCATTCAGATGTTGAAATATTTAATTGTACTGTAGTGCACATAATAAAAACTTGAGGACAAAAGGGGATGCTTAATCCTGATGCTGGAATAACAAAGTGTTATTGTTTCCGTAAAGTCAGATGTCCACTTTGTTTGCCAAATTTCTTCTCAGAGGGAAGACACTCCCCTTCAGAAAAATGAACATGGATAGTATCATAAGTTTTATGCCATGATTTAAATTAGGAAAAAGTACCCTATTATTTTCTGTTATCTAACATCCATCTGCCCTGCTTCACGTTCAGCTATCCTTGCACAGTGCACCTTCCTGCAACAACCAGGGGACATTTGAGCCTCAGAGCTTCTAACACCTGCATCCTCCTGGTTGATTGTCCTGTCACTCCCTGCATCTTGAATGGCAGAAATTCCCCTCTCTCTCTCCAAGCTCAGGTCATCTGTGTTCTTTGCCCATGCACTCACACTCTGTCTCTCCATCCACGAGGTCACAGCCCACAAATGGCAAGTGGCTCTTTCCAAACCAGAACACAGCAACTCCAGTGTCTCCCACTTAGTGGCTGCTCTGTTACTGCCTTTTGATTTTCAGAATTAAAACCACTGAAGGGAAAGTATTGAAAGGAGAATTTGGCATAAGATTGAATGTTATTCCCTTGTCAGGATGCTATCTAAAGGAAAATAACCTTTATTAGCACACACATACATATATATCCACATATCCATGCACAGAAACACATTTATCACACACCCAAAAATGTGATAAAATGCTTTGGGAAACATGGAAGTTTCCATGATAAAATAGTGAGCTCATTGGTTGATTTCTGCCCAAATTATGTTTACCGTTACTATGCACCAGGCCCTATTTCAAGAATATCAGGCCAGGCATGGTGGCTCACACCAGTAATCTTAGCACTCTGGGAGGCCAAGGTGGGTGGATCACTTGAGCTCAGGAGTTTGAGACCAGCCTGAGCAAGAGCAAGACCCTGTCTCTACTAACTATAGAAAAACTGAGGTAAGAGGATCGCTTGAGCCCATGCTTGAGTTTGCTAAGCTATGATGCCTGGGCACTCTACTCAGGGCAGCAGAGTAAGAGTCTGTGTCAAAAAAGAAAAAAGAATATCATATATTAACTCATTCAATTTTTATAAGAACTATTTTATATAAAGATAAGCCAGATAGGAACCAAGATGTACAGAACTATGGGGTTAATAGTTAAGTATCTTATAGAATAGATAATAAAAGAAAGCTACTTTTCCCAGTATATTTAATCATATAACCTGGTGATTATAAACTCCCTCAGCATCAGTTATTGCTTGTGGAGATAGTACAGACATTTCTCATCTTCTAAAATTGAATCCATTTTTATTATATGATCCCATTTATAGTTTTTCTCACTACACATTTATAAAAATGTCTATTTTTTTTTTCTGGCAAGAAATCATTAAATTTCTCATCAAATCTATCTGAGTGGCCCTACCAAGTTTCTGAAGTCAGTATCCATTCATCAATCCTTTTTCCCTGAGAATACATCCTAGAAATAGTCTCTCATGCTTTCACTATCTTTTTCCTAAATTTTGAAAAAAAAAATAAGAAAAAGGTACTGACTCCCATCTGATAATATCACATCAGCAGTAAAGAAACAGATTTCTTCATTTCCTAAAGTGACAGATTTCTTAATTTCCTAGAGTTAGTTTTAGTCTCATAAATTCTTGACTAAAGCATGTAAAAACTAGAAAATAGATCTTACCTATACGTGGCTAAAAGAATGTATGTTTCTCTGCAGAGACTGGACTAGGGCATTGAAAACGTATTTATTGAGAGAAGTCCTTCAGGATCTAAAGCCCAGAACACAGAAGTTACAGTTTTGTTTTGTAGTGTTCTCTGTTTTTCCAGCAACAAATATCCTATCAAGAAGGGATCAAGAAAGAACTGTCTAATCTAAACATTTCCCATAATGATAATATGGTGTTGGACTATGCTGAGAGTTAGTAGGCTCCTTTTTGGATCTCTCAAAGACAAGGATCACATATTTTGGAGTTTGCAGAGAGATTTTTGCACTGTCTGGAACTCTACACTAGATTATGTCCAAAGTGCCTTGCAGTGATAAAAGTTATTAATACTCTTGAAGCTGCTCAGATTTTCATGCATTTGATCATTTCATAGGGTAGGCTGATGCTCCACAATTTACATATTGATTGAATAGAAGCAAGTTTAGGCATTATGTATTCTTTCTTTTTTATTTTTACTTAAGAGATGAGAACAATTATTGAAAGCTTCCTCTGTGTCAGGCACTATTCTAAGCACTTAACACCTCACTGAAGTAATTTTTAGTATTATCTTCACTGTATAGATTAAAAATATGAGGAAAACTTGCCCAGATCCACATGAGTTGCAACAAGTTTAGAATCTAAATAGTCTATTTTGTTGGGAGGACCGAGGTAGAGGGAGAGATCTGGCAAAGAATTTAATTTTTACTTTTCAACCTTAAGAACTTTTATACATTTCAAAGGTTGATGTTATACATTTCACAACAATGATGCAGTTTATTTATAATTTCTTTAAATAAAGTAAACTTCAAAAAAAATTTTTCAGTATAAATAATTTACACTTAACCTTTGCTGAGTATTTATTATGAGTGAGGTTAAGAGCTTTCCCCAGATTATTTTAACTATTTCTCTCCGTGCCCCCCAGGGAGGCAGGTGAACCTGTTATTCCTACTTTATGGATGAAACTGAGGTTTGGAGAAGGCCAGTGCCCTGGGAGAGATCACACCACTAGGCTATATATGCAACAAGGGAGCCAGGTCTTTTTAATTTATATCCCTGTGATATGCTGTTGTCTATGTCTTCTTCCCATTTGACCTTTTCAAGGATTTGGGAATAGAATATTCTTATTTTCCAGAGAACAGAGATAGGGGTCTCTGAGTTCTTGCCCTTCCAATGTCAATGTAGCAAAACCATATTAGAGCGTGCCTGCCCCTTCTGGGCTCTCCCAGCAAGCGTCTCGTCAGTCCCCTGGGTATCCTTTGCTCATGAACTTCAAAGGGCTAGATGCATCTTTCCCTCTAATCTGGCCTCCGTTTGGAGGAAAGGCAGACAGCTGGGTTGTTTTCTCTCTTAAATGCAGCCTGGAGCCCTGTATCTCCCCCCAGCAACAAAGCAGAGAAATCGTGTTAGCCCTACAACAAAGACATCATTGGAAATTTGATCTCTGAGCATCACAGCAGCAATCTGTGTCTCCACAGCAGAAATACCTCCTCCCTTCCCAGGCCCTGCAGTGAGAGGACTACTGATTTTGGACAAAAGCATGTATTAACAAATGGTCTGATTTGGCCGGCGTCCTCTATTTTCCTCCCTTTGCTCTTCCCTCACCCCATCCCCTCCTTCAAACTCCACTTTTCTTTTCGGGTGCTTACACATTTATGTCTGGGTCCTCACTAAATGATAATGTAGCTACGCAAAAACAGAATGCTCCCTGCATGGTCCAGTCCCAGCAAGACTGCAAAGGCTACCCAAGTTTGGTGACCAAGAAAGCCAAATACGCCAAAGGACCATCTCCCCAAACAGGCTCTGATTTTTTCTGTTCCTGTGTCAACAGAAATGATTAGAAACAGAAAATGGTTTCTCATGTTTTATACTGAGTCTATTTCCTAAATCTTGAAGAAAAGCAGCATGTTATTTTTTTTCCTCTGGTTCTTTCCATAAATACTCCAAAATAGTGTTGTTACTTCACTAAGAATTCTGTTTTGTTACATTTTTTTATTGAGAAAATGAAATTCGTTTGGCCTTTAAAAGCTTTGGGGTTTAGCAAAGGGATTCAGGATACAATGCCCCCACATCCTTTTTGTCACCCTACAGGCCCAAGCTATAACTGGCCAACAGTAGGAGAGAGAATGATGTTGTATTTTTGTCACTAAATCACTATAGTTATAATTTTTATCTTACTGTGGTTAAGACATTTAACATGCGATCTACCCTTTTAACAGGTTTTTAAATGCATAGTACAATGGCAGCTACAAGCCCAGTGCTGTCAGTAAATCTCTAGAGCTTGTTGTCTTGTATTACTGAAACTGTCTCCCTAGTGATTAGCAGCTCCCCATTTCCCCCTCCTCCTACTCACTTGCAAACACTATCCCACTCTCTGCTTTTATGAATCTGTTTTTAGATATTGTATCGATTACAAATTGAGGTAATCAGGTTGCACACGTAGGATGAGCAACCTTTCTCAGCCTCTACTCAGAAAATTCAACCCATTTAACAAGTCCTTGTCATTCTCTCCAACTTTATAAAGGGTGCACATTTAGAGTTTTTAGTTATTCTGGGTACAACGTAGGTGTAGGAAAAATTTAAGAAATGAATGTCAAGGTTAAAAATCCTCACAGGTTGACTGTGTGATTTTGTAAGCATGTAAAGTTTCCTACTCACAGGGTAGTTCCTAAAAGTCTCTCCCATTCTTGGTAAGATGACAGAGTCTTCAAAGGTTTTCATCATTCAATAGTACTGTGAGAGAGACTTAATTCTGATGAGTTGTTACTGTCATTTAAATATTATAAAAATACAGAAAGGAGATAGTTATTTTTATTGCCATCACTTAATTTCATAATGGGTATCTTTAAAGGTTGGATAAATCAAGTGGATGACTTAAAACAGAACTCACTACAATATTTAAATATGGACAATCAAAAGGAGAGAATTTTTTGTGCGGTTATTTCACGTTGTGATATGAGTCCATAATGTTTGGACAAAGAAGGGGAATGGTTTAAACTAGTAACTCCTAAAAATTGGTTAACATCTGAATTATCCAGGAAGGTTCTCAAACATTCTGCATGCTACAAATTGAATGTTTCCGAATCCCCCCAAAATCACATGTTGAAGCCCTCATCTCCAATGTATTTGGAGGCAGGGCCTTGGGGAGGTCATGAGGGTGGAGCACTCATGAATGAGATTAGTACCTTTTTAAAATGAGACAGGAGGACAAGAGTAAAAATGAAAATGAGAGCAAGAGAGAGCAAGAAAGCAAGAAGGAAATGAACTTTCTCAGTCATGTCAGGAGAGAGTTAGAAGACAGCTGTCGGCAGACCAGACCAGGAAGAGCCCTCACCAGCACTTTGATCCTAAACTTGATCTCATAGTCTTCAGACTGTAACTACCAATGTCTGTTGTTTAAGCCTCCCAGTCTGTGGTATTTGTTGTAACAGCCTGAGCTAAGACCCTCTAACCCAATCCTCCTTCACCTCAGACATAATAAATCAGAATATTTAAGGGTGAAATAAAGGAAATAGTTTTTTGAAAACATTCTCCTGGTGATTCCCAGATACATCTCCCATCACTGGTCCCAAACTAATGAGCGGCCCTGTAATCTAGACACTCAGAAGCACTCAACACTTAGTTCACATTGTGTAGTCAGGACTCATGGTATGAGAAAAGATAAGATTATAAACAATACATGCAAAATATAAATCTGAGACAAAATTTTTGTTTATCATTGTATGTGTATAGAGTATATTCTATTATTAAGTTTTCCTCAGAGATCCTCAGGGTTTACTTAAAAAATAACTAACTGGAATACATGTCATATACAAGAATGTATTTTTGTTTTATGAAAAGATGACTAGGAAATTAGTTTTTTTGTAGGGATTTCTGTGGTAATTTTCTAGTCTGGTATATACTTTTAAACAGCTTTTCAATGCCTTCAAAGGAAGGAAGCAAAATGAAATTGTCTACTTCAACTCAGTAGATTCTTAAATTGAATTCATTTTTTACTTAATAAGAGGTAGGAAATTGTTTCTGAGGCTCTCCAGAGTTAAAAATGTTTTTCTCCAAAACATGAACACATATTGAGCTGCGAGAACTAGAAAAGGTCTTCCGAAGTCCAGCAAGCTCTATTTCTGGAAATTTAAATCCCTTATTTACAATGTATTTTTTAATCTCTGTGTTTTATCTCCTGGGAGAAATAAAAAAATTAAGCAAGTATCCCTGTTTCCATGCTTGAAAGAGTCTCATTCATCCCAGTATTACATTATCTCCGTGTTTTGTTTTTTAACTTAAGGCAAAGTTTGTTAACAAATATTCATAGTATTTTAAGCTATTGCTGATTTTTGTCATGTCTACTATACATTTGCATCTTGTCTGATAGAGGATTCCATAATTCAGTCTTTTCAACAATAGTAAGTAATTCTTTTTTTAAGAACTCCTTTCTCTACTCAAGAAATGATATGTAAAACTGACCTCACATGAATTTCATAATAAAAAGAGAACAGTTTGGAAAAAATAATGAAGCAAGGGATCTAACATTTATATACTATTAACTGAAAGATAAAAAAGTAATTACTTGTTTTATCCAGACATAATAAAACATAAGCAAAAATTCCCTAAATTGCCCACGCTTGAAGATCTGCGCTTACTTTTAACCTACGACTCCCTTTCTTGTCTTCATTCAAGCCTTAAGATTTGTTAGCATTTGTTTTTACAGATAAATCTCACCCATTCCCCTCATCATGCCATTATCACAGTCTCATTCCGGTTCCTCATTCTTAGAATTTCACACCCAACTTCTCAAACGCCTTCCTTCACTCACCTCCTTGTTATCGTCCTTATTTCTTGGCATTCAAATACATCCTGTAGATACCTACAGATTAATATTACTTGTTAAACTGGGGTAGCCATTAGTTTTCTCCCCCAGATTGAGAGATTTTCTATTTTTATAGTGAATTCATTCATGTTTTCATTTTAAAAACTTTATCTGCTTTCTTTTCCTTTCTGGTTCTGTTTACTGTTTTCTGTGCTTCTTACACTGAAATGCTGACTCCTAATACCGTTTGGGTCCCAGCACCCTTTGTGACGATATTGTCTATGTCCACGCCTCCCTCACCCCTCAAAGAAATACACTCAATACTTTTGGCTCTACATATGACAATGCTATAATCATTAATTTATACAAGAAGGAAGCTTGTAATTATAACTTTATTAAAAGTAGAAGCTTTTATTACTCTAAGGTCCTTTTTTTCAAATTTAATTATTTTTTGGAACAATTTTCTAGCATCATATACTTCTAACTCATGCATTTTGTACAGGTAGCACTAGCCTGGTATGTATTTCTTCATTTATTTATTTTTCATTTTTAACCCATATTCAAATCGTAAGAGAATTGTCTTCTAACATTTTCTGAGACTACACATTTTGGGGATATTATTTTACCATTTGTTGATAATTTTGGAGAGGCTATACACAAAGTCAATCTAAATTTTCTATTTATGAAATTTTGTTTGTTTTTATTGCCTTTTATTTATTCTTTTTTTTATTTGGGGGGATTCTTTGAGGGTACTGGTGTGTGCCATACCTTTTGGGGGCAAGACACGATTGTAAGAGGGTCTTTTTGCACTAACAAATGCAATCAGTATAACCTGGTTTCTTATTTTTATGAAATTTTTATAAGTACTTTTTTATAGGTAGTTACAGGTAATTTCTTAAAACTTGATCAGAATGCTGATAGAGTAGTTTTCTTTTTATTGGTTTTCAAATCCAAAGTGTTCACCAGGTTCCATCCAGATGTTAGCTATGTTTTATTAATTTTTCCTGGTATATGATAACCTGTTTTAATCTGCATATTTAGAGTTGCTTAATCTAAAAGAAAAACCAATCTTATCTCACTTTACCACATGGCTGTGCTCCACTCGCTCTGATCTCTCTGTCAGGAAGAATGGTTATTTGCGTGTCTCTGTTGGCTGACTTCCATACATATCATCCTCTCCCCAGAGCCTCTTTTCATCTCTTCCTTTGCATAATTGGAGACTCACTCTTGATCTCTGCATAAAGGATTCCTTTGGCTGCAGAGTTCTGGTCTTTCCTACTTCTAATTCCCTTCAATCCCCTCCTTGGAGCCTCACCCTGCTCCCATCCCGACCCTGGAGTCAATCTCTGTCTTCAGACCCTGTTCCATGGCTATGGTTGCACTTGCCCTGGTAACTCATGGAGAAATTGCTTCTAGAGGCAGGCAATTCTGTCGTACCAATAGCCTGCTCTCAACGTTAGCCTTCCGACCTTCACGCTGAGGGGCTCTTCCAGCATTTCTTTTCCTTATTTCACATACAGATCTCTTAGAAAGGGAATTGCAAACTGAAACTTGGCTTTGATTATCATTCGAATTCCATCTACATTCAATCTGTCAGAAAAGCCTTGGATGCTATAGCCTAAGAACAAAAGAAAGGTCCTCTTCTTTTTTCACTAGTGGGGTGTAAAGATTTTTCACTATATAAACTCCTTTGATCATGTAGTTGATATGTGAGTGAGGAGGCAAGAGGCAAAATTAGACTCCTGAACTCAACAGCCAATTTTCTAAAAGAACTTGCATTGACGCCCCTCCCCCCCTACTTCGCTTTCAACATTTATAGCATTCCTGAGGTGGTTTTTACTGTAAGAGGTGGATCTTATCATCTGTTTTTCAGATGAATTTGTTAAAGGTTAAGTCTTTATGAAGCATATAGGACAAAATCCCATATTATTATTTTTATCTTCATTACTGTAAAAGAGAGAAGGTAATTCACAAATATTTTTTAAAGGCAGAATTACCTCAAAAGCATATTTTTTTACTTTTTAATTTTGAGGGTTTTTTTTTAGAAATGGGGGTCTCTGTTGTTGAGGCTGGAGTGCAGTGATAAAATTGTAGTTTACTATAACCTCAGACTCCTGGGCTCAAAGCAGTCCTCCACTTCGGGAGGCCAGAAGTTTGAGACTAGATTGCAACATAGCATGAGCCCCATCTTTACAAAATACTTAAAAATAAGCCAGGCACGTAGTGCATGCCCGTAGGCCTGGCTACTCAGAGGCAGAGGTGGAACGATTGCTTGAGCCCAAGTAGCTAGGCCTACAGGCATGCACCACTGTGCCTGGCTAATTTTTCTGTATTTGGTAGAGATGGGGGTCTTGCTGTGTTGCACAGGCTAGTCTCAAATTTCTGGCCTTAAAACGATCTTACCACCTTGGCCTCCCAAAGTGCTGGAATTACAGATATGACATGCTCAAAAGCATATTAAGCAATTTATTCAAAACTATAATCTGAATTCTTTAGGAAACACTGTAGATAGGTAAATATTGTTGTGGATATTTGGAGATATATATAGATACACACACAACAGATAATGCCTATCTATCCATAATCATTTAAATTCCCCTATTTTTTCTGGGATATAATTATTTAGACTTTATCATGAGAAAACATAAAATAAAAATAAATCTCTGTACTATAATTATCTGTCAAGACACTGTTTATAATGATGAAATACCAAAAAAGCAAATGTGCAATGATAAAGGGGTGGTTGTAGACATCAGGCTACATTCACTAGGTATGGTGTTGCATAGTCAAATATAATTTTTTAAGTCAGAAAACTATATAGCAATATTTAAAAATGTTTATGATAAATATTAAATGGAAAAACCAGTATAAAATTGTTGAACACCATGACTACAACTATAGTTACGCTTTTTAAAAGACTACAGAAAACACAGAGATGGCAAACATCTGTGTTAAGTCATTAGAACCCTATCGTTTCTATCATCTTTCATTATTTTAGAATTTAAACATAAATTTAAAAAAATTAGCTGTTTGCAGGGCAGTGCCTATGGCTCAAAGGAGTAGGGCACCGGCCCCATATACCGGAGGTGGCAGGTTCAAACCTGGCCCTGGCCAAAAACTGCAAAAAAAGAAAAAAAATTAGCATTGGAAGAGTTTTCAAGGGATCAAAACTTCTTTTGCAGGTAGATCCTTGAGACAAGTTAGAATCATATAATGTGGCTCAGACTCAAAAATGTTGATCCCAGGGTAGCAGAGTGGGCAATTATTAATCTCTTAAAACACAAGACTATGGTTTCCCAGCCAAAATTAGAAAACAGGACAACTCACTACATATCTCTGGGCTTATGTGTTTATCTTTCATGGAAGATTTTTAGGGTCTGGGACCATCTCTTTTCCTCACTGAACATCCAGCACCTGGCTTATATCACAATATAATGGTGTGGATATGAATTTTTCTTCACAAACTTGAAATCCATGACTCTTTTCTCTTGGGTTAATTTATATAACCATGGACATTCTGAAATTATCTGAGCATCACTGATTAAATAATAATAAATAAATATGTACACACATGCATAGCTGCACATACACACATACACACAGTGTATGCAGGAAGGAGAAAAGAAGCAAGAGGAACAAATTTCAAAGAAATGTCAGACTTAACCAAGAAGAAAATGCTGCTCAAGGTTTTGGTTTGCTAAACTGCAAGCAAATGATGATGTTTTTGAGCAGAATTTTTTTTAAAGTATATTTTTCTTCTTTTGAATATCTTGCAAGTTTTATCCAGTTATAATACCATACCATTTTACAAGATATGATTTCTCCTCAACTTTTATGGAAATTTTAGTATAGTCCTTAGGTGACCACGCAGCTAATTCTGCAAAGATAATTATGTCTTCTATGGACATATAAGAGGATCTAATGTGCAATTTTACTTTTTTAGTTTTTCTCCAAAGTCAGCATTTTCCTTCTTCACTCTCTGTTTTTGTTAATGCCTGGGTCAAAGTACACTGCAGAATATTTAAAATTCCAATCTAGAAAGGTGCAAAGAATGAAAGCCAACCTGTCAAGAAATAAATACATGTTGTTACTGAAGTGGTTTGATTTTTCTTTAGAACTGATGAAACGTAATCTTTGACTATGAAAAGCTACTCTTGCTATCTGCATCAGGGGTAACTGCCACAGTTCACTCTCTCCTCTTGCAAGGGATATCACAGCACAGTTGCAGCTATGAAAATGTTAATCATGAACTGAAAATAAAAAAACAGCCACCTGTTAATTTTCAATCCCTTATTAGAGGTATTTTTCACAACCAGGAACACAAAAGCCACTGGTACTCAACTTCCATTTCACCACTAGGGCAGAAATCAGGCCTAGCTGATGCCAGATTGAGAAATAAAGCTTCCCAGCCGGCAAGTGAGTATATTCTCGCCTCCTTAACACGGTCCCTGAAAGATGATGCCTGAAACTGAAAATTTTACCCTATGGTATTTCAAGAACTTGGGATCTGAGTTCAGAGTTATCGCAACATCCTGCCAGAGGACCTTCCAGCCAGGGGGATAACCCCTTGATCGGAGATCCAGACCGGCGGGGCGACTCCAGCTAGGCCATCCACGTTGGTCTGGAAAGCTTCAATGACAAAAAGGTGTTTGGCAGGGCACTGCTTTGCTTGCAGTGTGGGAACCCTAATGAGGGCTGATCCAGCAGGCCAATTAATAAAATGAGGAATAGTTACCTAAGAGCAATCCGTAGGGGGCAAAGAGGGTGGGGTAAAGCCGTGGGGTCCTTCCTGAAACCTGCTGAAGCAAGGCTGCCCCCCACTCCTGCGCATTTGCCAAGAGGTTTACCCAGGCAGTCGCCTGGGTGCGGAGGGGGCAGGTGCAGCCACTGTCATCACGCGCACCAGCTGCATCCCTAGCCACCTGCCCCCCCTTCACCTGCTGGCAGCCCAAGCGCGGCAGGCCCCAGGTCTAGCCAGCGCTCGGCGTCCAAGGCCGGCCAAGGCACACCCCGCGGCGGGCGCCCCAGCACCGGGCGTGCAGGAGCGGGGGTCGGGGTGCATCGCGGCTCCTAGTATTGCAGCTGCGCGGGCGCGGAGCCCCCAGTGCTGGGTCGCCCTTCCCCTCCCCCACGCCGGGCGCAGGCCCTCAGCCCCTCAGCGTCCCCGCGCCCCGGGCTGCCCCGGTCCAGCCCCGCTCAGGGGCCAGCAGGCTCTCAGCCCGGGCCTCAGCGCGGGGCACTGCGTGGGGCAGCGGGGGCAGTGACCAACCTGTAACCCCAGCTCTCAGAGCGGTCATGGTGCCCGCGGGATGCGGCGGCGGCGGCGGCGGGATCCGTGCCAGGCGCGGCGCCCACGGCGGGCGGGGACGCGGGCCTCTCACCGACCGCGGCTCCGTCAGCGCGCTCGGCCCGGCTGGGGCCGCGGCTCCGTGCTCCTGGTGTCACTGGTGTCGCTACCGCCGGGGCGCGGGGAGGGAGAGCGAGAGTTTGGGGGCCTTTTTTGTTTTTTCTCTTTTTGAGTTGGCTTTGCTGCAGGGGCTGCAAGGATGCGCAAGGCGGAAGGCAGGGAACCGCCGGGGAGGCCGCGCCGCGGTCGGTGGCTAGCGCGAGGGTCCTTCTCTCGGGCTGCCGCCAGCGGTCGGTCTCACAGCGACAGCGGCGCTCTCATCTGGGGCTCCTCGGGGCCCTCCGTGCCCGCCAGCACCGGGGGCTGCGTGTTCTGGAGCTGGGGACACGCAGGGCGCACGCAGGGGCCCGGCACGCGGAGGCCCGCAAGCCCAGCGTGCGCGCATGGGGTCTAACTCACCGCACACGGTATCAACCAGGATGTTTCACCCTGAGTCGCTAAATTATGACTGCATCGGTCACACGTATCATAGTGTTATCATAGTTTCTAAATCTGTAGACATTTTTCCTTAAAATTAAATTGAATATCCATTTATAAATTGAGTTACCCCCACATGCCCTGTAAGTTTGGAGAGTCAAGTGCGCCTAAAGCTCCCCAGGGCTCCCAGCAGAGCAAACTTGGGGAAATCCTGAATCTCACGCGCCGGCTCACACCAGGGGACATACTCCCGCTCAGTCCCACTCTCTGAAAGGTTTCCTTCGGAGCTGGCATCTTGCCATGTGGGCAGATACCAAAATCACAGAGCAACCCTTGCCCAGTGGTTGAGCAAGTGGAGAGAGAACTGAATGATATACCCCTCTAAAAGATAAATGGCACACAAAGAGCAATTGCCATCACAAAATGTTATATCCCAAAGGATAGAGGTGATAATATTATGCACACGTGCATTTAAAAAATGTATTTTCACGTTACCTCTATTTAATTGTTACCATATGTTAAAAGCCTACTCACACTCCACTCACATCCACAATCAACATTAGCACTTTTTATTTTTTGAAAGAAAATTTAAAAATAACTTTTATTTCATGAAATTGTTTCATAATCTGAAGATTTCAGAAAGAAGTATGTAAAGAGCTAAGTTTTTAATTAGATGCTAAAATTTCTTATTGGTACATAATATTTGCTATTTGCACATGTTTATTTGCCACATATGATATTTTGGTACATGCAGGGAATGTGTACGGATTAAATTAGTGCACTTGTAGCCATCAAGAGCCAGCATCCTCCCCAGCATCTATTGTTTTTTATCTTTTTAATAATAGTCCTTCTAACTGTGGTAAGATGATATCTCTTTGTGGTTTTAATTACCGTTTCCCTGAGGAGTAGTGATGTTGAGCATTTTTTTGTATACCTCTTAGCCATTTGTATGCCTTCTGTCTTCTCATATTGAGAAATATCTATTCATGACCTTCACCAAGATGATGAGAATGTTGATGATTACTGTTATGTTGTTGAATTCTTATATGTTCTGAATATTAGTCCCTTGTCAGAAGAATAGCTTCTAATTACTTTCTTCCATTCAACAGGCTGTCTCTTGGTTCTGTTGGATAGGTTTCCTTTGTCTATTTTTGGCTTTATTGCTTATGTTTTTGAGGTTTTAGTAATAAAATCTTGGCCTAAACCAATGTCTTGGCGTGTCTCTCCTACATACTCTAGAGTTTTGAGTTATGTTTAACTCTGTTATCCATCCTGAGCTGATGTTTGTGTATGGTGAGAGATAACATTTCATTCCTCTGCTTGTGGATATCCAATTCTCCCAGCGCCATTTATTGAAGAGAGTATCCTTTCCCCAATGTATATTCTTGGTACTTTTGTCAAAATCAGTTGTCTGTAAATATGTGAGTTTATTTCTGTTTTCTCTATTCTGCTCCATTGATCAAAAGATCTGTCCTCAACTTCAATGTGTCTGTTGTTTTGCCAGTACCCTACTGTTTTGGTTACTATAACCTTGTAGTGTGATGCCTCCGTCTTTGTTATTTTTGCTCAGTATTGCTTTGGCTATTCAAACTTATTTTTGGTTCCATATGAATTTTAGGATTTTTTTTTTCTATTTAGATTTATTTTCAGTGTATGTGTGTCTTGAGAGGTAAAGTATACTTCTTGCAGACAACATATAGTTGCTTTTTAAAGAAATCTGTTTAGCCACTCTGTGTCTTTAGATTGGAGAATTTAGTCCACTCACATTAAATGTTATTATTGGTAGCTAAAGACTTAAGACTATTATATTGTTATTTAATTGCTGATTATTTGGTCATCCTCTCTTCCTTTGTTGAAAGTGATTTTCTCTGGTAGTGTGCTTTAATTTCTTGCCTTTTCCTTTTTGTGTAAAGTAGGTTGTAGGGTTTTTGATTCGAGGTTACCATGAGGCTTTCAAAAAATATTTTTTTTTTCTTTTGAGACAAAGCCTCATTATGTCATCCTCAGTAAAGTGCTATTGCTTCACAGCAACCTCTAACTCTTGGGCTTAAAGATTCTCTTGCCTCAGCCTCCCAAGTAGCTGGAACCACAGGTGCCCGCCACAATGCCTGGCTATTTTTTTTTTGTTGTTGTTATTGTAGTTGTCATTGTTGTTTGGCAGGCTAGGCTGGGTTCAAATCCACCAGCTCCAGTGTATGTGGCTGGCGTCCTAGCTGCTGAACTAAGCCCAAAAAACATTTCATAACCAATTGTTTTAAACATGTCACAACTCTGCTTACAAACAAAAAAATGAATTAGCAAAGGGAAATTTAACTGAAATTATACCCTTTCCCTCCATATATACCTTCTCACTTTTAAATTTTTTGTTGTTTCCATCCATATCTTCTTACATTATCTATCAAAAAGTTATTGTGGTTATTTCTGATAGATTTGTTTATTAGTCTTTCTACTCAATATATACGTGGTTTACATACCACAGTTAGAGCAATAGAGTGTTCATATTTGTGTACTTACTGTTACCAGCGAGTTGTATATCTTCAAGTTATTTCTTATTGTTTATTAACATCTTTTTCTCTCACACTGAGAATTCCTTTGTATCATTTCTTACAGGACAGACCTGGTATTGATGAGGCCTCTCAGCTTTTGTTTGTATGAAACAGTCTTTATTTCTTCTTCCTGTCTGAAGGATATTTTTCAAGGATATAATATTCTAAGGTTAAAGTTTTTTCCTTCAGTACTTTGAATATATCACACCACTTTCTACTCTCACACCATTTCCACTGAGGAGTTGATTACTATTGGAACTCCTTTATTTGCTGTATTTTTCCTTTTTCTCACTTCCTGTAGGGCCTCTTTTAATCCATGACCCTTGGGAGTGAATTATGAACTGCTTTGAGGTTGTCTAGCTTGTATCAAATCTTCTCAGTGTCCTATGATGTTCTTGTACCTGAATATTGCCCTCTTTCTCCAGGTTTGGAAAGTTCTTTGTTATTATTTCTTTGAAAAAATGTTTTACTCCAGTCTCTCTCCCTACCTCCTCTTTAAGGCTAATAGCTATTAGATTTGTCCTTTTGAAGCTATTTTCTCAATCCTGTAGGCATGTTTCATTCTTTCTTATTCTTTGTTCTCTTTTGTGTGTTTTAAAATAGCTTGTCTTCAAGCTCACTAATTATTTCTTCTGCTTGGTCAATTCTGCTGTTATGAAGCTCTGATGAATTTCTCCATTTATTAACTGAATTCTTTAGCTCCAGAATTTTTGCCCTGCCTTGGATCTTGAGGGACGTAACAAATGTGATAAGTTCCTACTGAGGATAAAATTGCTGGGTTGGTAGTCTTCACTTGCCAGTGATATTCTAGATGAAAACCATGAGTAAGTCCTCATCTTCTCATGAGTCAGCATCTTCAGGCAGCCATGAAGCATCTATTCATATTTTAAATATTTTTCTCTAAGGCAATGTTTCCAAGAATTCCCTGTTAATAAGGATCACCAGGGCCATCTTAACAATTTCCATAGCAATTCTAATGAAGTATTTTCAGTAGGATAGGCAACTATGGAAAATTTTAATATAACAACATCCCTTTGAGTAAGACTGTTTCAGGAGTTGGAACCTAGACCCAGGCACTCGTTTTCTGACGGATGTGTACTTGCTCACTTTCTTCCCTCTTCTACAAGTCCCACATTCCTCCATTATCCTCTGGACACTGGACTCATTCTGTCATCCACATAGGCCCTCTATGCTTATATTGCTCAGTGTTATCTGAATCACTAAAAACATGTAAGTGCAAGTCGGTGGTAAAACACCATCTGCTGAGTCACAACTGAGGTCTTTGTAAGGTTATCATATGGCCAGTTAATGTTTCAAGTAGTGCTACTGGCATTGAAACCAACCATAGTTTGGAGACAGGCTCAGCATACCCTTCAACAAAAAATACAAGAAGAAAGGGTATGTTCATGGGACGATCACATTAAACCTCAGAAAGGCAGAATGCATGACTTTCAAACTGAGCAGATATATACTGAGGCAAGAAATGCAATTGATTTCTTTTCTAGAAACATAAACTGCATAATGGTATGGTAGAAATTATAAAGGACACCCAGGACTTGGAAAATCATGTGATATGGAAGTTACATGTGAGCTTCACAATGTGCGTACCTTACAAGGTGATTGAAAAATGTCTTACCTTACCATTTTGTTCTACTTTAGTATTAAATTTTCAGAAGAAACCAGGTTTTAGAAGAAAAAAAAAAAAGGAAGGCTATGAAATCAGGAATAAACAGTAACACCAATTAAGCACTCATGCTGGGAGCAAAACAGAGTTCTCGTTGTACTGAGCAGCAGCTGAGCCAATGGCCCAAAGGAACCTGTGGACTTCTAAAAACAAAGGTCATCTTTCAAGTGAATCACTCCCTAATAAAATGATGCATGTTTTGACTGTTTAATGAAAGCTGTCTACCGGATAGTAGAAAATCTCTGAATTGCAAAAGTAACCTTGAGGATCTCATTTGTATAAAGTATCTTAGTAAATGCCTGGTAACCAAGAATTTGGACCCCTCAGGATTGATGGTCTGGGTAACTCTGTAAAGTGGCTACTCAAAAGCACTGGCCTAAGGAAGAGGGAGCTACAATGGGTGACAGAGAAGAGAGGAGATGAGCATCATTTATTGACTTGGGAGCAACTGTAGCAACAGAGTCTGTTGTTCATTTCATTAATTCTTCTCTTGTAACCTCCACCCTGCCCCCAGAAATTGGGACTAACAAGAATCCTAGATAAATTGTACCTGGATGGAATAAACTTAATCTGAGAAGCAAGCAGATCTGACTACTGAGACATAAGGGGTGGACAGTGTTGGATACTGTGGAAACCACAACCCAGACCTCTATACCTGGCCAGTGCCCCCGTCAGCCAGCTTCTGTTAGGATTACTGCTGACTGCTCAGAGAAAGGCCTCTTCAGAAGAGGATGCCTCTTGTGGGAAGGTGAAACCCCACCCTGGGGGAAATCTGAAGTCACTGACAAGGGGACATAGTTGTACAGAAAGCTTGCCTTCTTGCCTCTAGGTGGACCAACTCCATGATGTAATTCTCATGCAGATCTCCTCATAGGTCCAGAATAAAGCTGAACTCCACCTTTGTATATATTTGAAAGTAGCATGGCTGGTGTACATTGTTTTGATTGCTCAGATTATTGTCTTATATGTGTCAATGAAGTATGAAGCATGCAGTTCAATATTTTGCATTAAAACTGAGTAAACTCAGTTTGTGTTGGCTTGATTTCTTAAGTATTGGGAAAGGTTGTAAAAACCCCCCACTATAATTGACGGTTTATTTTTTGTTGTTTTTCTGTCAATTTTGCCTTTTAAAAATGATCGTAGGGGATGTTAACAGAGTGCATGCAAATTAAAAATTGCTATATTTTCCTAATAAAATAAAGCTTTGGTCATTCTAAAGTGACTTTATATCTGGAAATTATTTTTGCTTTAAAGGGGTATTGGTATAGCTGCACCAGTTTCCTGCTGCTATACATTTTTTCACCCTTTTAAATTTTAACTTTCTGTTCTTTAAGCATCTTTTTTTTCCCCCTCTAGGTTAGTAAAAACTTCAGCCTTTTACATCTGTCTCTTTACTTCCACCATCCTAATGTTTGATATGTTTCTGATTTTGCATATTTGTCTTTTAGTTGAGTATTTCACCAATAAATTTATCTTTCCAAATTTCCATTAGTGAAAACCTGCTGGTGGCAATTTTCTTTTTGCTTATATGTAATGTTATCAATTATTAGCTCTTGAAAGGTAATTTTGCCTTAACATCTTAAATTCTACTTCAGTTTAGCATTTATTTTATCTCAGCACATTGAATATCTTCCACCATGGTATCTTCTAACCAATGTTTTTGCTTTTGAGCAGTCACTGCTCAATCCGTATGTTTTTCTGTTGAAGTTAATCTGCTTTTTTCTCTGCTTTCTCCTTTGTCTTCCTTTGTCTGCAGATTCTTTATGATGGATCTATATGTGGATGTGGATGTCTTTTTATTTATTCTGTTTGAAATTACTTAGACTTTTGGAACTCACGGATGGGTATCAATTTTTGACTCCTTGTTTCCGCCTGTCCTCCTGGGCCCTCAATTTAAATGGATCTTAGGCATCTTACCTAAAAAATTTGTGCCAATGCCATCTTATAGTTACAAATTCTAATAGATGTATCAAAATCCTAAGCTACTTTCTCCCACTCAGCATTATGTACCTTAAATGTGTCCATTAACATGGTCAATCAAAATATGTTTAGTTCCTGAAAATTTATTTCATATTAGGGACAAAACATATATTTAAAAGCAAAGTATATAATATGGTATACTATCATATAAAATTAAAATGCTTTTGAAACAGTGATTTTGAGTAAGTAGTAACTTTGTCTTTATATGAATGTAAGCAATTCAGACTTTTCTGTAAAGAAGAATGATAAATGGTATTTCCTACTCATGATACATTCTAGTCTGCTTTTTTCTTCTCCTGGCAATAAAGCACTATTTGGTACATGTACCCACAGCAAGGTACTTACCTTTGCGAAGCACAGAGACTGTCACATAAATGACTGTTTCATTTTCAAAAAATCTAGTTGTTTTTTTTTTCTTTTTCTTTTTTTTTTTTGAGGTGAGATCTCATTCTGTTACCCAGGCTGGAGTCCAGTGGTCTCAGTGTTGCTCAATGTAACTTCAAACTCCTTGGCTCAAGTAATTCAGCTACTTCAGCCTCCTGAGTAGCTGGGACTACAGGCACCTGCCACCATACCTCAATAACTTTTCTATTTTGGGTAGAGACAGAGACTCATTCTTATTCAGGCTGGTATGGCTTCAATCCTCAATCCTCCCACTTTGGCTTCCCAAAATGCTAGGATAGGGGCATAAGCCACGGCCGAGCCCCAAATCTTCAATTGTGTCTTAAGTTATTTTCTCCAGTGAAAGCAAAAGCAGACAGATTGCACAGACAGGCAAATAGAAACCAAGTCTTATTTATAATTACCAGCTACTTTAGATCTGAAGGAAAAGAAGACTTTATACCTTTTTTCCTCAAGAATAAGAGGAATTAGAATTATCTGATTAGATAATTAAGAGTCATTATTAGGCAGGGTGGTACACTCAGAAGTCATCTGAAACAAAGTACTTAACATTTGGGGAACACAAGCTGTTTGAGACATTAGCAAACATTTTACAATATGTAGTTTCTTACATAGCACTTTGCAGGTACCCTGAGCATAGCGTAAAAGTTGCTATGTCACAGAATCTGGAGATCTTCATCACAAAATTTGAAATTAGGACATTGACTCCACTACTTCACTGAAACTGTCCAGTTAGCAGTTTGCCTACTCTTGGTCCTTGGTGTGCTGTTAGCTGAAAAATGATCAGACACACTGAGGCGACGTAAGTATTAGATGAAGTTTATGGAGGGATAGCAAGATAGGTTTGTAAAGCAAGAACAAGACATGTTCACCATAGATGACAAACGGGACCTTTGTGGTGACAAGACGCCCTGGTCACGGTTTGGGGTCTTATTTTATACCGTCAAGATTGGGCCCTTCTTGTGGTATGACAAGACATAATAATGACTTGATAATTAGTCTTAGGTTACACTCTAGGTCATTTTCCAGATCCTGTTGTGCTTGGGCTGCCTGGCCTGTGGCCTGGGACTACCATGCAGGTTACAGGGTGTTTGTTCCTCCTTCCCCAGGTGTGGTAGTTGCTGGGGCAAGATCAAGGTGGGACACCTGCCCCTGATATTTTTTCTTCATGTGTGGCAATTGCTCAAGGCAGCACAAAGGCAGGTTTCCCACATTTGTCCCTAGAAGAGCTGGAGGTCCTAACCATCTACCTAACAAAACATGTTCACGTAATTGCAAAGCAATGTTTCCCGAAAATTGGGAAAGCATGTGTGCTTTTGCACATGAATGTTAATGTTTCAATATCAGTTTCTTGATGTTAAAATTATATTCTAAATAAAAATGTTGGCTGTCTCTAGTTTTCTTTTTTTTTTTTTTCTGTGGTTTTTGGCCGGGACTGGTTTTGAACCCACCACCTCCGGCATATGGGACTGGCGCCCTACTCCTTGAGCCACAGGCACCGCCCTGTCTCTAGTTTTCTATTATTCACAAAGGTTATCGATCAGTTGGCTAGACTTCACCGGGCAGAGACAATGCTTTCCATACACTGGCAGGTGCACTGAACAGCGTGACCTCATCCTTGCTGTTAAAAAACTTCTGCTCTAGTAGCTTCAAGAATGTCAGTCCTTGAAATTGTCCTTCCTCTTTCCCCACCTCCTTACTCTCCTCCTTCTTTCAAAATACTATCCACCCTCAAGCACTGTGGAAATAAACAGGTAATAAAATATTGAAAATAAGTATCACAAGGGTTGAAAAATGGAGAATGCGATGCACGGTTTTAATAAACATTGTTGTACTCTTTGTTGTGCAAGACAACTGAAGAGATTTAAATTAATAATGTTAGAAACCCTGGGCTACTTGTTTCATAAATGATGGCTGCTGCAGCATTCAACTATATTTATTAGACACTGTAATTTTAAACATGATAACCTAATTGTCCAGGCTAGTTTGGGTAACCAAATCTGTTTGAAAAATGAATTATGTTTCTTTGTGATTATTACCTTATGCCAGTCCAACAAGTGGGAAAAGAATGAAAAAGAGCAGAGTGCTGGCATATACAACAATGTGAAAAAACCTCACCAAAACACTGAGGAACCTTACACAAAAGCATTAAGACTGTATGATTGACTCAATATGCACTTTTTTTGGAATAAGGAAAATTAGCAGTGTAAAAAAAGTCACAACAGTGGTTGAATCTAAGGTATAGCGACATTGGGAAGGAACATAGAACAATTTTCAGGGAATGATGATAATATTACATATATTTGAACAGTTTCTTTATTAATACAAATTTTATATTAAAGAGAAGACTATAAAATATATTAAGTTATAGTTGATATGTATACTGAATTATTTAGGCAGACATGTATAGTTGTCTAAAATTTACTTTGAAAAGTGCCAAAACTGAGATGGATTGATGGATGGATGGAGGAAGGATTACATGGATGCATATGTGATAGAGCAAGTGTAGCAAACCATTAATGGTAGTATCAAGATGGTAAATATCTGTGAGCGCACTGTACACTTCTTGCAATTTTTCTTATGTTGGAAAATTTTCATAATAAATACAAAGTCTGACGATTAACTGCACACATATGTTGGCAGCACTGTACAAACAACTCAGTAGGGTTTCATAACCTTCGTATATCAATGTCTCACAGTTGTGCTCCTATAGACTTGTGGTTTCTTGCTGAGTGGCATTTATTATTCTTGTTGTATGTTTTTACATACTGTCACAAGAATGTCAGAGCTTAGACCAACAAAAAAAATTTGCAGATTTCTTGTTAAACTTGGCAAGAGTGGAAGTGAAATCAGGAAGATGTTGGTCCAAGTGTATGAGGATAATGCCATAGAGAAAATGGCAGTGTACAAATGGATCAAATGTTTTTCTGAGGGAAGAGAAAGTGTCACTAAAGAAGATGCCAAGATGAACAGTTATGAGCAGAACTAAAAAAAATTGTGAAAATTTGTCAAGTTGCATGTCAAAATTGTTGTCTATGAGAAGAGTAACAACCAAGTAAACATTGATAGACAAACAGTTAGGAAAACCTTTTTTTCTTTTTTTTCCATTTCAGGTTAATATGAGGGTACAAACCATTAGATTACAATTTTTGCATTTGTTAGGTGAAGTCCCTGTTGTAGTTGTGCCCCTCACCCAAGAGGTATGCCATGTACCCCTAAGTTAGGAAAATCTTAACTGAAAATCTTGACATGAGAAAGGTGTGGCTCTTGCATTACAACAATGCACCAGCTCACACAGCACTGTCTGTAAGGGAGTTTTTAGCCAGTAAACAAATAACTGTGTTCACCCTCCCTCCTCATCTGATCTGGCCTTCAATGACTTTTTCCTTTACCCAAATATAAAGGAGATATTGATAGGAAGATTGTGATGACATTCAGGACATCAAGGTTAATACAATGACAGCTCTCATGGCCATTCTAGAAAAAGAGTTCCAAAATTGCTTTGAAGAGTAGATTAAGTAGGTACTGGTGTCATTGTGTAGCTTCCCAAGGTGGGTACTTTGAAGGTGGCCATAGTGATATTCAGCGATGAGGTTTTAGCACTTTTTCTAGGATGAGTTCACAAAGCTAATTATCAGACCCCATATGTGGGAAAATACAGCTAGAGTTGGAGCAGTTCTTCCTCTCACATCTCTTCCTGCTCTTGCCAGGATTACTTCTGTTTCCTCCTAAATGGGATGCCTATTCCTATGGCTCTCTCCTACACATTAAAATCTGTTCCCAGCACCACTGAACAGAGAAATAAACAAATATGTATTATGCCACTCCTCCTCTCAAAACATTGTGCATGAGCCCCATCACATGCAGGGTGAAATTCCAACTCTTCACTCTGATTCATTGTGCCCTACCTGACATGGCCCCCGTTACCTCTCTGACCTCTCCCACTGCACTCCTGTCCATGACGTCCCCTCCAGCCACAATTACTTCCTGCCATCCCTGGAACTATCAAGCATGTTCTACCCTGCTGCCTTTCTACCTGCTCTTTTCTCTGGAGTCCTCTTCCTCTTTTGGGCTCAAATGATCCTTCTGTTCTTTGGTATTATCTTCTCCGTGAACTCTTCCCTGTCTACCCCGTCTAAAATTTCATTGCCCCTAATTCAAATTTCTTATTTTTCTTCTTTTAAAGAAAATCTTAACTTCTTAGTTCTTTCACATATCTAATAACACTGTCTAAATTTTGCTTATTTATCTTGTTCATTGTCTACACTGATGGAATAGAAGGTTCATCAGGGCATCCTTGCCCTGTTTGTGTCTGTTTATCCACTGTTCTATTATTGGTACCCAGAACAGTGCTCAGCACATGCTCGACACTAAATAAATATTTGTTGAATGAATAAAGGAATTTCTTGGAGTCTTGGCTCTCATCTTCTGTGGAAACAGACTAGTATTATAGAAATACATGACTGATTTAGTACAACTGAACCATCATGGAAATTTTGGAATAGCCAATTAGAATTAGAGGTAAAAATGAACGTTTACTAAACTTTGTGCCTGGCCAGTAAGTTCTTCTCCAAAGAGTTTTAACAGGATAGCAACCAGCCAACCAGCCTCAACAGCTTTAGCAGAGATTGTACATCACACCAGAAGAAGAAAGCATAAGTGTGAAACATTACTTCATAGAATTTACTCTCTACTCTGACAGTTTTCCTTTGTAAAATCTAAAATATATGCTCTTTGAGAGTAGGGATTTCCATCAGTGAAGTTCACTGCCGTATCCACTGCCTCAAAACAGACCTTGTATACGTTGTGTTCAATGTCTATTATTCAAACAATGATATTATGAATGTTGATGTTGCTGTTATAAAACGCATTACATTTTGGATATGATTATGACATTAATGTAACCACAGATTACTCAGCAAGTCTTTTGTAGACTGGTCAGTAGAAAACCTTGGTCTAGCTGGGTACATCTATAGGCCACCTGGAATTAAATCTTCAAGGAACAATGTGTATTAGAAGAGTGGATTTTGTTGTAGATGCTACAGTGTACATATGTCTCCGACCAACTTTCAGGACCATTTAGAAGAATTCCTTAAAGTCATGTATTGTGGCAAAAGGTATGACCTCTGCATCTGTAGATGTAGCCACTAGTAGTCTAGCTTTTGTGTGAAGTAAACAGCACCCTGTCTTAGGGGATGACTCAAAGCAGGCCAGGGATCATGGCTTTAGATGAATGAGTGAGGCCAGGATTTTGGCCCCGGTCCTACCCTCTGTCAGCTGTCTTTGTGCAGAGCACAGACTACACCCTCTGATGCAGTGGCCCCGTGTGGGGACGGCTTTTCAGACTGCTAGTTTATGTGTCTACCAGCCGTGTACAGGGATCCCACCTCACCCACCCTCTTCAACACATTATTGTCTACAAAAATTTTCTAGTAAAAATGACAGAAAATCAGATCTCATCATTTTGTTATTTTATATTTCTTTGCTCACTTAGTAAGCTTGAACTTTTAAACTACATTTTTATGTATTTCCTTTTAAAATAATTTGTCTTTTGGAATACTTTGCCGATTTTTATTGCAAAATTAACATTTTCTTATCAATTTGTAAAAGTCAATAAGCTCTATGTTGCTATATATGTACACATTATATATATATATACATTATATATATGATAACATATATATTGCTCTTTTTTGCCAAGCACAGTATGATAAATAGAACAATAACATTTTTCCTCTTTAATGTTTCTAATATTCATGGACTTTTAGCAAAAATCTATGTACAAAATATTAAATTAGGAATTAATAATTTTTCATAAATTTTATAAATATTTTTCCAGCGTAGCATAGGTTTTATGTTTGTTTGTGATGTATCAAAAGTACAATAAACTCTCTTAGACTTTTACTTTGTGGTTTTCACATTGCTTTATACTGTCTGTCAAAATATTCATATTTTTTATCTAGAACTTTAGTTAGGGTCTGACATCAAATGAAGAGTTAAGTCATTTTGTTTCATTTTAAAAAATGGTTGACCATAACCATTCAAATGTATTGAATTAGAAGGTCTGATTTTGATTTACAATTTCTGTCGTATTATGCTCAGTATTTCATAAAATTTATTCCATTTTTTTAAGTATTTTCCCTGTAAAACATGATTATCAACAAATAGTTAATAGGAAAAGTCTATTTGCCAACTCACATTCCTGCAGTTCTTTTCTATTTTTTCCTAGTCATATTATAATATTTCTGGAAATTAATTTTAGAACTATTTTATGCTATCCAAAAAAGTAACACATTAAAATTCTGAGTGGCATTCCATTAAGCATCTGAGGTACTTTGCGAGTAGCTGACATCTTTGTAATTGTCCCAGAAGATGGCATAGCCCTTTTCATTGATGTCTAATTCGATAATTTGCAGTAAGTTTGTGTATTTTCTCTTATGCAAGTTTCATACATTTCATTCTTAGGAGTTTTCAATATTTGGACAACCATTGGCTTTGTGATTTTCCTCATTATGTATCCAAATTTCTTATTGCTTTACCTAAATAAGGAATCTGGGTTTTGTAAGTTTATTTTGTATTTAGCTACATTTCTGAACTCTTATGAATTCATAAAGCATTTAACCCTATTTGGATTCAAGTGTGTTGCTATTCTTTTGCCTAGGTTAATGTGATGCATAGAAGAAACGAAGTTTTACTCTTGGGCATTTCTAACATTGGTATGCTTTCAAGGAAAAACTATTTCCCAAACCACAGACTTCCCTGAAGTTTACATGCATTTGGGGATGTGATTGATTGGCAGAAACTATATTTACCATCTTCTGGTCCATCATCAGTTCAACTAGTAGGTACCAGAGAGGTGTTTATAGTAAAATGTTCCCACAGAAGAAATTTCCTTGGAGATTTTAATCCTTTTATATATCAAGATTATCAGAAGCAAAACAGCACTTGGGAAAAACCATTTTCAATTTATTTTATGTCAGCTCCTTTGGGGGAGGTGTTAAGACCCCATTTTATTCATTTCTGTATCTCTAGTACCTAGAACAGGATTAGCAAATCGTAGCACTCAATGACTATTTTTTTGATTACTGTCAAATAAAAATTTAGAGAAATGTATTTATCTATAGGAGAAAAATAATATAGTATAATGCAGAAAAATCTATAGTCTTCAGACTGAATTTTTCCAAAATTTCTACTAACGTACCCCCCTGTTGGTTACCTGCCCTGTTGGTCCCTTCCCTTTTTGACCATGCACTCTGGGCAAGTGCCAGTCACCAGCTCCAATTAACAGCCACACTAATTCCTTGTCTATGTTCTATAGTCATGTTAGATGTAGGTGTGTGGTATGAGATCTGACAATTAAGTCTAAAATCTCATCCTAGAAAAAGTTCTACCCACCTCATTACTGAATATCACTACAGTCATCTTCAATGTGCTCCCCTTGGCCATCTGGTGGCCATAGTCATATTTGGCAATAAGGTAGTTAGCACTTTTTCTAGGATGAGTTTGAGGACTTAATTGTTTGACCTGGTATATTTCTGGTCAATGAGACTTGAGAGGGAAGCTTCTGAGAAAGATTTTATTTTCACTCTTGAAAAGGAATATGGGTCAGAGGCATGCCTTGCCGGCTGAAGGTATTCTGGATGAGCTGTGTGAGTTGGTGAGGTTGGACTTGACATAGCCATCTGGTGACATAAAGGGACAAGTCTGAAATGGAAGCCAACACCCTGAGGATGAGGAGCAAACACAGAGACAGAACCTGGGCTCCACGATGTCACTCGTGAGGTGCTCAAATAAACCTGACGTTTTCCTACCTAGGGACTTACCGTGTTGTGAAATTGTGTTTATACTGCCTTTTCCGAGCTTTCCAATTACCAGCAGTTGGAGGCACCCCATGAACCAATTGCTACAAATGAGATTTAGAAGTGCACATTAACTTAAATGAAATAAACAGCCTGGTCTGATGTAGTAACAAGAAAGACATTACTTTGGTCTCGATTTATATGCTTTATATTCCTTCAAATTGAATAAATGACTTTATCTGCTTTTGAAGAGAGGGATTTTGCAGACATTTGGAGAAAGAACTTTCTGAGTGGAGAGAAAGAGTTCAAAGGGCTTGAAGTGCCCCTGGCAGTGCTGAGGGTGAGCAAGTAGCTCCAAGAGAGAGGGACAAGGTGAATGAGGGGGGAGCAGTAGGGATGAAGCAGAGAGGTGAGCAGGAGAGGTACAGGTCACATAAGGGCCGTGGGTCACCGCAGGAACTTTGGCTTGTATGTTTCCCCAAGAAATAAAAATGTTTTTTGCAAAGGAGCCCAGTGATCTGATTTTGCTCTGAGGATGGTTCTGACTAAGTTCTTGGCTGAAGGGAACAAGAGAAGGACCAAGGGAGACCTGATTAGCTGTTTCTTGCTATCTGGGCAGGAACAGATGTTGAATGGAGTTGGAGTAGGCGCAGTAGATCGGGAGATGTGGTCTGACCCTCAATACTGATAGGATTCATTGATGGGTGGACTGGGGGCTGTATGGAGTCAAAGATGACTCTGAGGTTTGGGGCCTGAGCCTCTGGATTTGCCATTTACTTAGATGGAGAGGACCATAGGAGAGGCATGTTTAGATACGGGGTAGGAGAATAACAAAAGCTTGGTTTTGAACATGTAAAATTTTGTATGCATATTAGACCTCCAAGAAAAGACTTGGAAGAATATGTTTATTTACATATATATGTTTATATGTACACATACACACGTATACATATGTATTACATAGATGTATGTAATATCATATACAGAAATATATACACTCATATATGCGATTATTTCTGGGAACAGGGAGTGACTGGAGTTATAAATTTGGGAGTCGTAAGTGTAGAGGTGGTATTTAAAGCCAGGAGACTGTATGAAATCATCTAGGAGTTCTCTTTTCTAAATACCATATAAGCATAAAAGAGAAGTGGTCTAAGGCTGAGCCTGGGGCACACAAACATTTTGAGGCCAAGGAGCTGAGAATGGAGATGATATGTGTAGACAACACTTATGAGAATTTTTGCTGTAAACAGAAAGTGAGAAACTTATGTAGGAGCTGAAGGAGATTAGAAATAATTATTTTAAAAGATGAGGACATAACAGCACATTTTATGCTGAAGTGGTGAACTGGGAAAACTTGATGATGCAGAGAACATGCATGGCTTTTGCAGAAAGGAGCAAGATAGGGTCCAGAGGATGAAGCAGGGCCAGCCTGCCCTAGGAGCACAGTGGGAGGGTTCTCCTTAGCAGAAAAGAAGGCAGAGTGCAGGGTCCTGAAGGCCGTGAGGTAGCTAGTCTGGTGACATGCAATCATAGAAATTATCATCTAATTGATTTCACTTTGTTTCAGTGCAATAGAAGAAGCTCACTGAGTGAGGGTGAGCATGGAGGAAGGATTGTTAGAAGATTGAGGAAAACTAAGTTATTCAACAGACAACTAGGAAGTGGAGGAATGGCTGGGATGGGGCTGGAGGAACAGCGCACTTCCTGGAAGTCTTAAGAACCCACTTGAGATGACTAATCATGATTTAAAGTGTGACATGTACACTTTTTTCTAGGCTTGTGTGAGTGAAAGTAATGACTACGCAATCTGTTTTCTCCCCAGGACTGTCGTTTGTCTCGGGGAGCATGCAGCATCTTCAGGTCCAGTGCCCTACTAGCAAAGCTTCCTACAGAAGTTTGTTGATATGGCATCACGTTTCTTCTGTAGATTTTACAACAGGTGCAACTGCTGGGACTAAAAATAAATGAACAAACAAATACATCACGAAGCTTCCTGTGACTTGCTAAGGTTGATAAAGCTGCTTGGTAGCACAGATTTCTTAGAACCCAACGGCCGTTCTGTTTATGTTAGATACCTGTTGACAGAGCAAAGACGAAGAATGAGAAGAGATACCACCAAGGGGAGAAATGTCTAATCCACTTGCATCCCTATCAAGTAAGTGGAAGAATTCTTTAAGAATTATGCAGTGTGGTTTATTTCCAAAAGTATTCAACTCATTAACCCAATGACAACTTGTACAATTGCTTTTGAGGTGTTTATGTACCAAAACGGAAGACTATTACTAAAAAATAAAAGTAGTTGAGGGAAATTTCTGAAAGATGTAAGAAATATATTTATTTACTAGATACACTATTTTACATTAATATTTTCCAAAGGATAAGGTTGGCCTCTTTTTTGGTTTAATACTGTGTTTTATGGTAATTATTTATAAACACATTTTCTTATTTAGATTTTGAGGCCCCTAATGAGAGCAACCTAAACTTATGAGCTTTTGCACACCCTATTTTCCTGGGTGTAGTACTATTTTTACCCAGCAAAGTAGCCAATTAATACTTGTTTAAAGTTAACTAAATGCCAATTAACTCACAAATGCAATTGTTCAAGTTTTAAATGCTTAGTATGAATAATGCTCCTTTTGATGCGATAGATATTTTTAGTGAGACAGTCAGACATTTTTATATTAGGAACTGAAAATTTTCCATTCCGTTACCAGAAATCAATCTCAAAACACAGCCACGATAATGTCTAATTATGAAACCACCAGGGAACTGAAGCTTCCTATTTTAGTGTGAAAATAAAATAGCAGACGATGTTGAATAAGTCTGTCCTCATTAGTCTTCAAAACATCCTCACGTTGTAGGACTGGAAAAAGCTGTAAGAGGTCATTGGATTCATCATGTACTTCCAGGCAGGGTGAACACTAAATTACATCAAAAGTATTGTTGCCTTTCTCATAAATAAGTTCTTCAATGAAAAAAACTCATAAATATATTTTATCTATAAATTTTAATGATGCTATAAAACAAAATAAAAATTACAGTCACGATTTGGTTTTGAATCTATGTCATGTCAGAAAATTGGTGTAATGAATCTTTGTAACTAAGTTTTTGGACTTAAATAGTGGTTTTCTTATTTGAAATGTTATCATAGTCTGAGTTTCCCAAAAGCAAACTCTGAGATGAATATTTGTATACAATTAATATGAAAACAATTCCTTCCAGAGGAAACTAATATGGAAGTACAAGGACAGAGGAAGGGGAAGAAGATGATCACTTGTTCAGGTTTAGGAATAAGACCCAAGGAGAGTAAGATTCAGTATGATCATGCAGGGGAAGTCTATATTGTAACTTACACCTCAGAGTTGTCTAAACTTAAGGCAAATTTGCTAGGTTCTCATTCCATAGTTATTGGTTTATAGCTTTAGGAGGATAGGTTAGAAAGGAGGAGTGGGAGATTGGAAGAATAAACATAAACATCTTGGCCTTTACTGTTCTGTATTTATTGATAAAACGGTCCCAATAGTCTGAAGGCAGTGACCTATAGAGGATCTGCAGAAGCTGGCCTGTCCAAGTGCACCAAAGACGTTCTACCTACACCAAAGGAAATTGTAAATCTGAGAGCACCTGGGCAGGGCACCAAGGACATCTGCTACCTATAATAGATGCTTTCAGTATGCTGAGAAATTATGATGAACACATACAAAACACTAATGGCACAATGCAAAGATTAACTAAATAGCTGTCATTGTAAATCTAACATAAGTTGAGACCAAAGTTACACATATGGGCTGAAGGACACTGAACAGATTTGTGGAAGACATTGAACTACATTGGACTAAACTATGTCTTTTAAAATATGCAAGATTTAACAGTTTGGGGAAGAGAGGGCATTTCAAGTAGTTGAAAAAGCATGATTTTACAGATTGGGAAGGAAATGTTGAGATGGCATTTGGAGTACAGAAGGTGTGTTTGGGAGTAAAACCTGGAAAAGTGAAAGGGAAGAAGCCAGATTGGACAGGGAGGGAAGGGAACGCATCTCTGTACCTGCCCCATGGCATGCTCTTGAGCTGTGTGGGCCCTTAGAGGTTACCACCTTGGGCAGAAAGGCCTGGACCCTGTATTACTGCTTTTTCTAGCCAGGGACAAGTCGCCCTGACAACAGCATGACCTTGGCTCAGAAGGTTAGGTAGACTTGAAGAGGCCAAGAATGGATGGCTTCCAGCCTATCACACTCCTCCAAACTGGTTAACAAGTGCTTTTCTGAAGCAAATTCTAAGTGATATAGTTCCAATTTTGCACCCATGACTAAATGCAAGAAGCTAGAAATTGTGAAGGAGGTGAGACAGTATCAATGGATATTGGAATGGAACAGGAACCACTTTGGTAATCATGAGAAATAACAAAGATGGGAGAAATATTCCTTGGGCCTTCCTCCTCGCATCTCAAATCTACTGTGATTCTTGGTAGCACTTAATAGATGCACACTAAACATTTTATGAATGAATAAATGAATGATTCAAGGCAGGTGCGCGTTGGTGAAGGAAGAGTGTGGGGGTGAGCCAATGTTCGAGCTGCATCCAAGGATACTGAGTTATTTGAGAACAAGTGGCAGAGAAGGAGAAGGAAATAATGAAAATGTAAAATTGAAAGGTGAAGAATTTTACCTCCTTTATTATTTCCCCTCAGGCCAATTCTGTTCCAAAAGAAGCAATTGGCTTTATGCACAAATACCTTCTCTGTAATTTAATAGCATAATTATCTTGGTTCATTTGCCTGACTTTTTGGGGAGCATCTTATTTCTACTTCATGAAGTTTGCGTAAGAGGTAAATAAGATAAAATATCAAGTCCTGTGGATTCTACGAGGCAACCTATTTTGTTCACATTTTTAACAAATCTGACACGGGATCAATAGTGATTAATGGTGCTTGTTATCTGTGTGTGCAAGGCAGTCATGGTGATGCACAAATATATAAAGCTCCAACCGTGAAACCTGCACAGGTGGTCTCCAGAGCTTGGAAAAAAAGTCCAGAGACAGTCGCAGAGCAATCTTCCAAACCAACCGAGTGTGTTGAGCAGGAGTGGGCTGCGGTGATTCACATGGGTCTATTCTAGAAATTGGAATCAAAACTTGGCGAGCTTTACAAATATACAAAGAACTCAGCACCAAAGGGATTTGGCTTCTTTGGTAGGTTAAGTCAAACTCCATCACCCACATTTAATGACACAGAGGATGATGTTGCATGAAAAACCCAGCTACATGATTCCAGGTTGAAAAATGAATGCTTGGACTCTGCAGAGAAGTTTTGGGAAAAGCCGAACCAGTTTATTTCACTTGTGCTTTCCCTTTTATTTAGACACTGTCAGATCCCAGCATAACAATGTTGGAATCAACAGGTACACACATAATGGTGAGCCCATCAGGGCTCATGACATAGTTTACTGTACCTTGTCTATGTTTAGATTTGTTTAGCTATACAAATACTATTGTGTTACTATTGCTTGCAGTATTTAGTACACTAACCTGCTTCCCAGGTCTGTAGCCTAGGAGCAATGGGTTATCCCGGTGGCCTAGGCTATACCATCCAAGATGTGTGTAGTACACTCTGATGTTTGCATAAGGACGGACTTGCCTACCACTGAATTCCTCAGAACATACAGTGCATGGCTGTAATAGGAGAAAAATGAACGTACTTCTAAATAAGCCTACAAGATCGCTTTCAAAAAACATAAAATTGAGATCTAAGTGATAGAAACACATGCCATAGTTAAGTTGATCATCTTTTTTTTTTCTTGATGTTACATAAAATTAGGACAAATCTCACAATGGATGGTTGTATTTGATGAACAAGGGACTGGGACAGCTATATCATAAATTCTCAGTCAATGTAGATGGACTTGATTTTTTTTTATTTTTACTTCACCGATCTCAAATAACTTAGGCAAGCCATTAAAAATAATGCTTTAGAAGAAACAAACACAATGAAAACAAAAGTATAAAAGTTACATCATTTAGTTAATATCATCTTTTTCCATGTTATTGTTTTATCATTATCTGAAAGAAGTATATGCTATCTCTCTATCTGCACTTATATCCAATATTAGTAGATCTATCGATTATAAATAGATCCAGCAAGACTGTTAATTTAAAAAATGTCAGTCATGGCTGGGTGCAGTGGCTCATGCCTGTAATCCCAGCAATTCAGGAGGCCGAGGCAGGCCAAGAGTTCAAGACTAGCTTGGGAAACATGGTGAGACCCTGTCTCTACAAAATCAAAAAATTAGCAGGCCATGGCAGTGCACACCTTTAGTCCTAGCTACTCAGGATGCTGAGGTGAGAGAATTGCTTGAACTGAGGAAATCTAGGTTATAGTGAAAAATGATCACACCATCGCACAGCAGCCCAGGAGACAGAGTGAGATCTGGCCTCTTAAAAAAAGTGACAGTTACAAAACAATAAGCTTCATTTTCCCATTATATGAGTCTTTTGGTACTCCATGACATTGCTAAGAATATTTGGATTTTCAAGAACTGTTCAATGTGAAGCTTTTTTTGACTCTTTCATGCCAAAGATACTGATTTAGGGGCTGAAATAGCAAAGGAACAAGTTGTTTGACCATTTCAAAGGCAAGTGTAATTTTTTTTGGTTTCAGATTACTATGGGAGAGCACAAATGATAAGGTTACATTGTTTACGTTCCTTAGGTAAAATTCAAGTTGTAGTTGAGACCCGTATACAACTACATTATTCTCATTAGGTAAGAACTTACAATATCCTCCCTTCTTCCCTTCCCCTATTCGTCCTGTCCCCTCCAACACTTACATCTGTGGTTCGTTCTCCTGTGGGCATATAGCTGTTTATCTATTGGTTTCATACGAGTACTGAGTACATTGGATACTTGCTTTCCAATTTTTGTGATACTTTACTAAGAGGAATGTTCTTCAACTCCACCCAGGTAAACTCAAAAGACATAAAGTCTCCATCTTTTTATACTGAATAGTATTCCATGGTAAATATAACATGATTTATTAATCCATTCACAGATTGGTGGGCAGTTGGATTGATTCCATGTCTTGGTGATTATGAATTGAGCTGCAGTAAACATTCTAGTGTAAGTATCCTTAGGACAAAAAGATTTTTTTTCTTCTGGGTAGATACCTCGTAATGGGATTGCAGGATCAAATGGGAGGTCTACGTCTAGTTTCAAAGGCAAGTGTAATTCATGGTGCTGCTGTGGTAAGGAGGGAGGCAGGAGGGGAGAGGTGAAGTGTAATGGACGGGCCACCCGCAGAGGAGGGGACACCTGTCCCTGTATGTTCATCCCTGTCCTCACACTGTTCAGCTCCGTGCCTTTTTGGTCACTGGCCTTATTTACTCTCTCTCTCTTTGTTCTTAAGGCAATTTAATTCATACATAATTCACAGCCAATTATCTAGAGTGTTATCTGACTTATTTAAAAGGAATTTTCTATGGCTGAATTTCTTCTGTTTAGAAAAATGAAAGTTTTGCTGACAGTTTTCATCCCAATAAGACATGTTTATGACATGTGTGCTAGTCAAAGAAATCATCAAGGTCCATATAAAATCAGTTTCATAAATTAGATACTGTTTATGGGAAAATGTTCAGCTATGACATGGGCTTTGATACTGTGGTTACCATTTCTCTAACACTCACTGGTGACTCAGATGGCAGGACCCTCAGGATAGTGCCAGCACAGGACCCAACGAGCAGCCATCATCACCTACACAACTCCCACTTTTGATTTTTTCTGATTTACATAGAATGTACCTTACTAGTAGTTGGAATAATAATGCAAGGAAAGGAAACAACCATAAAAAAAAGTTTTCAACAGAGCAATGTATGGGATACAGTGTACAAACCCCCAGAGCAATGCTTCCATGAAGAGGAAGGTGAGCAGCCCTTGGTACCAAACTCTGTAGTGAGGAAGAAGGAAAAAAATCCTTTTATCATAAGGACACTTGTACTAGACTGTTTATTGCAGCTCAATTTACAATCACCAAAATGTGGAAACAGCCTAAATGCCCACCAACCCAGAAATGGATTAACAAGCTGTGGTATATGTATACCATGGAATACTATTCAGCTATTAAAAAAAATGGGGACTTTACATCCTTCGTATTAACCTGGATGGAAGTGGAAGACATTATTCTTAGTAAAGCATCACAAGAATGGAGAAGCATGAATCCTATGTACTCAATTTTGATATGAGGACAATTAATGACAATTAAGGTTATGGGGGGGAAGCAGAAAGAGGGACGGAGGGAGGGGGGTGGGGACTTGGTGTGTGTCACACTTTCTGGGGGCAAGACATGATTGCAAGAGGGACTTTACCTAACAATTGCAATCAGTGTAACCTGGCTTATTGTACCCTCAATGAATCCCCAACAATAAAAAAAAAAAAAAGGAATTCACATAAAAGCACACATGAATGAAATATACTTTTAACTTCTGGAAACTTATGCTATAGAAAGTAGCTCTCTATGAATGCCGACTAGCAAAAGACTCAATATTAGTTTCTATTAGTTCCAATTCTAAAATATTTGCACATGTTGGTTTAAAATAAACACACACACACACACACACACACATCCCTATTCCCCATTTATTACTGGAAAACTTTGGACAAATACTCATAGAAAATATAATCACAGAAGTCTAGCACTGGAGAGAACCACCGTTTCCTTCAATCATGCCACTGTGGAAACTGGAATTAGCAGGCCAAGGTCAGGCCACTATTAGATGACAGAGCCAGCACCCAATTCCCCCTCTGAACAAATACTCTGGTCTCTGTGTTTGTCTGCTCCTGATAACGTCCTCCTGGTTATTAGTCAATAGCTGAATATCACTTTGAGAATTAAAAGTCTATCAGTTGGGATAAAATAATATTTAAGTGATACACGTATTTTCCCCTGATGCCCATGAAAATGACTTTTCATTTTCTTCTCTAAAATTTCCCTTCAGCATCAACCATACTGCAAAAATACTCAGAAGAGTGAAAGAATATTTGTCATCTTGGAGACTCCTAATATTTCCAGGTGTTTTTTACTATGTGGGAGAGAAAAACTGCCCTTTGGTTCTGTGCTAAAGTCTGGAAAAGATGTTAACTACACACCTTTTTTATTCCACAGCTCTGGCCCAGTTAAAAAATTCTTATTTTTCTTGGAAACGCAAACTTAGTTTTATAGCTGCTTGGGAATATTTAGCCTTCCTGAAGGCTTTCGTGCACCTTTTACTGATTGAAAACCTGGGAGGCACCTTTGGTTGAAAATATGACACAAGTGGCTTTTGAGAGAAATTGAGATAGTTTTTTAAACTTTGAACTTGAGTCTAAGTGATTGTAACAATTAATACCATACATATATGAAAAATTCAGCAAATGTTAACTATTTAGATTGGCTTTCTTGATTTTTTTTCATGATAAATAGAATTTTCTTACCAATTTTCATATTTACTTGTCTAAATTTCCTATGTCTGTCTCATTGGAACACAGTCATCCCCAGCCTCCTCCTCTCTTGGGTGTGCTCCAATGTAAACGGGCACAATGTTAGGGTATACGACACACCTCTTGTGGGTGGGACACAGTTATAAGGGGCTTTACTTAAAAAATACAAAAAAAAGTTACCTAATTCATTGTACCCTCAATTAACCTGAAACAAGAAATAAATCAAACATTAAATTAATCTCATTACTTTTTCCTTCCTTTAAGCTTTATGTGTTCCCCTTTAGTTCAAACTGTTGAGTTTAATCAGGGTGTATACGACTTTAAAAAATCATTCATTCACTTATTCATTCATTCATTCTCTCAGCAAATATTTGTTTTTGGTTCTATTCAGCACAAGGTACTGGAGTTATAGCAAAGAACAGGCAAGAAAAGGTCCCTGTTCTCATGGACCTTGGATTGAAATGGGGCGTGGTAGGTAACACACAAATAGATAGATAAATGGATGTTAGCTCCTGGTAAGTGCTATCAAAAACGTAAAACAAGATAAAGGGCACTAGGCAAGGGGGCAGCTTTGGACAGGGAGATCAGGAAAGGCCTTTGTGGGGAGGCAGCATTTGAGGAGAAGTTAGGTGATCTGGAGAAGAGAGAGCCACACAAAAGGAGCATTCAGGCAAAGAACAAGCCTAGTATATGCCCAGTAGAGGGATTACAGGACTGGGCATATACCAGGAAGACCAAAAATCACATCATAACAAAGATATTTGTACCAGAATGTTTATTGCAGCCCAATTGATAATTGCTAAGTCATGGAAGAAGCCCAAGTGCCCGTCGATCCACGAATGGATTAATAAATTGTGGTATATGTACACCATGGAATACTATGGAGCCTTAAAGAAAGATGGAGACTTTATCTCTTTCATGTTTACATGGATGGAGCTGGAACATATTCTTCTTAGTAAAGTATCTCAAGAATGGAAGAAAAAGTACCCAATGTACTCAGCCCTACTATGAAACTAATTTAGGGTTTTCACATGAAAGCTATGACCCAGTTACAACCTAAGAATAGGGGAAAGGTGGAGAGGGAGGGGAGGTAGGGGGGAGGTGGGTAGAGGGAGGGAGATGGGTGGGATTACACCAGCGGTGCATCTTACAAGGGTATATGCGAAACTTAGTTAACAGTCTGTGAAGCTAGTGAATGATGCCCCATGATCATATCAATGTACACAGCTATGATTTAATAAAAAAAACAACAACAACAAAGAACAAGCCTAGAATGTTCTAGGAATATGTGAGACACAGAAAGATGGTGATTGGTTGGAGTAAGGGCAAGAGTACTGTGAGGTGAGGTTAGACCCAGCAGCGGTTCTCAACCTTCCTAAGGCCGCAAGGTATTTTCATTGTTACAAAGGGGTCGCGACCCACAGGTTGAGAACCGCTGGGTTAGAGGGACAGGCAGAGTTGGATCCTGCAGGGCTCTGTAGGACTGGAGAAGTAAGTGATCCGCAGAAACGTGTGGAGAAACTTCTCAGGGAGGAGAATGGGTAGAAGGGAGGGACGGCGAAGAGCGAGAAAGGAGATACTGCAGAAAAATACAAACCCTGATTTCATAGTGAAGTTACGAGGCACAACCTAGAACTGAATTGGCCTGGAATATTCTCCCTGTGCTAAGGGTCGTCATAGCCCCAGGATGCTGTTCCTCAGTCTGAGACAATACTGGTAATATAATGGATAAGGAGGGAGACAGGGAACAGAAACCAGCTCGTGAGAAGAGACACAGGCACTGGAAACCACCTTAGCCAGTAATATATCGTGTCTGTGGGGATTCACGTCGAATTGCTTCAGCGTGTATCTCGTGGCACCAGTATCATCCGTTTTGGCACCTGTCTTAGATGTGCTTTGTTAGCACAATGGATATCAGAAGTAGTTTTTAATTGGTGGAGTATGTGGTGTTTAAGATAAGGGTTTGGCTTAGAGTGCTATTTTCCCATGAGTAAGGTGTAAAAGACAGCCAGGTCCCCTCAGTCAGGCCAGCTTTGAGGTGCGTGAGGCCCTGAGTCCTGGCTCTCTTCACTAAAGACCTTGACCCTAGCAGATTTGCCAATCCTGTGGACGGTAAAAATGTCACTGAATATGCTTCAGAGGGAAGCTTGGATGCAAAGCTCAGGTTGGTGTAACTGAACACACACACACACACACACACAGACACATTGCTTTTCCAGATAGGTTGTGTGACCATTCTATAGTTGCTGAGAAAGGTCTGCCTACAGTTTTAGCTATTTCCAGGTCTGAGGCCAGCTTTACTGCGTCAGAGCACTGGACCGTGAGTTTGCAGGGCGGACACTCACAGCTCTCCTTGTCCCTTTGTTTGGAACCACCCTATGCTACTGATACTACTAAAAATTCTAAATGACTAACTTTGTTTGTGTTGGTCAATTATGTCAGTGTTAAAAAACAAACAAATGAGCAAATAAAAGGATTTGATATGATCATTGATGGTTCTCCTGTGGGCTCCAGGGGGAAAATCTTTACCCACATTCACATTTTAATGGATGTGAGAGCCACTGTCCTGGTGGCCCCCGGTTACTTTCCCTCAACCTCAGACTAATTCTTGGAGAAGCTTGAAAGAGGCCAAACTGTCATAGTCTCCCGAAGACTAGATGAGAGAAGTTACAATAATAATCCTCACAATTCAACTCTCCTCTAAAGCCTGGCATTACTTTAAAGTAAAAAAAAGGACAGATTCTGTTCAAATGAGTCATAATTTTGAGAAAGTTATTTAGCCTAGAAAGAGCTTTGATCTTAGATGATGAATAGAAGAAGCTCATGACTGTGGAAATGAAGAGACAGTGTGAGGATTTAGAAATGTCATTTTTAAATCTTTAGGAATCTTGAGAGAAGTCACCATCCTAGGCTCACATTTCAGCCCTGGACTGTGAGCATGATGGGGATGCTTCGCACAGTGAGTTCAGGAAGTGATGCCCTCTGCAAGCGACCCTCCAGGTAGTGTTAGGAGGGAGAGCCGACCCAGAACAAAGGCCCAGGGAGCACCCCGCCCTGCGCAGTGGGGGCATTGCTGAAGGGAAGCGCCTAGCCATGAGAAATGGGTCTTAACTTCACTCAGTGGCCTTGGTGTACTTATTGGTAATTGCTTTAATCTTTTAAAGGAATATTATCCTTGAAAATAATTTTAAAGGTGAAACAATGCACTACTGACAGGCTAATTCTAAAGGTCCCTTTTCTAATCTTCCCACTGTCCAGTGTGGCTACCCCGAGGCAAGAATTTTCAGTTCTTTTATACCCATTTACCTTCATGTGTCTAAATACGTGTTTGCATTGTTTACATGACAATGTAAACATCATTCCCTGTTAGCCCAAAATGTGTCATGATTTCTTTTGTGTATAGCGTTTTAATATATTTTATTACTGTTGTTTTTTCTATTTGCTCAGTTGTCTGTGTATAAATGGCTACATCTTCCTTACTCCAGTGCTGCTTCTACCAGCTGACACGTATCAGGTCAAATCTACTAGGTTCATTTCTTGTTTTCTTGAAGATCTGCCTGTTAAAGCCTCAGTCTAACTCAGCAAACAGAATGGTTGTTCTGCACTTTAGTGAACCCCACTAACCTGTGGCATTCCTCTTTCTTTCCTTCCTTCCTTCCTTCCTTCCTTCCTTCCTTCCTTCCTTCCTTCTCTCTTTCTTTCTTTCTTTTCTCATTTCATTTCTCTTCTGAGTTGGACCCTAGTTCCTGGATCTCAAGTCTTCTCCTCTTTGGGTTTTGACCTCAGAGTAGCCAAGCAGACCTTCTATCCATTCCCCAAGAAGGGGGCCAGGGTGAAACATTTTTTTAAATCTACATAGGTCTCGGAAAATGTTTTAATTGACATTTAAGTTGGAGATAGCAATCTGGGCTGAAAAATCATCATTCCAAATTTTGAAATTGAAGCATCCAACACTATTCTGGTCCTTGGTTCTCTGTTTGTGACCATTTTCTTTGTCTCTTTCTGGAAGTTCTCAGGAATTCTTCTTTACTATCATTCTGAAATTTCACCATGATATGGGTTTCCATCATTTGCATTCATTTTCCTGCCTGTTCAGTGGGACTTTCCAGTATGAAAACTCATGCCCTTCAGTTTGAGAAAATTTTCTTGAATTTTTCTTCAATAAATTTATCCTATTCCTTATTTTTCTTATTCCCTTTTCAGAATTCCTATTAGTTAGATGTTAAGTCTCAAAGATCAGACATTTAATTTTTAAGTCTGCACTCAAATGTCTGACTTGGCTTTATTTTTTTGGAGACTTCATTTTTGTTTTTCAATCCTTTTAGTGACTTCTTTCCAGCTATTGAATAATTTTCTTCTAAGGGCACGTTGTGTCTTTTTGATTGTGCTATTTTTAGGGCTGCATATTCTTGCAAATCCAGGTCTTTTTAGATCCTTGAGGAGAGGGGTTATAAATTTGTATCCCATTGTTTTCTACTGCCTTCATCACCTATTGCATCTGAGTTTCTTTCATTGCATTTGTTTGTTTAGTTTCTTACTTGTTTTGATTTCTGCCTTTCATTTTGGAAAGTCTCCTTGAAGGTCTGCTGCTCAGTAATCCTAGGCGAGATTTATAGCGAGAGAGTGGTGGGGGAAATCGGAGGGTGAATTCAGGGTATGTCAGTAGGACCTAGTGGTGTGAGCTTCACCAGAGCTGGGTCTTTCTTTACGGGAACTTCAAGTATCCACATCCACACCCCCATTGGCTGCTTCTCTATGTATGTTTAGTTTTGTAAAAATTAATGATTTATTAGGTTGAGGTATATAAGAGTGGCCATAAGCTAGGCAGGGAGTGGCTGGATTATTACTGGTTCAGAAGGTCCATTTTCAGTTAAACTCTGTTTTCTTCCCTATGGGCCTCTGCTGTGAACAGCTTTCCTTTTGGGCCACAATGGAAGAAGAACAGTTGTCTCAGGCCACACATTAAACACACAAACACTAATAAACGATGAGCAAAAAAGAAAAAGAACGCCTGTGCCTAATTTTCATCATCTCCACCACCACAGAAAAGCAAAAAAGTCCTCTCGTAATACTCCTTTTTATGCAGCGGCCCATTCAGAGAGTCTTATAAAATAGTTGAGCAGGTCCCAAGTTTGTGATCACCAAATATAGAAAATGTAAACATGTAAGTAATAAAATGTCTTTTTCAAAACTTTTCTTAAGTAAAAGGAAAAGGGGAAACATAAAACTAGAGGGGATGACATTGTATTTGAGAAACTACCGCATCAGTGTCTGGATTGATGGAAGCAGCTGCAATTCCCAGTGCGTTCCCAAGGTGCTCATCAGATAGGTGGGTTCTAATTTTACTCTTAATGAGCTTCATTCTTGAAGACAATTGCTAGCAAATGTAGGTGCTGCCAAAGAGTGATGACGTGAATCAGGCGTGATTGTAAGTGAAGGATATTTGTCTCTGGGAAGACAGGGACTATAAAAGTCCAGAAAAGAGACAGGATCACATTTTTCTTTCATTTGAATATCAGATTATAGCTCTATGCTCTCCATTTGAAAACTGGTAGGTAACATACTTATGTGAATTGAAAATGGAGTCACAAATACACCAAAAAATTATTTTCGTGAAAATTTTGAAATCTGTTTTCAAATTTTTATACCAAATAAAAAAATAAAAAAAAAAGGCTGCATCTTTTTCGCTGTTCCCAGGACTGTGTGTAGCCAATGTGTCAAAATGCATCATTGTTTGCTGTAATTTGAGCTTGCCATGATTTCAGTTTCATTTGGAACACTGTTATGATTTCAAACATTGCATTGATAAGCTGATGTTCACCTTGAAGACACGTGTTTAACTCATTTATTTTTATTAAGTCTTTTGTACATAGATCATAAATACATTTATGGCTATTTCAGGCATTGATTATTTTTACAAATTGGAGTGCTTACATCATACTAATCAGCATAGCTTTCACCTCATTTACCCAATTATAGCATTAGGACATTTGTGTTCTACACATGATAGAACCAACTTGTACTTGCAATGTGCTCCGTAGTTGTGGTCCCCCCCCATCCCCTACAATCCCTCCCATCCCCTTCCCATGTCTCACCCTCCCCTTCCCTCCTTCATCATAGCCTAAAGTTGTGTTTCATTTTTCATATGCAAGTGTGAGTGATTAAAAATTGGTTTCACAGTAGTGCTGAGTACATTGGATACTTTTTTCCCCATTCCTGAGATACTTTGCTAAGAAGAATATTTTCCAGCTCTTTCCATGTAAACATCAAGGAGGTAAAGTCTCCATTTTCTTTTACTGCTGCATAATATTCCATGGTATACATATACCACAATTTATTAATCCATTCATGGGTCGATGGGCACTTGGGCTTCTTCCATGACTTGGCAATTATGAATTGAGCTGCAATGAACAATCTGGTGCAAATATCTTTATTGCCCAATGATTTTTGGTCCTTTGGCTATACACCTAGTGGAGGAATTGCAGGATCAAATGGCAGGTCTACATTTAGATCCCTGAATGTTCTCCAAACTTCCTTCCAAAAGGAATGTACTTGCATTCCCACCAGCAGTGCAGAAGAGTTCCCTTTTCTCCACATCCACACCAACATCTGTTGTTTTGGAATTTTGTGATGTGGGCTACTCTTACTGGCGTTAAATGATATCTCAGAGTAGTTTTGGTTTGCATTTCTCTGATGATTAAAGATGATGAGCATTTTTTCATGTGTCTGTAGGCCATGTGCCTGTCTTCTTCATGTTTTGGAGAAGCTTCTGTTCATGGCTCTTGCCATGTTTTGGAGAAGCTTCTGTTCATGGCTCTTGCCCACAATGAAATGGGATCACTTGTTTTTTGCTTAGTAATAAGTTTGAGTTCTCTGTGGATTCTGATTATTAGAACTTTGTAGGTAGCATAACTTGCAAAAATCCTCTCCCATTCTGAGGGCTGTCTATTGGCTTTACTTAGTGTGTTCTTGGCAGTGGAGAAGCTTTTTAATTTGATCAGATCCCAGTAATGTATTTTTGATGTTGCTTTAATTGCCTGGGGTGTCTTCCTCATGAAGTATTCTCCCAGGCCAATTTTCTCAAGTGTTTCCCCTGCACTCTCTCTAAGAATATTTATAGTTTCATGTCTAAAGTTTAAGTCCTTTAACCAGTGAGAATCAATTTTTGTGAATGGAGAAAGGTGTGAGTCCAGTTTCAGTCTTCTACAAGTTGCCAGCCAATTCATCCAGCACCATTTATTGAATAGGGAATTTTTCTCCCAATTTCTATTTTTAATAGGCTTATTGAAAATCAAATGATGATAAGTGTCTGGGTTCACCTCTTGGTCTTCAATTCTATTCCATACATCTACCTCTCTATTTTTGTGCCAGTACCATGCTGTTTTGATCACTATCGATTTATAATATAGTCTGAAGTCTGGAAGTGAGATTCCTCCCAATTTGTTTTTATTTCTGAGTAATGTCTTGGCTATTTGAGGTTTTTTCTGTTTCCATATAAAACGAAGTACTAATTTTTCCAGGTCTTTAAAATATGAGAGAGATGCTTTAATAGGGATCACGTTAAATCTGTAAATGGCTTTAGGTAGTATAGACATTTTAACAATGTTGATTCTTCCCAGCCATGAGCATGGTATATTTTTCCATTTGTTAACATCTTCAGCTATTTCTTTTTTCAGAATTTCATAGCTCTCTTTATAGAGATCTTTCACATCCTTAGTTAGATACACTCCCAGATATTTCATCTTCTTTGACACTATTGTAAAGGGAATAGAATCTTTGATTGTTTTTCCCCTTGACTATTGTTGGTGTATATACAGGCTACAGATTTATGAGTGTTAATTTTGTATCCTGAGATGTTACTATATTCCTTGATCACTTCTAGGAGTTTTGTAGTTGATTCCCTGGGGTTTTCCAGATATATAATCATATCATCTGCGAAGAGCGACAATTTGATCTCCTCTGGTCCTATTTGTATCCCCTTGATTGTCTTCTCTTGCCTGATTGCGGTGGCTAAGACTTCCATTACAATGTTAAAAAGCAGTGGAGACAGTGGGCATCCTTGCCTGGCTCCTAATCTGAGTGGAAATGATTTCAATTTTACTCCATTCACTATGAATGTGGGTTTGCTGTAGATGGCCTCTATCAGTTTAATAAATGTTCCTTCTATACCTATTTTCTTAAGTGTTCTGATCAAGAAAGGATATTGTCAAAAGCTTTTTCTGCATCAATTGAGAGAATCATATGGTCTTAGTTTTTATTTGTTTATGTGATGTATTATATTTATGGATTTACGTATATTGAACCATCCTTGGGACCCTGGGATGAAACCCACCTGTTCGTGGTATATAATTTGTTTGATGTGTTGTTGGATTCTGTTTGCTACGGTCTTATTGAATATTTTTGCATCAATATTCATTACAGATATCGGTCTATAATTTTCTTTTCTTGTTGGGTCTTTTCCTGGTTTGGGTATCAGGGAGATATTTGCTTCATAGAATGAGTTGGGAAGTATTCCTTCTTTTTCTATGTTTTGGAAAAGATTAAGTAATATCATTACTAGTTCCTCTTTAAAGGTTTGGTAGAATTCTGATGTGAAGCCATCTGGTCCCGGGCTTTTCTTTTTGGGGAGATTTCTGATAGTTGATGCTATTTCAGAGCTTGTTATAGGCTTGTTCAACATTTCCACTTCTTTCTGGCTAAATCTGGGAGGGTGACATGTTTCCAAGTATTGATCTATTTTCTTCAGATTTTCATACTTCTGAGAGTAGAGTTTTATGTAGTATTCATTAAGGATTTGCTGAATTTCTGAGGAGTCTGTTGTTATTTGGCCTTTGTTTTCTGATTGATGAAATTAGGGATTTTACTCTTCTACTTCTGGTTAGGTTAGCCAACGGTTTATCTATTTTATTGACCTTTGCAAAAACCAACTCTTTGATTGCTTGATCTGTTATATGATTCTTTTGTTTTCAATTTCATTAAGTTCTGTTCTAATTTTAGTTATTTCTTTTCTTTTGCTGGGTTTAGGGTTGGAAAGTTCTTCCTTTTCCAGTTGCTTGAGATGACCATTTAAATTATTGACTTCCTCTCTTTCCATTCTCTTGAGGAAGACTTGCAACGCTATAAATTTTCCTCTTAGGACTGACTGCCTTTGCTGTATCCCAGAGGTTCTGATAGTTCGTTTCTTCATTATTGTTTTGTTCCAAAAATTTGGTAATTTCCTTCTTAATCTCATCTATGACCCAGCTATCATTCAGCGTGAGGTTATTAAGTTTCCATGTTTTTGTATGGTGTGGAGATTCCTGTTGTCACTGAGTTCAACTTTTATTCCGTGGTGGTCTGAGAAAATACAAGGAATGATTTAAGAAATGATTCTTAAATTTGCTGAAGTTAGACTTGTGACCTAAGATATGATCAATTTTGGAGGATGATCCATGGGCTGATGAGAAGAATGTGTATTTGGGTTTGTTAGGATGAAATGTTCTATAGATGTCTATTAGATGCAAATGTTGAATGGTTAAGTTTAATTCTAAAATTTCTTTGCTTAGCTTCTTTTTTGAGGATCTATCCAACACTGTCAGAGGAGTGTTAAAGTCTCCAACAATTATGGTGTTAGGGAAATCAAATTGCTCATGTCAGTTAGAGTTTCTCTTATAAATTGAAGCACATTCTGGTTGGGTGCGTAGATGTTGATAATTGAAATCTCATCATGTTGAGTGTTGCCCTTAACAAATAAGAAGTGACCATCATTGTCTTTTCTTATTTTGATTGGTTTAAAGCCTATTGTATCTGCGCATAAAACTGCAACACCTGCTTTTTTCTGATTTCCATTTGCCTGAATTATAGATGACCATCTCTTCACCCTTAGTCTGTGTTTATCTTTTAAGGTAAGGTGAGATTCTTGAATTCAGCAGATGTCTGGCTTGAGTTTTTGTTGTATCCAGTCAGCCAACCTGTGTCTCTTTAGAGGGCAATTTAAGCCATTCACATTAATTGAGATTAATGATAAATCCAACAGAGTTTTGGGTACTGAGTTTTTCAGAAGTCCAGTGGACATTTTTAATCCTTTTGCCACTATGGAAGTTAGACTTTGATCAAAAGTTTCTGAGTGATTTTACTTTGGTGGTGGAGGATTGTGTTGTTCATTATGGAGGATAGGTCTGAGAATTTCCTGAAGAGCTGGTTTAGTTATGGCAAATTTCTTCAACATGTGAATGTCATCAAAGTATTTAATTTCTCCATCATAGATGAAACTCAGTTTAGCTGGATACAGGATCCTGGGTTGAAAGTTATTTTGTTTAAGGAGATTAAAGGTCGATGACCACCCTCTTCTAGCTTGAAAGGTTTCAGTGGAGAGATCTGCAGTCATTCTAATGCTCTTTCCCTTGTATGTCATGATTTTCTTATGTCTTACAGCTTTCAGAATTTTTTCCTTCATATTAACTTTAGTGAAATTAATTATAATGTGTCAATGAGAATTTTTATTTGGGTTGAGTTGTGCTGGTGTTCTGAAACTGTATGCTATCTGAATTTCAGAATCTCTGGGCATATCTGGAAAATTCTCTTTTATTATTTCATGAAGCAAAGCATCTCTATACTTTGAGGCAACCTTATCACATTCAGGTATTCCTATAAGGCAAATATTAGACCTCTTCAAATTATCCCGGGGCTCTATGAGAGAATGATTCATTTTTGTTCTCCACTTTTTTTCCTCTTTGCGTGTTTGGGAGCATTCAAAAGCTTTGTCTTCAATATTGGAGATCCTTTCTTCTGCCTGCTCCATTGTGTTACTGAGGGAGTCTACTGTATTTTTTAGATCTTTGAGAGCTGCAAATTCTTGCTTTAATGTGTCAAAATCTTTGGTCATTTTGTCTTTAAATTCGTTAAATTCTTGAGACATCTTTTGAATTTCTGCTTTAAATTCTAATTTCATCATTTCCTCCATTTTGTCGATCCTATTTGCTATCCAAATTCTGAATTTGATTTCTGTCATCTCAGCCATTTGTTTGGGAATAGGATCTTGTGCTGTATCTGCTTTATCGTTTGGGGGGGAAGTTGATCTACTCTGATTATTCATGTTGCTAGAGTTTTTCTGCTGATTCTGCCTCATGATTGTTTTTCACTGTTGGCTAGGTGGTCTGGTAAGGTGAGATTGGATTGGGACTTCCTGGGGTTGTGGTTAACCAGCCCTTTGTTAAGGATCTGGGACTGAGGACTGCAGCTTTTTCCCCTTTAGCTTTGCAAAGGACCTGTGCAGTATTACAGTTTGAGGCTGGGGAAACCTGCTTGATGTGGTGTGGTTAGGTGGCTCAGTCTTGTATTCAACTGGTTCTTGTCCAATCCTGGTGGATCAGTGATTCTGGTGAAGTCTTAGCTGTGAAGAAATACAAGCAATTAAGAAACCCACCTCCCCAGACAACAACTGGAATGGGAAAATCGACCCTTCCTGTTACTACACAACCAGGGTATCACCCTAGAGGGTCCTTGGATGATTGTTCCAAGTTAGGGGTTCTGAACCAATTGACCCTGTCAGAACAAACTCTCAGTTGGGAGAGTTTGAAAGGTCTCCAGCAGCTAGATAGCAGAGGTCTACTGGCTGTCAGATTTGGCTCTCTCCGGTGCTCTACAGAGTCAGAAATACCCCTGTAGCCCAGTAGCACAGTAGGACCAGGGGCAGAGTCTCTTTCTCCCCTTTGTTCCTTTTTCACGACTAATCACTAACAGGGCTGCAGTCCTGTTTCCTCCAATAATATGAAGTGCCAGGGCTTAGCGCCTGTCAGAGTCAAAGGAAGGTCAATGCCCCCAAGGCCCAGCCACTTCCCTTGGCTACCAGCCAGTTGGGAGAGCTGAGGCCTGCTGCCTCGGGTGTTCAATTTCCACTGGCGAGTGTTCCACTTGGGCTCAGTCTAATCTTGAGGGTACCAGGCCTGCAAATGCTTATCTCTCTCAGCCACCGCACCTTTGCCCCTGCCACTCTGCAGCACCAGTATCCCTATAGAGTGACTTCTGGTTTCCTCTGGCAGTGCACAGAGTTGCAGGGGTGTTTCTCCAAGATTAGACCCCGGTGTGATCACTCTATTGTTGCTGATCTTTGTGGGAAGTGCCCCTGCACAGTTCCACTACCACTGCTAAAGCCAGACAATTTTGGCTGTAGGAGCAGCTCTAGGAGCTTGCTGCACATGGATCTGGCAGCAGGGTGGGGTACACTGCACAGATTCTGGCAGTATCTAGTGCCTGGTGACTTTAGCAAGAACACTACTCCACTGGTGATTCTGGTCACATGGGGGTCTGGTGCAGAGGCAGGGCAGGCGCCATGCACAGCTTCAGTGGTCTCCAGAATGGCGGGGTGTGACACGCAGCCTCGGCAGTCCTGGAGGGTGGGGTGCGGCATGGTCTTGGCAGTCTCTGGGTGGGCTGGGCGCGGTGCCGGCCTCGGTGGTCTCTGGGTGGGCAGAGTCAGGGAGGGCACCGGGGGCACATGCGGCTTGGAGACAAGGAGGGAGCAGGGGACCGATGGGGTACTCAGTCAGGCAGGCTGGAGTGGGGGCCGCTGCTCATGAGCCTCCTCCCTCAGTCTCTGCAGGGGTTAGGGATCTGGTTTATCTGGTTAGTGGGGAAGGGTGAACTGAAAGTTCAGAATGGCAGGGAAAATGTAAGTTCAATTTTTCTGCCTGGTAAGAGAGTGATCAGAGTCACCGCAGGGTCCCTCTGGAGAAAGAAGTCTCCACTTCTTACTGCTTTCAACCGTGGGTTGAGACAAGAGATCCTCGGTTCACTACTTGCCTGTAGAAATCCTATGGAGCAAATGAAGAGTGAAAAGAAAAGGAAAAAAGAACCTGCAGCTTTCTTGGGGGAGGGGTCAGGCATTTTTCCTTTCAGTTGAGTTTTGTACCTGGAGATTGTTGTCTTGGAATCGCAGCTTGCCTCAGCAAGGGTGACCTATAGTTCTCACTCTTCTCTCTTGGCTGGGCTTCCTGTCTTCAGCTCCATTGGATACCCTCTGGACATTATCCTTCTCTCTGGACAGGAGCCTATGTTGGAGGCTGCATCCAGTCGGCCATCTTGCCCCTCACTCTGTTTAACTCATTTAAATGAGTGATTAAATCCTCTAAAAAAATGCTAAATCTGTAAGCCAGTTTTCATTGAGAAGTTCTGGCACAAATTTGGTTTTTGATACCATAAACAACTTGATAATATGTCAGAAATCATAAAATCTTTTCCATGTTTGGTCTCAGCTTGGACATCTTACTTCCAAAAGGTAAATGATGTTGCCATAGTCACCATCAGTGCTTTTGAGCAGTTTCTGCAATTGGTGATGATTCAGTCTCCAGGACCTTATGAAATTCATGGTTTTGATAAAAACTTGCATGACATTAGCCATTTTAAAAACTTTTGTGCACAAGTGTTCTTGACAATCTATGCAATAATAACTTCATTTAACATAAGTTTGGAGTGGCAATTGCATGGTCTTCTATTAATTTTACAAGTTCCTCTCTTTTGCCTACCATCTGTGGTGTGCCTTAAGGTTTGTTGTCAATGGACAAAGAAAATACCATTAACACATTTTTTTATTGCTTTGTAATCTCTTGGTTTAGTTGTGTCTTTTAATGGCACTAAAGAAGCCATCTCTTTAGTGACGTTATATTTATCATCAATGCCTCTAATAAAAATGACAAGTTGAGCCATATTTATAGTATCTCTGCTGTCATCCATCGCCAAAGTGTAAAGTTAAAAATTAGCAGCTTTACTTTCTAAACTTCTTTCAATAGATTTTTCAGTTTCTTCAATTCTTCTGGCTATAGCCTGGTGAAGCAAACTGATTTTAGAAATACCACTCCTTTTTTTCAGGGAAAATTTTAACTACAGTGCTTTCCATACATTGCTTACTAATCTCACCATCAGTAAACGGTTTTGATTTTTTCACTATTAAATATGCTAGCACATAACTTTTACAATCTGAGTTGTAACCTTTTGAAAGAAGTTTTGTGGCAAAGACAGACGATTTTTCAGTTCCCCTATTTTGTCTTACAACACAATCCTTCATATACATTGAATCTGGCAGGATGTTTTTGCATATAATGCCTTTTCAAATTATAGTCTTTGAAAACTTGCACAAATTCCATATAAATTAAGCAGAGGGCCTTACTATTTGCCTCAACAAAACAGTCGTCATCTGCCCACTTCTCATTGAACAATCTTCCTTCTTCCAGAATTTTTCTTCTTTAGGATTCTGTTTCTTTTTAAGACATTGCATAAGTCATGCTGAGATTAAAAATATAATAATAGGTGAGTGACTATCCTTATTTTTATTACAAAGACTAATGGACAGTAAAACAGAAAGCAAGGTTTGGGCCCTTCCATATCTGGGCTGCTGAAGCCGGGTGAGGAGGAGGCCAATTGGAAAGCTTGGTAGGTGATGTGTGAGGCACCGCTGAGGTGTGGAATTACCCTTAATAATCAAGTACTAATGCTTCCCTGACTTCTAAATAACACTAAACACTTAATGCTGCAATGGTAAGTTGAAATATTGTGGATAATGGCTAGCTTGCCAGGTCACCATGAGCACATAGCTCTCCAGGTCACCATGAGCACACTTAGAATCTGGCGGTGTCAGTTTGACTCCTCTTGGAAGATGACGCCCTGGAGGACACGTATGTATGCAAACAGTGAGAGCACAGCCGTGTTCACTTTATATGACATTGTGACACGGTGGTGTTGTCTACAAAGTTCACACTAGAGAACCACATAATTGACTTCCAACAACAACACCGACAACATTAAAAATACACAGAAAATAAAGCTGTAGGTAAGTTTATAATTTTGTGTTGGGCTGCATTCTAAGTTGCCAGCCCATGGGCTGTCAGTTGGACGTTTAGTGTCTCAGTGGGGCTTGGAAAGAGGAAATTCCCTCACTGAATGGAGCACAGGTGGAGAATTGAGGTCCAATTGTTCCTACAAAGGTATTTATACTATCTTCTTGTTCAACTTCACTCTTCACACCTCTTGTTGCTTTTACTTTTTGAGTCTTTCTGCGTTGTTGACATGAAGCACAAATGGCAGACCTGTTCAGAGCTACAATTTTCAAATGGAAGGGGCTTAAGGATGCCAATGCTGTTTGAGGTGGAGATTAGGGAATTGTATTGAACCCGAGTGATCAAGGCTGTTCCCTAGTACACAGGGCACTTCCCTGTGAGAGGTGTGGCTGTGAGTTTCCAGCAGCCAATGCTGCCATCAGCCAGGGGGTGGGTACGTGGGCTCTAGGGAGGGGTCTGGGTGGAGGAGCAGAATGTCCACTATGGAGACAGAGTCCAAAGTACCTCACAAGACCCTACCGAGAACTGGACTTTATACGTCAAACAAGGGGGAGTTACTTTAATATTTTTCAATAGGGAATGGATATGATGAAGTTTTCATGCTAGAAAGATGTCCTAGGGAGCAAGGTAAGGGTAGACACAAAAGGACAAGAATGGAGTAGTGAGGCCGGTTGGCAGGATATGACAACAGTGTGCAAGATGGAAGATGACATCTGAAGTAAACATGGTGAAGTGGAAGGCTGGGTTACTAGGAGGTCAACTCAACATGATTCAGGGCTTTACTGGATAATCCCAATGAATTACAAAGTGGGAGCAAAGATAACTCTCAAGATTGTGACTATGGGGATTAGGTAAAAAAGCCATGTAGTTAAACAAAAATTGGGAATATAGGAAAAGGATCTGGCATTCTGTGGTTTCAAGTCGATGCCACAGTGAATGTCAGGAGGGTAGTAAAGACCACAGATGTCATCTGGCTGCTGAGCCAGAATCCATCCTATCACCTGCATCCTCAGTGATAATAGACTCATGGATCTATTACTCCTGTTGTGCACTGTTTTCAGTTAATTTATTTGTGCCATAAATATATATTGATCATATTGCATATATCTTTTGGGTATTATTGTAGATGATACAGAAACATAAGCCCAAGTTTTACTTAGTAAGCTAAGAATAGCAAGGATCTTTCATAATACTCTCGTGAACAATGGGCAGGCTAAAACCAGACGACTCAGTGCCCTGGTAAGTGGTTGGTGACCTGTTCAGTAGTACTAACTAAGGGACTGATTATCTTGAAGACTCTTATCTAAGCTTGGTCTGTAGCCTGATTTTTTTAAAACTATCTTATCAGTTATATAGATAAAGATACAGAAGCTGTGCTCATCATATTTACTTTTGGAAGGGTGAAAAAAATACAAAAACATTATCCGTAATGGTTTTTTACCATCTACAGAAGGGGTCCTCAAACTGCGGTCTGCAGGCCACATGAGGCAGTGTGATTGTACTTGTTCCCGTTTTGTTTTTTTACTTCAAAATAAGATACGTGCAGTGTGCATAGGAATTTGTTCATAGTTTTTTCTTTTTCTTTAAACTATAGTCCGGCCCTCCAACGGTCTGAGGGACAGTGAACTGGCCCCCTGTTTAAAAAGTTTGAGGACGCCTGGAGGAAAGAGCTGAGCCTAGATGAAATCCAACAAAGATAAAGATAAATTTGTATTTAGGGGAAAATACATTTGTACAAGCACACAATTGGGGCAATGTGGCTCAAAAAAGCCAGTGTGATGTTCAGTATTAGGAGTAGCAATGAAGCAAGAATGCTGAAAGGGCTGATCTCTCTGACAACCTACGACCTTACCTGCTCTAATGGTTTTAGATGGGTATATCTTGTTTTACAAAAGGCATCAACCACAGATAAAGCAGAAATGCTCAGGAAATCAGAGTATTAAAGACTTAAAGTTGTAGTACATAAGGAGGTGAAGGAAATAAGACTATTTACCATTAAGAAGTATAGAGTTATTTGGAGAGTAGTAGACGGGTAATAGGTCTGGGGAACACGCTATTATAGCTTCAAATATTTGATTCAACACTAGTGGCCAGGATCATATTTTAAATGGCCTCTTGGCATGGACCTGGAACCAAGGGGTAAAAGTGTCAGAGCAATTCTCTAAAAAGGACGTTGTCTTCTTAATATTTGTTTTTCTTATCAAATCTGCTCAATCACTTGGTAGGTATGTTGTCAAGAAATTTAATTTTGGTCTAGAAAACCTTTTCAAAATTCCTTAAATCCTGTAATTCTGCAGTTTTGTAACCTGAGGACTTAAGGGCTACATTCAAGGACTAAGATGCTTTCAATCTCTCTTTGAGTTTGGTTCCAAATGCACCAGCTCCTCCCACGTGGCCTTCACTGTGCCTTCTACCCCTGCTTTGTCTCAGAGCCGGCATTGAGTGTTCAAGGCCAGTGGGAGTGAGAAACTCAGGCTTCCAGGCAGCCTGTCTTTGAGGTTCTGCAAACTGGGAAAGGGAAGGACGCGGGTATTTCTACGGCATGTAGTGCTTTGGCAGAAAAAAAAAATATATACAAGTTTGCTAAAAGAAATAAATGTAAAGTTATCCTTTCATTTTGATAGTGTTGTGAATGCAAGTCTTTCTAGTGAGTCACTAAGTCAGCCACAATGTAACCATTTCAGCTTACTAGGAATATTCTCTCTGAGTCACAGTAATATAATAATCTGAATTTCTAATTTTCTCAGTCACAGTACATACTCTCTTTACTTCACAGATGCATACTTTAATGTATTAAAGATAGTATTGTTCTTGAATGCCATACTGTATGATAATATTATGGGTTAAAAAGATAATTTTAATCGATGAAAAAAATGTTCAGGCATCAGGTCCCTATTTCACAAGAATGCTTTTTTTTCCCCTGCAGAAAGTATGCAAAAATTAAATAATACATGACTCATTTATTAAAGTTCCCATGTTTTCACTGCAAATTCTTAGCCAGGCTTTGGAATTGAGGCTTCTCTTCTACTCTTCCCATATTCTCTGAGTCACCAAGACTTCTAGATGTTGGCAGGAAGGCGTGTTCCTCATAGTCGTACACGTGGGTAGGAAGGAATGACTGTAACTCTAGAAGTGATGCGAGGAGTGAGGGGAATACCACTTTTTTTTTTTCACTATTTCAATCACTTTATTTATTTATTTATTTAATTTTTTATTGTTAAATCATAGCTGTGTACATTAGTGCAATCAAGGGGTACAATGTGCTGGTTTCATATACAATCTGAAATATTCTCATCAAACTGTTCAACGTCTCCTTCATGGCATTTTCTTAGTTATTGTATGTAGACATTTGTATTTTGCCTGTACCCATTCTAAGATGCGCCGTAGGTGTGGCCCCACCCATTACCCTCCCTCCACCCTAACCTCCCCCCTCCCTTCCCCTTCCTTGGCCCTTTCCCCATATTCTTGTGCTATAGTTGGGTTACAGCCTTCATGCTCAGCCCTGGGCCCCGTGATTTGCAATGCTTTGTTGGGACTCAGCACTCTGTAATTCATTAGATCTAGAGTTGGGGCCTGACATTTCTGTAAGTTCTCAGATGATGTATGTTGCTGTCCATGGACCAGACTTTGAGAACCACTGACTTAGTACTTCCATTCTGTCTCTCCTTCAGAGAGACCCTCCCCACATGTGACTCTGGGTACCTGCCACAAGAGCCTGTGTCTTTCCTTCTAAGCCACACTCTGGGTTTCCGAGACCCTAGAATTCTCTGTCCAGACGTTCTCCAATACTTCTCCCAGGACTGTGCCCACCTGTCCCTAGTCTGTCCTCTGGGAAAAAGACCCTTCAGGGAGGCACCTCTGGCTCAGTGGGTAGGGCGCCGGGCCCCATGTACTGAGGATGGTGGGTTCGAACCTGGCCCTAGCCAAACTGCAACAAAAATAGCCGGGTGTTGTGGTGGGTGCCTGTAGTCCCAGCTACTCAGGAGGCTGAGGCAAGAGAATCGCTTAAGCCGAGGAGTTGGAGGTTGCTGTGAGCTGTGACGCCACCGCACTATACCGAGGGCAATGGAGTGAGACTGTCTCTACAATAAATAAACTGTTTAAAAAAAAAGAAGAAGAAAGAAAAAAGACCCTCTACCACTGTGCATTGACAGAAGTTCAGGTACCTGGGGGAGCGTTAGCTGTGTGGGCTGGAGGACGCACGGAGATGTGCCCTGTGCAGAGCTGCTGCTAGCACAAGATGGAGACCAGGGCAGAAACAGAAAAGGGATGAGCTGTGATCAGGCCACCTTCATTTCCCTTCTTGCTGCAGCAGGCAAATGTTGAGTAGTTCTGCCCTTACGTCTATTCATGTAAATGACAAGGAAAGATGTCACTCATCCCTGATTTTGAGACCACAGAACCACAGGTGATTCTTGGATGTTTGGGTTTCATGAGAAAACATTGCATCTAGAGCACTGTCCTGAGGGTGAAGAAGTGGTTTCCTCCCTCCACGTCACCCTCTGCACACTTTTCCCAATGACCACAAAGCAGGGAACAATTTGTGTGCTTTAGATGACCATGGCTTGCAGCTGATATGCCACTTTTAAGTCTGCATGAATTTCCCCTGGGCCTCAGTTTCTTTATCTTTAAGATGAGAATCAGAATGCCTCCCCACTCTCTACTGCTTTCTTCTTATTTCCACTTAATTCTATTCTTATTTCAGCCTTTATCTCAAATGTCATCATCTTGGATTAGATCAGGTGCCTGATTCTAATCCCAAAGTAACTTTTCATTACACTTGCAACGATTCGTCCTTAGTATTTGTTTTGATTACTGTGTCACTAGCCCACTGGGCTCTGAGAGAGCAGGGATCATCCCTCCTTAGTTTGCTGTCGTGTCCCTTCTGTCTGGCACAGAGCCTGACACATGACAGATGCTAAATCCACATTTGCTAAAGCAGTGGTTCTCAACCTTTCTGATGCCGTGGCCTTTTAATACAGTTCCTGTGGGTCACGACCTACAGGTTGAGAACCGCTGAGCTAAAGGAATATGTGATTATTCACTAAAGAAAAGATACTAAATAACTGGCAGATAGTAGGGGCTTAGTACGTGACACTGATTATTTTTCAGTAGCTTACACTCTAAATAAACATGTGATTTTGTTCTCTTATACTTGATACATAGAAAGAGGTGAATTTGGGACAACTACAATTGAACTGTCCAAGTCAAGAAAAAATGTGATGTGATAAGCCATTGGCCTGAACACGACACACTTTTTAAAGACTTCAGAATAAAATGCCCACAGTTTAAAACAAAGGATAATAAATACAAGAAAAAGTTGCATTTTCCAGATTTGTTTGCCCCCATCATCCAAACCATAAAGACTGCATCTTTTTCAAAAGCATGTGGTGACAGCAATTCCCCACCTGAGAGTTCACACCCACTGTCACTGGCCTCACCCTCTCTCTTCACGACTTGGGGATTACTTTAACTGCCCCTTTAATATGAAGCCAACCTAAATAGTCTCTTGTCAAATATGTCTGGGGCCTGTACTGGAAGAAAGAAACGATTTTCTCAAATCTGTGAACAGGACACTTTTTTTTTTCTTAATGTCAAAATAAACCATCTGCTTGTACAACTGTTTCTAATTACTTCCCTGCCTAGACTCTCCACTGAGGGGTTTGGCACCAGCACCCCGCCCAGAGCACAGCCACTGCCCAAATCCTTGCAGGCAGCTCATCAAGGCAATCGAAACTCCCGGTGAAGTCCCGGACCTGCAAGCCTGGGTGTCGGCGAGTCCGTCTGCCCGGCCATCTGCTGGTGGCACCTCTCCCTCCAGGCCCCTCCTGTGCGAGCCCCACCTTGCAGGAGCGCGGCTCCCCTGCTCAGCCCAGGAACTCAGCATGCGTCCCCAGGACCTCGGGAACTTGGTGCTGCTGGCGTCCTCCCTTCTCTTTGCTGGGCTGTCAGCTGTTCCTCCAAGTTTCTCGCCATCTCTGAGGTAAGTTTGGTTTGTTATTCTTTCAGACAGACCTGCCCTGCTTATGTGGCAGGACTCAAGTTTGCAGTGTGACTGTCCAAAGCCAAGAGCAGTTACTCCGCGGGACATGGGATAAACTGTTTTCAACCTGTTCCTTTTCCTTTCTTAATACCTGCACTGTGGGTGCCTCCATCTTTTGTCTTTTTGCTTTTCCTTTGGAAAAATACTAATCACTGAATAAAAACATTATTTTCTTCTCTGCAAATGTGTGTCAAAAAAAATTCTGGCAATGGTTAAAGGTAGTCCTAGGTATCCCTTTCTGCTTTCTTAGCTTGCAAGGCAACATGATTTCTGTTTCCTAACAACACAGACATGAGCGCTATAGGACAGTTGGTGCTGCATTTTGAAAAAGATTTTGAAGCACATTGTAATAGCTAAACTTTCTAAAAGTCGAGTTGTAAAGCCTGCTCATTCTAAATTAAAAACAACAACAACAAAACAAAAAACAAGAGTGCCCTATCCTTTCATAGCATGTATAACGCTTTCTATATATTCATTTCTTCTTTTTCATAAAATAACTGTCCCCTTGGTCATCAGCTACAAACGGGACATTTTAAAAAAGAGAACTGAAGTGGAAAGACAGCCAAGCGCCGTACTTTGGATTAATTTGCCTTTAATCTAAATGTGCATATCTGATTCAGGGACAAACTGCCAACGGGCAGGGCTGTCCACCGGGAAGAAGGGCTATGCTCACGTGGGCAAGTCATTCCTTAGAATGACATTTTGGGTCATGGTCGCTTCTCAAGTGGGTGGCACCTGTTTGCTTGGGGGAGACAAAGCCCCCCCAGAAGTGTAGGCCTCAGGCTCCTATCTGTGGGGAGGAAGGTCGCCATTTGGAGGGACCCTGGGGAAGAGCGTGGCTCGCATCAGAGGGGCAGCGTCTGTGTCTCACCCGGCCTGGCCCTGGCATTTGCCTTCTCCTCCCCCTTCCCCCCTGCAGGAGCTGGTCGGGCGCCACCTGCAGGCTGTCGCGGGCCGAGTCGGAGCGCCGGTGCCGCGCGCCAGAGCAGCCGCCAGGGGGCGCGCTGTGCCACGGCCGGGGCCGGTGCGACTGCGGCGTGTGCATCTGCCACGTGACCGAGCCGGGCACGTACTTCGGGCCCCTGTGCGAGTGTCAGGACTGGGTGTGCGAGACCTACGACGGCAGCACCTGTGCAGGTAAGGGGCGGCGCTGTCCTCCCTCCTGGGATGCCTGGCCCTTCACAGAGGGGCCAAGGGTGGGGCACCCCTCCCACCCGTCCCTTCAGATAAACACCAAGCCCGTTACTACGGGGTGAACGTCGCCCTTTGGCAGGTCAATTCTGAAATTGCTTATTACCGTCCTATTCTCTCCCCCACACCCCCCGAGACAAACTTAAATGGAAATAACATTTGTAAATTTTGTTCACTTCATTGTCACTTCTCTCTCTCTAAGTTCCTTATCATAAGCTACATTTCCCAACGTCCTTGCGAATAGAGTTACTTGGCTGGGCTCTCCTACCCCTATCAAGAATGTTAATCATAATATTTGCCCATCATGGCCCGTATTTAATTTTTACCTAGGAAACACGAAGGGGTATTAAACTTTCCACGGGGGTAGCTTGTGTCTTTGTGGTGCCCGTAACTTAGGATGCAGTTCACAGCAGGAATGCATATTAGGAAACCGTTAACAAGGAAGAATATAAACACCCACGTATTGACAATTGCTCTTGTCTTGTTTTAGCTCCTTGAATTTGTAGCCGTAGGGAAACTTGGTGGAGCGAAACCACATTCATTTCTCTTGTACATTTTAAAGGAATAATTCAGGTTCTGAATTCGGAAGAGGTCAAAGTCCTTGGTAGAGAACACCCTTAACCTCTTCACCTGTTTCATGTACATGTGTCATTTACTTAAGGCCAAGAACCTCAATTAATTTCTTGTGAATGAGATAGGAATTTCCTTCCAGCTAGGGTTTGGCAAATTTGTAGGGAAAAAAATGGCAACTTACTTTCTTCTCAGTGTAGCTAAGATATTAATAAGACATCCAACATTAACACAGATCCAGAATGAGTTTATAGCAAAATGTTTTTTTCTTGGCACCTGGGCCTGGGAGTGCATAGTGAGAGTATCAACCTGCAGGCTATTTGGCAGGGGAGAAAAGAGTCCAGGGGTAATTCAGAGGTGCACGGTACATCTTTGTGGCTTGTTTTATCCTATGAAGGCTGCAGTTCAACCCTATAAAAATACTGAATGCTGGAACTTATTTAACTTGCTCAGTCTCACAAGTTGCAGTAGTAACTTGGGTAACCCTGTGTGGTAGGAAAGTTAAGTAACGTCTCACATTTCATTACAATTCTGCTGTTACTTGTCTTCTTTGGCTTTGTTTGCCTCTGTTTTACTGCCTGTCTGGCTTTGCTGTTTATTCATAACAGCATAGTGGCTACTTGTTTGCCTTACACAAAATGCAGTATGGAGTCAGGCATGGTTTTGTTGGGTTACGTGTGCATTTCTACAACAGGCGAAATGCAATAGCAAGGCTGACTGAACTCATTGTGTTCATTTTCCCGTCTCACTTTGCTGCCCAATGACCATGGGGGATTCTACAGGGCCTCAAGCAGAATCTGCCTGTGCATGCTTTGTGAGGCCTGAGAGGGATTCCTTACACATAGCACAATGGGCCACCTTGCTGACCTGCTGCTGGTCCTGTGGTTCACAATGAGCTTCTCAATTTTATTTTAAAGAAAGAGCTCCAGTTTTATAACTAGTAAGGTGGAAACATAGCAGGTTTGCTATTTTTATGTGCACCTAGGCATTTAACTCTATGATAAACCCTTTCCAGGGGTAGGGGAACTTCCAGAGACCTCTCTAACATCCAGAAGGGAAGCGAAACTTCACTCTGGTGTCATCTATCGTGGAGTGATTAAGGGTTCTGGGGTGGGGGGGATTCTCCAAATTCAAATCCAAGTTCCACAGCTCACCGGCTGTATAAACTTGGGCAGTTACTTAAACATCCTGAGCTTTGATTTCCTCACCTGCAAAATGGGAATAATAGCAGTATAGAATTGTTGTGAGGTTTATGTAAAACACTTAGAATAGTGTGTAAAGCACAAAGTGCTTCCTCAGTGTATGCTAATATGTTTTTGTGTAGTAACTAGGATGGGTGGATATGTGGATGGATAGGTGGAGTGATGATGGGCAGAAGTAGAATTGGTAGCCTGGCCGCTGTTTACAACGGGTATTTGATGCAGGGAGAACAGTTTAGTTTGTTTTCATGTAGTTTGAGCCTGTTACTGATTCAAAGCCCAAAAAGTCAAGCAAGGATAACTATTTTGGCCCAGCCTCAGTGCAGCTGTATTAGATACACTATGCCCTTTTAAAATTAAGTCCACTGGGATTCTTCTACTGTGAATCATTGAGAAACATACTTTTTTTAGTTTGAGCTGGTTGAAAGTGATTCAGTCCACTCTTGGTATTCACGCACTCACGGTACACGAGTCTTCATCAGACCTCTATAACATGTCTAGCCCAGTCATTTTTCCTCTGGAAGTAATGGTCTATTAAGTGGTATACTAAATGAGGTGAAATGTGTCTTTAAGAACAGCAAACTGTTTAGTTGCATGGAAACAAACTATCAGGTGCTATTTCTAAGGAATCTCTGGGTAACCCCAAGGACAGCTCTGATTGCATTTACATAAAATTGCTGGTTTCTTAAAAACATTAAAAAATAACTTTTAAAATATGTCACTTTAAAAGTTTCAGTTTTAATAAGTGGGAAGTAGACTTAGTTCCATGTAGGACACACTCACGGAGGGCTGCGTCTTTGCTGGGGCCCTCTGCAGTTGAAGGGGTGTAAAGATGGGAAGCCTGCGGCAGCTCCCCATCAGACAGGGAGGCTGAGAGGTATACCAAATGTCTTTAATGCAGTGCAGGATGCGGTTTCTAGAGGTTTCTATGCCCTTTCACTGAGGTAGGGGTTATAATACTGTGGTTGAAAGTTCTTGAAAGAGAGGTAGTATGCGATATTAAGTCTTTAAGTATAGGGAGGTTGTGACTCCAAAAGGTGGACTCTTCAAATTGTGAGTGCAGAAAAACTCATGCAAAGGTTTAGATGCAGAACAGGGTGTGGAGTGTGGACATGTTTGGGGAATAGTGTGGGCTCCAAGTTTGTCTTGGCTGGATCTTAGGGCTGTGGGGAAAGTAGTGAAAGATATGTTGAGAGTTACAGTTGCTGGAGAGTTTTAAACCAGACTGCAAAGTTTGTGTTCGATTAAACAGCATGTAGGAACTCTTATGCGTTTTGAATATGGGAGTGATGGTTAGCACTCTGATTCATGGAAAGAAATACAGTTGTCTCTCATACCCACGGATGATTCATTACAGGACCTTCACCGCCTTACAGACACTAAAACGTGTGCATGCTTAAGAACTTGATATAAAATTATGTAGTATTTATACATAATATATATACATCTTCTTCTATCTTTGAATCATCTCTAGATCATGTGTAATACCTAATACAATATAAATGCTATGTAGACAGTTACAACGTGTTGCTTTTATATGTATTATTTTATATTATCGTATTGTTATTTTTTCCTGAATATTTTCAAACCATACTTGGTTGAACCTGTACATACAGAGGGTGGCTGGGTGGTGCCTGAGGGCATAGCAGGTTGTGGTGGACCCGAAGGGGAGGAACTCCATTTAGATGCTGTCTAAATTATAGTCCAGAAGAGAGATAATAAAGACAGAATTATGATGGATTTTTAAGACCATTTTAAAGTAGAGTTAATATGATTTAGAGCTCAAGGATGAGAAAGATGATGAATTAAAACTGAAAACGAAGGCTGGATAGGGTAGCTCATGCCTGTAATCCCAGCACTCTGGGAGGCTAAGGCTTGAGCTCAAAAGTTGGAGACCAGCCTGAGCCAGGGAGAGAACCGTCTCTACTAAAAATAGAAAATGAGCCAGACATGGTAGTGAGTACCTACAGTCCCAGCTAGTTGGGAGGCTGAGGCAAGAGTTTGAGATTGCTGTGAGCTGTGATGCCACTGCACTCTACCGAGGAGAGGATGACAGACTGAGACTCTGTCTCAAGCAAAACAAAACAAAATAAAAGAAAACTGATAGCAAATTTGTAAGACTGAAAGACTGCAAGTGTGATAGAATGAATGGAATGAAGAAATTGGGAGGAAGAAGCAAGTAACATAATCAGTGAGTTAAAGTTCTCATTGAAGAACAAACAATTTTATCTGGAATTGCTGTGAAATGAAGAATTACTGCTAGAGGAATGAGCTTCTAGACTTCATTGGCCAAAAGAGCTGGGGCTAGATGAAGTCTAGTTTCAGTTTTTAACTTGGGTTGACTTGCTTGTGTTGTTAACCTTTAGCCAGCTATTTGATTGCTCTGAGATTTATTGTTATCAATAACCTTATAGATATGCAGAATCTTATGTCTTAAACGATAATAAAGAATAATATATGTATTTATGTATAAATATATTTAATATTCATGCAACATATATTTATTCAGACTATAAGACATTCTTATCAAAGTTGGTTTATAGAAACAGACATATCAAGGTGTGGTGGTGCATACCTGTAGCTCCAGCTACTCAGGAGGCTGATGCAGGAGGATCACTTGAGTCAGGAGTTCAAGGATGCACTGAACTACAATCACACCACCTCACTTCAGCCTGGGAGGTGGAGCAAAAACCTGTCTTTAAAAAAAAAACAACATGTATATATATATATATATGTATATATATGTGTGTGTGTGTTATAAGCACAAACAATATAAAACTAATTAAACACATTGAAACATCTGTAATATTGAAATATTAATACTCTTTCTTGCAGATATTTCTGATTTCCACATTGTTAAGCAGATGGTCTGAGAGTTTTACGTAATCATGAGACCTGGACTCTCTGGCTCTTTGTTGTCTGTCTCAGGACTATTTGACTTGGTTTTCCCTCACAACTGCATTTTTCTTAGACTGTTGAACGATTTCCCTCCAAGCCTATTTGTGAAATCACTCGTTAGGGTTTTTTCTCAGTCATTTTCCGTTTTCCAGCTTCTTTTCCTTTCCTTCCTTATGCTGTCTTACTTCCTCACTCCTTGCCCCTGACTATCCCCCTCAGAGTTGCCACTCCTTAATTTTTAAAAATATCCTCTCTACGTGCTTGAGTCAAGGGTCCCGGACACATGAGAACCTCATCTGCTCCTTAACCCCCTTTGCCTCTAAGTGCACGTATTGGACACACGGACTCCAGATTTCAGGTTGCCTCCTCTGATGTGCTGTCATCATAGTCTTAAAAACTTTGGTTAAGACTGTGTTGTTAAGACTGTGTGTGGAGGACTTGTGCAGGCTTCTCCACTACTGGCTACCCGCTTCATGTAAGGCACTGGGCAGGGGGGAGGCTATACTCTTTTACATGCGTCCATTTTGTTGGATAAAGGCATCTTTCTGTGCCCCAAGCAACACCTGAAACTTAAAGGTTTTCATTCTTAATGAAAACGCCAGAAATCCCACTATTTCCCCCCGTATTTGGGTACTTCTCTGTAACTGTTGCAGAGACCAGTGTGACTTGGCCTTGGACCAGGTCACCCCAGCACTTTGACGACCTGGAAGAACTTATTTATAACATTATGGTGTTTAAATCAAATAGCTTAAAAGTGACAAGTTCAGCAGTTGTTTTTTTATGTGAAATATTCACAGAAAGAAAAGGGAACATACGGGAACAAATTTATTTGTGTAACAAGTTTTATATTTGCAAAGCATAAACCTCCATAGGGTTCTCAAAAGTCTTCCACATATTTTGAGACATGGTGTTCAAAGTGACATCCTGTGTCTCTTGGTATCATAACCCCACTGGAAAATGCTCACCTCTTCAGGCCAGGGAAACAGTTTCTTTTCAATCTTACCTTGTGATCTGTGCTTGGCCTTGAGGTGGGTGACAGCCTGATATGGTCCATTGTCTAGAGAATCCCCTGTCTGTGGAGTAAAGCCAGACATGTTCCTAAGTTCCATATCCTGCCCTTGTATTACTTTCTCTGTCACTGCTATAACAAATCATCACAAACGTTGTGGCTGGAATGCCACAGATGTCTTCTCTTATAGCTCTGTAGGTCTCACAGTCCCTTGATGTGGAAGGCTGAAGTGTTCTTTTTTACAGGCTCTGGGAGAGGATCTGTTTCCTGGGTCTTTGGTGTTGAGAGAATTTAGTTCCATATGGTTGTAGGTGCAATGTCTCCCTTTCCTCACTGGATGTCAGCTGGTGGGGGGAGGGGTCTCTCTGATTTCCTAGAAGCCCCTGTGGAGGCCTTCATGTGCCCTCCTCCCCGACTCAGAGCCAGCAGCAGATGTGAGCTCCCACTACCAATGCAAGCCCTTGTCCCATCCCTTCTCGCCACAGCCTGGAACTGTGCTCTGATTCTCAGGACTCCTGTGACCAGATTGGACCTACCCAGATAATCCAGGAGAATCTCACATCTCAGGATCAGAACCTTAATCACATTGCCAAAGTCTCTTTCACCATGTAGGCTTCAGCAACAATTGTGTGTCCACCTTTGGGGTCCCATGTTTGTTTCAGCATAGTCACCCTCCGGAAAGGGCCAGAGAAATTCTATATGTTTGAATGGTAAGGGAGAGAGGTCCCAACTCCGCTGATACCCAGTTGTCCTCATGCTCCATCTGGATGGAGGTGCTGAACCTTTAACTTGTTTTCAGAGGTTGTCTTACAGAGCTGACTTCTCCAGCCCCAGCCATTCCCACACCATATCTGATAAGGAGCACCAGTTTGTGGTCTGAATCATGCAGAAAGACTTACAACCCAAGAGTTGCCTGGTTCTGTGCCTGACATCTTGCTGGCACGGCAGGGGCGAATTACTTCAAATGGTTATAACTTCTATTTCCTCATCTGCAGAAAGGTAATAATTGTACCAAATAGGGTTAGTGCCATTGCCAGGCACGCTGGAGTGATTAGTAAGTCTTCGGACTTACTATGCTTGCTCAGGCTGGATGCCCTTCTCTGACCCCAAGCTTAATTCCTAGTCCTCAGATAATTATTTCCCAAAGAGCAGTTTCCCTTCCACATTTTATCTTCCTCTGGGACTAAGTGCCTGTCTCATGTTTCCTTCTTTGATGATCCGTGAGTCTCGGGAACTGCTTCACAGAGCCCAGGGCTGGGTGCAGTTTCCACCCCGGCCAGCAGGAGGGGACCAGGAGCTCCCAGCCGCCGCCTCCGATTCCCTGGACATCCAGGTCCCTGACCTTAGTTTCTGTGTTTGTCTCAGAACTTGTCTTTTGTGTTTCTGTCTCTGAAGTCTTCACCCTGGTTTACACCATCATAATTGGTTGGATGGGATGTTCTAGAGCACTACCTTTAAAACTGTGTAATTAATTTGTCTCTGAATTCAAAATTTTCATTCTTTTTCTCTACTGGAAACTTTCAGATATCTGAACCTTCCCAGGGCTTACATTCTCAGTGCCTTTCTGCTTCTGATTCTAAGCTCCACTTAGGTGTCTGTATTTCCAGGCTGTTCCTTTATCTCCTTCAAAGTGTTGATACTGAACAGGTTGATTCCAGAAACAGCTTTTTCAATTATAAAAATGCAAAAGCCAACACAATACCAAACAAAAATCAAAATAACTCTCACAGTGTTTTTAAGTATGTAGTAAATATTACTGAATGTTCTGGAGACTTTGAAGTTGGTGTTGTGTAATCACAGGAATGGCAAAAAAAAAAACAAAAAAACAACCCACACAGGAATGCCAATGACTGAAGATTGAATAAGTAATCATTCTAGTTCTTAAAACTCCCAATACCCTGTTATGTTCTGTTGCTTCAGCAATTTCCTCTTTCTCCTTTTTTAAATTCCTTTCTTTTTACCTTTCCTCGCTTTTATTTCATTGTCAAATTCTGCTTTGTTTTGTTTTTTTTTAGAGACAGAGTTTTGCTCTGTCCCCCCAGCTAGAAAGTGATAATGTCATGATAGCTCACTGCAAACACGCCTCAAACTCCTAGGAATAAGCAACTCTCTGCCTCAGCCTCCTAAGTATCTGGACTATGGGCATGCACCACCACGCCTAGCTCATTTTTCTATTTTTGTTAGAGATGGGGTCTCACTCTTGCTCAGCCTGGTCTCAAACTCCTGACCTCGGGTGATCTTCCTGCCTTGGCTTCCCAGAGTGCTAGAATTATAGGGGTGAGCTACTGCACCCAGCATGTGTTCATTTTTTGTAAGTTTATTTATTATTTCTGTTGTCTCATGTCTTGCTCATCCATGGTCTTTGAAGTCTTGACTTCTCCCTCAAGTGTTGATGCCCTCAGGTATGAAGGAAACATATACATAACTGTATGCAAATGTCTTTATGTATGCGTATGTGAGTATATGTGTTTTCTAAAATCTTGATGTCTAATGCATACATTATACATAAATAAATAACAAAGCCTAAGGGGGTTCTCTTTATACATACATATTCTGGTTGCCTATACAAATATAAATTATGCATTAAAACATGTGTATACACATGCATACCTATTTGTACCTTAATTTTTAGATACAGATACCATACATATGTAAATAAAGAAATATGTGCACAAACATAAAGATCTGTGTGTATGCGTGTAAATGCCATACACAGAGACACACATGCATAACCCATCTTCTGGTAGACTGCTGGCTGCAGAGGAGAGTCAAGTCCACATTCAGATCTCTGTAATGCTGACAGTCTTTATACATAGAGCTCCTTGGGATTTTTACAGCGTTGTAAGCCTGGTACAAATCAGTATCTCATTGGAGAATACCCCTCCAATAAATACCATGAAGACAATGAGATATTATTTGGGTGACTCCTTGTCTGATTGTATTTTTTTCACTGTTGAGTCAATTAAATGTGTGTAGGCCATGGAAGTCACATTTCCATTATACTTAGTATTTGGTAAATGGGTCTTCTTACTGTAATACTAGACTTGTGCAAAGATAGAAGATAGAAAACAGCTTCTTTTCTTATTTTTTATAAATAATAGTGCCACTCTTGCCACCAATATATTTTTATGACACATAAATTTGTAGAGAATTTGAAAACTTCTTAAAACCCCACGTTACATGCTAAGTCCTTGAGGCTATGGTAGGGGACAAAAATCACTCAGGATTTTCTTATAGCTACCTTTGGAACACATAGTCTTAGAATATAAAACTCATGATACATTTTCTGTAGCTTTTAGGTAATACTTGGTTCTTGTGTAGTCTTGTGTCTAGTAATAAATTCTGCTTTCTATTACAGAAATTTTATTCTTTGCTAAATTTCTCTGAATCAGCTAGTCACACCTCAGCAAGAAGAAAAAGGGAAGTAAAATAATGGCATATATAAGCTTTAGATCTATCTGGATTTAGGAACCTCTAGCTTAAAAAGCAGATTGTATTCATGGGAAGACAATTGGATTAGGAGACAGGAGAAATAGGCCCTGTTATATGACTTCCCACTTATCTACTATGGGATGTTGGCAGATAACAAAAATGTCCGCCTAAGCCTACAATTGCCCATTTATATTTATTATAATATAAAGAATAATTTATTCTTTTTTTTTTCAAAGGGAAAGTATGAGGTTGAGGAATACCACAATGAGTAACTGGTACTTTGCGTGGACTTGGTCAATGTTTCTTTTTCTTTCTTTCTTTCTTTTTTTGTAGAGACAGAGTCTCACTTTATCACCCTCGGTAGGGTGCTGTGGCATCACCACTCACAGCAACCTCCAACTCCTGGACTTAGGCGATCCTCTTGCCTCAGCCTCCCGAGTAGCTGGGACTATAGGTGCCTGCCACAACGCCCGGCTATTCAGTAAATGTTTCTTTAGTGGATAAATGAGATGCAACTTACTTGAATCACTATTGTGTCCACAGTATGCATATTTATGTAAAGGCGTCTGAGCAGGTTAGTAATCAAGGGTGGAGGTAGCAGTGAAGAGCAGAGGAGGAAGACACGCGTCACTGTTAGAGCAGAAGTCGTGACGCCACTGGCAGACAGCTGCCAAGCAAACCTAGAATGTGAAAACATGGAGTTGGAAAGGCTGGGAAATCTGGAGGAGGTGGCATTCTTTAGCTCCAGAAAAGCATGACCACCTTTGACACATTCTTTCATTTACTCTCGCTCATATCCTGCCAAGGTTGCTAAGTTGGAATTCCTCCTTCTTTTCACCTTTTCTTGCTTTTATGTCATTGTCAGATTGAATGTTCTTATTGAATTTTCTATGGAGTCCACCTGCTCTCGTTCAGCCCTTGTTTCCTTTGACTAGAAATAGTAAACTTCTGTTACACCTCAGGCTTCAGACGGTCCTGCTCTCTATCCTGCACACCGCTACTACAAAAATCAACAGAAGGGACATTTTGTCTGGTACCAATGCTTTTGAAAATTCCCTTTTAAGATTATTCTGGCTGCTTGTTCTATGGCCCTTCCTTGATTCACTTTGTGAGTATATATTGAGGGTATATACTATGGGTATCAAATCTAAACGTTGGCTTCGAATCTGCATAGCCATGAAGCCCTCCTAGAGTCTGGTCTCCCTGTTCTGGCATGCCCGCCCTGTTTTCTTATCTCACCTACACGCTCCCTCCTTAGTCATAACCTGACAACACTGTTACTTAATACAGTCTACGCCACAAGTTACTGCTCTGTTCCAGCTGTTCCTTGTGGTCACAAATATATTGGAGACTCTTAGAATGCCAACATAGTATAATGTATTATTCCAGAAATTTGAAAAAAGTATTTAGCGCTGTATTGAGTAAATAGTACCAAGTTCTCTTCCTGGAGCTCTGTATTTTCTTTATGTGGATTTGGATTTCTGTCTAACGTCCTTTCAGGTCACCTGAAGGACTCCTTTTAGTATTTATCATGGGGCAGATGTCTTAGTTCATTCAGGCTGCTATAAAAAATAAAGAACAGAGCGAGTAATTTAGAAATGACAGAAATTTATTGCTCATGGTTTTGGAGACTGGGAAGTCCAAGATCAAGGCTCCAGCAGACTGAGTGTCGGGTGAGGGCTGCTCTCAGCTTCACAGGTGCCGTCTTCTCACTGAGTCTCCTTGGGGAGGGGGGGCACAGGGCCCGCTCCAGTCTCTTCTACGAGAGCACTGATCCTACGCATGAGGGTCCATCCCTCGTGCTCTAATCGTCTCCTAAAGGCCCCGTTCCTCTCAGTGCGGCCACACTGGGGATTCAGTTTCATCTTGTGCTCCGACATTCGGACCATGACAGCAGGTTTGCTGGTCCATCTTGGGAAAAGGAAAACGCAAATCAGTAGGACTGGGAAATCTGGGGTCTTTGTCCTTTGGGAAATTTAACTTCCAAGCAGCCCGATGTGGGATTCAAAGACAAGAGTCTCATATAAGTAGATAGAGAGTTCTGGTACTGCTGGGACTGAGAGAACCAGGGGGATTTCCTGGGAGCATTTCTAGGCTTTTGCACTTAGAAATACTGAGGCTATTTTTCCATGGACTTTTAAATTGATAAAGATGGAATGCTGTGAGAAGGTTGCAGATCTCATTTTCTTTGGAGAAAGAATGCTTTGTCTTTCCAAGAATCACATTTCCTGGCAAATGTGGAACTATATTTTGTAATAGAACTCATTCTCTTGTCTGCTCTAAATCATCTTACTGACTTATTTCTCTTAGGGCAAGGCATTAAACTACACATTTGTGACTTAACTGGTGAGAGAAAGTAAGGAGCCAAAATCAGAAAAGGAAAACATGGTAAATGTATTTCCTAATTGATCACTACTGCTCTTTCCAAGCTATCATTTTCTGCTGTGCAAAATAGTTAGGCAAAACTAGTCATTTTTCTAAACAAATGACTTGCCTTTTAAGCCTTCCCATCTCCGAAATACAAAAGACAAGTAACAGTCAATTTTTGTTTCTTTCTTGGTCAACACCATCGGTTACATAAGCTCCAACAGCAGTCTTGACATGAAAATTATTTATTTCAAGAAAGGAAATATTTGATTTGTTAACTATGTGATGGATGGGCCTCTCTCCATTGCCTGCGTGGATGGATTTGAGCCTTGAAATTAATGCTGCAGTAGTCATAAAAAGGATATATTTGAGAATGCTTTGTTGGAAAATATTTGTATATGTAGAAATTCTTTCAATTTTTATAATAACTACTAAGAGATAGTCAAAACAATTATTTTCAAGCTATCAAGTAAGTAATCCTGAGGAGAAATTTGCTCCTCACCCCTGAAATCAATAAAAGGCTTTTCTTCAAGCATAAAATTGAGGATTTTTGAAGCCAAATATTAGCAAAAATGTTTTCATAGACTTTGGAGTACTGAAATGAGAACATAATTTTCAGAAACCTCATTTTTTACATTTAAGAGTATAACTTCTGTGGATTTTTTTCATAGAAAATCAGAGTCTGATTCTCATTTCTGTCTCGTGTCAGAGTGTCAGAGTCTGATTCTCGTTTCTGTCTCGTGTCAGAGTGTGTTCATGGAAGCTCAGATACCGGTAGGTACTCGGCAGGCCAGTACATACATTCAGTGTCAAAAGAAGACGAGGTCACGGAGTCACCGGGACAAAATTACGGGAAACAAAGAAAAAGCATTTTCTCAGCTGTAATTGAAGTTCTCAGGGAGATTACATTTAGCATCAGCTGTTATCCTAATAATAAGGATCTGCCTGAGTCAGCAACTGAAGAAACTCCTATAACTGTCATTTTCCTTGCCTATTAAAGGTGAAAGAAAATGTAGATAGGAGAGTCGAGTCTACTCATTTGTTATTTTCATGGGCACGATCTTATGTTATTTGTGTATTCTGTATTTTGACTGTAAGTCACATTCGAGTCCCTTTTGTTCTTATAAAATAAAATGATTTCTAAAATGGACTCCAGAAATACAAATGCTTAAAATTCTTCACACATATATAGCCTTTCTGGGATCACAGCAATGTGGGTCAACAGAGGGAAAAAGGTGTCTATGGAAAGGGGAGGGCAGAAAGGTGTCGACGGAAAGCCGAATGGTTTTGCTTGGATTATCATGAGGGTTTACTTTATGCCTCTGAGATGAGTGTGTTGACCTTTAGGTGTATGGAGATACCTTGCCTGCCTAGTATTTCTAAAATTCTACTCTTTCTATATTTCAGATATACCTGCTGATAGGCCACTTGTGAGTAATTAGCATAGTCCTTATGGAATTTAGTAGTCTTTTCCTTAGGAAAACTAAGTGGGCAGGTTTGGGTAGAATGTGCTTGGGAATTAGAATAAGTAAACAAGAAACATTCATTCTTTATCCACCATTATTGCTCACTATGTAACCTTGGGCAAGTCACTCAACTTCTCTGGGCCTCAGTTAGGTTAAATTCAACACGTATTTATTAAGCATCTCTAGAGGGATGTCTAGAGAAGGACAGGACATCTTATTTTCAGACTCGGCCTTGTAGCTGGAAGACTTGAGCCATTAGAAGGCAGCAGGAGCTGAATCCAGTGACTGCGGCCTTGATAAAGAGCTGGAAAGAGTTTGCCTTCCTGCACTTGACCTCTACAGAGAAAAGTGCTGTTACCTTCAGCTTACTTTCAAAGCTCTATTTTCCTTGAGGATTTTAAGAACTCTCACATTCATAAATAATTGTTTATTTATGAGTGTCCAGTCTTTATAAGGTACTGTAATATAAGCGTTGCTGTTGCATGGACATGGTGTTTATCTTCAATCCCCCAACTTTCTGCACATAGTCTCTTAAAGTACACGTACAATAAAATAATACTTGAGTGCATCTCAAAATTTCCCCCTGGGTCAGTCATTTTTCCATTCTAAAGATAAAGGCATGAGCCTGAGAAAGATGTAGGGCCTTTTGTATACTGTCTAACACCTGACTGTGTGTTCACGCTGTTACCAAGTTACACCACCTAGCACAGTGCCATCAGCTAACAGATGCCCAAGAAATATGAAATTTCTTTTCTACAACTTTGAATTATTATATGCAGTATTAATGCATGCTAATGAAATGCCATTTTCATATCTGAAAGAGTGAGAAGCAGAATCGGGAGGAGATTGAAGTAGGACTGCCTGGGTTCAGAAATTGACATTGCACGTGTGATTTGGGGAAGTTAGTCAACTTCCTTGCTCACCTATTGCCTTATCTCACAGCATTATTGTGAGTCTAAGGGCTTGGGAAATCTCTGTAAGTTCTCAACTACAGCTATTCTTACTGTTGTTATCAATATTATTATCAGGCCATTCCCATATTACTCTATTAATATACTCCACAAGAGCAGAACACCATCTTTTTTTATATTTACTTTTGTCAGTGAGCTTTATATGTTCATATGGCTTTTTAGAATTTCAGATTAATATATGGGTACAAACGTTTAGGTCATTACATTGTTTGAGTTTAAGACAGAGTCTCACTCTGTTGCCCAGCACAGAGTTCCATGGCGTCTGCCTAGCTCGTAGCAAACCTCAGACTCCTGCACTCAAAGTGATCCTCCTGCCCCAGCCTCCTGAGTACCAGGGACCACAAGTGCCCACCGCAACACCTGGCTGACTTTTCTATTTTTAGTAGAGATATAGTCTCACTCTTGCTCAGGCTGGTCTTGAACTCCTGAGTTCAAACAATCCACCTGCCTTGGCCTCCCAGAGTGCTAGGATTATAGACGTGAGCTACCATGCTAGGGTCAGGAAGATTGTTTTATTATCTATAATACTCTTTGTTAGGACTTTATTGTTACTGACACAAGAATACTGCATTACAGCCCCTCCCACAAATTCAGTGGCTTTATAAAAAAGCAAAACAAGTATTTATTTTGCATTCTTGGGTGTGCAGTTACACTACAGCTCAGCAGGGGAAGGCTGGGCTGCAGGCTGCACATCATTCTTACGCTATTCAGGGGATGTTTTTGTCAGTGTGGATCATAGGAGCCCCAGAGAGTGAGAGGAATATCCGAGGTCTCTTACAGCTTCGACTCAGAACTACTTACCCACATATCATGGACAAAAGGAGTCACAGGGCCAAGGCAGTTGTCTTTGCTTTGCACGGTGGCGTGGCAGGGGGCTGTGAGGAAGCATTGACAATAATCTCGTCAGCTGCAGGGTTTAGGGTAGATATTCCAGTATTCAGTGAAGTGACATGATTGATGTGATGGTAAATATCCAGCTGATGTTTACATTTCATTTGGAAATAAATATGTTTCATTTTTAAGTGTAATCATATGGATAACATACTAAATTGTGTTGATATCTTAAAGTTTTTTTGTGAAGGGGCAAGAACAAGTTTTTAAAAAGCAAAAATACATCCTGAATCTAACCTCTGAGGGTGTTTATTTTAATCTCATAAAAATGAATTCACTAAATAAAGACTTAATGTCCCAGAATCAAAAATATTGCACTTAAATAACTTAATTTGCCATTTTGTGGCACCTTCTCAGCAAAATCACGTGTTCCAAGCTCAGCAAAGTGCAGTGGTTAGAGGGAACCCAGACTAGTAATGCATTTGCATCTCACCAGAGGGTTCAGAAGTTGTGTTTCCATATGCACGTTCAGTAAGCCGGTCATCTAGTATTTGTTAAGTTACTTTTTAATTTTTTTGTAGCAAAATGTGTTTAATTCTTAAAAAAAATCTAGTGTTAGGATTTCTTGACAACTCAAAAAAACCATTGAAATAGCGTATTAGTAATCATATTTCCATCTTTTGAGTTTTAAACAATAGACAAGTTACTTAAGAAAAAACCATAAACCCCCCTGGGTGGTGCCTGTGGCTCAAGGAGTAGGGCACGGGCCCCATATACTGGAGGTGGTGGGTTCAAACCCAGCCCCCGCCAAAAACTGCAACAGCAAAAATAATAAATAAATAAATAAGTAAAGGGAAACCACAACCCCCTTTAAATTGCTCACCTTAGCTGTTGCACGACCATTGGGTGGCCAGTCAACCTTTAAACTGACAACACAGTTGTGTGGTTCATTAATTTAAAACAGAATATGGTTTCCTTTTTCTAATGAGGAACTGTGTGTCCTGTAAGAACAAATTTTCCCATGAATTTTGATTGATTTTGAAATTTTAAATACTGTTTGGAGGCTCACATGTTTATCAATATTTTTGACAAAATATGTGTGTCATTATTAGAAAGTTTAATCTTATACAATAGACTTTTTTGGGTTTGGGAAATTGTACTTTAATTTTATTTTTATTATTGGGGATTCATTGAGTATACAAAGAACTAGGTTACACTGATTTGCATTTGTTAGGTAAAGGCCCTCTTATAATTGTGTCCTGTCCCCAAGAGGTGTGTCATACCTGTGACATCCCAGTCCCCCTTCCTCCTTTCCTCTCCCTGCACCCCCTTCCCCCACCCCCCACCATGTACTGGGTCATCAGTTGTCCTCCTATCAGATGTAAAGTCTCTGAATAGTTACAGTCATAGTATACATACACCACAACTTGTTAATCCATTTCTGCTTTGGTGGGCATTTAGGCTGTTTCCACATTTTGGCGATTGTAAATTGAGCTGTGATAAATAGTCTAGCGCAAGTGTCCATGTAATGGTAAACGGATTTTTTTCTTCTGGGTAGATGCCCAGTAATAGGATTGCAGGATCAAATGGGAGGTCTAGTTTGATTTCTTTGAGTGTTCTCCATACTTCCTCCCAGAAAGACTGTACTAGTTTGCAGTCCCACCAGCAGTGTTAAAGTGTTCCTTGTCTCCACATCCACGCCAGCATCTGCAGCTTGGAGACCTTGTGATGTGGGCCATTCACCATGGGGTTAGGTGATATCTCAGGGTGGTTTCAATGTGCATTTCTCTGATAATTAGGGATGATGAGCATTGTTTCATATGCTTATTAGCCATTCATCTGTCTTCTTTGGAGAACGTTCTATTCATTTCTCTTGCCCAGTGATATAAGGGATTGTTGGCTCTTTTAATATTGATTAATTTGAGATCTCTGAGTTATCAAGCTTTTGTCCAATTCATAACATGCAAATATCCTTTCCCATCGTTTAGGTTGTTTCTTTGCTTTGGTTGTTGTCTCCTTAGCTGTACAGAAGCTTTTCAGTTTAATTAAGTCCAATTTGTTTATTTTTGTAGTTGTTGCAATTGCCACTGGAGTTTTCTTCATAAAGTCTTTCCCCAAGCTGTTACAGAGCCAAAGATTTATGTATAGATACAAAGTAAGAGTTATGCGTATCTATATTGTAAGTTGTACAACTAATTACTGTGTTTCTTCAGTCAATAGCTATTTATTAAGCAACTACTGGGGATGAGACACTGCATTGGTGGCTGTAGGTGCCATAAAGATTCAAACATGTTATTCTTGTCCTTCAGAAGCTTAGTAGTCAGTTTATGACATAGCATAACGCATAATTAAAGAGGTACAAAGTACACAGGGGTGGGCAGCTGCTGAGAAGCTGTGCATGATGCTGACCAGCAGTGGGTAGTGGGGAAATGACATTCCAGCTAGCCAGAGAGAGAAAATACAGCATCATGAAGGCTGCTCTTGCTCGTTAAGTCCATTAGTTTTACAGGGGCCATTGTCAGGGAGAAACCTGCAGAGAGAAATGGAAACAGCTCAAAGGAGCGCTGTCAATGCCCCTGCCCCCAAAACGACTGGACAGCCCTTGACAGACAATGTGAGCAGAGAGTTGGTTTTTCTGGAGAGAAATTTCTGGGAAATTGCTCTTGGGAGAGATAGAAAAAGAAAAGCCTTCAAATGGAGAGAACAATGAAGAAGCTGTTTTCATAGCCAGTGGTGAAAACTCAACTGTGTAATGTTCTGAATTATGTTGTTGGCTAAGAACAGGAAAGAAAGGTGCTAGGCACACTGTGAGGTGATGGAATTGATGGGAATTAAGGAGCAGGTGGGGGAGGCAGAGACAAGCTGGGATTTGGTGAATGTAATTGTCATGGCCATTCTGGTTTGCAAATCCTGCTGGTTCTGTACCCCTTTCCCTTCACTCCCGTCCCAGAGACATCTGGGTCTCTTCATGACTCAAATTATAAAGGGATGCAGCCCTGAATATATGGGGAACCCCTTTTCCGCTTTGGTGCTAAGTTGCTGACATGGAGAAAGTGTTGCTTTTGTTTCTTTTTATTTACTTATTTACTGTCTTTCTTTCTCTCTACACTCTCAAGTAACAATGCAAGCTTCTCTCTTTCTTATTTGAGCTGTATATACTTTTGTATATCCTTTTATTTTTTCCCTTTTATTATTAGCTGACACATAATAATTGTACATATTTGTGGGATACAGAGTGGTGTTTCAATATAAGTATGCAGTGTCTAATGATCAACTCAGGGTAATTCGCACATTCATCACCTCAAACAATCTTCACACCTGAAAGAGTGGAGGCTAGGATTTGTTTGGGCCAGAAATGGGAAATTGAGAAGGAAACACTTTTCTTTTTTTTTCCTTTTTGAGACAGAGTCTCACTCTTGTGCCCTGGATAGAGTGACTTGGAGTCATAGGTCACAGCAAACCTCAAACGCTTGGGCTCAAGAGATCCTCTTGCCTCAGCCTCCCTAGCACTGTAGGAGGCTGGTGGGTTTTTGGCTTGAGCTCAGGAATTTGAGACTAGCCTGAGGAAGAGTGAGACCCTGTCTCTATTAAAAATAAGGAAGGAAATACTTTTGAAGACAAAAGGATGAGAAGCAGTTGTTCATAAAACAGCAGTCTGCTGGTGGAAAATGCTGGCCAAGGAATGTGTCAGCTCCTAATTTATTATGTAATGAGCATGTATTAGTAACCAAGAAGGCTTTAAAAAGTTATTACTCTTGAATGCAACACTTTTTAAAGAAAATTGCAGCCAGATACGTTTCCAGTTATTCAAATTAGTATTTTTATTTGTGTATGTCTAGGACCCTTTGACCCTTTAGATGGAGGTTAACTACTTCTCATTAAAGCTGATAAAGACGAATGAGAAATGAAATTATAAACTGCACATTAAAAAGAAAAATGCTAGTTTTAACTCTTGGGTACAGTGTTATACTCAAAGTAAAATAAGATCTATCTACCTTGTTAATTATATTCATTATATAAAAAATCTTTAAATTTCTTGATAATAAAATTCCTCATGAAAAATATCAAAAACCTATTTTCCTTTGTCAGGAAAATAAACCTATTAGTTTTTCATGTGCCTACAATATCTGATTATAAGATGCAAGGAACTTTAATTATGGCATAGTATGAAGTGGGAAAAAAACCCTAAATATAATATAAAATTTTTATTATGCTGCATAATAATTTCCTTGTGACTTTCCTTCATATACATTTTATTTTATAAGCCCTGAATGAGGCAGAAAAATTTAGGCTCATTTTGGGGACAGATGTTTTTCAGATACTTCTGTGTGTATCGGGTAAGATTCTTTTTCTGAGTCCAAATAATAGAAAACCCAACCCAAGCGTGCTGAAGGAAAAAACAAAATGCAGTTCACTAGCCTATTTAATTAAAAGTTAGGGTAGTGATTTCCAAAGTGTGGTTCTTGAATCAGCAGCAACAACTTCAACTGGGGACTTGTTAAAAATGTAAATTCTCAGTTTCCATCTCAGACTCAGTGACTTAGACACTCTCGCTGTGAGACACAACAGGGTGTGTGTTAAGCCCTTCAGGGTGTTCTGGGGGAAGGTGAAGTTCGAGAAACATTGAGTGATGTAGGACCAACTCTATCCTTGCCTACCAATCAACTTAGGGCTCAAGGGGTAACCACCAGACTCTAAATGTGAGCTCTGCTAAGCCATAGACTATCCCCATTTCCAGGCTTCATATGGTGGCCAGTGACAGCCTACTGTCACAGCATCCTGTCTAGTAAACGAGATTGCCAGACCTGGAACCGAGTCTCAGTGTCTCTGGGTAGCCTGACTTAGGAAGTAACTCTGTCCCTGAGCCTGTCATAATGTGGAGCAAATGGGGGTGTTCTAACTGACTGAGCTTAGTCATATCACCCACTGGTAATCTACTTCATGTGTGGGCATTGCCACAAGAAGGAAAAAATCAGTGGAGAACTGCGGAAAAAGATGTTCATAGCAATGATATAAACTTAACCAAGATCCTCTAGTTCTAGGAGAGAATCTCAGGCTAAAATTAATCTGAGGCTACTGAGAAAAAAAAATATTTCTAAGATGCTCTAGAAGTCAGTCACTTGTATGGAGAATGAGAAAAATGTTCACCTTCACGTAAAAGGCACACTCTCATTTTACAGCTTCCCTCTACCTAAAGGGGAATTTTAGTTTCATGATATTGATGATGGTATGTGGGTATCATTACTGACAATATTTGGGCTAGCAAGGAAGAAGGGCTTGATGCTTGAAAATGATAAATATGTTTACATATATTTTTCTAAATTTCAGCTTCTTTTCTTTTTTGAATATAAAAAAACATTTTCTTCACTTTAATCTTACTTTGTCACATATTTTTGACATTTAATTATATTGCTCAAACATCGTCATTTAAGTGGCCTGGCTTTCTCATCATCAAGATAAAGGATCAATTAACTCAGGAGACCACTTGGAGAATTATTGGATAAAAGCATAGAAATGTAAAATGCAGGCAAATGAGAAACTGTCAGTGTAAATTCTACCTCCTAGTTATTTTATAATATTTTCCATGTCCTCAATTCCCTTCTTTGAAAAGGGGAAGCACCCTAAATCAGAGGCCCCGTGTTCCACACAGCAGGACCTCAGAAATAGCAGAAATTTCTGAACGTGAAAAACAGTACTGTAAAGTTCAGGCCCGTCATGATTTTCTTCACTATTCTTTTTGTAAATGGTATGGTTGTTCTTATTTTTTCCCTGCTTTTTGTTTAACTAATAACATAGTGTTTATTGTGTCTACTCTTGAAAATGCAAAAAAAAAAAAACCCACTAAACAAACAACAACAACAACAACAAAGAAATTAGGGAAATTTTGAAGAGGCAGCATTTTAGCTAATTTATTTCCAGTCTTTTTCTGGACTTTATTTTTTCTTTTCGTGACATGTGTGAAAACATCTGACCTCTCTAATACCATAGGACAAATGAAGGACATTACACACTACCCTGAGCCGTATGGCAGTGCTGTCTTGTTTCAGACATTTCTTCCTGTGGACCTGGTTTTATTTATCCTATCAGTTACGGGTTATTTGATTCTTGAGAATTCTCAGCTATTTTTCTCTTTCGACATTGTTGATTGACCCAGAGTGAATTTCTAGATATGAAAACCACAGCATCTGATAAAAAAACAAGAGAAAACTAGAATTAGCAGGAGATTCTCACTGTAGAAGAAGAAATAGTCAATGTGAGGACAGACCATTAGAACATAGCCAAAGAAAAAATAGAAAAACAATTTAAAAAATTGAATAGTGCATCAATTAGCTGTGAAGCAGTTTCAAATGACCTAATAGATGTATAATTTAGGTTGTGAGGGAGGAGAGGAATGGGTAAAATATTTCAGGAAATAAAGGCTGAACATATTCCAAATTTGATGACATCTGTATACCTACGAGCATAAGCTGGATAAATCTGAATTAGAAGCCAAGAAATGTGTGGAAGGTACACTGATGCCTATCATAATCCAATTGCTCAAAACCAGTGATAAGGAGAAAATCTTAAACAGCATCTAGAGAAAATAGTTTATATTCCTTACAAAGGAACAAAAATAAGGCTGATAGCATATTTCCTTTAGTCAGAGCACAGTGAAAGATCCTCAAGGACCAAGAAAAATAATGTAAACCTGGAAGTCTCAACACTGTGAAATATCTTGCAAAAGCAATTGTGAAATAAAGACTTTTTCAGACTTGCAGAAGCTCAAAGACTCATCACCTGCTGACGTGTCCTAGAAGAAATATTAGAGGAAGACCTTCAGGCACAGGAAATGATGCCAGGTGGGGAGATGAATCTGCAGGAAGGAGCGAAAAAAACCGGAAATGGCAACTACACGGGTAACGAAATCACTGAGATTTACTGTTTATTCACATCCCTTTAAAAGAGAGAGTCGGAAGGAAAGAATGTGACTACAAATAAGGGAGAAAAATGTAGCAAGAGATTGGAGGAAAAAAAACAGCACAGAAAGTTACTGGAGAAATAAAGACTATTTGAGTTGTTGACAAGACGATGAATGGTGCAAATACGTAACATGAGTTTCATATTTTAAAAGTCAGGTCCAAGTGTATGGTGCCCCATGATCATACTAATGTACACAGCTATGATTTAATAAAAATAAATAAATAAAATAAAATGTATAAAGGGGGAAAAATAAATAAAAGGACTTCTCATAGCGTTAAGAGTCTATGATGTTATTTAAATGTCATGTTTAGTGTTGTAAATAATCGCTAATCATTTAATCATTAATGCCTTTTTGTCTGAACCCCATAGCAGTGGCCCAGCTGCAGGAGATAATGGCTGTTTTCTAGAAGGGGATAGCACACAGCATATTTAAGCAACTAGGAGGTAGCCGGGTGTAGTGGCAGGTGCCTGTAGTCCCGGCTACTGGGGAGGCTGAGGCAAGGAGATTGCTTGAACCCCAAAATCTGAGGTAGCTGTGACTTGACAGTGTGGCACTCTACCCAGGGGTACAGAGTAAGACTCTGTCTCAAGAAAAAAAAAGAAAGAGAGAAAGAAAGAAAGAAAGAGAAACTAGGAGATGTGGTTATTTTGTCTTTTTTGTAAGAAAAATCCCTTAATGCTAATATCCCCAAATGCAAAATTTGGCTTATTATCCCTACACTGTATTTTTAAGTATAGAAACCATAATGAATGACTTTTTGCTACTCTGCTGTAAACGTGCCACAAGACAGCGTTTGTCATGTCAAGGTAAAGATCCAACAATTAAAATAAAGGTTACTGAAGTTATACACAGATAAACTTTTACTTCACATAGCCCCGATATTCCAGTATATTCTAAATACATAAATAAAATTAAAGATGGGTAGAGAGATGAACGCAGGGACAGAAGAACGGATGGCTGATCCAGGTGGTTTTGAAACAACACGCAAACAAAATCAAACAAAAATCACATTCCAAAGTAGAGATCAAATTCTTCTTTTGAGACATAAATGGTTTACCGCTTTGAAATGACAGTTTTTTTTCTCCCCCAGGACACCCATTAAATTTTTATGGAACCTCTGCTCAACTATTAACACATGGCTTATGGGAGGTGCACAGTATATTTTGGTTCCCCTTCATTGCTTTGGTACGTGATTTGGAAAGACCAGCTGACACAGTTGAATATATATATCAGATTCAGGGTTAGACAGATATTGCATAGCATCTGTAGCACACAAAAAAATTAGTTTTCAGAAATGTGATTGTAAATAATGTTAGGACAGCATGCTTTTGAATAACATTTGGTAAGATCCATTTTGAAAGAAATTAGTTGGGGAACTTTTAATATATTTCACAGGAGAGGAAAACAGCTCGAATGTCCCCACTGAGGATGAGGTCACTGATATCAAAGGACACTGAAATACTGATGCACATGGATAAAAAAGCATTTAGATTGTCTGACTCATTGGTAAAAAAATAGAAACCACTGAGAGGTGGACGAAAGGTCTTGGTGTGATGATTGCTAGCTTTTAGAAGAAGTGCAAACCAAAGTGTTTTCACTTCAAACTGTCTTCTGCACTTCTGCACTTCTAAGCTGTAGTGATGGGAGCATTTAATAAGGGTAAAGTGTTTTTCATTCAATTTCATTTCATTTCACTATGTTAGGGGCTGAATGTTAGTTCATCCTAAAACTTTTTGTTGAAACCCTCACCCCTACTGTGATGGTACTTGGAGGCAGGGCCTTTGGAAGGCAATTAGATTTAGATAAGGTCCTGAGAGTGGAGCTCTAGGATGGAATTAGTGTCCTTATGAGAAAAAAAGGGACAAGAAGAGTTTTCTCTTTGTCCCCTATGAAGACACAGCAAGAGGGCTGCTGTCTACAAGCCAGAAAGAGGGCTCTCACCACAAACGGAATCTGTGGGCACCTTGTTCTTGGACTTCCCAGCCCCCAGAACTGTGAGAAATAAATGTCAGGTGTTTAAGCCACCCCTTCTCTGGTGTCTTTGTTATAGTAGCCCTAGGTGACAAAGACACACTTGATAAGTAGCTACTATACACAAGTGCCCTTCAATAAAAAGGAACAGTCCAGCCCTGAAGCTAATGAAGACAAGACTGATTTAAAGTAACACTAAGAGCAGAGGTGTGAGTGATGTGTTGTTCACATGCATTGAGAAACCATTCGTTCTGCCTGGTGTTATCCTGCAGGAGGAACCATTTCAGCTGGGTCTTGAAGATGGGAGGGGTTTGTATTCTTAGGATGTTATAGTTTCAGAGGATATAAAATTGGAAATGGGTACAGAGAAGGGGCTAAACTATAAATAAATGTGTTGACTGACTATTCAACCTTAGTGCAGGTAGAATAAGCCACTTGCAGTAGTAGCTCTGGCTCTTTTATTCTCCTTGCTTCAGATTTTATTTGGAAAGATTTACAGAGAGAAGGGGCAGATTTTCCTGTTAGAAAAATCATCACTGAGGGCAGCGGCCATAGCTCAGTAGGTAGGGTGCCAGCTACATATACCAAGGCTGGCAGGTTCAAACCCAGCCTGGGCCTGCTAAGACAACTGCAACAACAACAACAAAAAAAATAGCCAGCCATTGTGGTGGGCACCTGTAGTCCCAGCTACTTGGGAGGCTGAGACAAGAGACTGGCTTAAGCCCAAGAGTTTGAAGTTTCTGTGAGCTGTGACAACAGGGACACGGCACTCTACCCAGGGTGACAGTTTGAGACTCTGTCTAAAAAAAAAAAAAAGAAAGGAAAGAAAAGAAAAGAAAAATCATCACTGAACAATAAGTTTTTCTCTTGATTACCTGGGAATCCCTAGGGTCACCCAAGAACAAAAGTTGTTTAGTAAAGGACCTCTAAAAGTTCTTCCTCATACTGGTTCCATTGTTAAAAAGCAGTATCACACATAACATGTGTAAGACTTTTTTGAGTGAACCACTTGGCTGAAAATTTTATAGGAATACATTTTTTAAACACTCTGAAAACTTTTCTGCTAAGTAATTTCTAAGTGCTTACATATCTCCCACTTATAACTATGTAAATTACGGTGAGTAATTTTGTCCTTGTGAAACTCTGTCTGGTTTTCTGTCTCTGGTTTTCACTCTGTCTGTGAGTGAAATGCCTTGGTCCTTTTTGCTCCCACATTCCCCTCTGCAAGGTCATGAGATGCTGCAGTTTGTCAGGGCCAAGTTCTAGTGTCCTACCTGTAGACTGCCTCCCTACACTGTGTCATTATTTTTGTCACTGAAGAACTTACCTTACAAATCTGACAGCTTTCAAATTAACCCACTTTTTGATTTCTCATTATGAGAATGTTTATATGGCAGGCCAAAAGTTGTGAACTTTTATTCCTATTTTTTGTGTTTGAAATGGTTTTAAGGTTAGACAAGTTATGGAAGTGGGCACTTGTCAAAACAAATTCTAACAATTTTTCCTCCATTATACATTGCTGTTTGCTTATTGTTGGGGTTTCCTGGGGATCCTGACTTGGGTTAGGGGTCCACAGGAGAGACAATGCTGGGGAAATAACATGACTTTATACCAACTTAATGTATAAAGCCTTAGTGGCCTGGAGAGGTGAGGTGTGCATTGGCTCATATGCCACGTGGCAGACATTGCTTTGATGATTTCACATATTTCACTTAATTTCAAACTGATTTATAAGATGACAAATTCTGAGTCACCTGGATGAGCATTGTTTTCTTACAGGAGTGTCTGGAACAAATAAAGCTCCTTTTTTTTTGGAAGTTTAAGTGCTTCAAATAATATATGAGGGTATTTGTGGTCATGCTCAACAGTTTTCATTTAGAAGGTGATTTTGCTATTTGTTTTTTTTTTTTTTTTGAAAAGGGAAATGGAATAAATAGGGTGGCTTTTAGCATTGAGAAATCCATTTAGCTCAATGGAGCTGACACACTTTATTGCAGTTTTTAGGACGGCTTTATAATCTACAGTGGTTGCTAATCTCCTGCTCTGGGTTTTTTACGGCAGCTTCTATTGAATCTGAATGGAGGTTAGGACTGGGCAGTACTGTCTGGAACTGTGCCCTGAGAGGGTGGTCAGCGTTCACTTCTGGGGTCTGTTTCTCTGTTCTTTCAATCCTTTGCCATCCCTTCCACCCAGAGTGCTTGTCAGCTTGAAAGGATGAGATTTTATTTTCCACCCTCTTCCTGTCTTCCTTGGAAATCGATGATGCAAACACTAGAGAGTAATTCACCATTGTTTGCTGTTGATGGGTTTAATTGTAGCCACCAGAGGAATTTAGATGGTCCTCTCTCTTTTGACAGGTCCTGGCTCTCATGTATGCTGTGTTACAAGCCTCTTTTAAATTTCCTATGCAGAATATCAAGTCTTTCATTCTTTTTTCATTGCTTCAATAATCACCCTAAACTTCCTCATTCCTTTTCCTCCTCCAAGTTCAAATGGAGAAGACTCAGACTGCCTAAGGATAAATGAATGCATTTCTGGAGTATTTCTTTACTTGGGTGTTTTCTGGGAGTGAATCCTTTTAAGCACATAGTAGATGCTCTATAAAGTTTATTGTGTAAATAAGTAAGTGGGTGACTAGGTGGCGGAGGAGGTGGAAATTACAGATTTTGTGGAATGCTCGGATTTCAAATTATCCTTAGAATTTTCCAAATTTTAGTTGTAGGAATTGATATTTAGAGCTAATATGTAAACCTTTAGTAGTTCATAAAAAAGAGCCTGCTGGACTGTATGACTCCCTTCCTTAGCAGAAATGGAGCGCTTGCCTTTTTATCCTTTACTTCCTATCCCAAAGATTTGTTGAAGGATGAGGGATCTAACGAAGGCTGGGGGCACTTTTAAGAAGATACCAATAATGCCATTTGCTTTTTGAAAAAACAGAATAATTAAGCTATTTCCCATTAAATAATTTTAATAACTCTACTTTCATGTACTCTTTTTTTTTTATTAAATCATAGCTGTGTACATTGATATGATCAAGGGGCATCATTCACTAGCTTCACAGACCGTTTACCAAGTTTCACATATACCCTTGTAAGATGCACCGCTGGTGTAATCCCACCACTCCCCTTCGCTCTACCCACCTCCTCCCTCCCTCTCCTCCCTTTCCCCCTTCCCCCTATTCTTAGGTTGTAACTGGGTTATAGCTTTCATGTGAAAACCCTAAATTAGTCTCATAGTAGGGCCGAGTACATTGGGTACTTTCTCTTCCATTCTTGAGATACTTTACTAAGAAGAATATGTTCCAGCTCCATCCATGTAAACATGAAAGAGGTAAAGTCTCCATCTTTCTTTAAGGCTGCATAATATTCCATGGTGTACATATACCACAATTTATTAATCCATTCGTGGATCGATGGGCACCTGGGCTTCTTCCATGACTTAGCAATTATGAATTGGGCTGCAATAAACATTCTGGTACAAATATCTTTGTTATGACGTGATTTTTGGTCTTCTGGGTATATGCCCAGTAGAGGAATTACAGGATTGAATGGCAGATCTATTTTTAGATCTCTAAGTGTTCTCCATATCTCTTTCCAAAAGGAATGTATGTGTACTCTTATTATAGTTCCCCATATTGCAGTAAATTGGGTTTTGAGAGTATTTCAAATATGTTAAACTTCTTTTTCTTTTTTAATTGACAAATAATAATTATACATATACATGGGGTATGTAGTGGTATGTTTCAATACATATAATGTATGGTGATCAGAGTAATTAGCATAGGCATCATCTGAAACACTTATCATTTTTTGGGTTGGGAACATTTCACTTTTCTCCTTCTCGCTATTTGATGCTGTATAATATGTTGTTGTTAACTGCAGTCATCCCCCAGTGCTGTAGAACACTGGGCCTGTCTGGCTGTAATCCTGAGAGTCCTCTGATGAGTGTTTCATTTTGCATTTGGTCTGGGTGATTCTCATCTGAGGGTGGACTAATAACATCGACATCAAGGTCCTCTTCATCCAGGACATGCTTCAGCTGCACAGCAACCCTCCTCCCAAGTGATACGTGACTGGCGCCTTCATCACCTGTTCAGCCTGCCGATATATTTCCACATCTGTCCTCTCATTCGCCTGAAGATTTATTCCACATACCTGATGACAGAATGTCCTTGCACCTGGAGGAACCTAAGCCTGTATAACATCGATCTCATTTTCTTTCTTTTGACACAAGTCCATTAGCTTCATCTGTCTTGAGGACAATCCCAACTAAGAGCCTATCTGATTTTTCATCTTGATGACCTTTCAGAATTTCAAGGTTATAGGAAACTTGGTTTTGTGCAAAGCATTTTGCCATCTGTTGCTAGTTTCAAATCTCAGATCCATTTCAGAGATTTGCCAGGCTAGATTTATATAGATGTTTTAACTCATTATATTTCTTTGTACTAAACCCAAAAGCACATACATAGATAGGTTTGTCCTTTCAATATCATTTAACTAAATACTTCACTATTCAGCCATTTTGAGGGAACATATTGTTTATATGCCATTTATTGTGGTCAGACATAACATAGCATGTGTTTATTTGGTAGTTAGAAAATAATAATGCATACTAATTGAAAACCAAATAGCAAAGAGGGTATTTAGAGATTTCTGTTTATTTTGTTTTATTTTAAATAAGCAAATTGAAGCCCAAAGAAGTTGTGTGTTTTCTTCAACATCTTAAAATCAGCTCATATTTCAGATGAAATTTACCTTCAAGTTCTAGATCAACTATAGCCTTGAAGTTTCAATGACTGATTATTCCTCGTATTGTATTTTTGAGTCCTTGATTAAAAAATAATTCTTTAAAAGATGTGAAAATTATTTTGTAGTAAAAATTTAAGAGACAAACATTCTGATTGCAATGTGTATCTATACAAAGATATATGATCAGACAAGTTTATGAACTCATCCTAGAAAAAGTGCTACGTACCACGTTGGTGAATTTCACTACAGTCACCTTTGAAGTACTCCTCTGGAGAAGCTATGCACTCATGTTGGTGTCTAATCTGCTCTTCAAAGCACTTTTTCTAAGATGAGTTCATGACCTTCATTGTCAGACCTCATATGATGACAGCTCTGATGGCCAGTCTGGAAAGAGAGTTCCAAAATTGCTTTGAAGGGTGGACTAGGCCCTGGCATCAGTGCATAGCTTCACAAGGTGAAGGTGACCATAGTGATGTTCAACAATGAAGTATGTAGCACTTTTTCTAGGACGAGTTTGTGAACTTCATGGTCTGACCTTTTATACAGCATAGCTCTATACACATAAATGTATATTATGTTTTATATCATTGTACATGCTTTGTATACACTGTCTCCAATACAATGCCCCGAACTTAGTGCCAGTAAGCTGTCTTTTAGAAATTTATACTAAAAAAAAAATTCCAGAAGAAGGAAAATGCTACATACATTTTGTAGCATTCCAGAAGAAGGAGAATGCTACAAGTTTCTTAATATGTTGATGCCTCCAATAGCAACACCTTGTTGGCAAATTGTTTATCCAGTAGTATAAAATAAATGTGATAATTTATTGTGATTAAAATGACAAGTATGAAGACCTAATATATAGAAATAGGATATATAGTTGAGCTTCAAAAACTATAAGCACTATGTTCAGTCTTTTCAACTATGTGAAAAGTATTGATGGATACAGACAAAACTGAAAAATTCCATGAAATACTGTTAGATTGATGAGATTAGAAGTTCTCTTTCTCCTTTTACGTGTTTCTGTAAGTTGACATTGGTCGGCTAACACTCCATGGCTATAACAGTACGATACACACTGGGAGAGAGGAGGAATGTGTTAGCAGAAGAGGGAGGCTGATTGCGTGACTCGGGGCTCTGCTTCTCTATTTCCCACCACTGACATTCCTAATCTGTGAGGAAAGGATTTTGAATCCTCCTCAGTGGGGCCTCCAAGTCCTTAATTGGATCAGTGACAGCATGGAAGTTGTCAACGATTTTTAACTCTTATGATGTAGTCAACTGTATATATATTCCAAAGTAATTGCTTAGAGAAACGATTGACTTTAAAGGGACTCCAAAATAAATAAGAAGCAGGATGGTGGCTGGGGAAGGTGCCCAGCATCCACTGTCCGTTGCTTAGAAATGTATGGAAGTGGTGGAAACGGTAGCCACTGAGCCGCCATTGTCATAGCCATGAACTAACTCATGTTTGTCTCCCAGTAGCCGCATGAATAGTGCTCTGTCTCTGTTGCACAGACAGACCTGACCCATGGTCCTCTCTACCCAAGGCATCCTCCTCCATTCCCATCTGAGAGTCCTCATCCCGTATTCTCGAGGTTCAGCTTTTTATACCACCAACTACTAAGACTTAATCCATGTTGGTACTACTATTTTTATAGGAATCTTCTGGGTATACATCTCTTTTTTGCACAAAGAGGTAACTAGACGAAGGATGGTTTTTCAGTTCTGTGACGGGGGAGCCTACCCCACGTAAGAGTGGACTTGGGGTGGGAAGGTGGAAGAAGATTAAGAAGGGTCTTTACTTGGAACGATCGGGAGGTATATGGGATGGCATATGTCTGAAGCATGGTTAGGAATAAGCTTCCCCGTTCATATAGGTTAATGAGACAGTTATAAATGACTCCCATAGCTTCTCTTTATCTCAAGGAAAAAGAAGACAGGGATTCTAGGTAAAAGTAATTTATTGAGATAGAGGGAGGGTAATGGGAGGGGCCACATCTGTGGTGCATCTTAGAATGGGTACAGGTGATTGCACTAATGTACACAGCTATGATTTAACAATAAAAAAATTAATATCTCACATTGTATACGAGATTGGACAGTTAAGTTTGTGAACTCATTCTAGAAAACCTGCTACATACCTTATGGCTGAATATCACTATGGTCACCTTTGAAGTGCTCCTCTCGGGAAGCTAATCACTGATGCCAGCACCCAGTCCACCCTTCAGAGCAGTTTCAGAACCCTTTTTCTGTAGTGGCCATCAGAGATGTTGTCACAGGAGATTGAAAATTATGTTCAGAAACTCACCCTAGAGAAAGTGCTTTGAAGGTGGACAAGGTGCTTGCGTCAGTGCATAGCTTCCCAAGAGGGGGTGCTTCAAAGATGCCCATCGTGATACTCAGCCATGAGGTAGGTAGCAGTTTTTCTAAGATGAGTTCCTGGACTTTAATTGTCCAACCTTGTATTTCATAAGATAATGGGGGCATTTTCAAGCTTTATTTGTCTTATATTTGTTTTCTTGATACTCTTTAATTTTTCCATCAGCTTCAAATTCCACAACTTACCTACATGCAGAACCCCCCACCCAGCCCCACAAATATATATTTTCCAGTCTGTGTTACTCCAGAGTTACGGCTTCTCACAGAACATTTCTACTTGAGTGATTTGCTAATATTTAACCTATTTCTGTTGCGAAACAAAAAATAGTGCTCAGTGTAGAGTTTCACACTCTAATCAAATCCACTTTACTCTAAAGGTAGATAAGTTTCCAGGCAGGCTGGTGTCCAGAGGGGACTAAGGCTGGGCTGGCAGTCTCAGGCCTGGGGTGCGGTGTCCCCTGCCAGAGCACAGCTCTGTGATTCTGTAAACCATTTGACTTCTCACCTTGCAAACTCCCTGTCTGTAAAAGAGTGGCTTGACCTAGATGGTCTCCAGAGTCTCTTTAAGCTTTAAAGTTCTGGTTCGATGATTTTAATATTTAACAATACACATAATTGGGCTTGTGCTGCATGATAATTAGGCATGAATGACAAGCGGTTCACAATGAATGGCTGTAATTAGTTTTACTCCTGCGGAGAACAAATCTATTTTTAAGTCTTTCCTCTTCTCATTTTATTGGTTTTTCAAATATTGATAATCAGTATCAGTGGTCTTGATTTGACCTTGAAAACGTGCACCCTTTTATCCTCACTATCCTCAACTTCCTTCTTGCCCTTGTTCTTTCTTATCATTGTGGTGCTCATAATTACAAATCCACATGTGTGTTAAAGATCCTTATGTTGAATATTCATTCCCCCATGACTCAATTCTCCCTATTCTGACTCCAAAGTAGGGCAGTCCTCTCCCGTGGTCTTTGGTCTTTTGTGGCAGCTTCCTGCCATGACATGAGTAAAGATGTCCTTAAAAATTTAGAGGTGAACATGAAGGAATTAAGAAAACAAGATCTGTGACACAGGAGCCTGTGGACCGCCTGGGGAGTGAGTTGGGATATCAGGTGTCTGGATTGTGGTATGGGTGGGTATAGGGGTCAGGGCAGTCTGGAGTGTGGAGCGGGCAAAGCCCATAGTGAGAGAGGCTTGGCAGCCTGTCTTCCCACCCCAGGCTCCTGACGTCAGAAGGAAAAGAGGAGACTTGGTTTTACAGGATGGGAGAAGCTCTAAGTAAGGGCCTCTGAAGTAGGTTTCTGGCTCTGTAAGTAAATTTACCTGGCAATTAAATAATTTTATTCATTATCAAAATTAATATTAATTGACCACTATAGATGTGCAAGGCACTTTGATAGGGGCCGTGAAAGGATCATTTAACTCATCGTGTTATTCCTTTTAAGGAAACTTTTTTTTTTTTTTTTTGTAGAGACAGAGTCTCACCTTATCGCCCTCGGTAGAGTGCCGTGGCATCACACAGCTCACAGCAACCTCCAAATCCTTGGGCTTAGGCAATTCTCTTGCCTCAGCCTCCCGAGTAGCTGGGACTACAGGCACCCGCCACAAGGCCCGGCTATTTTTTTGTTGCAGTTTGGCCGGGGTTGGGTTTGAACCCGCCACCCTCGGCATATGGGGCCAGCGCCCTACCCGCTGAGCCACAGGCGCCGCCCTAAGGAAACTTTTTTGAACGTTTAGGTTGTAAGTCAAGAATCTAAATCCCGGGGAATTTCAGAAACTCAGCCCCAGGCATATAGCTAAGCAGAGGACAGAGCCAGCTTTGGAAACACAAGAAGATGTCTTTCCACTTTCTCTCACCTCACAGTATGTGGCTCCCCCTCCTCTTCCTCAAATATATAATAGCAAGGTCAATTTTTCCTCTTGAGTTAGACCAGGGCATTTAAACCAGGGAGACACTGGGTCTTTGAGAAGTTCTAGATTTCTCCAACTTCCAGACTTGGACAAACTAGTCAGAAAGTGAAGCTGCAAATGAAAGACAGACTTTGGTTCCACTTAGTGTATTTTAATTTAAATTGGCCACGGGAATTCCTGAGCATGGTGCTGAGTGTCCCAAGTGGGCTGATACTTGTCTTCCTGAGAGGGAAGCTCTGTGTCCTTCCTCCCTGAGCGACCGTGGAGTTCTCTTGAGCACGGCAGAGATTGCCTGGAAATTGAGTCTGTAGCTGAGGAGTCCTTGAGACAAATAGCTTTTGTTCCTTCTTTTCTAAGTACAGTAATGCAGCTGAGATAGTTTTTCCTTTCAGGCAAGTACAAAATTCCCTGCTGTTGACTTCAAAGATGAGTGTTCCTTTTATAGGGCTTGGTACTTTGACTGTTTCAGGAGGCATTGGGGAGACTTTGAAGCCAACCTCTCTGATCAGAATGTTTTTCCAATAGTAGCGTCTGGCTCTGTGCTAAGATTTCGCTCAGTAAGGTTTTCCACTTAGCCTTGTGATTTGGTACTCCTGGTATGCTTGTCCTAATTTAACATATCTGACCTTTCACTTAAAAAATTTGCTGTTATTTCCTTTCCTTTAAATTCGGTACTGCCAAAAAAGTTCTCCACCTGAGACCTCATGTGGCTTCCATTGGGAACTGTCTCCACTTTCAACTTACATTTCCTCTGAAATTCCAGTGGCTGCAATCCTTTCCATGTGGGCTATTGAGAAAGCTCCTCCTTACACCGAGTGGTTGAATTTCCTTTGCAGATGTGAACAAGTATTTTATTTTTAAGTGTCAAATAGGACATACCTCCACAATGGCTAAAATAATCTCAGTAGTGGTTTGTCTTAGTGTGAAAAGATCTGCTGTATTTTTGTATAGAGATCCATATTACCGTCGTTCGGCTGTGAGATCCCTTCACAAATTGATCTGTTTGGCCAGGGCTTTCGGTAGGGGGTGTTAATTTGTGCCAGTTTACATCTATAGTCCTGTGGTGGGATTCACAGACCTTCGGTGCATAGAAGGGCTAGGGTTTTACAGAAACAAGTGCATTAGTTGGGAAGAGATGAAACGTCATCGTCATTGAGTTTAATAAAATACACAGGTGACCTAAATAATGTTTTTGGCTGTATTCCTCTAGGATACGTGGCGTTCGATGGTGTGATATGTGAGTCAGGTTATTCGACCTCTGGTTCTACCTCCTGGAGTGCAGAGGTGTGAATGACCCGGTATCGGGGTATCCCCTGAGTTCTCGAATGTCCTGCTTGAGCACAGTCTTACTTTAGCTTCGTGCTAGTTGTTTTCCTGGCTATCTGCAAAAAGAAACAACAAACAAAACCTCAAGAGCTTTAGACTCCTGCATTTGCCCCATATTCTTTTATTATGGTATACAACCTTTATTGCATTTATTAAGGACCCACTGTCGCTGGATACTGAGGCTTCTGTGGTTCCTTTCCTTGTAGCTCTGTCAACCCCTGCCTCATGTTTTCATATTTGCAATTACACAGAGGCACTTTATGCAAAATACGTTGTACCAGCAGCACATATTGCTTCACAGTGGAAGGCAGGACAGATTTTTGTGGTTTTATCTAGAGAAAGAAGATTGTTCCCTACCACTCAGATAATTCTTTTCATTGTCTTCCTATCCCCCACCTCTGATCTGATTTTCACTACAAAATGCCCTAACTTAATTTTGGAACTAGATCAAAGAGAACAGGAGAACGGTCTGCAGTTGCCACTTCTGACTTGGCGAATAAATTTCTCTTGTTTTCTTGTCCCTTTGTGTGAGGCACGTGGAAATGAACAGACTTTGGCGATTGAATTTTCTGCTTATAATCAGATATCCCCTTAGGAATCACTACAGGAAGATTCTGATTTATAAAAGGAGAAAGATTTCTGTATTTGAAAGTTTTCATAAAAATCACTGGGGACAAGACGAAAAAGACATGGGATGTAACTCAGGGCTTGGATGCTTCTGTCTACTAATTTTCCCCTGCGATGAAACATATTCGTAAGCTTCCTTCCATTGGCACTTAAACCTCCCTCCCCTCAGTTTGGCTTTCCAGCTGTGGCCACTGGCTGACCTGGGCATCTCACTGCTCCCTCCCTCCGTTGCCTCCTCTTGCTGCATGTGGAGGCTCCAGACTCCAGCACCAGTTTGTCTTGCCCAAGCTGACCCGCTAGTCCCTTGCATTTTCCATGGTGCCTAACATAACACCTAAGGATAGAGCCAATAAATTCAAAATATCCTTTATTTAATTCATTGTAGGATAATATTTGATCATTGCCTTGTTTAACCAAACAGCAGAAAGTCCAATAATATGTATCATAAAGTATCTCTATAAATTGTTTTCTTGAATAGTTAGGAACAGAGTCCATTGTATTCCTATTTATAACATCAAGTTTAATGCAGTGAAATCCCTGCTGACTGATATTGGAAATGAAAGTTCCATTTTTAAGGATGTAGTTAAAGCACTGCCAAGTTAACAATGTCAAGTTGCTCTTTGTCAGTGAGGTTCATTATGCCATATTATTATATTTGTATGAATCTTTTCTTCTAAGGAGCTAAATGTTCTTTCTGAATATTAACCAACTGCCACAAAATTCTTGCGAGATTATTATGCTTTCAAATTACATAGAATTTAAAAATAATTTACTAATTAATCCTAATGAATCTCCCAGAAGTAGGGAGAACTTGGGGAGATTTACTCACTGTTAAAGGGGACCACCCCTTTTCTGGTGTCGGGTTGATAAATAACCACTCAATTACATTACCCTGCACTTTTATGCAAATCAGTCACCCTGGTGGGAAATAGCATTTTACAGCCTTCAAACAGATTTTTTCCCAAATGAATAATAATCAAAACTACTGGGATTCATATAGTTACATCCTCTAAGAACCTGTGTCTGGCAGAGGGATCAGAATTGACTCCAATGTCCAGTCTGGAAGTTTGAGGATAAAAGCAAATGAAAGTTGCAATCCTTCCCTACCTTCATGACCTAGCTGAAGTCACTCACAATTTCTCTAACCACTTCCTGCTTCCTCTGGATAGTAAATAAAATAATGAAAAAGTCTTAGGAAATAGCAAGGAGATATTTATCTTTGTTGATGTTATTGTGATTGTTGGGGTGTGTCTTGTGCTGTTTACAGTGGGTAGAGTTTTGTTGGACTGATGGTTCAGCTTTTCACCTCCTGTTTGGGTTGATGTCTTAGGCCTATTTTCCCTGGCCTGAATTGTCAGTTCTGGGATCTGCCCTAGGAAGAAGTTGAGTGGCCCAGATTTGATTACTTTTCTGGAGAAATGGAGGGGTGAGATGGGGAGTTATAAGAAGTCTTTCTGTATTTCCTGTCTAGTGGCCCAGCCTTCTGGGGGTCCCTGCATTACACTCGTCCTCCACCCAACACTTCCAGTAACCACTGACTCTGGTGCAGGAGCTGTCAGCCTGTCCCATCACCTGCTGCTGGTGCACCTGCCTGACGTCACTGGCGTCCTTGCTGGTTCTCAGTGACATGGGGGGAGGCAGCAGTCCCCTTGTGTAGTGCCCTGTCAGTCTTCCAGTGATTCAATGCCTGGGCAAAACCAAGGAAGAGCTGTCTGACTCTGATACCCTCACTCAAAATACGTGGATTGCAGTAATCCAAAAAGAAATTTTGTATAAAGAGGAATGACTTTTACATCTTACCCAGCAAGGAAACCACAGTGTTTCAGAGCATCGAAATACCCACCATGACCCTGTAACCCCCTCACACTTACAGTTTCTGACTGGGAGATCTGTAAGTGCTGTATCACTGTGAGCTCTATCCTCCAGGGAGGTGAGTTTTTCCCACAAAATTCGTTCATTGTTTTGTTAGGTGAGGGTTTCTCCACACTCAGCCCTAAAGGATAACCTTTTGTAGCAGCGGGGAGCAGAGGTGTGATGGGCGGGGCATATGCTGCCTTGCCAGCATCCTGAAGTGGCAAAGGACACAATGTTTGGAAATCCCATACCGTAAAGATGGAGAAATTTAGGACAGGAGGGTCCAGTGTGAGCCATTTAAACTCTGCTCCCTCTGCATGCATTTCTCTCCCCTCAAAGGCTTCCGTGACCTGCTTGACCAGCCCCATTAGTGGAAACAAATGGGATACAGGCAGAGAAAAGAGTGAGAATATGCCTTGGCCCCCAACGAGACACCCTAATTTAGGGATTGAATGGATTTCATCGACATAAGTGTATACCTTTTTTTTTTTTAAACAAGTGTTCTTTGACAGTTTAAGCCTTCTATGAGTAAGATAAACACTTTAAGCTGTTAATAGTCTTTAATTTTATGTAAGCTAGTACCCTTTATTCCCCAATTAAAAATGTGTTTTATTTAATAAAATATGCATTAAGAAAACCACACAAAAGCACATATAGTATAATGAGTTATCAGAAGGTTAAATTTTTATACTCCCTACTCAGGCCAGGAAATTGAAGTCTGAGGCCAGAAACCATGTGTCCCACCCCAAGTTTGACCACATCCGCTACCTTTGAAAGTAATCATTATCTTGGTGCCTCTTCTTTTATTCATTTATTTACCTGTTCAACAAGCATTTATATAGCACTTGGCATACAGTGGCCTTTCTTTTCCATTTGAAACATCCAAAATGGCTTCTTAGGTGTCCAAGACATTGTTCTAAATAACTTTTAATCTCCTGGTCTACAAATTCATTCTCAAAAAATGCTATTTATACAGCTTTGTGCTTACTTGGATGTAGATAAGGTGGTTCACACATTTACTAATTAATTCGTTCTTGATATCTTAATATTTAGTATTTGGTGTTGGTAATTATGAGATATGCAAATAAGAATAAATCAAAATCTTTCCTTCCATAAGGATTATACCTTATGCACACAATGCAAAGGAAATGTTACTAGTAAAAATGTCAGCAGGTCTTTCCCCATATGTCCCCACGTGCCTGATTCCAGATTATTAATGTTTGTGATAGAAAGGGGGAAAATTGGTTTGAGCTGGGCGTGGTGGCTCACGCCTGAACCCCAGCACTGTGGGAGGTTGAGGCAGGAGGATTGGAGCTCAGGAATTTGAGGCTTGTCTGAGTGAGAGTGAGACCCCCAAGTCATGAAAAAAAATGGAAAAAACCCAGCTGGGCACCGCAGCTAGTGCCTGTAATCCCAGTGGCTTCGGAGGCTGAGGCAGCAGGATGCCCACAGCCTGAATCTGAGGTTGCAGTGAGCTACGACGCCATTGTATTCTGCTCAGGACATAGGGTAGAACTCTGTCTTGACAAAAAAAAAAAAAAAAAAAACAAGGAAAAAAATAAATGGTTTGGATGTTTCTTTTCTATGCCAGCCATTCGTTTGGAGAGAAGAGAAGATGAGGCAAGATGAATTGGACTGATCTTAGTCTTTTTCCATCACACCTCTCTGTCTGCAGGTTGTACCCTTGAACAGTTTGCTTCCTCTAATTCAAATTCATGGCTCCTGGGAACTTATTTTATGTGTATTCAATAAAGTGGCATTAATCTCATAGTGGTTTCTTCAAGCTGATAGGAAATTTGAAGCAAGCGCTATTTTCTAACAGCCAGATGTCATATTTGGTAAAAGATATATGGGGTAATCAGTTTTAAAGTCCTCCGGGTCTTTCTGTACTGTGAAGTGTAGGAAGGGGAAAGTTAGGAGAAACCGGGACTCAGGCAGAAGGATCCAGAGCGCCTGAAGGCTCCGGCTGTGCGCTGAGTCGGGTGCGTCTTTTTCACACACGAGCCTCCTGTTCCTCAGACTACTGTGGTTGGGTTAGGGGTTCAGTGTCTTCTCACATACTCGGGCATGTAATTGGGGTTCACAGGTGTCCACTCCACAGGAGAGCTGCTGAACCTGTGGGAAAAATGGTGACAAGGATCTGAGCTAAGGGAAACTGAAGGAAAACACACACGTTCTCACCTTGGGGCTGGACCAAAGAAGGGCCCCAGGTAGGTCAGCAATTCACCCTGGGCTGGACCCTTGGTTAGTATCAATTATGCCTTTAAAAGTCACACTGAGGGGCAGCCCTGAAGTGACCTCCAACATGCCTCCTGGGGGAGTACACCCTGTATTGCTCAAAAATTGAGATACCACTAAAAACTAAAATAACTGGGGTTTTTTATGGGACTTTAGTCTTTGCAAGGGGATGATCCTCCTTCATCCTCAATAGCTAAAACCCTGGGAAGTGATGAATGACAGAGCTGCTGTTTGAGATGACTGAATAAACTTCTGGACATCAGCACAACCAAGAAATAAATAGCAGCCCAGGATATACCAGGACAGCTGGTCACTGGGGGATAAAAGGGAGTATTCAAGTCTGGTCTGGCTATCTGGAAATCCCAAATGATTACTCCAACCTTAATGGTCATCACCGGCTGATGTGACCTGGGAAAAGCCAGGAATGCATAAAAAATTCAGGTTGTAGATTAAATATAAGCATGCTCTAATAAGATAAAGGCAATTTAAAAAAATGAACCATAAAAGAAAATACATATTTGCTAAATGTTGGAATCATTGTTAAAAGTAATTATTTTGCTTGATAAAGACATACTCCCAGCAGGACTTTTAAAAGCACTGTGGTTAGAATAGAGCTATTTCTTAAAAAAAATTAAAAGACCTGTTTGTATTATCAAAGTGGTCACCCTTTTAGTGCTTGACCCCTGCCCCTGAGACACAAAGTGGATGGAAGGGAGTTGTGCCCCCTTGTGAGTCCTGAGCCAGTGAGGGGTTTAAAAATGACAGTCTCACTCCCAAGCTCAAGCTCTTACCTACTATTTTACAGCAATTCTTGGGTTTGATCAGAAGAGTAAATAAGATGACAATAAAAATATATTGTAACTTTTTAGCCAAGTAGAGCCGTTCACTAATAAAACAAATGGTCTGTGTAATTACTTAACTAATTTGTCAGATAATTTATCAAAAAGCTATTGTCCTTATGTCACTAATGTTTACAAATAACATTTAGTAAGTTCACTTTAGTCTAAGCACATTCTCTATGTACATTTTATATGAGAGGAAGGCCTTACTAACACAGTAAAGTCAGAAATGGTGCATGAATATGCCACCTTAGGCTTTAGTACCTATTTTGCAGGAAGACAATTTAAAGATGCTAAAACAGTGCCTGCAGATGATAGCTGGCTGACTCATTGCTTTAACCTGCTGTGGTGGCTGCTTCCTCTGTCTTGTCTGTGTGCTAAGGGGAAAATATACCTGGCAAACTCCTCTAATGTGCATTGTGCTATACTTGGAGAAAATGACATCTTCCCATAATGTCAAAGCAAAAACAGCATCACACAGTCTTTTTGTACCATTAGGGATAATTCCACCTAAGTGGAAGAAGGTGAGGGCGAAACAGAATGTTCAGCAGGTCATCTCTCCACCAAGTGTTTAATAGTGAGGCATTTGGGGGCCCATGCTGTGCTCTAAGCTGTTACCAACTTTCAAGCATGCCTACTTATTTATTATAAACATTTAAAGCTGAGACCTTCACAAAAAGCCAAAATTAACTGTGAGTGCATTTACACAAAGAACAAGTATTTGAATGAGATTTCTCTCCTGTCAGATGGACTTTCAGCAAAATCGTCTCTAAGGATGTTTTTGCATCTCTCTAAGTCGTTTGGCTTTGACAGTGAAGAACTTAAAGATTCTTGTAGTAAAAGTCTGCCTGTAAATGGCATTTTTTCCAATTTCCTTGACGCTTCTTAAATGCCTACTGTATACTAGAGGTGCATGTCCCTAAAGAGCTCATAGTCTAGCAGAAGATATAAATACACAAATAAATACAGTTGAACCTCTGTAAGTTGACCACCCAAGGGACTGTAACAAACTGGTTAATATATGGTTGTGGTCAACATGAAGAACTAGGCCTGCTGTACTGATACCTACAGTATCAGTCTGTGAAAATTAGGTCAACTTGAGGAGGGGGTCCATGTAGGGAGGTGGTCAGCTATGAAGGTTCTACTGTATGTAGAATAGAATGTGGTAAAATATTTGAGAAGGATGTTCTCTCTGTTGTGAGGACCACAAATAAGCTGTGGTTAACTCTCCCCAGGGAGTTTAGGGGAACAATAATGATAAAACATTCACTATTTTATTCGATCTTCACTGAGTGCATTAGTATATGTCAGACACTGTGTTTGGTGCTGAAATATATAATTGACAAAGCAGCAGCGTCAAGACCTGCAAAAGGTCTGAGGTTTTAACCCTCCTTGACAGCGAGCAAGCTCAAGGCTCTCTCTTGGTCAGATGAACCATGAGTATCTGACCTTCTCATCCTCTTTGTGCTTGCTAATGTTCCCCCAAGCAATGTTACCACTGCTAGTGCCAGCCTCTGAATAACAGGCAACTTTGGTGGCCGCCTTCTGGTCCTTCAGAAACTGTTTGACTGGCAATGGAAAAGAAACTGAACTTGCTGGAACAAGGCTGGTAGATTTCAAGGTTGCTTCGGCAGCCGAGCACCAGCCTCTGAGTTCCCTTTTCTGGCTGCACATTAGCCCCAGGGTGATGGTGCAGTGGTGACATGAGAAAGAGATCTATTAGCAAGAGGCTCAGCTACTTCTGAAGAGGTAGGTTTTCCTACCAAGTGACTGTCCCTTTGATGGTGAGCCTACTGCAACGTGCTCCGTGTGGAACTAACCTGAGGACGTGTGAGGATTCTTCAGATGTCCCAGAATGTGCCAACGCACTGCTGAGCTAAACAAGACATTCCTGATGCAGTGAATTTTAGACCTTGGTTTGATTTAGGGCAAAATACCAGGAGGCATGTCTTTCTACATTAATACAGCATCTGTGGCATTGAACATAGAACACATGTTAAATGTGTTTGATTGTTCAAGACAGAACTAAAATATGTCCACCACTGTGCCATAATTTCTTTATTTTGTTCATTCTGGGAACAATTTCTAGAGTCATATGTATCAGAATAGCAACAGGGTTTTTGATGGGAGTCATTTTTTTTCCATAGAATCTGTGAAAGACCGCATGTAGCAGGATATTGGAATACTTGGAAGATGTGCCAGGGATTCACAGTGAAGTAGCAGGTGCAGGAATGGGCCAGCGGGGCATGGTCTGACAGGCAGCCCCAGCCTGTGCCCTTGCCTGCCCTCTACCCACCCTTACCTGCGTGCTTCACAGAACATTGCCAAGCCAAGAGTGGTTCCCTACCACCGAAAGTTAGAGATTTACTAATTCAGAAAAAATTAGACCTTTTTTTCTGCGATTTTTCTGTATTTTATTTTTTATTTCCTTAGACTTATATGACATGTTGGATTCTTGTCTCCTGAGATGTCTTGTTTCCGAAGTAATTACCCAGTGTGATGTGAAAAAAATAATGTGCTTCTACTTTCCAAGGATTGTGGGTTTTAGATGGAATCATTTGTTTATTTAGTAGAGATGATAGGTTTGAAGATGTACTTAGAAGAGCTGAGATTTTGTGCATGAGAAAAAGAGATCTAAAGACATCAAGGAAGGTCTAGGACAAGGAGGAAACCGCTTGGATTGGGGAGCAAGAAATAAAGAAAGCTTGGTGGCTGGTCTGGAAAGGACTTTTTTGGGGAAGGAAGGAATGTATTTAAAGAAGAGCCCATCTCCATGACTCAGTGTAGTCCATGTAATACAGAAACTCTTTGCTTGTAATCTTGTGAAATCTTCAGGAGGTATTGGTTTCTTCGCAATCTGTTGTAAAGCTGAAACTATTTGCTTTCCCTTTTTTTCCACTAAAAGTTCCATAAAGGAGAGAGAATAGCTTATTTTGTTCTCTGCTTTAACCCCAACACTGTGGACTGTACTTGGTAGAGTGGACACCCCAGATAATGCTTGAACAATTCATTTCGTTATTTACAAAGAAATGATTTTATTTTTATGATTATGCTGAATAAATACACGATTTTTTCCTTATCTTCCCATTTCCTATAATATCTATTTCTACAGTGCTTTTTTTAAAACCTTTTCTAATGATAAAATCTATTCAAATCATTCGGGAAAAATATAAAATAATGTGAGGCCGAGAAGCAATGGCAATTTTATCTGGCCTAGGAAACCGTTAGTTCTTTTATGTATGTCTTACTAATCTTCTTTGTATACGTTTTATATAGTTGTATGATGTATAGCTATATATACATTAACTATAGGACCATTTCTCCCAATAACTCTGGCTGATACTTTAAGGCAAAATGGATATTAAGCTCACAGAGCCATTGCCATTCCTGAAGGAAGAGATTTTACGGTGGGACTTTTGGAAATAACTTTCCATTGATCGTGTTCTCTTACTGAATATGCTTCCTCCAGTTAGGTCACATGTGGGGCATTACTGGCAAGGAAGTATGGAGAATGCAGTTTTTAACACTCCAAACTCTTTCTTGTGTATTGATTGTTGTGGTTTTATTTTCTGTCATCTGGAACACTCTCCCTGCATTTGCTCACACAACTGACTTATTTCCAGCCTCAGTCCATCAGTCACCTTTGAAGAGGAGAGCGACCTCCCTGACTTACCATCTCCCCAGGTAGCCTCTCCTGGTTTTTCTGTCTCACCATCCCGTTTCTTGTGTTGGTAGCATCTTGACAGTCTGTGTTATTTATTTATAGCTTTCAGCTGTTTCTTCCACTAGAATTTAAGTTCCAAAAGGGCACGAACTTTATTTTATTCAATACCCTAGTACATCACACTTTGCCCGGGCTTCCCATATTTATACACTTATTAATGTAATGGAGTCATTGGAAGTTGTACATTTTGTTTCTTTCCAACTTACCACCGTAAGAATTGCAATGTCGAGCATCTTTGCAGAAAATACTTGGCCTACATTTCTGAACTTTTGGCTAGGATAGATGAATAATAGAACTTATTGAATGGCTAGGTATAGAACATCTTACATCTTCTGTATTTGCTAGACTGTTTTGTGAGAATACTCTTCCAATTCACTTTCCTGCCAGCAGTGGGTAAAAGCTTGTCTTATCACTGAAATTGAATATTTTCATGTTTGAAAGTTTTTCCACTGGGGTTTAGAGGGCTTTTTCCCTTATAAACACTCATTAAGTTTTAGTATACTATAGATGTTTCTAATTGGTTACATTTTTTTGAAATAAAATTAACATTTTTTTGTTGTGAAATGTTACACGTTTTAAATTTCTATGTAGTCAAATCAGTTGATTCTCTCCTTTGAGATTTCTTTCATTGTCAAGAAGGTCTGCATCCGGAAATCTGATGAGTATTCTATTTTTAAATCTTTGATGTTTTCAACATTTCAGCACTCTGAGATACTCCCTTTAACAAATTTCTATTAATAAACTATTTTAAGGGTTTTTAAAAACTTCTTTCTCAACTGTGAGACCGGCTCACATTAGTAGGTAACAGAAAACATTGACTAAGAAAGCAACATAATCCCAGACAAGAAAAAGAAGGTTGTACAACTGAAGCTCTTTTGTCTTAGCCATCTGCCTATTCTTTTTTTTTTTTTTTTTTTTTTTGGTGGTTTTTGGCCGGGGCTGGGTTTGAACCCACCACCTACGGCATATGGGACCGGCGCCCTACTCCTTGAGCCACAGGCGCCGCCCCATCTGCCTATTCTTGCGCTAGCATTAAGCAAGTCTGAAAATCACATTCAAACACTCATCTCTCATTTTAATTTTATTTCACAAACATACTATTTCCCATTTCCAAATTATTAGGCATATTATTATTATGATTAGATGGTAACGTTTGCATATGGGCCTAGTTGCACGTTTGAAACTGATCCTGGTGACTTCCACAGGCAAGGATGAAGGGGGAAATTTTAATTTTGGAAATTCAGGAAGCCTGTCATCTTTAGTGTATAATTCCAGAGTGAATAGAAATGCCTTCCTGTAGTTCCTTTAAAGTTTTAACCTATCAGCTGAAGCTCCTTAGTCTAATCTCTGAAAAATGCCCTTCTCAAGTTTCCTGTGGTTAACTTTACCTGAGAATGCAAATCACCAATGTTTTATAACTGTGATGGGTTACTATTATAATTAATTAAATTTAATTTAATTTAACAGTGTGCCTTCCTAGACATAAATTATGCAGTGACCTTGAAAGGACAAAAGATGCTTTTAGGATACTATAATAGAAAAAAGAAATCTGGCTGGGCACAGTGGCTCACTTCTATAATCACAGGACTTCAGGAGGCTGAGCTGGGGAGGATCACTTGAGCCCAGGAGTTTGAGGTTACCGGGAACTGTGATCAGGTCATTGCACTGCAGCCTGAGTGACAGAGCAAGAATCGATCTCTAAAAACAGTGACAAGGAAGAAGAAAAGTGATTTCTTATTTTTCTTTATTTATTTGTAGGCTTTTTCTTAGCATTATTCTTCTTTGCTGTTTTATTTTGATAAAAGAAAATAACTCCAGGTGTGGAATGAGAGATTTTTTTTTTTTTGTAGAGACAGAGTTTCACTTTATTGCCCTCGGTAGAGTGCCGTGGCGTCACACATCTCACAGCAACCTCCAACTCCTGGGCTTAGGCGATTCTCCTGCCTCAGCCTCCCGAGTAGCTGGGACTACAGGCCCCGCCACAACGCCCGGCTATTTGTGAGAGATGATTTTAATTTGAAAAAATATGGGTCCACCTATGTAGGCATTATAAAATGCAAACTCTTACAGAAATAGAATTTGAATGTAAAATACTATGGCATACTCCCACTAAAAGCCCCTTACAAGTCATCCTTTTGAGTGGAATCTGGGACTTAACCTTTAATCAGTAGAATATGACATAAGTTGAAGGGATTTCCCTTCACTGATATTCTTTTTTTAAAATGTTGTCAATGTAATTAAAAAATTTTTCATAATATTATGGGGATACACACAATTTGGTTATTTACGTAGTTTGCTTTTGTATATTTTAAGTCAGTCATAGGTGTGCCTTTCACTCAGAAAGTGTGCGCTACAGCCTTACGATGTACCTGTTTATGGGAATTTGTTGTCGTTAATTTATATGCCAAGGTGAAGAAATTTTGCAGATGCATTAAGTCCATAGACAGTAGTCTTTAAGCTAATCCAAATGGCATTATACTGGATAGGGCTGACCTGAGAAGGTGAACCCTTTAAAGGAAAATCTGGATTTTCCCTGAGTTAGAGATTCAAGGCATTAGAAACTCTACCTTTTTCTGGCTTCGAAGAAGCAAGTTTTCAGAACTCCTGCAGTGGTAAGGAAATGAATTCCACAAATGACTTATGGTTGCTGGGAGGTGGAGCCTTCCTGTTCCAGCCTCCGGATGAGAGTGCCGCCAGCCATACGCCTTGGCGTCAGCCTACTGAACAGAGAACCCAGTTAAGCTGTACCCAGATTTCTGATCTACAAAACTCTGAGATAATAAATGGATGTTGTTTTAAGCATCTATTGTCATGCTTTTTTTTTTTTTTAATGCTGAAATAGAAAATTAAAGCCAGCAGTCTCCTTGATGGCATCAGCTGAAGGAGGGACAATTCCTTTCTCAGTTTGCTGATTAATCTGAATATTGTCATTCTGATTTGAAATTCCGTTCATGCGTGAGGAACTGGTATGGTACTCCTTGTATTTCTTTCTTTGGGGACTATTTTAACTAAGGAACACTGAGAAACATACCAAAGGGAGTTTTCTTGCAATAATACCCCTTCTGACTCATAGTAGCACATATTCCGGTGGATTTTGAGTTTCCTCATAATTCTACTACTCTTCCTAGTTTGTGTATTTGTATTTACGGCATCTTACCCCTCAAACTCAAGTGGGTATCCTTCCACAGGTCATTCTGTCTGCCGATCTGATCTTGTCTCCTGCTGGCTCCTTGCACTTGCCCTTGCGGGCTGAGTCTGTCCTCCCTTCTCACATCTCACTGATTCCCATTTTAGGTCCATTCTTGGTCCTTCCCAAGTCTCCCAGCATTCATGAAATTTCTTTCTCTTTTTCTCCTTGAGATTTATTGTCACGTAAGAGTTTTCATTTTCTGTATGATAGGTTTCAAATTCGGAAATGTAGAGCTTTAGGTCTAGTCCCCTGTGAAGTGTTCATGTTCCGTGGGAATCAGTAAGCACCAGGCTGTTAATCCTCACTGGACGTAGATCACATATGAAAGCCTTACCCAAGGTCTAGGACTGCGGAACCACTATTCACAGGCTGTGAGTGAGCACAAGGACCATTCCAGGCAGATGTATAGCCCTTTGTTTTGAGAGACAGGGCCCTAGAGGGGCTTCTTTAACCATAGGACCCCTTCTCTTCTCTGCTCTGAATGGTGTAGACACAGTTTCTCATCTATTGTTACCTTCCCTTCCATTGATACGCACATCAGGGCCTCACCAGGTCCTGCGTCGCGGCTCATTCTCTGAAGCGAGGATCCAGAATATGTTGTAACAGAATAAATCATAAAGTTGCTTGGGTGTTTCCTGCACCAGGACATAGCAGTGGTTTGGTGCCCGTCCCATTTGTGTGGCAGGAAATACTTTTGTTTATACTGGTGAATTTGTTTTGTCTGGGAGTTTTTCTTTAACCAAATTCTTGCATTCTTTAATTTAAAAAGCATTTAGTGAATAATGATATTCAGGCAGTGTGTGGAGGGATGTGAAGGGTGTAAAGGTGAAAAAGAGTTGCCTTCACAGTATATAACAAACTCCTCCAGATGTAACAAATGGGAGACAGACTGAAGGTGACACTGTGATCCGGGTGGGTACACAGCTGCTGTGGCAAGACTCACTAAATCAGAATTGGGAGGTCTGGTGCTTAAGGAGCCAAGATTCCTCCCAGGTGATTCGCATGCACATTAAAATGTAAGAATATTATTCCTTGGTGCTAAAATAATGTTGTTGTTGTTGATGATGACGATGATGATACAATACCCCCAAACTCTATGTCTTTAAAATTCATTTCAGTTTTGAAAGAGAAATTATATACTCTTCAAAATTATTTTTAATAAGCAAAATCAGCATTTGGAGTTTGGCTAGAATTTCTCTGCCTTTACAATTCCCTTCTACTTGTAAGCCTAAAGCTTTTCTTATGGTCATTCATAATTATACTTCAAATTAATGAAGAACCATTGACCCTATGAAATCAAGTTCTGAAATTGACCTGCAAGTAATGAATTCTTAATAAGGATGCATTATTCACATCTGCAGTAATATTTGTGACCAGTAAGATTCTAGTCTTAAATAATCTTGGGAAATATACATGTAATAGTTCTGATCTCAAAGCACAACTTACTGATGAAGAATGTATAATGACTTTTATTTTTCTGCAATAGGAAAGAATTGCATATAGATGTACAGAGTATTTGTTTATCCAATGTGAATTTAATCACATAAATTTTAATACCTTCTGCCTTATGAATGATTGTTTTGTGTTTTGAGATTTAGAACATTTCTGATGTTAACACATATTCTGTGCTTTTATGGGGTGACATACACATGAGGACACTAAAAAAATAGTAGCAAAATGACCTATATACTAAACATTCCATTCTACACATCCCCATCTTCTTGCGTTGTATGAGGAAGGGGGCTGACTTGTTTATGCAGTCCTAACACCTAGCTATTAATGAATTTCTGGGTGGAAGATAAAGGGAAACTTGCATTTCAACATTGAAATTACCGTAATTTAATATCCTACAGTGAATAAATGTCTCCCTTGGAATAAAACTAATCACTTTTAGAAGTTTATGAACTCTTTTTGGTCACCAAGATGCTATTTAGTGAACTACATGTAATTATTATTATTATTCTTTGGTTAGAAATCATTTAAGAGCAAATTTATTTCCTAAAGTCTCTGATATCTTTTATAATGTTATTTGGGTAGTGAGAGATATTAACAAATATCCATGTAATGATGGATATAAAAATCATATATATTAATAATTATATTTATCGATATTATGAAAGTTCCATTTTTTTCCCTCAGTCTGTTCTCAAAAACCCTCCCATTTAATATCTGAACTTTAATTCCTTTGATATCTCTTGTATATGAAAATTTAACCTTGAGTCTGAAATGACCATTGAATATATTGCCTTAACTGAAAGACAAATGCTGTGTCTGGCACAAGTGTGGAATATGGTATGTGTTCACCCTCAATTATCTGAACTTGGTTGACTTCCATTATTTACACCCACTTTGTTCCTGGTATCGCCAGGATACAGAATTTGGGTTGAACTAGTTAATAAGCACTTTGATATTGGCCACCAGAGGGCTCCCATATTCCTTCCATCTAAGTATAAAAATATGTTAGTGCAACTAACAAAGTTCACCATGGAATAAAAAAATGATTATAGGAATTTATGACATAGTTATCCATAGGGTGAAAATATTCCAAACTCACTGTGTCCTTATACAAAATACTTTGAACAAACTTGTGGAAAAAAACACTGATTAAAATAAAATGATTAAATTGCATTTGGTTTTGTCTTTGTTTCTGAAGGCTATAGTATAGAATTATAATAATAATTGTAAGCTCCACATCTTTGATCACAAGCTAGCTATGTAAATGATCCTTAATTAAAAGTTTGGGTATTTTTGATAGCCCAGATTTTGATAATACACAAACTTTGTAGAACAAGATGGTAGGGTTTCTTTCAGTGAGTGTTGGTGGTAAGAGGAATAATGGCATAAGCTATGGATTTTCCCCTAAAGAGGAACAAAGGGCTTGCTTCCTGTGTGGGTCTTTCCATTGGTTCTTGTTGAGCTATGTTAGCTAAAAACCAGCCCCAGCTGCTGAGACCCACCAGGCTCTTCTAAGGGCTACTAGAAGCAGCAAAGGCATCGATGTCTGCAATTTTTTTCTTTCCTTTTACTGGGGGTCATTTGTGTGGCTCCGATAACCCAAGTACTGTCCCTGGGATTTATGCATGCATCGTTCCTGCCGTAAGGTCTAGGTAGGGTTAGCAGTTAAGGGAAATGCCACGATTCACAGCAGAACAAACTTAGAACACAGTATCTTTAGGAACTCTACCGATCCATGTAACACACGTCACATGAGTCGTCTGATTGATCCTCCCCAGGATGTGCTTTTAGACCACAATTCATTTATCATCAGTAACGGAAAATGGTGTTTAACCAGTTTACCCTTTGCAATTACTTTTCTTGTAGAATAAATTACTTATTACTTCTGAGTTTAAATATGCATCAAAGGGAAAAACAACATGGAGGGCCTGGTTAACTCAATTATACACCCACACCTAGATGCTGTCTTTTTGACTGTAAGACTGAAATATTGTGTTGCAGGAGAAAATAAAACAATCTGTTCCCCTTTTTATCCATTATGTTCTTCTGGTCTGAGAATTATTGATTGTGCCTTTTTCTTTACAGAGGAAGAATTAAAAATGCAGCTAATGTTGGTGTATCTTGTATTTATTTGAAATAGTTTTAAAGCAATGTCTTGCATTTTGTTTGAATTTGTGCTTTTTAAATGGTATTTCTGAATGCAGGCTTCTTTTGTCTGGATCCTCCTCTATGCCAGCCATTGCTTTCTTTCCATGAGACTGTGGTGATTAAAAAGCACTCTAATCCTTGAAACATGGATAGGAAATTATCTTTGTATAAAATCTATCTTGGAAGTTCAAATAAAATTCCTTTTATTCACAACCACATTGTACTAAATCTAGTCCAACCAGACCCCATGATTCACTAGGATTTTTATTTGACAGTGTTCTTGGCATTTGATTCCATTTCTGTTCAAGGAAATTCACATTATTGAAACTGCCAGATAACTGCATTTTAAGATCATCCCTAATCTCTAATTCAAGATATGCATAAGCAAAAGAAAAGACAAAAAAAAAATCCAAACAAAACAAAACAAAACAATTTTGATAGTGACTTGGTGTTACTGTAGCCCACGTGCTAATTGTATTATATTTTGTGTTCCTCATGGAAATCTTCGAATTAAAAATTAAGGAAAATTTTCTGCATTAGGCAGATTTTATTCAAAAACATCACAGCCAATTGTTATACTAAAAGTTATATTACTTATGAGTAAAACTACATGGAAGTGTTTTAATTAATATGTTCAAACAATTTTATGTAAAATTATTTGGGGGTCTTAAGCTTCCTGAATAATTACTTCAGTCCTGAAATTCAGTATGTTTAGAAATTGTTCCAATTGTATGTATTTACCATTTAGAGAGAAAGTATATTCCTCTCTTGATCATGTTAAATCAAATTGGTATAAAATGAACTTTGGCTTGAAAACTTTTCCTGACATTTATTTGCAAAAATTTCTGTGACCAATATTCTTGCACTTGAGGTGACATTAAGCTTCCTTGGTCACCAGGGAGAAATGTGGCTTTTCTCTTCACTCATTCTGTGTATGAGAAGAAAAGAATTAATTGAGGATAGGCCAAGTTGGCCTTGCTCCTTTCTGTTCCTAGCAATACATGATATTTACATTTAAGGCAAAAAGCCAGACAGGTAAATTTGCAGTATGGAATGAATTGGGGAAGGGGTGTCTGTGTGACCTATCTCTTAAATCCTACGTAAATACCTTTGCCTAAGGCCACCCAGAGACTTTCCTTCATCTTAAGCTGTTGATGCACATCATTCCCCCCCCGAATTTTAGAACATCTTTAACAAAAAATACTATATAACATTGATCTTAGAGTACTGACACTATCTTGGCTTCGTATTACAGTCATCTGGGGGGAGGGAGTTTCTTTAATTCCTAATGCTCAGGCTGTATTACTGATCAGCTACATCAGAATGATCCAGGTTGGAATAAGATGCCAGTAGTTTTTTAAGTTCCCCAGGTGACTGCAATATGGAGAGAACCATGTTCGAGAACCACTGTTTTATAACCAACATCACCAAATGGTATCACATTCCTGCATGCTGACGTATGTGGTAGATAAAGATCTTGACCTGCAGATCCAGGTGATCAAGAAATACAGGTTAGAGTTTCATAGTTCTCTTTATAGAGATCTTTCACATCCTTTGTTAGGTAAACTCTCAAATATTTCATCTTCTTTGGCACTACTGTGAAAGGAATAGAGTCCTTGACTTTTTTCAGCTTGACTATTGTTGGTATATACAAAGGCTACAGATTTATGAGTGTTGATTTTGTATCCTGAGATGCTGGTATATCCTTGATCACTTCTAAGAGTTTTGTAGTAGAATCCCTGGTGTTTTCTAGATATACAACCATATCATTTGTGAAGAGTGAAAGTTTGATCTCCTCTGACCCTAAATGGATACCCTTGATCACCTTTTCTTATCTAATTGTGATGGCTAAAACTTCCATTACAATGTTGAAAAGTAGTGGAGACAATGGACAACCTTGTCTGGTTCCTGATCTGAGTGGAAATGATTCAATACAATATTGGCTGTGGGTTTGCTGTAGATGGCCTCTATCAGTTTAAGAAATGTTCCTTCTATACCAATTTTCTTAAGTGTTCTGATCATGAAAAGATGCTGGATAAATAGCTGAAGATGTTAACAAATGGAAAAGCATACCATGCTCATAGCTGGGAAGAACCAACATTGTTAAAATGTCCATATTACCCAAAGTAATATACAATTTTAATGCAATCCCTATTAAAGCTCCACTGTCATACTTTAATGATCTCAAAAAAAAATATTTTGTTTTATAGGGAACCAGAAAAAACCTTGAATAGCCAAGACATTACTCAGAAATAAAAACAAAGCAGGAGGAATGATGCTACCCGGACCTCAGATTATATTATAAATCAATAGTGATCAAAACTGCATGGTACTGGCACAAAAACAGAGAAGAAAATGTATGGAACAGAATAAAGAACCAAGAGATGAATCCAGATACTTACTGTTATTTGATCTTTGATAAGCCAATTAAAAGCATTCAGTGGGGAAAAGATTCCCTATTTAACAAATGGTGCTGGGTGAACTGGCTGGCAACCTGTGGAAGACTGAAACTGGACCCACACCTTTCAGCATTAACTAAGATAGACTCTCACTGGATTAAAGATTTAAACTTTTTAAGACATGAAACTATAAAAATACTAGAAGAAAGCACATGGAAAACCCTGGAAGAAATCTACCTGGGAGAATATTTTATGAGGAGGACCCCCCCTGGGCAATTGAAGCAACACCAAAAATATATTACTGAGATCTGATCAAAGTAAAAAGCTTCTGCACAGCCAAGAACATAGCAAGTAAAGCAAGCAAACAGCCCTCAGAATGGGATAAGATATTTGCAGGTTATGTCTCAGACAAAGGTTTAATAACCAGAATCCACAGAGAACTCAAATGTATTAGCAAGAAAAGAATAAGTGACCCCATCTCAGAGTGGGCAAGGGACTTGAAGAGAAACTTCCCTGAAGAAGACAAGAGCAAGGCCTACAGACACATGAAAAAATGTTCATCATCCTTAATCATTAGAGAAATGCTAATCAAAACCACTTTGATTTTATTTCTGCGTAATGTCTTGGCTATTCGAGGCTTTTTCTGTTTCCATATAAAATGAAGTACTAGTTTTTCCAGATCTTTAAAGTATGACAGAAGTGCTTTAATGGGGATTGCATTAAATCTGTCGATTGCTTTGGGTAGTATGGATTTTTTTAACAATGTTGATTCTTCCCAGCCATGAGCATGGTATGTTTTTCAATTTGTTGACATCTTTGGCTATTTCTTTTCTCAAAGTTTCATAGTTCTCTTTGTAGAGATCTTTCACGTCTTTTGTTAGGTACCCTCCTAAATATTTCATTTTCTTTGGCACCACGGTAAAGGGAATAGAGTCCATGACCGTTTTTCAGCTTGACTATTGTTGGTGTATATGAATGCTATGATTTGTGAGTATTGATTTGATAGCCTGAGACACTGCTGTATTCCTTGATCACTTCTAAGAGTTTTGTGGTTGAGTCCCTGGTTTTCCAGGTATACTATCATATCATCTGCAAAAAAGTGAGAGTTTGAGCTCCTATGACCCTATATGGATATCCTTGATTGCCTACTCTTGCCTAATTGCAATGGCTAAGAATTCCATTACAATGTTAAATAGCAGTGGGGATAGTGGGTGACCTTGCCTGGTTCCTGATCGGAGTAGAAATGATTTAAATTTTACTCCATTCAATATAATATTGACTGTAGGTTTGCTGTAGATGACCTCTATCAGTTTAAAAAATGTCCCTTCTATACCTATTTTCTTAAGTGTTTTGATCATAGAAGGATGCTGGATATTATCAAAAGCTTTTTCTGTATCAATTGAGAGGATCATGTGGTCTTTGTTTTTTAATTTGTTTATGTGATGTATTATATTTATAGATTTACATATATTGAACCAGCCTTGAAAGTTTGGGATAAAATCCACTTGGTTGTGGTGTATAATTTGTTTGATGTGTTGCTGGAGTCTGTTTGCTATAGACTTTAGACTATACTATAAATCTATAGTGATCAAAACAGCATGGTGTTGACACAAAAATAGAGAGGTAGATGTATGGAATAGAATTGAAGACCAAGAGATGAATCCAGACACTTATTGTCATTTGATATTTGATAAGCCTTTCAAAAACTTAAATTGGGGGAAAGACTCCCTATTGAACAAATGGTGCTGGGAGAATTGGCTGGAAACTTGTAGAAGACTGAAACTGGACCCACACTTTCACCTCTAACAAAAATTGACTCTCACTGGACAAAGGACTTAAACCTAAGACATGAAGCCATAAAGATTCTTGGAAAGAGTGCAGGAGAAACACCTGAAGAAATTGGCCTGGGAGAAAACTTTATGAAGAAGACCCCCAGGGCAATTGAAGCAATACAAAAAATACATTACTGGGATCTGATCAAACTAAAAAGCTTCTGCACTGCCAAGAACACAGTAAGTAAAGCAAGTAGACTGCTCTCAGAATAGGAGAGGATATTTGTAGGTTACATTTCCTACAAAGGTCTGATAAGCAGAATCCACAGAGAACTCAAACTTATTAATAAGAAAAGAACAAGTGATCTTATTTCACTATGGGCAAGAGACCTGAACAGAGGCTTCTCTGAAGAAGACAGGCACATGGTATACAGACACATGAAAAAATGCTCATCTTTTTTAATCATCAGAGAAATGCAAATCCAAACCACTTTGAGGTAGCATCTAAGTCCAGTAAGAGTAGCCCACATAACAAAATTCCAAAACTACAGATGTTGACGTGGATGTGGAGAAAAGGGAATACTTCTGCACTGCTGGTGGGAATGCAAGCTAATATGTTCTTTCTGTTAAGGATTTTGGAGAACACTCAGGGATCCAAAAATTGAACTGCTGTTGGATCCTGCAATTCTTCTACTAAGAGTATATCCAAAAGACCAAAAATCACTTTGCAAAAAAGATATTTGCACCAGATTATTCACTGCAGCTCAATTCGTAATAGCCAAGTCATAGAAGAAGCCCAATTGCCCATCAACCAATGAATGGATTAATAAATTGTGGTATATGTATAGCATGGAGTATGATGCAGCTTTAAAAAAAGATGGAGCCTTTACCTCTTTGATGTTTACATGGAGGGACCTGGAACATATTCTCATGAGTAAAGTATCTCAAGAATGGAGGAAAAAGTATCCAGTGTACTCAGTATTTCTTATATTTACTCACATGTTCTTATGAAAGATAGAACACAACTATAACCCAGGATGAAGGAGAGAAATGGAGTGGGAAGGGAGGGGAGAGGGGAGGTTTGACAGAAGGTGGGTAAAAAGCGGGACCACAACTATGGAGCATATGACAAGGGTACAAGTCAAATCTGTCAAGTGTAGAACATAAATTTCTTAACACAATAATCAAGTAAATGAAGCGAAAGCTATGTTGAGTGGTTTGATGTAACCACGTCAGATTGTATAAAAAAAATCAACACTTTGTATCCCACATATGCATTTAAATGTATTCATGATCCATGTATATGTGACTTAATTAAAAAAAAAAGAAAAAACACCTTGAGATATCATCTAACCCCAGTAAGATTAGCCCACATCACAATATCCCAAAACCAGAGATGTTGGCGTGGATATGGAAAAAAGGGAACACTTCTGCACTGCTGGTGGGAATGCAAACTAATATGTTCCTTTTGGAAAGATGTTTGGAGATCACTTAGGGATCTAAAAATAGATCTGCCATTCGATCCTTCAATTCCTCTACTAGGTATACATCCAGAAGACCAAAAATCACTTTATAACAAAGATATTTGCACCAGAATGTTTATCACAGCCCAATTCACAATTGCTGAATCATGGAAGAAGCCCAAGTGCCCATTGATCCATGAATGGAATAATAAATTGTGGTATATGTACACCATGGAATATTATGCAGCCTTAAAAAATAAGGAGACTTTACCTCTTTCATGTTTACATGGATGGAGCTGGAACATATTCTTCTTAGCAAAGTAAATCAAAAATGGAAGAAAAAATATCCAATGTACTCATCCCTACTATGAAACCAACTTATAGCTTTTATATGAAAGCTATAACCCAACTATAGCCCAAGAAGAAGGGGAAAGGGGAGAGGGAGGGGAGGGCAAGAGGAGGATGAGTAGGTGGAGGGAGGGTAATTGGTGGTAATACAACTATGGTGCATTTTTACATGGGTACATGTTAAATTTACTAAGTGTAGAGTATAAATGTCTGAACACACTAACTAAGAAAATGTGGTGAAGGCTATGTTAACCAGTTTGATGAAAATATTTCAAATGGTATATAAAACCAGCACATTGTACCCCATGATTGCATTAATGTACATAGCTATGATTTAATTTAAAAAAAAGAAAGAAAAAGAAATACAGGTTGGTTATGTGTCACACAGTCCAAATTCTGTAATTCGGCTGAGAAATAATCTCAGCCAGCTGAGCATTCATTTTTTCCTCTATGATGGCAAGTGAATTCCAGGGGGTTTAAAACATGTTTGTGGGTGAGGCTGGGCAGGACTCTGTCCCAGGTTGCTGCTTACTTGCTCCAGCCTTGCTGAAATGCACACTAGTGCGTCTGTCCAGGGTGGCCAGTGGTCCCCCTTTCCCCTGGAAAGGGCGCTTTCCTTCTGCCATGCCCTGTTACCACATGCGATGACCTGGCCTCGGTCTTTCTTGAAGCTCCCCTAACATTTTCTTCTCTCTTGTCCTCCTCTTGGGAAAATGACTACTTTTTTGCTGCTTCTAAGAGACTTAGTGTGCCCACAAATGAAAATCTTAAGAACGGAACCAGTTGTTAAGCTGAGAGTCCTGGTCTGTACAATCAATATTTTCTCTTCTTTCCCAGAAAAAAGCTTGTAAATTCCTGTTGAGTTTGTAAAGAACCATAAAATCATGACCTCATTGTCTTGAATTTTAGCATGTGATGGTTTGATTGACCATTAGAACTTAAAAGTGTGTTAATATAAACATTCAACTCTACATTTTTTCTTTTATAAATTTTATTTATTTATTTGCTTATTTTTTTGAGACAGAGTCTCACTATGTCACCTTCTGTAGAGTGCTGTTTTGTCACAGCTCACAGCAACCTCCCACTCTTGGGCTTAAGCCATTCTCTTGCCTCAGCCTCCCAAGTAGCTGGGACTACGGGAACCTGCCACAATGCTGGCTATTTTTTGTTACAGTGGTCATTGTAGTTTGTCAGGCCCGAGCCTGGTTCAAACCCGCTAGCCCTGGTGCATGTGGTCGGCACCCCAGCCACTGAGCTACAGGCACCAAGCTATCTACATTGTTCTGTTGGATAAATGCCATTTGTCTCTGTCTCCCTCAGAGACTTTTGTCATCTTTTGAAGCAGCGTGAATCATGTTTAAAATCATATCAGCTGGTGCCTCCTCCAGAGTATTCGTGCCAATTCAATTAGTGGTCTCTCTCTTGTCATTCAGAACCTCTTAATTATCGATTTAGATTAGTGAACATTTGAAGCCAATTCAAGGGGAGAAGAAAAAAATGTATTGATTAGTGCCATTTCAGAGTATATCTTTTCAATTTGTCCGACTGAGACAGAGATCCCTCAGGTGTGTGTAATGTAGAAAATGTAATCTACCTTACGAAGTCCAAGCTAAATGCTTTATGTTACTATTATTGTAACAATACATTTATGTTACTGTTGTGTGTTTATCATGTGTTGAAGATCACATTCGTACCATACCATATACACATTGTCACGTTTAATCCAATAATTTCATTTTGGGGTCATTATTTATTATTTTATTTCCTTTTTACAGATGTGAAATCTTAAATCATCTGTCCAAGTTCATTTAGCTAGTTAGTAAATTGCAGTTAGGATTTACACTGTGTTATTAACCCTTAGACATACAAATTGAAGGCTGTTCTTGATGTTTGAAACTAATTATTATAAACATATGCCCATGTACCTCTTCCTAGTAGGGGCTAGACGTAGTAAATAAAATTAACCGTATTCAGTAAGAATAAATATGTTTAAATCCTAGAGGAAGCTTAGAAATATTTTGGAAATAGACTTTTTTGAGGTTAATATGAGAGATAGTACCCAGGCCTCTGCAAAAGGTTTTTGATACCCATGTCAGATATAAGGCTCTTCTCTAAGGGGATTCTGGCCTCACCCAGAACTGGCTGGTACAACTATCTGCAGTGAAAGAAGTTCAGTGTCAGTTGTGGCAGCCTGTGGAGCACCTGACATAAGGGTAGTGCAAACAAGGAACTGAATTAGCTTACTTTTTAATTATTATGAGTATGTACATGGTAATTGTATATATTTACAGGTGCGTGTGGTGTTTTGTTACAAGCATAAAGTGTGTCAAGTCAAGAGAATGGGTCTATCCATCGCCTCAGGCCTTTATGATTTCTTTGTGCTGGGAACCTTCCATTTCTACTCTCTTATTTTAAAGAATACCCTAACGTACTATTGATTGTAGTCACTTTGTAGTGCTATTACATGTTGTTCATCTATTTAATTCTATTTTTGCAACCATTAGCCATGGTCTTTATCTCCCCTTCCCCCGTAGCCTTTCTAGCCTCTGATAACCATTCTTCTCTTTATCTCTGTGGGATCATTGCAATCACATATGAGTGAGAACAATTGAGATTTGTCTTTTTGTGCTTGGCTTATTTCACTAACCTAATGTTCTCCAGGGAACTGAATTTTTAGTTTTTTAAAAAGTTTTAATGAGTTTATATTTAAGTAGCTGGAGGTGGCTGGTAGCTACCGCATTGCACAGCGGACTTACTTTCCTTCTTTCCCTCTCTGTCTTTTTCTCCTTCTCTCTGTCCCTCCCTTCCTTTCTTCCGTCAGACAATTGAAAGCTCAGTACCAAATAATAATCTGGGCAAACAACTGAGCTTTTCGTTCCTAAGTGCAAATAGTAAATAGTAACACCTACTTATATGGCTACTTTTAGGATTATCGAGACAAATAACAGCAGTCTTATTATGTTTATTTTTAGGACTAATTAGATCGTCTGTATAACCCATCAAGTAGAGTTCCTGCCATAGTTGATGGTGATGATGGTAATTATTATCATCATGAAGGTAATACTGATTTCAGTGGTGTGTTCACTTAGCAAATGGGATGACAGGAGAGTCTCATTTATACATCAGTGTCCCATGTGCTAAAAATGCCACATTTGTTTATTGATGTAGTAATATCTCATGAACTGTTAAGAAAGCCATGAATATATAATGAAGTGGTTTATGAGTAGGGGCGGCTTCTCCTGATGAGCACGTACACACGCTATTTCAGGAAAGGGTTGAACTGTTAGTCTTCTGTTCCTGTGATAAAATCTAAACTCAGCGAGAGAGGGATTGGGTGCAGATCACTTAGGATTTGTACTCAAATTCTCATCTTCTGTTCCCATCTATTTCTCTTTCTGCTTCATCATAGTGACCATCAAGAAAAATTGAAATACTCTATTTAATATTCATTGAAAAACATACATTTTTGTCATCTTCATAAAAACACCCTGATGTTCAATAAACAAATAATGTGTTAGAATCAGTGGTTTAGTATGATTGAAATTACAGATCAGATTATTTTCCATGAGGTCATTTTTTTTCTTATTTTTTTTTTTATTTTTATTAAACTATAGCTGTGTACATTAGTATGATTGTGGGGCACCATACACTTGGTTCATAGACCGTTTAACACATTTTCATCACATTAGTTAACATAGCTTTTGTAGCATTTTCTTAGTTATTTTGCTAAGACCTTTACATTCCACATTTACTAGGATTCACATATACCCTTGTAAGATGCACCGCAGGTGTAATCCCATTATGTGGCTCATGAGGTCATTTTTAACCAATCATTAATAGGGCTTTTTAGAGAGCAGCAATCATTTTGTTTAATCTTGCAATCAGAATGTTTCAGCCCGTGTCCTTTGCTACCAGTGCAAGAGAAGCAAATAACAGAGGAAATCCAGGATTCTCAAGGGGATAAAAATTAAAGAAGTGACCTTGTGGCCAGGAAGCATGCCAGGTCGTGTCTCAACTTCCATCTTCCATGTGGTCATAGCTCCATGGAAGCGATGGCATCGGATCACGTTCTTAAAGGAAACTCTTATAACTCCGTGGGGGATGCTAGCAGGATGTGAGCGACACTGCATGGCTGTCTCCCTGGAACCAGGGGGATTTAGCACATGGCAGGAAAGGAAAGCAAGTTTAAGCTGAGAAAGCAAGTGATTTGCTGAGGTGCCAAAGGAAAGCAGGGGGTTGCTGAGTGCATTGCAAGTTCACGGGGCCCGAGGGAGGTGGGGGCGCAGCACGCTGGAGGCCTCATGCGTTTCCAGTCAAACGTGGTGGTGGTGAGGGCCTGGGAGGAAGTGCGGCCAGTGAGGAGCAGGTGATTAACTCTCTCCCTTCCGACCGTACGGCAGCGTCCTTGTAGCTGATTCCTGTCTTAGATCAAAATGCCACTTGACAGATAGGATTTTAAGAGCAATAGCGCCTGTGGCTCAAGGAGTAGGGCGCCGGTCCCATATGCCGGAGGTGGTGGGTTCAAACCCAGCCCTGGCCAAAAACCACAAAAAAAAAAAAAAAAAAAAAAAGAGCAATAGAATAAGAAAGGGTTATCAAGTGAAGGGGAGATAAAAAGTGCTGGGCTGGAGAAAAACGTGGCACATATACACCTTGGGTGGGCTGAAAAAAACAGAACTCTGTGATGTCAGAGCTGTGTTTGGGGACATGTAACTTGAGACAATATTGGAAAGTTATTCCTCATCCCTTCACTCACGTGTTATTTTTTTCACTTATTCATTCCTTTTCAGCCATTGTTCTGGAAGAAGGGGATGTGGCAGCGAATATAACTGATAGAAATCTCTGTTCACTGGGGCAGCGCCTGTGGCTCAAGGAGTAGGGCGCCGGTCCCATATGCCGGAGGTGGCAGGTTCACATCCAGCCCCGGCCAAAAAAAAAAAAAAAAAGAAATCTCTGTTCACACGCATCTTCCATGGTAATACGGAAAAGAGACACTAAATAAGAAAAGAAGTTAAAAAAAAAGTATATTTGTTAGATGGTAATAAATACTGCAGAAAAATTACGTTGGATTGGGGAATAGGGTTTCTTAGGCTAAGGAGAGCTGCAATTTTAAATAGTGTAGCCTGGGAAGGCCCGCAGATACAAAAGACTTCGCTTTTTCATTCAGGGAAGAGAACAGAGACCAGTGTGGTTGGCCTTGGGGGAGAGAGGGAGAGTGGTAGGAGAGCGAGGCAGAGGAACAGTGGGGGGTCAGGGATGTGGTGGAGGCTCGCAGGCCCCAACCAGAAAAGACGCATAGAGGGAGGTTTCATCTCCCCCTCCAGCAGCCTGGAGAAGGCCTTGTTCCCTGTGAGATCCCCACAGGGATGCAGAAGAGCATCCTGTCCCTGTTCCTGACATGCATTTCTGATTAGCTCAAGTGAAGTTGCAACAGCTGCCTTCCCAGACTCCTCCCCTCCCCTGTCCCTGCCCCTTCTCTTACACCTCTCTCTGATGTTAGCAACAGAAATTCATTTTCTTCCTGTTCTGGAAGCTCAAGTTGAAGGTCTAGGTACTCTGATGAGGCCTCTCTCCGTGGTTTGCAGATGGCACCTTCTTGCGGTATCCTCACATGGCCTTTTCTCTGTGCCTATGGAGAGAGGAAGTGAAGGAGTCAGTTCTGGTGTTTTCCTCTTTTGAAGACACCAACTCTATATGATTAGAGCTCTAGCCTTCGATGTTATTTATCTTTAATTACCTTCTTAAGGACCCTAACCCCATTTACAGTCACATTTGAGATTAAGACTTCAACATATGAATTTTGGGGAGGCACAGTTCAGTCCATGGCAGTATACAAGTTAAAGGTGTAGCATAAAGATTATTGCCTATGTTATTCTACTAAAGACCATATATACTGGTTGCTTTCCGTCCAGAATACTATACTAAAAGAATAAAGACACTCCTACTGTTCCATCCAGTTTATTTTCATTCTGTTAGCCTCAGAAGTTATGATTTTCTACCCAACACAGATCATGTAGGAATTTATGTGGATCCATTGAAGCCTTTTAAGAAGAAATATACCTTGAACAGAACCATGGTTTAGAAGATAAACATGGGCAACTACTTTCTGGGAGGCAGAAAGATTGGGAGAAGGGAGACCACTCTCCTAGGTTGTAGCCTAAGAAAAATGTGCCGAGTCTCTGAAGTGGAACACGACAGAGGTTTCCTCAGGTAGTGAATACTGACTGAGTCTTTACCGTGGGCTTAGATCTGCTACCACCCATCTACTTCCTTCTAGGTGCCTGGATCCTGCACTCACGGCATCTGCCTTTAAGGAAAACAATGAGAAGTTGCATTTGGAAAAAAAGAAAAGAAAGAAAGCAATGTTGCATTTGAGGAACTTTAAATGCAGGCCCAGGAAGACACTGTTTTGATCCAGGCAGATGAGTGACCAAAAGCAAGAGCAGAGAGTAGTGGTAATGGAATAAAGCCTTAGTGTTAGGAAAGAGAAGGGCTGTCGCAAGAAGAAAGAGGCTGTTTATATTACTACCGGCGAAGTAATGCTTGATGGGCACAGTTCCCATTCCTGTCTCATCCACAGATTTGATGTCAGGGATGCTTTCCCTTTTGTGCAAATTAAAAACGTAGACAATAGAAATAGTGTCGCCTTATGAAAATTGTCTCTTTAGCCACCTTTCTTGAAGTGGAAGTTATTTACCAAGCTAGCTTCTTTGTCCTTGAAATGGATATTTGGTCCTAAAGCCAAGATTTCTTAGGATGTTGAATTTATTGTTGGATGTGTTTCAGTAATCTGTGAATGACCCTACATTACCTAATAATAAGAGAAGAAGGCCAGGCCTGGGGGCCAAACAAAGTAGGCTTTTCATCCTTCCCATGACTTCCTCTTTTTGGCAAACTGCCCTCTTTGTGAGAGCCCAACTCGAAGTTGGCTTAGAAGGGGTCCTGAGGCCTGTAGCTTGCCACCCACTGCATTGGAAGCTGAACGTGTTTTTGTTAACCGAATGCCAAATTAATGAGGTTTTACTGTCTAGATGGCATATTTTGACCAAAAAAAAAAAAAGTCTGCCTTCATTGACAATGAACCTTCTGCTCTGGAGTAATGCTAACCCAAGACGGCTTGTTTTTCATGTGAGAAAGCTGTAGGCTTGTTATTAATGCAGACAACTCCCAAAATGTCAAAACTGAACACTTTGCTCATTCACTAGGAGTTTTGTGTTGTTCACATTTAAGACTGCTTATTTTTATTCTCTTGGCAACATTTTGCACTTAAAATGGATGAGTATCAGACGGTTGTTAGCGGGTTTGTGACTGTACAAAGAAAATAACATCATGTGCTCGTGTGCTGCTCTGCCACAGTAATCCTCAGTTTTGTCCCAGAACCAGTGTGTGTCACTTCCAGTGATTCAAGACCAGCTGGTGGGAGGGACAGACATTCTGGGCTGCTGGGACCAACTGTTGCGTGGACCAGGATGACTTTTCCCAGAACTTCAATCACTGTTCCTCAGACGAAGTTGTTGTGGAAAAGACAAAGCGTAGTGGCTAAGAGAATCAGGGACTGTGGCCAAATGGGTTGTCACTCCCTAGTCAAATGTGCGTGAAAGAAAGAAGGCGACGGAACAATTTTTACTGCAGTTAACTGTGATTAATCGGTGCCTTCCTAATGGAATTAAGAGGGAAGAAAAACTATTTTAATTTTTTTTAAACCATCTTTCCTTTACACTGCAAGTTTAAACACGTTTTAAAGAAGGGAACAATTACTCTTTTGCTGGAAATTCTTCCCATTAAAAGCATAGTCTATCTTTCAGGAAACAATACCACTAATGATAATGCCTCAGATTATATGTTATCATGTCACATTCCCCCATCATGGTTCAATTTATAAAGAAAATAATTCTCCTTTTTTTTTTTTTTTATTCTTGACAAGACAGATTGTAAAACTCAATGTATTTTCACTTTTGGGGAGTTGAGATTACTCTTGAATAAGACTTAAAATACGATACCAGATCTTGATACCTAGAGTAGGGACTGTGAAAAAAAATGAGTACAACTTATGTTTGGGAAATATATGGATGGTCATTAGGCCAGCTGACTTATTTATATAGCTGTCAATATTGCTATAATTTTACATTTGTTTGTGTGATTACTTGATTGGTATCTGTCGCCCCACAGGTGGTAGCTCCTTGCTCTTTTTGGAGCCTCATCCTAACACAAACTTCGCACATCTTCAGCACTCCGGTTAGGTGTCTCTTGAGTTCAAGAATGAATGGCTCAACTGGCCACCAATAACTATAGAGTTCCTGCAATTTCTTTTTAAAGTGGTTATCCATACTTTTTTTTTTTAAACACCTCTAACTACAAAAAAAAAAAAAAACGTTTTTCCCAAGGATTGATTATAAACAGTTTTGGGTATAAAGAAGTTTTTCCTTTTAGTGAGCTGAAATGTGTTCACCTGGAGGCTTTACTATTCAAAAATAAAATAGATGTGTAGAGTAGAATGACTGATTTAAGGGACAATATTTTTTTGTGTAATTTCTGTCCTGATGAATGGTCTTTTATTTTTCGGCATTCATCCCCTTTCATCCAAGTACTGTGCACAAAGATTGATTAGTTATTAATTACAAATGACTCAAACTGTTTTAGAAAAGGATTTTGTTGTGGAAAAAATATGGGTACTATATACAAAGGTCAGTTGGGGTCATCTTATCCATAGTATTATAATTAAAATGAAATAGGCTCAAGCTTACATTTTCTTAATCTCCTTCCCCCACCTCTTCCCTGGCCACCTTATTCTGTCCCTAGGATACTGTGCAAAAGAAGGAGATAATTTCTTTATTATCTAGAAAAAGTTGGGTGGTGCCTGTGGCTCAAAGGAGTAGGGTGCCGGACCCATATGCCAGGGGTGGCGGGTTCAAACCCAGCCCTGGCCAAAAATTGCAAAAAAAAAAAAAAATGAAAAAGTTAAGTTTCTTTTTCTTACTCTTCCACCGTTCCAGATGTATTCCAAATCTCATTTTTTGAAAAGGTTAACTAAAGATAAATGTGTCCCCTTAGCAGGCAGAAATGACTGAGTCATTGATGTTTTATTATTACTTCTAATATAACCTTTGTTTATTAAAAAAGATAGATATGTGCACACATGGAAACATTCTCCTTGAATAACTGAGAAATTACACATAAAGCTAGGAACCCATTAAGCACCTCGTTTTAGTTTCCACCCCAGAAATAAAGCTCTATCAATTTCATGTTTAGTCTTCTCATCATTATTATGCATTTAAATATATAAACATGTACATGTGTGTATATCATCATTTTTATGGGTTTTTCTATGTGGTACATTAAAGCTGTCTTCTCTCTGAATTTTTTCAAATCAGTACCCATTAATCATGAATTTTACCCTTTAATGTATGTATGTGTTTAGGCATATTGCTCAAGTTCTTATTTTACTCTTTGAAAAATATCCTTGTTTTGATCGCTTCATATCAAGATATCTGCTTCATTCCTCTTCTTTCTAATATTCTCCCTCCAAATAGTAGATACGTGCTTTTTTTGAAATTGTAGCAGTAAGGATTCTGGAGACAAAAGCAGGTTTCTGGTGTTTTGAAATCTGGAAATCAGCACTGGAGGTATGTAGATAGATCGATAGATAGCTGTCTATCTGTTTACCTCCGATGCTGATTTCTATAGCTATCTGATACCTATAGCTATCTGTCTACTTCCAGTGCTGATATCTATCTATCTATCTATCTATCTATCTATCTATCTATCTATCTATCTATCTATCTATCTATCTATCTTTCTTTCTTTCTTTCTATCTATCTATCTATCTATCTATCTATCTATCTATCTATCTATCTATCATCTATCTATTTTAATTAGGAGAACCTGGATGCCACAGATCATCAAAATTATTCCTAGTTCTTGCTGACACACTGAAGAAGGTTCCTGATGTCATGAAGAGCTGAGGGTCTACAATGAAGGAATAAAAAGTACTATAAAAAAAATCTGGCATTTTTGCTTGAAAGGGCAGCCAGGAGAAATGTGACATCTGATCCTGGACACAAACTTATACAGACCCCAGGTAGAAGATCAAATCAGTGTGCCACAACAAAAAGAAATCACCAGCAACGTGACTAAACCTCTCAGGAAAGTTCTTCAGTCAACACTGCATTGGATAAGGTCCATACTTAGTTTCAAAAGCAGCTAAGTGGGACCATTAGTCTTACTGTCCCTATGTTCAAAATCGTTTGTCACCTCCATGCTCACGATGTGCCTCACTTGGGCTTCCTTCCATGGAGTGTCTTGTCCCTGTTGCTCTACTGTCTTCTAACATTGAACCTTGTCTTTAAGAAGATGTCTTTCTTATAAGGTACTTTTTTTTTGGCCTGGATACCCAAAGATTCTTATGTTTATTTTTTATTACATTAGAAATTTAAGGATTTGTCTTAGTGTTGGCCATCATAGGTCAGTTTTTAAAAAATACACCATATTCTTTCAAAAATCTTTATTCAAAAAGTTTCCTGAGTTATGATTTCAGTATTTATTCTTGTTCTGTTACTGTGACTTTCTTGTTTAGCTTCTCCTGGTTGTTCCAGCAATTTACTTTAGATTATTTTCCTTTTTCTTTTTAAAATTTCTATTTTTTTTAGCTTTATTTCATTTCTCTTCTATTTTCAATGAGCTTTTGCTCCTTGTGAATTTTTCTAATTTTTAGTATAAAGTGTAAAAATAAATACACCATTCGAAGAAAAGTCCAGTATACATATTTAATACTTAAATAAAATGTACTAGCATTTTGCTCTAAGTTATTATATGTCTATCATCATCATATATTTATCTATCATTTACCCATATTTTTTCCTAATTATTTAATAAGTTTCAGTCATTATGTCTGTCTACCCCCAGATACTCCCAGTTGCATCTACTAATAATTATAAAAAAATTCTCTTGCATCAATCCAGTACTATAATCACACCTAAGGGAAATAACAATAACTTCCTAATATTATGTATTATCCAGTTTAAAATAAAATTTCCCCTTTATTCCCCAATCATTTCAAAGCTAGTTCCTTTTTTTGAGCCTTGGTCCCTGATGGTTCATCCACCCCATTTAGTTATGTCTCCTTTAATAACACCACTTTTATTGAGATGAAATTTGAATTCAGAGACCTGCACCCATTTAAGGTATGCACTTTTATGAATTTTGACAAAGTGTGTACCTATGACTTCACTATCACAATCAATATACAAAATGTTTGCAACAGCTCCAAAAATCTTTTGTATGTCCCTTGGCCATCAGTATCTCCTCCTATGATTAGCCCACAGGCAACCCCTAAGCCACTTTCCGTCATTAAGATTAGTTTGCACTTTCTAGAAGTTAATCTAAAAGGAGTCAGATAATGTGCCCTCTTTTGTGTCCCGCTGCCTTTCCTCTGTGTGTCCCTGGGGCTCGTTGGAGTGGTTGCTCGTGCACACAGGACACATGCTACACCTACAGACACGGTCACGCTTTGGTTCATCATCCAATGACTGATGATCACTTTTTTTTCAGTTAAGGGTATTATGAATAAAACTATGATGTAGGTTCAGTCTCAAGTCTCCATGTAGGCATGTGTTTTATTTCTCTTATGCATATACCTGGGGTCATGTTTAACTTCATAAGAAACTGCCCATGTTTTGAGCAATTTCATAGAGTTGTTGGCATTTGTGTGCATTCATACGGAAGGTGAAGGCTTAGATATTTTCATTTTAAATTAGACTTTAGTCTTCTAAGTACTCAGTTGTGAGGACTTTTATGTAGTCTTGATAGGAATCCTTTGCCAGATACACATGTTGTAAATAACTTTTCTCTTTCTGTGGCTTATCTTTTACTTTTTTGATGTGTGCTTTCAAGGTAAACGGCTTTTGATTTTGCCAAAATTCAAAACTTTTCTTTTTAGTTCATACTTTTTGTGTGCTATCTAAGTGACCCGATTGATTTCTTCCTCGAAAAGTTTTAATTAAGAACTTAATGTTTTTAATAGATATGGAGTTATTGACATTTTTGTTTTTAACATTTTATGTGAAGACACTTTTGTAATGGTATGTGTGTCACTGAATGTATTCTTAAAACAACAAAAAAAGAAGTACACAAAATCATTTGCAGTGATTGTCTACTTATCTAAGAAGCTAATTTATATTTTAAGAACACACAGAGAGTAAACATTCAGTACATTATCTGACAAGACGTGTGTGTATTCATCACAAATTAAAAATCTTCAAGTTCACAGTTGTTCTGCCTAGTAGATGCTTAACTCTATTAGGGGATCCAAGTATATGCTAACATATTGTGGAATTCAGTATGCATGTATTTAGATGCTAATTATGTATGAATGTTTCTTTCTAAAATCTTTCTAATTTCCATAGATGATAAGCAGCATTCCATTGTAGATTTTCTAAATATTGTTACTGCTGGTGGTAAAGTCTTCTTCCCACCTGGTACTTACCATTAGAAGACAAAAGGAAAGCAGTTGAACAAATGAAATTCTTCTCTGGACATGAGTGAGAATGTACAGATGCAAAACAATGTTAAACCTTTATCTTGCAGAATGTTTTGTTTTCCATAACACTACTTTGATAAAATGAAAAGATTAACCTAAGTAGTGAATCTGGATAATAGTCTTTTACTGTCAAAAAGATGATTATAATTATCAGTGGAATACTAGAAGCCATTACATCCTAATTCCTAAATGCTGTACTAGGTCTAAATTTTATTGCAGGGTTATTCAAAGACATGTAATTATAGTGATCTAGGATTATTTGGAATAGAAAATGAAGATCTCCCTGTTGGAAGCACAATTAACAATGCGTAATAGAGGTCCCATATTTCCAATGGTTAAATGTTAAAATCCACCTTCAGCTAAGCTTAGGCCAAAACTGAATACCATCATTACAGATTACACTTTTAGGATTAAAAAAAAAAAATCTAAAAGTTGACAAACACTTTAATTTTATTAATTTGATGATGAAAAGGTTGGGTGGTCAAATTTGAAATTCTTTTCATTGTGGTCCCTCAGCAGTTTCACGTGATTACTTCTGTAGTGACTGCCACGTATTTGTCATTCTAAAGGGACACTGACTTTCAGCTCAGTGCCCTGGAGGAGCCAGACTCACACGTCTGCCAGAATCTGTTACTGCTAATGGTCATGGTGCCACAACATGATGAAGCTTTTCTTCCTCTCAGAGAAAACTGATTCGTGTGACACCTTACCTCCTTGATAATCTGGGGACTTGACGTACTGTCCTGAAATGAAGCTCTCTCTCTACAGTGTTTCTAGAAGATACTTTCTGGCTATTTTTAGAAACAGACTTGAAATTGTTGAGTGATTTATTTTCCATGAATGTACTTTCTGCTTCACTAATTCTCTTTGGAAACGTAATCTTTAAAGTCTAGATTCTTCCTTATATTTGATACTGAATAAATGTTAAATGTAACGAATAAAACTTTTTGATTGGAAGTTAAATGTAAATCCAAACATTAAGTCTTCTTCACTTTACTCAAGTTCTGAAACTGATTTGGTGTGACATTAACCTGAGGCATAACAAGGGCAGAGTTCAGGGTGAGAGATTTTGCAGCAAGATGTTCCGACTGAAGCTGAAGTCCAGTAAAAAGATCTTGGCTCAGGCCTAATGTCAGCCTTGTCTAGTATTATTCATAACACATTGTCTTCTAATAGCAAACAATTTATTTGGCTAGTACTTTCGACGACTTGGAATTTTGAAGATTCCATTAAGAACCTTACCTTAATGAAGTAGTAAATGGTCAATTATTCAAATCTTCGCTAATTTTCTAAGTTTTTAAATGAGAATCCCTGAAGGCAATAAAGAAAGAATATTCTGTGATAGGAGGATATTCAGCACATAGTAGTGTTTGGGAAGACAGAGATACTTTTTCAAAGAAAAAATAATAACCGGCCAACAGCGTCATAATCAACATGGTCTAATCATACAAATGTGGATCACTCTACTTGTATCTGCAACACAGATGTTGTTGTCGGCATTGGTTCAGGGAGTAATGGGAGCAATAATTAGGATGAGGAGGACCATTTGGGGATGAGGAAGAAGGAGAAACAGGGGCGCAGTCTACTCTCTCTCAAGGAGCTCCGTGTGGGAGGGCAAGGATGCAGTGAGACTCAGGTATGTGAATCTCAGGGTTGAGAAAGGTTTTGTTTTGCTTTTCTTGTTAGTTTATTTTTTAGAAGAGGAAACAACAAGGCATAATTTTAGGATGAAGGACAAACACTAAAAGGTAAGATAATTGGAGAGTATAGGAGGAAGATGGGCCCGAATCGAGGTGGAGACAAAAGATGGGGTACACAGGCACCAGTGCACCATTCACAGGCAGCTTCCCCGTTCCTTGGAAAACAAAAAGGCTCTGGAGAGGGTTGGTGCAGAGATGGGACAGTTACAACCGAGGGGTTCAGTGAAAAGAAATCTTATTTCCCAAGGGCCTCAGCCCTCTTGATGAAGTAGAAAGCAAAGCAGTCTGTTAGGACAGAAAAGGATGAAGATTAGGAGGAAGGTATGGAAGGTTCTTAAAGATCACAAAGGTGGTGGAAAGTGATTGAATAAAAAAAGAGCCATCAAAGGCTTATTAACCATATTGAGTCCATGGGGAGTCTGGAGACCATGGTTTCCTATCCCACAGATCTGCATAGAGATGTGATTTTGTTCCAATAGCATTTTTTAAATCCAGGTAGAGGGGATAGATTGTGAAATCGATCCAGGATAAACTAAAGTAAAATAACAGGGGGATGTAAGTTGTTGCAGTGGTATTGTGACAAGGACAGCGGAGTGCCATTGAAGGTGGTGTGAGTACCATGCTTGTCATCTCCATTCTGCAGCTCCATTTGTGATATTCCTCTTGGCTTTGAACTTTCTACACCATAAGCATCAATGCTTGACTCCACCTGGGACTGCTTTTCCTGAATCAACTCCAATAGGAGGCCTGAACAGTCTTTTTTTCTCTGCTACCAATGGGAATTGGCTGCATTGTGCACAGTCTTGTATGGAACCCTTGCATGATTGGTAATAATATCACATGGAAGTTAAATCTTCATAGATGATAACTAAAAATCTTAAATATTCTCTCTTTTTTTATTTTTACATATACATGTGTTTATTAGGTTTCCATTGTTTTGCCTTCACAAAATTAAAAAGGCTTGAAATTTAACAACAATAACAACGTTTAAGGTAAGGACTAGAAACGAAAACCTTGTAAAGAATGAATGAACATAATTACATTCAGAAAAGGAATCAGACAATTGCTACATCGAAATATTAAGCAATAATAATAATTCAAAGAAAGTAACATTTACACTGTCAAATAAGAGTATGTCTGTTATAGAATGCTTTAACTTTGAGATTCAGTATGGAGTCATCACTCTCATTAATTCCCTGAAGTTAAATCCCATGTACTGTGGCGGAAGAGTAGGAAAGTATACTCTGCTGACCCCAGACATTACCTTGTGATGAGGCTTCACCCAGTCTTTTAGAAGCAGTGCTCTTGGAAGAATGCTTGGAGTCAATGCTGGACATTCGAGAATGGTGTGTTAGTTGGCAAAGCCATCCTGGTCAAATAAGCTCAGTTTGAACCTTCAATCTCTCTCAAAACATCTTTGAGCCTCTATGAAAATCATAACTGGGAAAGTTCCCTAAAATTCCTTCAGCTTGCTGGAATCTAGGCTAATTCAGAGTTTGTTTCTGCAGAAACATTTTATCTAGGCCTTGACTTATTCCTCAAGAATAAGTTGCAAGTTCTCCTGAGCACAAAAGATCTGTCCAGAACAGAGAACATGGTGAGACTTACTGTCATTATCTTCACCAACAATAACTACAACAAATATATCCTAGGTTGTTCTCGAGTTCTTCAGATGATTTGATTCCTCTAAACATTTTCTTTACAAGATTTCCAAATTCTTGCGAGCCCTTCTTTGTAATTATCCTATTAAAAGTTCAAGCTGAGTATTTTTCATATGGTCCTTAGGAACTATTAGTTGAATGTAGATAGTTGGTATAAGTTAGGTTGGGATTTTCTAAAATATATTTCTCATGGTTGGCTCTTTGTTGTAGCCTCTTGAAATAGATTTTGCATTTAGTACTCAATTTATTCCTTGTCCTTAAATATGAATATCTGGGGGAAGGTTGGCAATATTTTACTTAAAAGGACTCTACCTGGCAAATAAGACCAGGCTGTAATTGTTTCCTTTAAGAACAATATTAGTTGGCTCAGCACCCATAGTATAGTGGTTATGGCACCAGCCATGGCCACATATACCAAGGCTGGCAAGTTCGAATCCAGCCCGGGCCTACTAGATAACAGTGACAAGTACAACAAAAAATAGCTGGGCGTTGTGGTAGGTGCCTGTAGTCCCAGCTACTTGGGAGGCTGAGGCAAGAGAATCACTTAAGCCCAAGAGTTTGAGGTTTTCCTGAGCTGTGACACCATGGCACTCTAGCAAGGGTGACATAGTGAGAATCTATCTCAAAAAACAAAAAAAAGAAGAAGAATAAGGAGAAGAACAATATTAGTTCTTCATTCCTCCCCAAAGTTACAACATATTTGTTTCTTTTTATTTTTATTTTTTTAACTTCTAGAAGCTTTTGGGCTTTTGGTTTCCAGAAGAAGAGTATATAAAACAACTTCCATTTTTTCTCTAGAATAAGTAATCTAGGAAAGTTTGCTTGAAATAATTTCTAAACATGTATAATTCTAAAATAACTAACCATAGCAGGGTATACTTTCTTGAAAATTAAGTTGGAAACAGGCAAAAGTAAGAACAATTGTTGAAGCTGAGGAGTGCAGAAGATAGGGCAAGTTCATAGATATTAGGATTGAATAGAACCTCATGAGACAAGTCAATTTGTCTCCCTGGTCCAAATAGTTGCTTTCTCATTCCCAACTCATAGCTGTGTACAATAGATACTCTTTTCTTGCTCTCCTTTCTTTTTGAGTGATATGCCTCATGAAAACGTAAGCTATTATTTTTCTGTGGTTATCTCACTAGCAAATATTACCTTTTAACACAGAGGATGGTTTCTGACCAAATTAATTTATTATTTCATGTTAAAAATTGTTCCCTGGAAAACATTTAGGACAAATATTACGTGCACACATTCAAGAAACCAATGGTATTTAAATGTCTCATTCAAACCAGTAGCATTTAATACACCTAACTGCACAGCTATTCTTTGCTTATTGCTACTTCGAAGACGATGTTTTTGTCTTTGATGAAAACTATCTACATTTTTAAATAAGTCATTTTCTAAACCTATACTAGCATCCTGTGTTTCTCTATCTGATGGTGATCAAACACGTGTGAGCAAATGGAGGTGACAGTGTTAAGTGGTACCTCCTCTTGCATTCTGTGGTCTGTCTCTTGATATGTGAAATTCATAATATTCTAATTGAGTTGGATTTCATCAATCCTGTCATGAAAAATTATATAAGCTTTGCCTGCTTCAAAGCACACCTTGTCTAGTTACATTTCTGCACAAAGATAGATGTGCAGGGAAATATGCTAACATATTTGGTAATGTTAAATGATCAAAAACTAGTTTAAATGTACATCAGTAAAGAGCTAATAAATTAGTGTGGCCATATATAGTCCCACGGCATGCATCTGTTAGAGTAAAGTCGGTTTCTGTTGGCTAAGATATTGCTATGAATAGATATTGGGAGAAAATACTCCATCTGATCTTTTGTGTTTTCATACTTTTTGTCAACATAGGTACTAAATACTTTCATTCCAGACTATCTTTTTCCTGGATTTTTTTTTTTTTTTTTCAAAGAACAGCCTTGAAAGATAGACATGGTGTCTTCCTCTGGAGAAAAGAGAAATTTATCCATAGCTCAATAGAATAAAACAATGTCTCCTTCTGTGGCAAAGTCCAACATGCTTACTGCCCTCTAGGAAAGAATCAGGACCGCCTATCCCATGGGTTCCTCTCCTGTAACCCAACTTACTGCATGTGCAAGCCTCCTGTGGTCCTTGTTGAATTGCCCTGCTAACTGTCTGAAATTGATATTCTGATTATCACTCTTGCTGTGAGTAATAAGGTCCTTTGACTCTGATTCAAGAGTCTCATGTCTTCTACCAGCATCCGTGAAACCGTGGCAAACTAATTCATTAGTTTGAAAGCAGGGTAAACTCTAATCTTAGCCTGCCTTCACAGTTCTTGACAAAAGTTCTCCGAGATATATTTTAGGTGGAAAAATAAATCAAGGCTAGAACAGTGTGCATGATAATATTACTAAATTTTAAGAAAACTGGTAAGTATGTGCTTGTGGCAGATTAAATTTTACATTATTTATATTGAAACTTGGATATTTGGATATGCGAAGGAAATATTACTTTTAATTGCTTTATATATTTTCTAATGCTCCTCATGAGCTTTCTTCCAATTTTCCAACTGCTCACTGGATGCCAGGGACAAAAATAGAGCAAAACTTAATAAAACATAACTCGGTTCAAGTCTGCTTAGAACCTACTGTGATTCAGTAATGTAAAGAATATATTTAGGCTTAATTAACTCTTTACAGAATACATATCCCAGTCTTTCTTGTTCCTTTCATTTGCTTCATTCTTTCTAAGATGCAGTGGGGTGTACGGATTTTCCTGACACGCTGTCTGTGGTCCCGGTGGAGGAGGGTAAGGCTGCAGAGGAGGGCAGGAAGGGGGTGGGAGGAGGAGGAGGAGTTAGGATCAAGGGTCACAGAGGCAACCAGTAAGGTAAGGACCTAAATGGCCATTGAATTAAGCAATGGAATGCTTATTAGTCTGCTCAGAAAGATGTCAATAGAATTGTGGACTGAAATATGATTATAAATAAATGTGAAAAATAAGACTCAGAGTGAAAAGCTACCCTTTTTGGAGGTTTAAATAAGAAGGGAGAATTACATTGGGATAGAGGCTAAATGTAGAGTAGCAATTGTATTTTGTAAAGAGCAGGAGGCACTCGCTCAATTTTATGGTGTAAAGGAAGGTGCTAGTTACAAAACTGATGTTGAACTAGAGGAGAGAGGAATTGGAGCCCCAAAGAGCCAGAGTGCAAAGAAGTCAAAGCTCTGTGACAGGAATAACCCCAGCCATGGCCTCTGGGGCTGGAGGAAGGAGGCAAGTGGGTGAGGAGGGATGGTGAGAGGACCAAGGACAGGAAGGGAGGGGACTTCACTGTTTCTGCTGAGCTCCAGGGTACCTGAGCTGACTAAAAATTTGGAAGAATCATTGCAAGACATACACCAAGATTTTCTCTTGTGTAAGTGAGGATGATAATGCTTGCTTTGTATTTTTCAGAAGTTTAAAATGTATTTATGTTCTGTGTATTATCAGCTTAAAAGTAAAGCTATTTTCCAAAGTAAATATTGGTATGTCAATGCAAAAAGGAAGATAAGATGAATGTGTGATGATTTCAAATGTGAAAGTAGGTGAAGGTTATCTATCATGAATCGAGTAAGTATAGACTTTAAGAGTGGGGAATTCCATAGCTCCTGGGTTGAGGACAGGGAGGGCATCCTTGACAGGGACTGGTAAGTTTTGACCTGATGATATATATTTTTTAATCTCCAAGTGCCTTGGCTTTAAATGGTTTCAGGGCAACTGCGTGCACTGGCTGCTATAGCACCCTTTCCTTTCATTTTGCTCACTACGGGTATACCTAAGCAGGGTTTTCCTCCCCTTTTCTAATATCTGTGATTTCTGTAAGATCCCTGCTTGTGGAATGAGCTGTGTCCTGTGTTTACTTCTCACAGGGAGAACAGAGTTACAGAGCATCATATCCTAAAAAGCATTGCCTGCCTTATGACTTTATTCCAACTTTAATTTTTTTGTCTACTGATCTGGGATTTTTATTTTTATTAAAGGGGAATAAAAACTGACCCCTATTTTAAACATTTTTTATGACATGCACTAATTGCTTTTTAAATTTTGTGAGATACTTCATGAGCTATTAAATTTTTAAGACTAAATAGTAAGGATCTCAACTTAGTCTCTGTGGCAACTGCAGATACTGTTTTCTCATGGTTAATTTTTGTATTGTGCAAGAAGTCATGCCTTAAAATGCTTCTGTTGACTTCCAAGAGAATTATTTCATTTCTTTTAGTCAACCAAACTGTCAATAACTGCTAACTGCTCACTTTAGAACAGCTTACAACGGAGGTACCTAGGGAGTTAGAGCTAATAGGAAAGTCATTGCAATTAGAGGATTTACAGTAAAGTTAACTCAAAATGTAAATGTTTGTTAACTTGAACTAAGTGAGAAGGAAAGAAGAACTGGATTATTGCCATGTGTCCCTTTTTAGCTGGGTGAGGAAAAAATAACATTTTAAAGAATTGATTTATTGTAACATTCATAGATCATAAGGTGATTATAAATGATCTTTGATTTAGCCATTACTCAGATTTATTGAAAGGGGAATATAAAAAGTTCCCTCTTTTATTTGATTTATTTATTTATTTATTTTTGAGACAGAGTTTCACTCTGTTGCCCTCGGTGGAGTGCTGTGGCATCACAGTTCACAGCAACCTCAAACTCTTGGGCTTACGCAATTCTCTGTCTCAGCCTCTGAAGAAGCTGGGACAATGCCTGGTTATTTTTTGGTTGCAGTTGTCATTGTTGTTTAGCAGGCCTGGTCTGGGCTCGAACCTGCCAGCCTCAGTGTATGTGGCTGGCACCCTACTCACTGAGCTACTTTGTTTAAAGTTTAAAGAGCTACTTTGAGGGCATAGTTTGTAAGCTTTGTATGGGACATCCTTAACACAGTCCACTGGAATTTACTAATGCAGAGGAGTGAATAGGAAAGACCTGGAATTGTTTTCAGACAAAAAAATAAAAAAAAATGTGACCTTATATCATAGACAAGACGTTTTGGGAATGGAGGAATCCTAAGGAGAATTAGAATGGTAAGTCATAGAGTCACTTGGCCTATTTTTCAATGATTTCTGAAGCAGTGTGTTTTATTGAAAGAGTGCTTTCTATTGCATTTTTCCCCCTACTGACTTTAGATACCAGATGACAGAGGTTTCTGCCTTTTAGTGTAATTTTTAGAATGGTCCTGGGTATACTAGACACAACATTCAGATTTAACTGTTTCCCCCAAGATGAAAGTAAACTTCAACTATGACATACAGAGTCATCTCTTAATTATATGGGTTCAAATGTGTTGAATATGTCAGCATGTAGCAATTATATTTTGAAAATATAAACTCAGAAATGCAAAATGATATGCTTCCGTTTTCCTGTGGTTTCTTATCTACCTTGAGCTCCTATATTAGTTGGAAAAGCTCCTGAAACAAAGGATCACTGCATGCTTTATTTTGATTAGTTTATTAATCAATTAATTTCTCTTATAAAAATTTTCAGAATATTACAGGGGTACAGATATTTTGGTTACATGACTTGATTTTTTATAATTTTGAGTCAGAGTTATACTTTTAGGTATGAGTTTACCCTTTCCCTTCTGTCCCCTCCCACCTGCTTACTACCAAGTGCACATGGGTGTTGGCTAATTGGTTTCAATTTAATAGTGAGTACATGTGGTGTTTGTTTTTCCATTCTTGCTATACTTCACATGGAAGAATGATCTTAAGTTGCATCCAGGTTTTATAAGAGGTATTAGTTCTTCTTTTTTATGGCTGAGTAGTACTCCATGGTATACATACACCATGCTTTATTAGCCACCCATATATTAACAGGCACTTGGGTTAATTCCACATCTTTGTATTGAATCTGTTGACCACTTTAGGTATTATAGATATTTTAGCAGTGTTTATTCTGCCAATCCATGGGCGTGGTATGTTTTCCATCTGTTTATATCCTCTGCAGTTTCCTTCTCAGTAACTCATAGTTCTTATATGAGGTTTTTTACCTCCTTGGTTAAATATATTCCTAGGTATTTTATTTTATTTGTTGCTATTGTGAAAGGTATTGAGCAGGGGTCCTCAAACTTTTTAAACAGGGGGCCAGTGCACTGTCCCTCAGACGGTTGGAGGGCAGGACTATAGCTAAAAAAAAAGACAAAAAAAAAAAACTATGAACAAATTCCTATGCACACTGCACATATCTTATTTTGAAGTAAAAAAACAAAATGAGAACAAATACAATATTTAAAATGAAGAAGAAGTTAAATCAACAAACTTACCAATATTTCAATGGGAACTATGGGTCTGCTTTTGGCTAATGAGATGGTCAATGTCCGGTTCCATATTTGTCAATGCTAGTCGTAACAAGTGATACAAGTGTGCATCGGTTAGTCTAGATCTGGTTGGAGATTTCAGATGTTTCATTCTGGAAAAAGTCTGTTCACAGACATAAGTGCTGCCAAACATGGTTGCCATTTTGAGTGCATGGTTCCTGAGATTAGGATATGTCTCACAGGGGAGAGATGCATAGAAATTAGGAAGGCTGCTTGACTTGAATGTGTCTTTCAGAGAGTCACAATTCTGCAGTTCAGCCAGTTCCATTTGGTAAATCTTATCCACATTTTCAGTGTCAATCGAAAATGGGTTACGGAAAAGCTGTATGTCCTGTTCATGGAGATGAAGCTCTTTAAATCTAAATTGGAACTCCTTTTGCAGTTTTTCCAGTGAATCCACACATATTTTATTTGGGAATATAACCAATGGATTTTTTCGCTAACAGATTTTGAGTTGTGGGGAGATGGCAGAAATTTTCCTCCCTCACTTGTTTGATGAGGAGGCCTAAGTTTACTTCAAATGCTTTCACATGTGATTGCATATCACAGATGAGCTTCCCCTTTCCTTGAAGTTGCACATTGAAACTGTCGAGTAGCTCTGTTACATCTGTCAGAAAGGCAAGGTGCCATTTCCATTCTGCATCATTGAGCTCTGGTACTTCTTTGTTTTTTGAAAGCAGGCAAGCTGTAATCTGTGGGAGTAAGTCATAGAAATGTTTCAAAACTCTGCCTTGACTCAGCCAATGGACTTCTGTGTGGTATAGAACATCTTCACAGGCAACATTTAGCTCAGACAGAAATTCCTGAAATTGTCTGTGGTTTAGTGCATTACCTCTAATGAAGTTAACACAAGATACCACAGTTTTCATAACAGAGTCCCACTTCAGTGATTTACTACATAGCGCTTGTTGGTGGATGAGGCAGTGTATGGCTGTTGGATGAGAATGGTTATGTTTGTCCATCTCTTGGTTAATGCGAGCAATTACTCCTTTTTTAGACCCCACCATGCTAGGAGCACCATCAGTTGTCACACTGGCTAGTTTTGCCCAGTTCAACTCCAAAGTATTCACAGTTTGGCAAACTTTTTCATAAATATTCTCTCCTGTAGTTGTTCCTTAGATGCTTTGCAGTGCAGCAAGCTCTTCTGTGACTTCAAAATAGTCATTCGTCCCACAATTAAAAATAAGAAGTTGTGCAGAATCATGAACATTATTCCTTTTGTCAAGTGCCAAGGAAAAATAGGAAAGTTTTTTTGCGGAGTTTTGCAGATGCTGATGCAAATTGTCTCCCATTTCTTCAATCCTTCGTGTAATTGAGGAGCCTAAAAGACTCACTGTACTAAACAAATCAGCCTTCTGTGGACACATCTCTTTGGCAACAGAAAGAAGGCATTCTTTAACAAATTCTGCCTCCACAAATGGTCTGCCAGTACACCCTATTAGGTTGGCCACTTGAAAACTTGCTTGCAGTGATGAAGTGTATAGCTGTTCCTGCTTTACAAAAGTATTTTGCTGAGTTGTCAATGTATATTTCAGTTTTAATATTTTATCTTTTCTCACTTCTCCGACCAAACAATCGTATTTATCTTTATGTTGAGTTTGATAGTGTCGACGCAAATTGTATTCTTTGAACACAGACACTATATTCTGGCATATCAAACACAAAGCTCTTTCCTTGTACTTCATGAAAAAGTAATCGTAAGTCCACTGTTCTTTGAATATCCTATACTCCGAGTCAATTTTTCTCTTTCTTGGTATCATTGTTTCCTAGGGATTCCAAATTGCTATTAGTAAAAAACCAATATATATATATACAGCGCTCCAAAAACAATATACCAGCAATAACTTTGCCCACAAAGAGACATATAGACTGCACTGCCCATCAATGCAGTCTGATCAGTGTCCATCAATGCAGCCTTGCCAGTCCACATCATTTCAGCCTCGCCAGTGCCAATATGGTGGAACTCCGCTTTTACCTCAGGCTCACACTGGTGTGGTGTGGGAACAGGCATGATTACGGAGCTGGTTCCTCCACCACCTTTCCAGTTCACCTTACCCTGTGCGAACTGCACTGCGATCTATGAACTTGCACAGGAATCTGATTGCATGTGTGAGAAGACCCAAGCGATCAGATTCCACTGCAGGAAAAAAGAAGCCACATATGCCTTTTTTCTTCTGGATCTAATGAGAGTTCAGCCATACAAGCATATGGCTGAACTTGCACTGCTTAGAGATCACAACATTGTGACCCGGGGCTTACATAGCACACAACATACAACGTCATACACAACTGAATAGCAATCAGAATATAAATGCACTTACTGTCAATTAAATTGGGTTTCCTACTCCTTGGCTGTCTGCAGAGCCGGATTAAGTTCCCATGGGCCTTAGGCAGATTACCAGTTTGGCCCCATGCAATAACACTGAGCACTGACCATTTGTGATAACACTGACTGCTGACCATTTGCGATAACATTGCTGACAATTTGCATTAACACTGAGCACTTATAATTATCATTACCACTGAGCACTGACTATTTGCATTACCTCTGAGCGCTGACAATTTGCATTAGCACTGAGCACTGACTATTTGCGCCATCACCGTGATGCCACCCCCCTAGAAATTACCCCCAACCAACTAACCAACTTAAAAAAAAAAGGCTCTTCTAACTTCAAAAAAAGGCTCTTCTAACTTCAAAAAAAAGACCTACTAACTTCAGGAAAAAAAGTCCCTCAACAGCAAAAAAAAAAAAACAAACCTCCTAACTTCAAAAAAATTAAATCCTAACTTATCTCAGTCCTTAGGCAGCAGCAGGCTCTGCACAGGCAACCTGGTGACTCCTCTGGTTACACCAGAGACTGAGAGGAGGAGTTGAGAGACAGAGAGAAGGAGGGGAGTCGGAGAGTAGGAGGGGAGTCGGAGAGTGTGGGTCACATTCCACACATGTGCACTGTGGGCCAGGACGAGTGGGCTGCTAAGCAGCGTGGCAAAAACACTCAGCAGGGAGAGACAGACAGAAAGAGGGACGGGGAGAGACAGAGAGAAGGAGTGGAGTTGGAGAGTTGGTGTACATTCCACACATGCCCATTGCAGCCCAGGAAGAGTTGGCTGCTAAGCAGGACAGGCAGCTGTGGCAAAAACACCCACGGGCCAGATAAATGTCCTCCGTGGGCCGCATGTGGCCTGCGGGCTGTAGTTTGAGGACCCCTGGTATTGAGTCTTTGATTTGATTCTCAGCTGGATTGTTGTTGGTGTATAGGGATACTATTGATTTGTGTATGTTGATTTTATAATATGAAAGTCTACAGAGTTTATTTATCAACTCCACAAGTCTCTTGGAAGACTCTTTGGGGTTTTCTAGATATAAGATCATCTTCAACTGTCCGAGATGCGAGGGAGAGAGAAACAAGCTGCCTGACCTTCTTCTCCTGAACTCCAGCCTCTCAGAGGTTGGTCTTGACGATCCCTTGCTCCTGCCTGTTCTTCTCCGTGGCTTCTTCCCATGGAGTCTCCTGCAGGTCCTGGGACCCGTCCCTCAGACCTACACCTGAACTATGCCTGTCTGTTCGTTTTTCTCTTCTATCTAAAACGTCTCCTTTTTACTGAGATGCTTGTGCAGTTTGTGTGTCTGGTCAGCTGACTTGCTTCTGACCTGGATGGTTTAAACAACAGAAATTTAGTTTTCTTTCACCATTTTCAGTCTATAAGTCTGAGATCTGGGTGTCATCAGGGTTGGTTTCTTCTGAGGACTTTGAGAGCAGATCTGTTCCAGGAGCTTCTGGTAGCTCGCTGGCCCCGTGGTGTGTTGGCTTGTAGACACGTCAGCCTGATTTCTGCCTTCTTCACGTGGCATTCTCCTTGTGTGCCTGTCTCTGTGTCTGTATTTTCTCTTTTTATGAGGATACCAGTCATACCTGGATTAAGGATTCGTCCTATTGCAGTCTGATTTGACCTTAACTAATTATATCTCCAACTGCAGTATTTCTAAAGAAAGTCACATTTTGTGGTACTGAGAGTTGGAGCTTCAACATACGAATTTTAAAGGGACTGAACTCAACTGATGACAGATCACATTATAATTCTGATAGAAGTATCACTAAATTCTATTCAAGGTGTATTCAGTGAATTTGGGGGTTTTCTTGGAGTCAGGACAGTAAGGAAATTCAGTGTATCACTCCACTGGGCTTCTGCGGCCTCCTCCTTCCTACTCCTGTCCAGTTTCTTTACTGATTGTCTCATGTAGCAACGTCTGCATTTCTTATCTGCTCAGTGGCTCGAGGTGCTGGTGGGTCCACTGTTCATTCTAACCACAACCACGGGACCTCTGCAGGTAGCAACTTTCTATCAAAAAGCCCGTTACGATTGCTATCCGGTGTCCTGCTATTTCTGTGGAACACTTGGTGGCCTATGTCAGGTATTTGTGACCTTAACAGCTGTAGCATTTAAAGCTCATGCAGAAAATAATTGTAAGTCTTCTTTAGGGATGGGGAGGTTGATCTCTGACCCCTTCTCTCTGTGTCAGGTTGGGGCAGGGGACTGTCCACTTTCTTGGAGAGCCGTATCATTCTGTGGACCTCACATCCTGTTTTGCGTGTTCTTCTACATAAGTGTCCTCCTCTTTCCAGTATTCATTAAGGATGTTCTGCTGGCTCTTCACACACTTTCAGGAGCAAAGATGAATATTACTGTGTCTCCCCCATGAAGCATCTTAGGACTATGTCAGGATACTGTGGGCTGTAACATCTCCGGATTGTCAAGGAGGTCCCCAAACAACATCCTTGCTTACAGGCACATTGCTTCTAACATGTGTTTTTTTCTTTTTTTAATTGTTGGGTAAAATATGATCACAAAGTATAAAGAATGATGTCAGTGTCAATATTGTGTCTGCATGATGGAGCTTCAGGAAGAGTAGCTTTCTTGTAGCCTTGCAAATCCCTGTTGAAATCATTTGTCTCAAGACTTTTTGAACACATCAGAAAGTGGAATTTACCCACATGTGTGCATATTCATTTATAGTTTATATTGATGTATATTTATATCAACACGTTATGCACAAAATGTACAAACTAAACGTTTTTAAAAGTCAGACAAAAATAAGTATTCATTCTACTGTTTTTATGTTTCACCCCAAATATCTTCTATGTAGTCCCTGATTGAAAGGCTCCACATTTTAGAAACCACCCGTTTTTATCAGGACTTTTGCCCTTGAAGCTAAAAAACAAAAAAAAAAAAAAAAATGAAGTTTTTGCAGCCTTTGGTGTTTTTGTTAGTTTTCCAAAGGCAGATGACAACAAGGTTTGGTATGCATGTAGGAGGAATTAAGGAACCTTAAAAAATACACAAACAAACCCCACACATGAGCAAATACACACATGTGTATTTAAGAGTGTGTGTATATAAGCATATTGGTTAGTACTTCAGGCTTTAAATTGTTTTCTGGCTCTAATTGGTTATTGAATTAATCTTTTAGTAGGTTTGCCTGTTAGTTTGCAAAATAGACCTTCTCCAGTGAAATTTCATATCTCTGTCCCTCAGATGCACTGTTAGTATTTGATCAGGGATTTTTCTGCCACATGAGAGAAAGAAAAACAAGACTCAGACTTTGCACTTAAAATCTTTTTCTTCCTGTTCATTCAACAGAGTACTTCACCATGTACATTTAGAGTTTTGAATATCAGGACAGTTGTGTTAGGGCAACCTGCTCTCCAAACACTTTCAGTATAGGTGGTAATAGCTCACATTTTATTGACAGGCAGAGATCTAAGTGCTTTGTGGTACGGACAAGTGCTGTACCTCTGACAACTTTATATGACAGGCACTGTTGTTATCTCCATTTTTACAAATGAAAAAGTAATGATAATGATTGGCATTGTGGGTTGAATTGTGTCCCCCTGAAAGATATGTTGAAGTCCTAACCCCTTAGTACTTCAGAATGTGATCTTATTTGGGAATGGGGTCATTGCAGATGTAATTGATTCAGATGAGGTCATACTGGAATAGGGTGGGCTCTTGATTCAGGATGCCTGGTGTTCTTATAATAATAAGAGACGTGGATGCACGAAAGGAAAGGCCACATGCTGACAGAGGCAGAGTTGGAGTGATGCAGCCACGATCCAAGACATGCCGAGGATTGCCAACCACCATGGGATGCTTGGAAGAGACGTTTCACCCAGAGTCTCAAGGGACTGTGGTCCTGCTCCCAGCTTGACTTGGGACTTCTAGACTTCAAAAGTGGGAGACAGTAAACTTCTGTTTTCTGGAGTTGCCCAATTTCTGGTACTTTATTATGGAAGTTCTTAGGAAGGTATTGAACAGTTGCTCAAACGTTCCTAGCCAGCAATTCATAGAAGCAGAATTTGAACCCAGTCACTGGAGCCCATGCTCAGAGCCCTGCCTTGTACTGTCACACAGAGGAGCCACAGCAGCACCACGCAGCTGCAGGGCGCCTCACTGGTGTGAGGAGTGAGCCCATGCACAGAGTTCACTCCTTCAGTGACCAATAGCACTCAGGATGAGGAAGGCAACTGTGTCAGATGACACTGTAATTTATCAGAAATACACATTCAGAAAGTTCTGAAAAAAATTTTCTACATTGGAAAGAATGGTAAATATCATCTCATCATTGCAATGCTTTCACTTTGGGTGACTGTAGTGAAAGCGAAAGTTTATAGTCTTGCAAAGTCTCATATATGCACATGCGTAGTAGGTATGAATATATATGTATTAATAAACACACTCTACCACTCTACAATCTACTAACTGTAGATAAGTAGACAAACTGGAAAAGAATATATATGGGGAAAAAGATGACCCTTTCAATAAATGGTGCTGGGAAAATTGGATTACCATGTGCAGAAGCATGAAACTCACTCCCTATCTCCCACTGTATACAAAAATAAACTCAAGATGGCTTAAATACTTACATGTAAGACCTGAAGTTATAAAAATGCCAGAATAAAATCTGGGGAGAACTCATCTGCACATTGATCTAGGCAAAGAATTTATGACTGAGACACCAGAAACATAAGCAACAAAAACAAAAATAGGCTCAGTACTTGCAGCTCAAGCGGCTAGGGTGCAAAGCCAAATACACTAGAGCTGGTGGGTTCGAATCCAGCTTGGGCCCGCCAAACAACAATGACAACTACCATGAAAAAATGGCTGGACATTGTGGCAGGCACCTGTTGTCCCAGCTACTTGGGAGGATGAAGCAAGAGAATCGCTTCAGCCCAAGAGTTTGAGATTTCTGTGAGCTGTGACAGCCTGGCACTCTACCCCAGGGCAACAGTTTGAGACTCTGTCTAAAAAAAAAACAAAACAAAAAACAAAAAACCAAAAATAGACAAAGGGAACTTAATTAAATAAAAAGCTTCTGCACAACAAATGAGTTAATCACCAGAGTGAACAGATAACCTGTAAAATAGAAGGAAATACTTGAAAATTATGCATCTGGCAGAGGATTAATATGAGGGCTTACAAGAAACTCAACAACAACAAAAAATAATCCCACTGAAAAGGGCATAAATAGACATTTTTCAAAAGAAGACGTAAAACATGACCAAAAATTGCATATGGGACACTGTGGACATCAGGGATCATTAGAGAAATGCCAGTTAAAACCACAATGAAGTTCCACCAGTCAGAATAACTATCATTAAAAAGACAAGAAATAACAGGTGTTAATGTGGATGCAGAGCAATGGGAACACTTACACACTGTTGGTGGGAATGTAAATTAATACATCCTTTATGAAGAACAGTACAGAGATTTCTCAAACAACTAAAAACAGAACCACCATTCAACCCAGCAACCCTACTATTGGATACGTATCCAAAGGAAAAGAAGTCATTTTAGCAAGAAACTCCTACACGTAAATGTTAACTGCAGTGCAATTATATCAAAAAGATACCTGGATTTGTATGTGTGTCACAGCACTATTCACAGTAGCAAAGATAAGGAATTAACCTAAGTGCCCCTCAACAGGTGACTGGATAAAGAGAACACACGTACACAGAGAATGGAATGCTACCCAGCTATACAGAAGGGAAATCAAGTCTTCACAGCAACATGGATAGAACTGGATGCCGTTATATTAAGGGGAACAACTCAAAAATAGAAAGACAAATACTACATGTTTTCACTAGCGAGTGGGAGCTAAATAATGTGTACACATTGGTATACCGTGTAAAATGGTACACAAGGGGACATGGAAGGGTGGGAGAATGGAAGGGGGATGGATGACAAGAAATCATTTAATGGGAGAGTCTATATCATTTGATGGACTCACTAAAAGCCCAGATTTCACCATGGTGTGACATATCCATGTAACAAAATCGGATGTGTTAAATTTGTACAAATTAAAAAATAGTGGATTGATGGGCGGCACCTGTGGCTCAAGGAGTAGGGCGCCGGTCCCATATGCCGGAGGTGGCGGGTTCAAACCCAGCCCCGGCCAAAAAAAAAAAAAAATAGTGGATTGAAACACACATACATACTTGTACACACACACACATGCGTGTATACCTTTATTTGCTCAGATTCTTTGGCACCTATATTTATCTAAGGGAGGATGGAGGTGACAGTGATTGTGGAGATTCATTTTTAGTAAAAAGGAGAGGATTTCACTAATCTCAGGTCTCCTATTCTGGTTATGGCATTCTGAGACTCTTCGATTCTGGTTTGATTAAGTTCACTTCCATGGACTACAAATCATTACTAGTGCACTCTAAGTTCTAAGGCTTGAGTATCTTCTATCATTTGGTATATTCAGTACTAACAGATGCTCTTGAATAAAATACCCCAACAGATGGTAAACGGCTAAGGATAAAACTAAGGAATTAAGGACTATTTTATTTAAAAATAAGGTGAAGTGATCTGATAAATAGAATCTTAGAACGGAAAGTTAGAAGGGGGAAAAGAGAAGTGAGAACCTCTGTCGTTGAAAGCCAGGGGTCTTCCCTCCCTTCTCAAGACACCAGAGACGCAGGTAACACCCTCTTTTATTATTGCGGATTCTCAGGTAGAGAAGGGGACACGTTTTAGGGTTTATATGGATGGAACCAGACAGGACGGGAGGATTCTAATACTCCCTTCAAAGACATACCCTGCATCCTTAGACAAATTCTGAGCTCATATATATTTTTAATTTACCAAATCAAAGAAAAATGGGCCCAAGAAAGTTAAAAGATTAAGTAACCTGCCGAAGGTCACAAAGCTAGCTGTGCTATTACCTGTTCTAGCACCTAGAGGTTTCCTGAATCCTCAAACTAGTACTTGTGTGTTTGTGTGTATAATTCTTGAATGAATTTGAAATATCAGTCCACATTTGACTTTATGAAGTTTACTACCTAAGTTCAGCCAATATATTGTGTCTTTCTTTACTATAATTTAAATTTCATCCTACCCTCTAGTTTCTTAGAAACTAGAATTCTAAGTTTAAAGTCCCCTAATTTTAGCAGAATCCAAACCCACTTTAAGAATAAATACGTCAGGGTAATCTACACTATTTTAGTAGGTGCTTTGAATAATAAATATAATTTTAATGGTTTCATAATGGCTTTTAATAGTAAACAAGATTTGATAACAATTTTTGCCTACCCCCACCTTATTTAAACATGTCTAGTGCTCAATTCATACAAACTACTTTGTTTTGTCATGAAAGAAAGAAAATAATTGAGGCTATAGTATGGGATTTTCAAAATGAATGAAATTTTGAGGTTATTCAGTCCAATCCCTTAATTTTACGGATGGATATAATAAAGTCTAGAGAAATTAGCTTGCTAGGCTTTTGAATTCTTTTATCTGCCCATTTTAGCATTAGTTTTAAATAATAAAGTCAAATAAGTTTTACTATTAGCATTCTTTCACCAAGGGTTATGAATAATCCAACTCTAGATACGTGAGTTCCAAAAGGAAACCACAAAAAGAAAAGCAGTGCTATCAAACCACAGTACTTAGCTCCACCTTTCCTACAGCAATAGGGTCCTCTCAACTATCTAGAGGCCATAATGGAAAAAACACAGCATGTGAGCTCCCAAAGCTTTGCAACCCTTGGCAAGATCAGGCTACTTAAACTCTGCTGTTTAGTCCTCTCATTTGTAAGATGCAGAAACAAGATCTATTGCATTGGGTCATTATGAAAATTAAACAGACTATGAAATATTATACAGCCTTAAAGAAAGATGGAGACTTTACCTCTTTCATGTTTACATGGATGGAGCTGGAACGTATTCTTGTTAGTAAAGTATCTCAAGAATGGAAGAAAAAGTATCCAATGTACTCAACCCTACTATGAAACCAATTTATGGCTTTCATATGAAAGCTATAACCCAGTTATAACCTAAGAATATGGGGAAGGGGGGGAGGATGGGCAGAGGGAGGGTGATTGGTGGGATTATACCTGTGGTGCCTCTTACAAGGGTATATGTGAAACTTAGTAAATGTAGAATATAAATGTCTTAACACAATATCTAAGAAAATGCCAGGAAGGCTATGTTAACCAGTGTGATGAAAATGTGTCAAACTGTTTATAAAACCAGCATATGGTGCCCCATGATTGCATTGATGTATACATCTATAATTTAATATTAATAAAAAAAAGAAAATAAAATTAAACAGACTAGCCTGAATAAAGTACTTACCACAGTATTAGTTTCCTTTCCTTTGCACCCCCCCCGCCCATTTTTCTGATTAAAATCACATGGCTAATTAGTATCCAGGCAGAAATTCTAATTTCTTTGTAGATAGTGGACCCTTCTGCAGGGAATTCTTCCATTGTCCATATGGAAATATTCTCAAGAATGAAAAGCAGACATATCTAAAAGGTCATCCTTTGTTAGCTTAAGGAGCAAGCCAGACAGGTAACCTTGTCTTAAAAGTGGTCAAGTTTCTATCTCAGAGCATGAAATAAGTGTAATATCGAATAAGGGATTCTTTCATACTCTTAGAATTCCTTTCATAATCTCATAATTTCTTAGAATTCTGGATGTGTTACAGTTAATTCTTTTGTTTCTTATCACTAGAGAAGGTTGGGGAATCTACAGCAGTTCAAAAAGTTTAGGAGAAAAATTGAATCTATTATTAAATGCATATGTTTGAATTTGCTGGAAAATAGGACATGATGCAGGTCTTGGGAATTTGTATATTTGAACAAAAGCAAATGGATTACAGCTTGCAGGGCCAACCAAGTGTTCACTTTAAAATATCTATTTCAAGGGTACCATAGACTCTAAAGAGCACTGGCCCATGTAGATTATTTCACATCGCAGAGAGAATAATTTTTAACAGCCATCCTCCTCTATGTGATAAAAATTATTGTCAGTAATAATCATGGAAAGGTTCTAATCAAAAAATTTTAATTTGTTCTCACAAAACAACATAATACATGCACAAGAACACAGATAATTATTACAGGAGACCTCTTGTCAGAAACCATGCAAGAAAGAGGGAACAGAGTGACATGTTTAAAGAGCTGAAGAAATAAAAATGTTATCATAGAATTCTAGGTAAGCAAAAGTATATTCCAAAACAAAAGTAAGAATGTACACAGAAGAATATGTTTTATGTATTTATTTATTTAGAGACAGAATTTCACTCTATCACCCTGGGTAGAGTGCTGTGGCATCATAGCTCACAGCAACCTCAAATTCCTGGGCTCAAGAGAGTCTCTTACTTCAGCCTTCTGAGAAGCTGGGACCACAGGCACTTGCCACAATGCCTAGCTAATTTTTCTATTTTTAATAGAGATGGAGTCTTGCTCTTCTTAGGGCTCGTCTTGAACTCCTGAGCTTGGCCTTCCTGAGTGCTAGGATTACAGGTGTGAGACACTGCACTTGGCCAAGAACACATTTAAATTTTTAAAAGTATTACTACATTTCAGTTAAGTGCTTTATGCATAAGCAAAAATATGCACTTACACTCAAAATTGCACAGTATGCCTTCTGTGTACTGTTTTTATTTTTATTTTTGAAATGGGGTCTCACTCTGTTACTGAAACTAGAATGCTATGACACAGTCCAATCATAGCTCACTGTAGCTTTGAACTTCTGGGTTTGAGTCATCCTGCTGTCTCAGACTCCCAAGTAGCTGGGACTACCCAAAGCCTGTGTGCTGTTTTAAAATTTAAAACAAATAATAATTCCAAGTGGTTATTAGGAGTGACAGAAGTATAGAAGACTATAGAAGTATAGAAGACTCAGATTATCCTTTTTTGTATACTATTTATGATCTCATTTTTATTATGTTTATTTCCAACATATAGTTTACACTCAAGGAGTGGCATCATAGATGTTAGGGATGCCAGCTCTAATTATTCTGTATCCCTGAATTCATTTATAAAGTGAATGTACATGTAAAGTTCTGCTTTCCATTTAGGGATGTAGAGATCTGGAAAGTGCCATCCCAGCCTTATATTGGAGAAAAATGGGATAAACTACAAATCCCCGTGCGTTTCTAAATTGATCTGAGATCTGAAGTCACAGGAAAGACAACTGGCCCCAAATCTGGAGGGCTGAGAACTGAGAATTGGCTGAGCTGAGCTGAGAATAGAAAGGGTGGTGGGCAAACCAGTAGAGGCTGAGTGCCCTGGTGAATGAATGAGAAGCCCTGGGTTGATTCAAAGTTTGGGGGAATGCAGGAGCAGCCTTGGACACTTCTGGACAAATCCCACCGAGCTCCCACAGAAAATACCAGAGGACATTTTTAAAAAATGATCAGTAAAATGGAGACCTCAAGGAGGAGAAAAAAGCACCTCCTCCAGGATGGTCATGAACTTCCCAGGCACTTTGTTCCCCCATAGAACAAAACCTGCATCTGTTGGAGGAAGGACAGTGAGCTTTGTTGCTGTTAGGCCTCTTGCCAGTACCCCTGGCTGTTGAGGGGAGAAAATGGGGACATAAATTAAAAAAACTCAACGTAAATATTTAACAAAGAACAAACACACACACACACACACACATAAATAGGTAGACCTATCATACTCAAATTGCTGAACAGAGACAAACAGAAACTCTTAGAGATAGTCACAAAACAACATAATACATGCACAAGAACACAGATAATTATTACAGGAGACCTCTTGTCAGAAACCATGCAAGAAAGAGGGAACAGAGTGACATGTTTAAAGAGCTGAAGAAATAAAAATGTTATCATAGAATTCTAGGTAAGCAAAAGTATATTCCAAAACAAAAAAAGAATTAAGGGTTTTCATGAGGATGGTGCAGTGTCGTTGGCCTCCCATAAAGCAATGTGAATGAAGTTCTTTAGACAGAAGGAGGTTGATACTAGACATAAAATTGGATCCACACATGAAAAAGAATAACAATGGAAATTGAATACATTAAAGTATAATAACATTCATATACCAGTATATTGTGTGTTTCAATAGATGTGTGTGTTTATGCAAAAGTAAAATGGCGTAAAGGATAAGATGGAGGACTGGAACTTTACTGCTCTAAGTGTCTAATTATACATGTTAAGTAGGATAATGTTATTTGAAGGTAGATTCTGGTTGATCAAAGGTGTGTAATATAAACTATAGGACAGACAGGACTAAAAATTAAAATGTACAAATAGTAAAGAAAATAGAATTAGAAATAATGTTTATAGAGAATCAGAAAAATGAAAAAAACAAGAACCAATAAAGCTGATAAAAATTTCTTACACATTTGGTAAATTTGTATGCAACAGTATCAAAAACTATATAAATGAGATATCTTTAAACATATCAGTTAAAAGACAGAGATTATGAGATTGTATTTAAAAAAAAGTGAGACACAGCTGTACATCATCTATAAAGAACCACTTTTAAGTATAAAGCATTGATCAGTTAAAAGTAAATGAATAGGAAAAATTTTCTCTGCGAACACTAGTCAGATGATAGCCAGATGAGCTGTACTGACATTGGACAAAAACTTTAAGGCAAGGAATGATAATCAGTTATAAAGAGAGACATTACACAAGGAAAGGGTGGTATTTGGTGATGAGATAAATAATCTTAGGTATGTGTGCACTTAATACTTCAAGATATATAAATTAAAAAAATGATAGACTAAAAGGAGGAAAAGATAAATCTTCAATTATAGTTGGAGATGTCATATTTCTTTCTTGGTGGCTAACAGTACAAGCAGACAGAAGATTACTGAGGATACAGAAAACTTGAACAAAGTTACTGCCAACTTGACCTGACATATGTAGGACACTCCCCCAACAATAGCAGAACACATATTCTTTCAACTGCATAAGAAAAATTAAACAAGATATGTCATATTCTGGGCCTCAAAGGAAGACTTTAAAAATTTTAGAACAGAATAATACTATCATATCTTAATGGAATCAAACTAGAAGCCACGGAAATATATTTGAAAAAAAAATCTCCAAATATTTGGAATTTAAACAGCACACGTCTACATTCCCCATAAATCAAAAGGAAATTTCAATGGATGTGAAAATATTTTAAACTGAATGAAAATAAAAATAGCAAATAGCCAAATTTGTGAAATATGACTAAAGTAATGCTTAGAGAAAAATTTATAACATTCAATGTTTATATTAGAACAAATGAAAGTTTTAAAATTAATTTATACTTTCACCCTAGAAGCTAGACAAAGTAGACATAATTAAATGCAAGTTAAGGAAAAGGAAGGAAAAATAAATATTAGCAGAATAATTAAAATGGAAAAGAGATAAACAACAAAGAAAATCAACATGATCAAAATCGGGTTCTTTGAAAATATCAATAAAATTGATATGTCCTTAGCCAGACTTATAGAGAAAAATAGAGGAAAGACAAAAATTACCAATATCATCATGAGATATAGTATATAACAGCTAACATTATGCATATTTAAGGGATAATAAGCTTATGTTATGGACAAGTCTTTGCCTGTAAAGGCAACAACTTAGATAAAATGAGCCAGCACCTTGAAAGATGTAAGCTACCAAATTCAAACAGAAAGAAATTGATAAACTGAGTATGATGTTGATTAAATTGAATCATAGTAAACATTTACAAAAAGTAATATACTTTCTTTATATTAATCTGAAAAAGTAATATTCTAGGTTCAGGTGGTTCTAGTAGAAAATTCTACCAAACTTTTAAGGATAAAATAATGCTGATTCTAAGTAACTTCTTCCACAAAAATAGAATATTAGAGAACACATTTCAAATCAGTTCCTTAAGCCAACATTTTCCTTATACTAAAATAGACAAAGATGTTACAATAAAGAAAACTATATACTAATAACTTAATGAACATAGGCACAGATTCTTAATAAAATATTAGCAAACAGAATCCAATATTTGCAGGAATACATAAAGAAATACATAAAAACAATATTGGAAATCAGCTGATTTATTTTACTAGATTGACTAAATAGCGTTAAAATAGCATTTCTGATTTAAAAATAGATTCAATTTAATTCCAGTTAAAGGATTTGTAAGCTTTTTGAAGATATAAGTGTGCTGGTTCTAAAAATTATGTAGAAAATTAGAGAAACTACAGAAGTCAAACAGTTTTCAAAAAGAACAAAGTTGGAGTTCTCACAGTACCTGACTCTCACACTTACTGTGAATTACAGTCATCAAGACTGCATGTTAGAGGTAAAAGAATAAATCTGGAGATAAGCAAAGAGTTTTCAGATAGATAACAGAAGAGTAATTGTTGAAGATAACTTGATAACTTGGATTTAATTAAAATAGAAACCCTTTACTCTTCAAAATATGCTGTTCAAAAACTGAAAGATGCCACAGATTGGGAGAAAATATTTGCAAATCATATTTATGTCAATTTAATTATGTCCAGGATTAAAAAAAAAAAAAGAGAGAGAACAACCTCAAATTTCAGCGCTTAACCAACGTAGAAATGAGCAAAGGAATTGAGATGGATTGCAAATATGCATGTGAAAGTGTATTCAATGTTGTTATTAGGAAATGAGAGTTACACTGTCACCTAGCTAAGAAATGCAAAGGCTTGCCTGCACCCTGGCGCAGGAGAGGGACAGCGAGTTTCTCCCTGAGGCCCTTCCTCAGAGCATCTGAAATGAACCAAGCTGATTTCAGGCTCTGTCCTTCAGACCTAAAGAGAATACATTTCTGTTGTTTTTTAGCCACCAGGTTTCCATAGTACTTTGATATGGCAGTCCCAAGAAACTAATATAATACCTAACTAATACCTAACAGAGAAATTACTTTGAAAAATGAGGCGTTTTTCAAAGCCAGGTTACAGACACTCTAATGGAAGCCATGTGGCCACAGTATTGCAGCCATATAATTCCCTGAGGTCTGCCAAAGCTCTCACTAACCTCGGAAGAATGGTAAAGTTTATCTGCAGACTGTTTTCTTTGAAAAAAAAAATGAAGGTTTATCTTCAAATAAGTTTACGTGGCCTATTATTTCATAATTCTTGACAGCTGAAAATCAGTTTATGTTCTATGACCTTTTCTAAATGGGGGAGAGTGAGTCACAGAGGACTTTTCTGGGCATAAAAGTTGAGAAAGCACAGAGAGGCCAATGAATGTCCTACGTTAGCAGCTGTCTTTGCCTCCCAACGGATGCCTAAGGAGAAGCTGAAAACATCACGGTGTCTGGTGCCTTGTCAGCCCAAGTGCGTGGTGAAGATCTAGGTTATGAAAAAGAGGGGCCTCTAAGTAAACAAACAAACAAACAAAAAAAGGTAAATTCTAAGCTAAATGAAGTGAAATAGCCTTTTCATAGTGGGACAGCTGAAGGTCTTTGGTGGCATATGTCATACATACTCTTTCTCATCTTTATTTACCTTAGAATTTTTTTGCAGAGGGAATTTCATGAAACTAGTCCTCTATGGACTCACATTGGGGAGTAAGTAGCTGATGCCTCAGTGTGTCCATTTGGATCATTGTGTTTCTTCTTGTCTTCTGTCCGTTTTTGTTGTTCTCTCTTATATTTAATCCTTGCCCCTTTAAAAGTAATCTGTAACTTTTGACCCACAAGCCATTACCCATCTCTGCTGTGTATACTTTAGATTCAAGCAGAAGATGTCCCATCCAATGTTTTTAAAAAAACATCAAGTAGTCTTTTATTCTTGATTCATCAAATCATTACTACCATAATGAAGACATACTGTTATTAATAATAATTAATTAATTAAGACATAATTAAGACATAGTGTTATTATCTTGAGTGATGTAAGAATGCTCCCCTTAAACCCATTCAAATTGTGCTCAAAGTTCAAGGCCCTTTTAATGAGGAAGGAAGTCCAGAAAGTCATCCTTCTTTTTTCTAAAGATCATAGACCATCTTGCTCAACTTAACACCAGGTGATAATCACTTCTGGCTTGTATCAGCCTTGACTTTGTTAAGTTCTTTGAGGATAAGAACCAGGTATTGTATATGTTTTGCATTTCTGTCAGACTAATGTGTTGTCATTAAAAACATTAGTAGGTCCCCCCCTCCCCCGAGACAGAGTCTCACTATGTTACCCTTGGTAGAGTGCTTTGGCATCATAGCTCACAGCAACTTCAAACTCTTGGGCTTAAGCAATTCTCTTGTCTCAGCCTCCCTAGTAGCTGGGACTACAGGTGCCTGCCACAATGCCTGGCTATATATATATATATTTTTATTGCAGTTGTCATTGTCGTTTAGCTGGCCCAGGCTGGGTTCGAACCTGCCAGCCTCGGTGTATGTGGCTGGCACTGTAACCCACTGTGCTACAGGTGCCGAGCCTATTAGTAGGTTTTATCAAGCAGGTCTTAATATAGTTAACTGATCACAAAAATAAAAACAGCATTGCCATCAAGCAAAATAACAATTGAGAGCATTAAAGATTGAGAAATTTCTGTGGCAGTAGATGAATATGAAACAAAATATAGACATATTTTTAATGTCAACCTTATCCCAAGATGATATTTACTATGTCTGTAAAATTTCATTACATGTTTAATTCAAATAAACATATGGCCAATGTTTAGTTTAGTGTAGCTTCCTGTAACCTTCCCTACTCAAGGTTTGTGGTTTTATGTGTTATAAAGTACAGGTAAGGAGAAACAATTTCTGCTGGGCTTTTCTTCTCTTAAAAGATGAGGGTGGAACTTCCTTTTATAGTACTGAATTTTCTGACCATGTAATTTATTAGATTTTTGATGTATTACTCTTATAAATTAATTTAATGTTTTTACAATCATTTATCAAAGTTGATTGTTAAAATTAAATTCTCATATTCCATCGTACTATATATAATAGCATTACCCATTAGCACTCTGTTACACATGTGTTTGAATTTATTATAGCTCGGTCTCAGTGGGTGTTGTTCAATCCTCAGGCCACGGGAAGTGTGACTGTGGCAAGTGCAAATGTGATGAGGGATGGTCTGGAGACGCTTGCCAATACCCAACTAACTGTGACCTGACAAAGAAGAAAAGTAACCAGATGTGTAAGAATTCTCAAGATGTCATCTGCTCTAATGCAGGTAAGAATGACCTGCAGATCCTATGAAAATTCTCACGTGAAATAATTAAATTTTCTTTGTAATAGAAATATGTGAGCATGGAGAAATGTTGAAGGGAGTGAGACTACATTTGAGTATTTTTTTTAGAAGTAAAATTTGGATAAATCAATAGAAGCAAAATTTCATCTTGCTGGGACTGGCAAGTTCGAGACTCCCTAGTTGTTGCAAATCCCTCCTCCTAGCAGGATATGCCCTGGAAACAACACCCCAGCAACACTGTATGAATTGTGAGCCATGATTTTGAATACTGTATTACATCTTTAAAAATGTATGTCTATAAACTGACTTAATTATTTTCTGTTACAGAACAAGGATGCTTTAATACCTTCATATCAAATAGAACCAAATATTTTTAATTGGATAGAGGTTTAAGAAGTAATGGTTACAAAGCTCATTGAAGAATATCGTGACAGCAAGATTTTGTGTTTGAACAATTCACAATTCTTTTTACATTTCACAGAAATCATTTAAAAATATGTCTTAGAAAATTACAGAGATACTTTAAAAATTAATTAGCAAAACCATATAAAATAAAATAGTTGCACTTTGGGATTCAATGATATTTAGCCAGTGTTACTATAATTACTCTTTTAACATTTGGCCTCAGAGTCACGTGGAACCTCAGAGTCAGTTTTCCTCAGCTGTGATTGAACATGAACATCCCGAGGGGAAAGTAGTAAAATGTCAACGCTTGCGTCCTACACCAGAGGTTTCTGCTTTGGGGAGTAGTCTGGACTTTGTGGATTAAACTCAGTGAGGGTGCTTTGCTTAAAGGAATTAGGACCACACCTAGAGAAGTATAAGAAGATCAGTAAGGAACCAAGACAAATGGTCTTAGCAGTCAGGTCACATTCTGGGTTTGTGATGTCCTTCACACTTCCTTTCCTTTCAGGAGGGTTTCTCCACCTCCAAGTTCATGACATTCCCCCTGCAAACACATGCTCTCATGCACATGCACACGCGCAGACACACACCCCCCTTAGCCTCTTTCACTTTGGAAGTCATTCCTTTCAAACTTCTTTCAGTAGTGAGACGTGAATTCTGTTTTGGATTTGAATTGTCTGTTTTTAGATTTATTTATTGTTTGTAAATAAAATCCAGGTATTTTAGAAAAAATAATACGTCATAAACAAAAGGGTTAGTTTAGGAATCCAAAGGGGTTTCAGCATTAAGGAATCTAATCAGATCCTTCACCACACTGGATATCACCAAGGAGAAAATATAATTGTTTCAATAGATAATGAAATATGTTTGATAAAATATAAAATACATTGACACATTTCTAAGATATTTGTACTCTTTTTTGACATTGATACAATCATTTTATTTACTCTATCATTTATAGTCTAATTTTGTTGAGTGACCCAATAGGGGTCTTCACAGTATTCCCCCCCACTTCTTCTTCTTTTTTTTAGAGACAGAGTATCACTCCTCCCCCCCCCCAGATAGTGCTGTGGCATCACAGCTCACAGCAGCCTCCAGCTTTTGGGCTTAGGTGATTCTTTTGCCTCAGCCTCCCAAGTAGCTGGGACTACAGACACCTGCCACAACACCCAGCTATTTTTGTTGTTGTTGTTGTTGCAGTTTGGCTGGGGCTGGGTTTGAACCTGCCACCCTGGGTATATGGGGCCAGTGCCCCACTCACTGAGCCACAGGCACCTCCCCCACTTCTTATAGGATCCAGGCTATGGAAAATGTTGTGTTTAGTCTTTATCTCTCTTTAGCCTCTTAATCTGGAACATCTTCAACAGACGTTAGCTTTTAGCATTAAAACTTTTCAATAAAATTGTCCCAACCCTTTTCAGAAAAATAAAATGTTACTCATGTTGGATTTATCTGATGCCTCTTCATGATTAGATTCATATTATACATTCTTGGGAGAAATAATAGATAGATGATTCTGTGGATTCAAGATGCTCTCTTTGGGAGGACGTGATAACTGTCTGCTCTCATTGGTGAGGTCAGTTTCCATCAGCTGGCCAAGTTGTTGTCTGATATCTCAATTCTGTTATTACTGATTTATGCTTTTCACAAATGAGCAGTGGTCTATGAGGGAACACTTGAAAGCTTTCTATATGTATCCTGTTCCTCATAAAATTACCCTACATTTATCATCCATTGATGACTTCTCTGATCCAGTATTTACAATGATAATTAAAAAATGATGATTTATGAGCTCCAATATTCATTCCATATTTTACCAGTTGGCACTCAATGTTCTACCACAAATGAGAATTCTCTCTCATTTACCAATTATTTGATATTTCATTTACTTAATGATTTATTATCAGTCTGGAAACCCAATTCCTATTATTTCCCTGATTTATTATTCATTTCTGCACATTGGAGCCCCTTCAGCCTAACTTTTGTGTCCTTGTAACATGTCTCCATTGCTCCTGTTTGCTTCATTTTTAGCGTTCTTTACTTTTTTTGCATAACAAAATATTCCAGGGTCTTATGCCTGCCTTGCCACAGCTTTGGAATCTGCCACTTCTCCAAAGATCCTTGATTCCTTTTAGTGAATAATGATATTAGGATAAAAATTGTAAAGCACTGGGGATGTTTACTTCCACTGGAGTGTGTTTACTTCTTGTCTCTTATCTCAGACAGACTAGTATGAAAATGTAAATGGAGGCATTTTATATATATATATATAATATTATATATATTGTTATCTATTGCTATAATATATATTATATATTATTGTTATAATTCATGAATCATTATTATAATTATAATAATTCATGAATTATTGTTTACTCAAATTAACTCTTAAAAATATTATATAATACAATTATAATATATTATATATAATATATAATATATGTATTTTTAAAGAGTTTATTTTATCTTTATTTTTTAAAGAGTTAATTATCGTTATAATTATAATAATTCATGAATTATTATTTACTTAAATAAACTCTTTAAAATATATATAATATGTAATATTATATATACTATATATTATAATTAATATACAATTATATATTATTATATATAATATAATATTATATTATATATGTATTTTTTAAAGAGTTTATTTGAGTAAACAATAATTCATGAATTGGGCAGCTCTAAACCAGAAGAGGTTAAGGGGCTCCAGTGAGAGAATGCTAAAAGATACTTTTATAAGATGAACACAGAAGTAAACCATAGAAAAATATTTGATTGAACAGCTGTAAAGTTGATCTATTCTATAGAAACATCTATAGTTATATAAGTTTATTGATTGCTTCTGATTGCTTGAAACTAAGTTTGGTTTTTCTCTAATATATAGGCATTTATAAGAAGTGGATCAAGTAAGTTTCACTTATTTTTGCAAATCAAACAAGGTTGTGATCACTTATGAAGCCTACTTGGCATTATCTGCTCAAGGATTCATTCTTCAGAGGACTGAGAATTGTAGTCAAATGCTATGTTCATAAGCTACTTGAATTTCTTTTATTTTCTCCCCTTTTAGTGTGGTTATGGTGCTCATTTGAAGTACAGTTGAGATTACTTATTTCAGATTGCTTTCAGTTTTAGTTTTTTAATACTTCCTCATCTTCTTCTATATAATTATAGTATATAATGTGAAGAACAGTAACATGCTTGCAAAGTTAAAACCATGCAAGAATGCATACTGCAAGAATCGTCACTGTCATCATTAAACCTTCCTCCTACTTACCCTCGACTTCATAGGTAACCACCTTGGCTTATTTCTACCTTACCTGTGTATGTTTCTTTATAAAGATTATATGTGTGTGTTACTATTTTTTATTTATTTTCAGTGAAAATGGTAGTACACTATCTATGTTTTTCCGCATTCTGTCTTTGCCACTCAATATTATGTCTCTGGAATTCACTCTGTATCAGTTGACAGAAGTCTTTCTCATTCTTTTTCCAAAAGCACAGTAGTGAATTCCATGTATGTGATATATTTTATTCAACCTCATATGCTTGAGCATTTAGACAATTTCCAATATTTTGAACTTGCAAATTGCAATGCCCAAAATGATCTGGTGCATATGTATTTTTGTATTTTTGGAGATATATCTTCAGGGTAAGTTACCAGAAGTGAGATTCTTGTGCAAAACTTCATACTCAGTATTACATTTAATCTTTTCTTTCTCACTCTCATCTCAGTATCTAAGCTTTTTATGGTTTACTTTGGCAATCTCATTTTCAACTTTTAAAAAATATTTATTTATTCTTGAGACAGAATCTCACTCTGTGATTCCGGGGTTGAGTGCTGTGGCATCATCCTAGCTCACAGCAGCCTCAAACTCCTGAGCTCAGGAGATCCTCCTGCCTTGACTGCCCATGTAGCTGGAACTGCAGGCACCTGCCACTACTTCCGGCTAATTTTTCTATTTGCAGGAGAGATGGGGTCTCACTCTTGCTCAGGCTGGTCTTGAACTCTAGAGTTCAAGAAATCCACCCTCCTCGGCTTCCCAGAGTGCTAGGATTATAGGCGTGACCCACTGCACCTGCCTCACCTTCCTTTTAATACTTACTCCCAGCAGTCTAACTCAGAACTGTTGCCCCCAAATGTGGTTAGCCCAGCATTAGCCCTGGGTTCTCTCTTTCATACCACATTGTGATTTTCCGGGAATGGCTGGGAGCAGAAGGGGAAGAAGAGGTACGTGCAGTGTGGCATGAGGCTGAAGGGCATGATGAGGTAGAACTATTGACTGAAGAGTTCCAGAGACTCACTCAGTGGGGACCCAGACAGGTGAGGCTCAGCATGCACCCCAGAATCCCTGCACAGGGGTGCAGGCTGGTGTACAAGTCTTGTTTGTCATCCTGGAGAGAGTCTGTGATCTTAGGCACTGTGAAAAATCAGAACTGAAATAATCTAGCACAAAGCTGAAGGCCAGTCCCAGAGACTGAGATAGCTGGTACCTGAGAAGGAGTGACAGCGTGACACGGCATGAGCACAGGAGTCTGGCACTGTCGCCTGGGCTTCCGCGTGCCATGTCTTGGAGGCTCAGTTGTGAATTCTGCTGATGGCTGAGACAGGAAGTCTCTGAGCTGCTGTAAACTTCCCATATCAGCCAGGAATGGTTCCGAGGTGCAGATGAGAGTGAGCCTGCCTGTGGGGGACATCAGTGCGCAGCTGCAGAATTCAGAGGCAGAGACTGTTCCTTCCCATCCTTTCTGACAAAAAGAAAAACAAACAAACAAAAAAAATTCCAAAGAACCCCTAAAACGAAAGAAATATTTCTGCATATACAACCCTAGCCAAGTTACTCTCTCCTCCTAAACCATAAAAGGTTCCTGGTCTTCCACCAAATAAAATATAAACTATAATCTGCATTACCATGTTCTGATCATCTCCTATCTACCTTCAACCTCACCTCAAGGCACACTCTTCACTGTACTTTCATTTTCCATCCTTTTTCCTTATCCTGAGTTTTTTTTCTTGACATCAAAAGTCTCTTCTTCATCTCCCCTTGTTGGAATTATATTCATATGCCAGATAAAAACTCAGTATTTCCTTCTTCACTTTGTCTTTCCTCATTCACAAACCCAAACTGAGGTTTAAAATTTCTATATAGCATTTGCCACAGAACAAATGCCTTCTGGTTACATATAGTTTATGTGGCACTAAGTATATAAATGTGTGTGTGCAAAACCAAAGAACACGTGCACAAAGGCATTCGCAACGTATTTGTGGGGAGTGGTATATAAAGTGTACTGATTATCTGTCTCTTCTTCCTGCTCCATGATTTCTTTAATGTTAACCATCTCCTTATTTCCGATAACATCTGGTTCTTTTGACAGTAACCTATTACGTAACAAGACAGTTTCATAACTGGATCCATGAAAGGCAGAATGAATAAATGTGAAAAGAAAAAAGAAGGGCGATAATTAGAGACCAAAATTTAGATGAACCAATAGCATGAACTGTAGCATTCTTTTTTTTTTTTTTTTGTGGTTTTTGGCCGGGGCTGGGCCTGAACCCGCCACCTCCGGCATATGGGACCGGCACCCCACTCCTTGAGCCACAGGCGCTGCCCTGAACTGTAGCATTCTATTTCAAGTAGTAAGAGAATGACAGTAAAAGTCATATTCACAAGAACATTCTTAAGGTGGAAAAACAAGCTCAACTTCTGCAAAATAGCCATTTTTAAGTACCTGTGAGAAAAACTCTTATAGGTAATAGCAAATTGCAAGAGATCTGGGTAATAGAATCATGCAAAAGGTAAGAAAATAAGGACATTGTCTGGGTCCATAAATATAAGGTGAGAAAATATTTGGAAATATGACTAACATACTCCATATCTTAATAGGAGAAGAGAAAAAACCCTAAATTTTTGGAAAGCCTACTATGTACCAGGCCTACTATGTGCTTGGTCCTTATGGAAGTTCTAGGAAGTAAGAGATTATCTGTGGATATGGAATCTGAGAATTAGAGATCAAATTAATGACCTTAAAAATGCATAGCTAGTGAGGACTAAACCCTGGATTCAGCTACACGGCTGCCTTACTCAGAAATCCGTGCTCTGCGGTGCGCCACACACAGAGCGCCAGTATCCAGCAGCTCAAGCCAAGTATCAGAGCTGGTCTGGTCCCTTCTCCTCGTGCACCTCCCACCCCGTCGGGAGCCAGGCGCTGTCCCCTCCTCCAAGAATATCCCCCCCGTGTGTTAGCTTCTCTGTGTGTTCACTGCCACCATCTGTCTCAGCCTCTGTCTTTGTTCCTGCAGATAAATGTAGCAGCCTCTTTACTCATTTCCTTATCACCACGTTTGCTTCATTTCACTTAATTCTCTTCATGACAACCAAAGCAATCTGGTAAGAACCCGTACCTGATCACGTAATCCTTTTGCTGAGCGCTACTCTTTGTCTCCTAATTATTCTTAAGGTTAGAAATCTCTTACATGACCTGTAAGATGTCTGTAAACGACATACACCCTTGTTGCCTTATTTATTTCATACCTTTTCTCGTGTTATTTTGTATACTTCAGTCCTGTTGCTTTTTCCCCTTTTCTGTCCCCTTTTATCACAGAGCCTGTGCTGCTGTCCCTTGCTGGCCGTGAGCCGGTTCACCGTCTCCCCTCTCTTGGCCGTGCTGTTCTGACTTGGCTTTTGCTTCCTCAGAGACTCTGTCTTTGACTCCCGGGTCTCTGTTAGATCCCTGGACTAGGTGCTTCTGCAACACTTTGCACTTCTCTATTTTATCACATTAGTTTTACTTACATAAAACTGTCAGAGGAAGATTATGGCTGGCTTGAACCCCTGTTGGATTTTCAGAATCCTGGGGGGGTTCTGGTGAGTGATAAAGCCTTAATTGATAGATGTTGATTGCTATGATGATCAGTTAAAACCTCAAAAATATTCTTTAGAAAAGAAGCTCCTCAAGTGACTAGTCTACCACTCAACATTATTTAAATGCAATGTTACTTTCAGCTAACTCACTCCTGGGGAAGTAATAAAACCCTGACTTGGATGAGTATGTGGCCTGTGGTAGGATAGATGACTTGAGAACCTCTTTGTCACTCTGAGGTCTTTTGAGAATCTGGCAAGTTTCCAGGACTCTAGACCTAAGAAAACCCAGTCTGGTCCCGTTGTTACAAGGCGGGACACGTATATCAAGACCAGCTAACGCTGACAATGAGAAATTATCTAAAGCACATGAGTTTTCCGTTTATGCATTTGATAACAAATTGTTTCCACCACTATTCATTATATAAATATTATGTCCAAACAATGTGCAAAGTACTGAATAAATACTGGTGAGGAAGATAAACAAGGTTATTTCCCTCACAAAGCCTAGAATTTTCTCCTTTAGTTCACTGCAGACGCAGGTGTAATCGGAAGATAGTCACTGGTTGCATTGGTTGGGTGGACATGTATCAAACAAAGTAGGCTTGTACTTGGAGAGGTCAAATTTACATTCATTAAACTATTAGAGATCAGTAATAATAGCTGTGTGTTATAATTGCTATGCTATAATAATCTCAAGAAAGAATAGCTTGTTCCCTTCCTCATCGTACCCACAGAAATACATAATTAGAATATCAAATTGACTTAAATTGTCTACCCTCTTGAAACAGGATAAAAATTCATTGATGATAATTTATATGCATGTGATGATCTTTTCTTTGTTTTAATGGTTTAGGTACATGTCACTGCGGCAGGTGTCAGTGTGATAATTCAGATGGAAAAGGACTCGTTTATGGTAAATTTTGTGAGTGTGATGATAGAGAATGCATAGATGATGAAACAGAAGAAATATGCGGAGGTATGTATATTGACTCTGCAGAAATTAATTTAGAAGCATTTGTTTTTACTATTTCTTTGTGCTTTCATCTCTGTATAAATCTCTGCTCTAAGTGTACTAATTCAATTGAAACCTATGCTTGTTTGGAAAACACTTCACATAAGGGGAGTTAGACTAAGGCATTAAGAGTGGACTGGTACTTTTTAAATGCAAGACCGAATTGTCCCCAGAGGAGAGCCTTATCATTATGGCAACAGGCCAATTGCATTGCTCTGAAGTAATCCTGGTGGAATGCCACCTTCTCTGCTCAGCTCAGCCGCTTTTATTTGGTCTATTTTCTCCTACTCTTTTAGCTGTATGTTTTAATTTTAGTCTTTTTCCCTTTCTAAACCACATACCTTTAGATAATCTCTTGCCCTACTTGAGACGTTAAAGGCCAACAGGGTTTTTAGCCTAGAGTTTACCTCTTCTCTCCTCACAAACTCCACCCTCCAAAAACATTTTTGGTGACCTTTTCTATATAGCACTGTTACTTCCATTTTTCTGTTGTACCAGTTTTTGTGTGTTTGACAGTGCCAACTGCTGCTGTGAGGGCTTTATGTTATTGTGTTAAGTTTCGTACAATCCCTCTAGGGTAGGAATTATTTTTATGCACAGAGACAGATGTGGAAACTGGGATTTGGAAAAATTAGATAACTTACTCTGGGTCACTGCACAAACCATGGTAGAATTTGGACTTGCGTCTGTCTGACACCAAAGACCGTGTTCCTGCCCCCTCACCACTCAGAACTGAGTCGGCGTCAGGGAGCTTGAGCTCCATGAGAAGAGTCCGTCCTCAACACCAACGTTTTCTTCTTTTTTCCTTACCAACTGCAAGCCCGTGCCCAGAGTTTCAATTTGCAGTCTTCACTAATACTGGAAAAGGAAAGTAGAAAGCAGTGAAAATCACTTTTTTTTAGGTGAATTCATTTCTGAATTTATGTTTCACTCATATCTGACAAGAAACTCATCCTTGGGCATCTGCCCTGCATTTGGAAAGGGTAGTTTTAGAAAAGTATTTCCCTAGAAGAAATGGGGGCAGATCAGGCCAGGAGGAACCAGAGGGCCCTAAAAAAGTGTCACTAGCATATGACAAGCTTGTCCCTTTGATTAGATTTCTGTAGCTTTGATGTCTGCAGTCATCCAGATGCTCTTATTTTAGGCCAACTTGATTCTTTCTCCTCGGTCTTCTAGCTGCACAATACACCACCATAAAACAAACACAAAAATCTTCTATTCATTTTTCCAAGCCAGTAACCTAAGCTCAATGCTACTCAGACAATTCTCTTCTAAAGGGCTCAGTCCAGATCATTAGTTGAATTCACCCATAAATACTATGTTTTTGTCCTCTTGATGTTTCATTTCTAATTATCACAGATTAGGAAATAGGAAGGGAACTTTCTTTGGAGCCATTGTGTTCTGCTAACATACCACCAAAGCAAAGTCTATTTGCATTTATAAATATAAAAAATTAGCTTGAAAGAACAGTGAATGTTTTACTCTCAAAATTTCTACTTATTATTTCCATTTGAGGCTTAAGCAATGTCATGGTGCAAAGTCTGACCAAGGACGCCAGCACTCCAGTAAACACCCTTGGGGGTGACATTGCCTTGGATTATAAATCGTTCCCTGTGTCATTCACACGTAACCAGTCTGTTGAGCGATGATTCCATAGTCCATCAGTGAAGCAATAAAAAAAAAGATTTTCTTGCTTTATCAGTTTACTCAGAGCAAAGAATTGTGTTTATTGTCTGGAATGTGCATCACCGTGAAGCAGGCATTCTGATGGAATTATTCAGATGTGTCTTGTCACAATATTTTCATTTGAGTTATATGGATATCTGATTTAATTTTTCATAGCTGCATACAGGCATAGCTTTATATGACTTTTGTTTTCTTATTTACCTAGAACACAATGATTTCCTTGCAAAGCCTTAATTCAATACTGAATTTTATAAATATTCAAAGAATTTGGGTGTGAGCAATGTATATTTGTGATAATCTATTAATATCACAGTAATCCTTAACATATGTACCCTGAAGTTACAGAAAAAAATAAATTCTCTAGTCTAATAAGTTGACTGATCTTATGAAACCTGACTCCTAGAAAAGGTAATCAGTATACAATCTGGCTTTTTTCCAGCATAGTGTTAGAATTGCTGTCGCTTGTGATATAGCACCAGAAAATATTTCTGCTGCATGTACATGTCAAGATCTTTTTAAGTTAATAAAATGTAGAGATGATATAGTTTTTTAGTGGTAAAATCATTTGATAGCCTTTGCATTTGCTTTAGTAAGCAAATTTAAAACTAAAATTTGATGTAAAGACGCCCATTGTCCCTTAGGCTAAGAAGTTACTCGCCATGGACACCCCGGGTAGACAGAAAGCGTGGCACCTTGTGCTTCGGTCTCCGTCCCTCTCTCCGTCTGTCACTACAGCTCTCTTCCTCTTCATCTCTCTGTCTCTGTCTGCTTGGTGGAAGTCTCCCCTTAGACATGAATACTGTAGGAGACCAAAAAACGCTGTTCTATTTCCTGCTTCTTATGTGAGTTTGACAGGCCCTAGTAATGAAAATATGCTACTCAGAGGAGTCTCACAGTCAGTTTTGCATGGGCCCTCTGGGGATAGGCTAGCAGAGAAAAGAGATGAAAGAACAAAGACTTTAGCCATAAATCTACAAAACTCCTGCAACACAGGAAGAATAGACTAAAAACAAAACAGGAGAAAGGACATACATTCATGTGTAGGTGACACAATTAACTGCAAAGAAGGAAGAGCAAAAGAAGTGAATTTTGGGATTAAGGCATTCCCTGGGGACTTTGGAGGAGGAGTGATACATGTGGGTGGGGAAGGCAATGGTGTGACAGTTAGGAGGGAACACGTCACAGAGAGGCAAGAGCAGAAAGGGGTGACTAGACACACAGTCAGGGTGCCCTTACCTATCATTTATGCCCCCTTGACAGGTGGGATGGAAATTTGATTGCAAGACCAAGGGGCCTTGCCATTTTGTTGGTCAAAAGGATGATTAAACATTTACCAGGCTGAAAATCTCTCTTCCACATGGTGGAACTATAACTGCTTGTGCAACACAGTTGAATGAAAGATGAATATTTCCTCTGGCTCAAAAGAAATATTGTTCGGTCACTCTAATGTATATCCAGATAAATATACACCACTGGTTTCTCAACAGCTGATTTGAAATGAAATATCTGAAATACTGATTTAAGAAATGTCTTTGGAGTGAAGACTTAACATCCATTTGAGTTGGATGCTTCATCGAGATGGAGAAGTAATAGATTTTAACAGTTTCTTTCATGTCATTTCTTTTAAAAATACTTTTATTTCAGTCAGCTCCCTGTCTGGGCAAAGTTAAAGGACATTTTCGTTTGCTTTATTTGCATAATTATGCAGGTATAGGCAGAAGCTTGTGTATGATATTTTGAGGGGAAACTGTATAATTTGATTATTTTAAGCAAGGAATGTGGAGCCGCTATATTATTTCAAAAGGCAAAAAACGATCACAAAGAGGTAGAAAGTTAATTCTGCTTTTCAAAGTTGCTTTTTTTCCTCACTGTGTAAAATTCATTTTGGGTAAAGGCCACGGGAAGTGTTACTGTGGAAACTGTTACTGCGAGGCTGGTTGGCATGGAGATAAATGCGAATTCCAGTGCGATATCACCCCCTGGGAAAGCAAGCGAGGCTGCACAGCTCCAGATGGCCAGATCTGCAGTAACAGAGGTGTGTCACTCAAACACGCTGCCACGGGCTGGGGAGGACAACAAAGCTCTTCACTCTTAACACTCTTCTCTATTTCCTTTGGTGTGGGAGGAAGTCATCTTTTATTGTCATTTACTTTGACATAAATCAACATTTACATAAAACAATCAACAATCTTATCTGTCATTATTTTTTTTAATTTGTGAGTAGAAAACAAAAAGGTAAGAAAGTTCTGTCATGCTTTAAGCTTCACTGAAAAAATAGTTAACACAGGGGCTGTAGTGTCTTTGGCAGCCATCCAGAAATAGTCCGTACAGCTAAAAGGCAATTCTTGTAGATACTTCTGTTAAATGTCTCTTGACTAACAGAACCATCTACAGCATGAGCATCGAATTATCCAGACAGCATTCAGAAAACCCTCTTGTCTTAATTATGAGCAAATTGAAGTCTTGGTTGAAATGCAGAATTGGCGTAGATTAATTTAACTTCTATATGCAAAAATAAAAATATGATATTGAACACAATACCTGTAGAAACTGTATATCAAATGCCCCTATGAAATTTAGGCAGACCTTACACAGGAATTTAGAAAATACAGGGTGGCCATGAAGTTCATGTGCCGTTTAAAATAGTGTGCAACTTAAAATTACACATGAACTTTATGGACACCCTATATATATTATATTTCTAAAATATAAAGCTAGTTGATTATTGATATGAAGCCCAATAGTTTAAACCAGGCGTTCTCAAACTGCGGCCCACGGGCCACATGAAGCGGTGTGAATCGTATTTCTTCCTGTTTTGTTTTTTCTTCAAAATAAGATATGTGCAGTGTGCATAGGAATTTGTTCATAGTTTTTTTTTTAAACTATAGTTCAGCCCTCCAGCGGTCTGAGGGACAGTGAATTGGCCCCCTGTTTAAAAAGTTTGAGGATGCCTGGTTTAAACACTTTGGAAGAATCCTTGAAAACACTGTAATTTTTGTAATTTTTGCTTTGGCTGCTGTAGTGATAGATAAAAGATAGCCACACTGGATTTTTCATAGCATACTTGATGACATAAATAAGTGGCTATGTTTTTATAAAACTATAAAAATATAGATAGATAGAAAGCTACTTTTTTCATTTCTACAAAGGTATGTTGCATTGTAATAGACAATGCTCACACATTGCCTTTTAGGAACTGGCATACAAGTTCAGGAACTGGCTGACAGCTCTTTACACGGACAAAAAAGAAAGCAAAAGGCCTGAACTTGGAACAAAAGCTGTCAAGGTTTCTTTTATGTGGCTAGGTCTTACTCTGTATCATATGAATTCACTTTTCTTTTTTTTTGCAGTTTTCAGTCGGGGCTGGGTTTGAACCCACCACCTCCGGCATATGGGGTCACTGCCCTACTCCTTTGAGCCACAGGCACCACCCCTCACTTTGTTCTTTTAATCTGTAAGGACATATTTTCTCCTTGAGTCCTTTCATTCAGTAGGGTTCACAGTCTCCCTCTATCTGTGTGAAGGTTGAACTGGGCTCGGATTTGGAGATCTGGCAGAAGCAGGTGGGACGTGGCTTGCCTGTGAGAGGCTCATTGTTCTGAGATCCAGGGGACACGATGGTAGGACCCCACTGATGATGCCCACCACTGAATTGAGTCCCTCAGGAAGTAGCCCTCCAATAGACCCTGGAACTGTTTTGTATCATGGCCTCTCTAGGGAGCAGACAGGACACTGGTTTCTGCACGTACACCTCCTAATTTTCCGTTCTTGTTCATCTTTGGGGTTGCAGACATAACCAGCTGTCATAGAATAAATGTCCTCTGTTGCCCACGTGGTTCATTCATAGTTTCACATGGGACCACTTGCCACATGCCTGAGAAGCCACTGCTTCATCAGCTTGGCATGGCAGGCGGTCCCCGCCCCCTCCTCCAGCATATCTATGCTGGCATGCATCGATGCATATCCATCATTTAAAATCTAGACTCTATGGCATTGTATAAAGAAGGCTAAAAAAAGATTCATATTCTCTTTTTTTAATTTTTGATATTATTTTTTATTAAATCATAACTTTGTATGTTGATGCATTTATGGGGTTCAGTGTACTGCTTCGATATACAATGTGAAATGCTTACATTGAACTAAATAACACATCCATCACAATTATACTCATTTCTTACTAGTTTTAAAATATACCATTGCATCATGCACATTAGGTGAGGTCCCCCTCCCATATCACCCTTCCCCTTCCCTCTCTCTCCTCTTCCCTTCCATTTTCTGGACTATAGTTATGTTTTGCCATTCATATGGGTGTATAGGTGATTATGTATTGATTTCATAGTAGTATTGAGTACACTGGATACTTCTTTTTCCATTCTTGACATACTTTACTGGAATATGTTCTAGCTCCATCCAGGTAAACATAAAAGATGTGAAGTATCCATCTTTATATGGCTGCGTAGTATTCCATGGTGTGCATATACCACAATTTGTTAATATCATTCATGGGTCGATGGGCACTTGGGCTGCTTCTGTGTCTTGGCAATTATGAATTGGGCTGCAAGAAACATTCTGGCGCAAATGTTTTTGTTGCAAAGTAATTTTTGATCATCTGGGTATATACCTAGTAGAAGAATTGCAGGATCAAACAGTAGGTCTACTTTTAGTTCCTTAAATGTTCTCCAAACTTCTTTCCAAAAAGGTCATATTAGCTTGCATTCCCACCAGCATTCCCTTCTCCCTGCATCCATGCCAGCATCTGTAGTTTGGGGATTTTGTGATGTAGGCTAATCTTACTGGAGTTAGATGATACCTCAGAGTAGTTTTGATTTGCATTTCTCTGATGATTAAGGATGATGAGCATTTTTTCATGTGTTTGTAGGGCATGCGCCTGTCTTCATAAGAGGTTTCTGTTCAAGTCTCTTGCCCACATAGAAATGGGTTATTTGTTCTTTTATTATTGATTAGTTTGAGTTCTCTGTTATCAGATCTTTATTGGAAGCATAACTTGCAAAAATCTTTTCCCATTCTGAAGGTTGTCTGTTTGCTTTACTTACTGTGCTCTTGGCTGTGCAAAAGCTTTTTAGTTTGATCAGATCCCAGTAATGTAGTTTTGGTGTTGCTTCAATTGCCCGGGGTTGGGGGAGGCGTGGGGTCCTCCTCATAAAATATTCTTCCAGGCCAATTTCTTCAAGTGTTTTCCCTGCACTCTCTTCTAGTATTTTTATAGTTTATGTCTTAATTTTAAATTTTTTATCCAGTGAGAATCAATTTTTGTTAATGGTGAAAGGTGGGGATCCAGTTTCAGTCTTCTGCAGGTCACCAGCCAGTTCACCCAGCACCATTTGTTAAATAGGGAGTCTTTCCCCTGCTGAATATTTTGATGATATTCAAAAATGATGATAAGTAGCTGGGTTCATCTCTTGGTTCTCTGTTGTGTTCCATAAATCTACCGCTCTGTTTTTGTGCCAGTACCATGCTGTTTTAATCACTATAGATTTATGGTATAGCCTGAAGTCTGGAAACGTGATACTTCCTGATTTGTTCTTATTTCTGAGTAATGTATTTGCTATTCAAGTTTTTTTCTGATTCCATATAAAATGAAGTACTATTTTTTTCAAGTTATTTAAAGTATGATTGCATTAAATTTGTAGATTGCTTTGAGTAGTATGGACATTTTAACAATGTTGATTCTTCCCAGCCATGAGCATGGTATATTTTTCCGTTTGTTAACATCTTCAGCTATTTTTTTTCTCAGAGTTTCATAGTTCTTTTTATAGAGGTCTTTTACCTCCTTTGTTAGGTAAATTCCCAGATATTTCATCTTCTTTGGCACGATTGTAAAAGGAATAGAGTCCTTGAGTATATTTTCAGCTTGACTATTGTTGGTGTATATAAAAGCTACTGACTTGTAAGTATTGCTTTTGTATCCTGACATGCTGCTGTATTCCTTGATCACTTCTAAGAGTTTTGAAGTTGAGTCCCTGGGATTTTCCAGGTATACGATCATATCATCAGCAAAGTATGAGAGTTTGATCTCCTCTGACCCTATTTGGATACCCTAGATCTCCTTCTCTTGCCTGATTGAGATGGCTAAGACTTCCATTACAATGTTAAAAAGCAGTGTAGACAATGGGCAACCTTGCCTGGTTCCTGATCTGAGTGGAAATGATTTCGATTTAACTCCATTCATATACGATATTGGCTATGGGTTTGTTGTAGATGGCCTCTATCAGTTTAATAAATGTCCCTGCTATGCCTATTTTCTGAAGTGTTCTGATCATGAAAGGATGCTGGATATTATCAAAGGCTTTTTCCTGTGTCAGTTGAGAGAATCAATATGGTCTTTATTTTTTATTTTATTGATGTGATGTATTATATTTATTTATAGATTTGTATATGTTGAACCAACCCTGTAACCCTAGAATAAAAGCAACTTGATCATGGTTTATAATTTTTTGATGAGTTGTTGAATTGTCTTTGCTAAGATCTTATTGAATATTTTTGCATGGCTATTCATTAATGATATTGGTCTATAATTTTCTTTCCTTGTTGGATCCTTTCCTGGTTTGGGGATCAGGGTGATATTTGCTTCATAGAATGTGTTGGGAAGTATTCCTTCTTTTTATATGCTTTGGAAAAGGTTGTATGATGTAGGTACTAGTTCCTCTGGAAAGGTTTGATAGAATTTGGATGTGAAGCCATCTGGTCCCACTTTTCTTTTTTGGGAGATTTCATATTATTGATGCTATTGGATTGATATAGCTCTATTCAAGATTTCTAATTCTTTCCGGTTGAGTTTAGGAAGGTGGCATGCTTCCAGGTATTGGTCCATTTCCTTCAGATTTTCATATTTATGAGAATAGAGATTATTGTGGTAATCATTGAGGATTTTTTGAATTTATGAAGTATCTGTTGTTATTTTTCCTTTATTGTTTCTGATAGACAGTATTATAGACTTTACTTTTCTATTTATGGTTAGGTTGGCCAAAGGTTTATCAATTTTGTTAATCTTTTCAAAATACCAACTTTTTGTTTCATTGATCTTCTGAATGATTCTTTTGTTTTCAATTTCATTTAATTCTGCCTAATTTTGGTTATTTTTTTCTTGTGCTGGGTTTGCAGTTGGAATGTTCTTCATTTTCCAATTGCTTGAGATAATCCATTAAACTGTTGGCTTCCTATCTTTCTGTTTTCTTGATGAAGTCTTCCAAAGCTATAAATTTCTCTATTAGGACTTCCTTTGCAGTATCCCACAGGTTTTGATAATTTGGGTCTTCATTATCATTTTTTTTTTCAAAAATTTGGTAATTTCCTTTTTAATCTCATCTTTGACCCAGCTACCATTCAGCCTAAGATTATTTAGTTTCCATGACTTTGTTTGAGTATGAAGATTCCTGTTGCTATTGAGTTCAACTTTTATTCCATGGTAGTCTGAGAAGATACAAAGAATAATTTCTATACTTTTAAATTTGCTGAGGTTAGACTTGTGTCCTAGGATATGATCTGTTTTAGAGGATGACCCATGGGCTGATGAGAAGAATGTATATTCAGTTTTTTTAGGGTGAAATGTTCTGTAGAGGTCTGTAAAGTCCTTTTTTTCTAGGGTCAGGTTTAAGTCTAACATTTCTTTGTTTTGTTTCTTCTTGGAGAATCTATTCAAAACTGTCAAAGGGGGTGTTAAAATCTCCAAGTGTTATAGTGCAGGAAGATATCAAGTTGTTCACATGCATTAGGGTCTGCTTTATGAATTGAGGAGCATTCTGGTAGGGTGCATAAATGTTAATTATTGAAATCTCTTCATGTTGGGTGTTTCCCTTTACAAATATGTAGTGACCTTCCTTATCTTTCTTTATCTTTGTTGCTTTAAAGCCAATTGTATCTGCTACTAAAATTGCAACCCCTGCTTTTTTCTGGTTTCCATTTGTGTGTATTATACAAGTCCATCCCTTCACCCTGAGTCTATTTTTATCCTTTAAGGTAAGGTGAGATTCTTGTATACAGCACATATCTGGTTTGAGTTTATGTATCCAGTCAGCCAGCCTGTTTCTCTTTAGAGGACAATTTAAACCACTCACATTAATTGAGAGAATTGATAAGCCTGGTTGTGTTTTGGGTGTCATGATTTTTGGATCTCCAGTAGACATTTTTAAACCTTTCATCACTGTGGAAGTTGGGTTTTGTTCAAAAATTTCTGGGTGAGTTTCCTTTGGAGGTAGAGCATTGAGCTTGTCATCATAGAGGATAGGTCTGAGAATATACTGGAGAGCTGGTTTAGTTATGGCAAATTTCTTCAACATGTCTATGTCATTAAAGTATTTGATTTCTCCATTGCAAATGAAACTGAGTTTAGCTGGATAAAGGATCCTAGGCTGGAAGTTGTTTTGTTCTAGGAGATTGAAGGTTGATGACCATCTTCTTCTGGCTTGAAAGTTTTTGGCTGAGAGATCTGCAGTCATTCTGATACTTTTCCCTTTATAGGTGATGCTTTTGTTATGTCTGGCTGCTTGCAGAATTTTCTCCTTTGTCTTGACCTTTGCAAATTTAGTCACAATGTGTCCAGGAGATGCTTTATTTGGATTGAGTCTTGCTGGGGTTCTGAAATTATCTGCTATCTGAAGTTCTGTATCTCTTGCAATGCTTGGGAAATTCTCCTCCAAAATCTTTTGGAGTAGAGCGTCTGTACCTTTAGGACCACCCTCTTCTCCTTTGGGAATTCCTATAAGAAAAATGCTTGATCTTTTGGTGTGATCCCACAACTCTCTCAGGGAATGAGATCTCTGGATGAACTCTCTCAGGATCAGTTTTTGTTCTCTATTTGTCTACCTCTTTGAGTGTTTTGAAATGTTCAAAAGCCGTGTATTCAATTTCAGAGATCCTTTCTTTGGCCTGGTCAACTCTATTACTGAGGGATTCTACTGAATTTTGGAGCTCCTCAACTAACTTTTCGTTTCCTTGAGCTCTGTTATCTCTTTTCTCATTACGTCCATATCTTTGGTGACTTGGGCTTTGAATTCATAATTTCTTTAGACAACTTTAGAACTACTCTTTGGAATTCAATTTCTATCTTTTGTTCCATTCTATTTCTCTTATTTGCAATCCATATTCTGAATTTGATTTCTGACATTGCTGCCATTTGTCTATGCGTGGCATCTTCAGTTGTATCTCCTTTGTCATTTCTTGGGGGTGGGGGGTTGATCTATTCTGATTATTCATGTTGCCAGAGTTCTTCTGTTGGGTCCACACCATGTTTATTTCCCACCATTTGGTCCGTCTTTCCCCAAATTCTTACAAAATTTATGTCCTAGTTTACAAAATGTTAGTGCACGTTATTTTAGTGTTTGCTATTTTTCTTTTGTTAGCTTTCTTTTTTGTCAAATAGATTGTAAGCTTCTTGAAGGGAAGTATTATATCTTAAATAAATTGATTCAATATTATCTTCAAGAGAAACTATCACATGCTAATGACACATCCCACGATCTCACATAATTATAGAAATAGATAATAATATTTTTATTTATTAAGGAACTTCTACTGTCAACATTGGTATATTTCCTTTTTAGAATATTTTTATCTAAAGAAATATGTTTTCCAAATATAAGGTAAACACTAAGAAAAAATGCATAAATAAATACATAAATATATGAGATACTTTATTTTATGGTTTTTCTTGACTGTGTCCTCATGAAATTTTTATTTCCATCTAGGGACTTGTATATGTGGTGAATGTTCTTGCCATGATGTTGATCCAACTGGGGACTGGGGAGACATTCACGGGGACACCTGTGAATGTGACGAAAGGGACTGTAGAGATGTCTATGACCGATATTCTGATGATTTCTGTTCAGGTAAGTAAGGATCATCCCAATTTCTATTTTTAAATAAAAAATAATTCATTTCCCCATTTCCGAGATTCACTCTGATTCTCATGGGTACTATATGGGAAACTAAATGTGCATCTCAAATGCATTCCAAAGCATTTGCAGTGTTTCTGCTGGGAACCTAGAAAACTTCCAGAGAGTTCATAGATTTGGCAGATGAGATAGTACCCACCCTTTTAAAATTAGCCTAATTGTCACCCAGGAGAACCATTAGCCCCAGATATCTACTCAGCTCAAACTGCAAACCCTGCAAACCTGACAACTGTAAATAGGACTGTTGCGATGAGGATAGCCATATTAATATTTTACCAAGCTTAGGGACATGCAGTTCTGAGGGATATTTTTATGCACTAATTCTGTGATAGGATTTACAGTAAAGTTATATTGCCATGCAATCTAGAATTGGATCACATTTAGTGGATTTAAGAATTTTATGCCATAAATATTTATGGAGCAGACACTATCTTTTTGGGTCTGGGTGTCTGAGTTGTGGGTTCCACCACATGATCTTTGACTTTATAGAGCTCACAATCTAAATGCAGAGAAAAAAATGCATCTGGCCAGAGTATCTAATGGTGCAAAGAAAAAGAAAGCAGTCAGAGATTTATCTAATAGATAAATTTGACACCAAAAAGGTGTCATTTCCTAGAAATTGAAGTATGGATTTTCAATTCAGATAAATTGGACAATCCAGAAGGTAGAAACATATGCGTTTATGTCTCCTTAAACTTCTCTGCTTGATGGGCGCCTGTAGACTGAAAACTCTTCTGGTCGCTCCCAGAAGTTTGCCAGCTAAGGGAGATAAAAGAGCTGCCCTATTTCATTATGACTGTGTGACTTCAAAGGCTTCTCCAGGCTGGCAGAGGGAAGCCTGCTGCTAAACTCCCCAGTGCAGAAGGGTTTCCCTCCTCTGATAATCTCTAATGCTCAGGAGGATTTCCCAAACATTTCAGGAACACCACTCTCCTAAGGCAATGATTCCATTATTCATTATATATGTCAGTGTTCTTCATCATTATCATTCTCAACACACTGGTAATAAAACAGCTAACAGATCCCGAGTGGCTTCTGTGTGCCAGGCAGACATTGAGAGTGTTGGGGGATGGGCCCGTTTGACATCTCAGTTAGAGAGTGGTGGCTTTTCACAGGGGTGGGATGTTGGCTCATGTGTTTCAGGATGTACTGGGTCACAATGTATGTGGGGTTTTGCCCTAAAATGTAGGCTTGCAGGAAGAGAAAGATAAGAGCATCCCAGGCAGAAGGAATGGAGGAGTAGGGTCTGTGCATGGGATCAGAATCAGTTTGAAATTACCAGAAGGTGCCAGGAAGGACAGACATGGTGAAGCTAGTGAGAAATAAGAACTGGAGGCTGGGGGACTTTGTACCTTGCCACAGACACAGGCTTCATTTCAAAAGCAATGGGTGGGGAGCTGGTGATGGTTTTAAACAGGAGAGTGCTGTAGTTGCCAGACTTTCAGTCTGGATGTCTGGGAAAATGTTGGTGCCATTACTAAAATGGGAAATATAGAAGAAAGTTGTCAAATTTGTTTCTAGACATCAAGCACCAAGGACCAAAGGCAAGCCAATGGTGAATATGTGATTCTGAGAGTCAGGGCTAAGCAAGAGAACTGAGGGTGGGAGCATGGAGCTGGTAGTTAAAACTGCCCTAGGGTTCAGGGTGTGCCGTTTCAGAATGTCCTCTTCAGACTGTGAGATAAACATGGATTGACACAATTTAGAAAAGGGAAATAAAGGATATATATAAAACAGGCTATGTGTAAAAGTTGTGCACTTGCGACATGCTGGGGCGATGCCTTTTTCACCTCCACGGATATATTCCTCCTCATTAAATCCAAGATGCCAGTCTTGATTCTGATTTTCAGGTTATTTGGTGTTGAAAAATTCAAAATTACTGTATTATTATGAAAATTCAGGGTCCTTTAAGCCAGTCCACCTCACTTTGAGGGAGTGGGGCTGTGAGAGAAAGAGAGGTAATGACACTTGAGTTGACCCTTCAGCCCTTTCATGAGCCCCCAGTTCCTGCTGTGTGTCCTTGAGGCTCAGTGGCCCCTCTGTAGATTGAGCAGGTGAAATGTCATTAAGGAGGTCTCTCTGGAGTAATTCCACTCCACCCATTTCCCCCTCTCTCTTATGTCCTATTTTCCTCTTCCTGACGTTTTCCCTTCCTCCCTGTCCTGTGAGTCTCCATGCTGTGTACATAGATGGGTGGGGTGACAAGAAGTGAGGATTGGGCAGTCAGCCTGGGTTTGAGTAATACCATGTCAGTCTGTACTTGTGAATTTATGATTCCATGGTTGAAGTGCATCAAATGTGGCCAGTGATCTATAGCTTGGCTTCCACCCTTATGATGAGGAATTTAGGCAAGAGCATCACATTCACAGAGCCTCGATTCTCTCACACCTTGTTCTGTTCTATTTTTCACACTAACTCAGGGAGGGAGGCACTATTCTCTACATTTTTAACAGAAATTAAAAGATTCAGAGAAATTAAGTAACTTGACAAAGTTCACACTGCCATTCAGTGTCATCTGAAAACACATATAGCCTCAGTACTCATGTAATTTACTTTTAGGTGATACAAATAACATTCTTTGAATTTACTTTATTTTGGTGAGGAAGAACTGTCCTCTGAATGCTCAACTATCTTATAAAACTAAGCTTCTTTGAACATCATTATAAGATGAGGCAGACATCTATCTACATCATTTCCTCATTCTTAATAGATGTGTAGAATTCTATCTCCTGTGCTGTATTGTGTGTTGAGAGTTATTAGTCTTCACAGTTTTTCCCAATATCAGTCTAACTTGCACCATAAGAAGGGTGCCATGCAGTTGATTTTTGAGAATTTTAGTGCCTTTGTGTTGTAAGACAGAAGCACCAGCTGCATCAATACGATCCAGTCCTTCCAGCACTGCTAGATGCTCCGATGGAATCGTTTTATTTTTAGCTCCCATTCTCACTATGCTGGGACTAGGGGTCTTGTTTAAGTTCAAGGGAAGTCTCTGGCTGAATTAGTTGAAGTTGGCTCTTTTAATTGTCATTCTCATTTTGTTTGTTCATTCCCAACCCATCCACTCACCTAGTCAATATGCACTCAAGTCTAAATATTTTATGCCTGTTACATCATGTGTCCCAGGGGTATCAATATGTTGAAGCACAGTCTCTGCCCTCTAATAAGTCACTTATTTATTATTTCATTGCAGTTTTTTGTTATTCTACACAGTGTGTGTGTTCCTTTGTACATACACATGCATGACTTATACACACACACACACATCCCTCAAAGACGATACTATTGGAAAAAAATTTGAATGTGATTGCAATAACCAGGGCCTGATTAGCCATCCTGCAGTACTGACTGTTCTGTTTGCTGTGCACAATTTACTTCCTGATCCTCAAATAACTCCTTTATTCCTTCTGGCTGCTTCCCGCTATGGTCTATTTCCCCAAATCCCGTAATTGGAAAAATATGCCAGAGTATGACCTTAAACTTTAACTTTTTGCTGCCTATGAGAATGATGAAAACATAAGGAGAATCTTGGCTTAGAGTTACCTTTTTTGGAAAATGAAATAATTAAACTATATACTATGTGGGGCAATCTGTCTTTGTGGGTTGCCAGTGCAATAAAGAATGAAACTGAAGGAAATGATTAAGCATATCCAGTTTACATCATCTTAAAAAGGAAGATCAATATATTGAATGGATTTTTTAAAATCACAATGACTAGTTACATCTAATTTATTCCCCAAAGCTTTTGTCTATTGATGGACTTCATATTACTTTGTAAACAGCTACTTGTAAACATTAGACTGAATGCATGGGCCTTTTTTGATCATTGATAAAGAAAGAAATATACTCTATAGGGCAGTGCCTGTGGCTCAAGGAGTAGGGCACTGGCCCCATATACTGGGGGTGGCAGGTTCGAGCCCGGCCCCGGCCAGAACTGCAAAAAAAAAAAAAAAAGAAATATACTCTATAACTAAAGAGTAGGAATGAGTGTCTGTAATAGACAACAGCTGCATTAGTTCTAGACTGATATTTTCTAGAATTTGGATAGCTTAACCCCAAAGAGCACAACCCCAAAGATGTCACAAAAAATGAGTTGTGGTGACAATACCCTTTTCTACCATAGCCTAGGAGCCTTTATAGCTCCTCCCTTCTCCACATGGTCCTGATGCTTCCATAGCTGCTCCTGCAAAACCTTCCTGTTCATGTGATGCAGAGCGGGTTGTGGTTGTTCTAGTAGATTATACAACACGGAGCAATGTAGTGTTCTTACACTGTATGTGCCTGTGTGTGTGTTAAAGAATATATATAGGTCTTTGGAGACCAGTTCTCTTATTTGAATTCTTCTGCTATTTGATATGGGGAATAAACAACAACATTCTGTATGTTCTCTACCCATCCATCTTCTGCCTACCCAGTTTAAAGGAATAATTGTTAGATGCAATGAAATGAACTCCTGCAGGTTTAGCATACACATAAATTTGACAAGCTAGCATGGAAACATTGCATTTGAGATCCAGGTGGTAAGTTTTTCCCTTTCCAGTTCTTCCATTTGATAGATAAAGTGAATGGATAGCTACAGATGTGCTGCTACCTTTCCAGGTGTCTAGATCAGGACATATGTCTGCTAATTTCTTCTCTTGTGGAATTTTTCTATTTGAAACCCATTACACTGCCATAAAGGGTTTTCATGCTAAAGAGATCTTATTTCTAAACTTCTCTTTATCAAAATCAAACATTGTAATCTTCTTGACTTTAGTTCTACCAAATGATGTGTTCTTTCCCTGTTTGGCCCAAACTTCTGTGCTGGAATTGAGAAGTTGTAACTCCAGAAGAAAACTCACAAGTTTTATTTTTTTATTTCCTATCTTCTCTGAAATGCTCAATATCTACTCCCGAATCTGGTATCAATACCTTGCATTTCAAAGTGATCTCCTAACTCTACTGATTAAATAACCTAAAATATTTTATAAGAAATGAGGAAATGAATAGTTTCACTTAAAGTGGGACCTCTGAGATTCTGGAATTTATTGTGACAGCAAGTGACTGAGTCGAGAGATGTAGGGTATCATTTTCATTACTCAGAAAGCAGAAGTTACGTTTATGTTTTAAACTTCTGTTGATTCATCTCTGATAAAGGTTTACATTAGGCAACAGCATTGTCAATACTATTTTTCATTATAGTAGAGGATAATTATAGCATATTATCTTTAGTCATTGCTTTTACATTTGCTTCTGCTATGATCTTCACTGGGATATTGATTTAGGAAATCCTACTTTCTCCAAACTTTACTTTCTCCAAACTTTAAATCCTACTTTCTCCAAACAGTAAAGCCTTCAAAAACACCCTATGCCACTGTTTCGTCATTTTCACCGTCCACCATAATATTCACTGAAACTTCAGAAATTTCATTCATTATCAATGTCTGACTTAATTTCACTCATATTTGAAGACCCCTTCTTCCATCAGCTTGAACTTCATCAGTTGATACTAAATCTTGATGGCAAAGTATAGAAGACAGATAGGTGGATGTTTTAGGAAGAGAGTAGCCATCCTGAACTGAACAATACTCTCCCACTTTGATACCTTTGAATTTAGGGGTTAAGCATTTCACCCTGCAGCCAATCACAGCAAGGGCACTGCCTTATAGAGTCATCCCAGTTGACTGCAGGTGAGTTTTGATTACGTAAGGCCAGGGCTGAGCTACAAGGTCAAAGTGGAAAGCCAAGGAAGGCAGGGGTTATCACATGCATGGCAAAGTGAAGACACATTGTATATGTTCTTCCCAACTTTGCTCAGAGTTGATGATGCTTGGAGGTGAAGCCTGGATTTACAGGAATAATCCAGGAGAATGCTCATGAGGCTGCATTAAGTGCATAGGAAATAGCATCGTAAGATCCTAGAGGCTCTATTTTCCTCCTTGTGTTTATGCAGAGCACAAAAATAACAATGGAATGTACGAACAGGGCAGCAATAATAGCATTAAGCTAAGGAAAAAGTTCAGAGGGTTAAAAGCTGCCCAAACAAAATAATGATAATAAAAAACCCTGAGAAAAATGAATATGGGAGCATGAAGGTTGAAGATGGCCAGGGAGTTCTTCTTCTGGGTTTAGAGTATCTGTATTTTAAAAAAATTTTATTGGATTTCCTTTGATGTTAATTGGGTCAGATTCTAACTCTAAAAATCTCTTTTTAATAACATCTGACATTAGGATTTGTTTTATTCCATCACAACTTGTTTTTCTTTTAATGTTAACTTGTAAATGATTGTCAGATAGAAAATAGTGTCAAATTTACACATGTGTTTCACCTATACAACTTGAGAACTTTCTTCCCCTGGGCATTGCTCTCCCTACGCACCAGCATTTGCTCCCAAGGTTTCTGTCCCATCTTTCGCCCAGGGGTGGGAAGCTTCATGTGAAGCCTGCGTCACCACATGTGGATTCAGGTGGGTCGGAGCAGCAGGTGGCTTTCTCTTGAGGGAGTTCTTTGTATCCACACTTGGGGGATGTTTTGTTCTACCTTTTACAACTATTTTAAACTTTAAGTAAGAGAAGCTTTTTTCCTCCATCCATCTGTTTTTCAGCTCTATTGTTAAAGTGTCAACTAGTCTTTCACAAATGGCAGCCATGTTCTGTGCTTGGCAGACCTCACTGTCCCTGAGATGAAACCACTTGTCTTTACAGATTTCAAAGGCATTGACTCCGATAAAGCATCAGAATTGGTTGGAACGTAAATGTTAAAGCTTTGTGTATTAAAACCTGGTATTTATATATGCATTTACAATGTAGGTATGTTTGTTCTAATTTACATGAAAGTTGGGAAGACGGATAGGAACTTCTTAGGCTGGGACAGCTAGATAGCAATAGCCAAGGAATCCAACAATCTCTGAAATGCAGTTGTTAATAAGCATAAACTATTATAAGGAAAATGTTCATATTGGAAGGCCTAAATGATCACATTAACAATCACATATTTATTAATAATTACAATTTTTTACCTTTGAAATGATGAGTGCTGAGGCAGAAGATTAATGATGACAGCAATTTGTGGGTTTTTTTTTTTTTCAGTTTGTTGAATGATTCTCTTACATAGCAGGTTCTCAATAAATGATCATTGGATTGAATTTAGTGTTAAATGAGAAATTTGGATTCAGTGATCCCTAATATCTCATCACACTTTGACCTATTATTTTGTGATTATCTCCGTAAAGGACCAGGTTGGGCCAGGCATGGTGGCTTATGCCTGTAATCCTTGTACTTTGGGAGGCTGAAGTAGGAGGTCTACTTTAGCCCACGAGTTGGAGGCTAGCCTGGGCAATATGACAAGATCTTATCTCTCAAAAAAATAAAAGACAAATCCAAATTAGCCTGACATTGGCCTGTACTTGTAGTATCAGCTGCTTGGGAGGCTGAGGCAAGAGGATTGCTGAAACCCAGGAGTTTGAGGCTGCAATGAGCTATGATAATGCCTTTGTACTCCAGACTGGATGACAAAGTGAGACCCTGTCTCCCTGACTTAAACAAACAAAGATCCCAGGTAGTGAAAAGTTTCTGCAAATATGTATTGTCCAAATTATTCAAACTCAGCAGATGGATCCACAAACCTCAGGGCCCAGACTTCACTGAAGGTCAGTTTCCATATTGCCTGTTATACTTTCATATCTGCCTACAAAGACAAAATAGCATGAGTTTTCCTGCATTAGTATTGTGCCTTATAAAATTTTTAAAGGTGTAATTCTACTTCTGTTAAAATTCTTCATGTGTTTGTGCAGTAATTATAGAAATATGCTTTGTTCTGCATCTGTAATGATGAGCATATTCAAGTTTATTAGGAATTAAGAAAAGCTCAGTTGAAATTATTCTTTCCTTTTCTTGGCTAAGTATATGGGCTCAAATGAATAAAAACAAGAGTATCTCATTTTTACATAGCATTTTAAAATGAATAATATACTTCCCAATAATTACAGATAGAAAATGTATTATTGTTATGTTTAAAAATGAAACAAACTGAAAGAGGTTGTCATTTAATCAGCCCCACTTTGTTGATAGCATAACCAGGATTGGAAACTACTCTTATATTAATGAGAGGCTATTTTTGCCTTCGCATGCCAACTGTTCGTCATGGTTCTTCACAATATCTGTATTCATGTGTCAAGGAAGGTAATGTCTTTCCTGATCCCTTTTGTATATACTATATTGGTCTTCAATAATTGTAAACTCCATGTAGATTACTAGTTATAGGCTAAGGGTTTCTAGGTTGAGCAGGTGGAACATTCTAAAAAGTGAGTGAAAATAAAGTGTGGATACTCCAGAATATAAGATCCTGCTTCAATGAAATATCCCAAAAGGAAATTGAGAAAATAATCTTATTTGCAATAGTGTCAAAAATAAAATACTTAGGGATGAAATTAACCAAGGAGGTAAAAATCTCTACATTGAAAATTATAAAACATCGATGAAAAGGGTTGAAGACACAGAAATGTGGGAAGATACCTCACATTCATGAATTAGAAAAAAATCAAATCTGTCAAAATGTCCATGCCATGCAGAGTAATTTACAGATCCATTGCCATCCTTGTCTGAAATCCCATGGTGTGAAGGCAATTGATTTTAAACAAAGGTGCCAAAATGACACATTGGGGAAAAGACAGCCTCTTCAAGAAATGGTGCTGGGGTAATTGGATATCTATATACAGAATGGGGAGACTAAACCTCAATTGCTTATCATACACAAAAAACAACTAAAAATTGATTAAAAAATTAAATATAAAACCAAAATCTATGAAACTATGAGAAAAAATAGGGAAAATTGTTTATGACATGGTGCTGGGCAAGGATTTTTAAAAATAAGACTTCTTCAACCCAAGCCAGGGTTAAGACCCTATCTCTACTAAAAATAGAAAAAGTTATCCGGCCATTGTGGTGGGTGCCTGTAGTTCCAGCTATTTGGGAGGCTGAAGCAGAAGGATCACCTAAGCTCAGAAGTTTGATGAGGCTGACACCATGACACTCTAGCCTAGGGAACTGAGAGAGAAACTGTTTCAAAAAAAAAAATAAACAAAACACAACAAAATAAAATAATAAAATAGACTTCAAAAGCATAACAACAAAAATAAATATTTTTTTTCAGTTTTTCAACAAACTGAAAAACTTTTGTACAACAAAGGAAATAATTAGCAGAGTGAAAAGTCAGCCTGTAGAATATTTGCAAACTATATATCTGACAAGCAGTTAATGGCAAGAATATATAGGAATCTTAACTCAAAGCAAAATAAATAACCCAATGAAAAACGGGTAAAAGACATTAATAGACATTTATCAAAATAAAACATTCAAATGGTGAACAAGTACATGAAGAAATGCCCAGTGTTGCTGTTCATCAGAAAAATGTAAATCAAAACCACAATGAGGTACTGCCTCATTCCAGTTAGAATAGCTATAATGAAAAAAAGGCAAAAAAAAAAAAAAAAAAAGAAAAAAAGGCAAAAACAAGTGTTTGCAAGGAGATGGATTAAAGGAAACCCTATACACTGTTGGTGGGGTTGTAAATTGGTATAGCCACTGTGGAAACTCTATGATGGTTCCTCAAATAATTAAAAATAGAACTATGGGGTGGCACCTGTGCTTCAAAGAGTAGGGTGCCCGCCCCATATACCAGATGTGATGGGTTCAAACCAGGCCCCAGCCAAAAACTACAAAAAAAAAAAAAAATTAGAACTACTTTATGATCCAGCAATTACACATATAGCAATTTGGCATATACCCAAAAGAAATGAAATCAGTATGTCAAAGGTATATCTGGATGCCTGTGTTTATTGCAGCACTATTTATAGTAGCTAAGATGTGAAATCAACCTAAGTGTCTAACAACAGACAAATGGATAAAGAAAATGGGGCCATATGAACATGGCATACCATTCAGCCACAGAGAAGAAGTGCTGTCATTTTCGACAACCTGGGGGGCATGGAGGACAGCATGTTAAGAAGCCAGATACATGAAGGCAGATACTGCATGATCTCACGCATAGGTGGACTCTGAGAAAAAAAGGAATTGACATCAGAGAAGCTGCGGTTAAGAGAGTATGGAAGGGAGGGTGAAAAGGAGGATACAGAAAGGTGGGTCCATACATGGAGTAATTCAGGTACATGTGGTTAACAGTAAGATATGACATATTATAAAATAGCTGCAAGAGAGCTTTTGAATGTCTTCCCCACAAAAAAAGATAAATGCATGAGGCTAGATCACCTAAACTGTCACGCTAAATCTCCTAAACTGACCATTCTACAACCTATTTATGTATTGAAAAAAATCATGTCACACTTCATAAATATGTACAATGTGTCAATTAAAAAAAAAGTTGTATGGAATTTTTTACAGATGTAAAAATATCCCAAAATTCATATGGAACTGCAAATGACCATTAATAGCTAAAGCAATTTTGTAAAAAGCAAAGTTGAAATCATCTCAATTTCTGATTTTGAATTATGACACAAAACTATAGTAATCCAAACAGTATGGTGCATAAAAACAGACGTGTAGAGACTAAAGGAACTGAATACTTAACACAGAAATAAACCCCCGTAGTTACAGGTAATTGATTTCAGGCACAGATTATAAGAACACATATGGGGAAAAGTCAGTCTCTTCAACAAATAGTGTTGAGATAACTGGACGTCACATGAGGAAGAATAAAATTAGACTCCTACTATATACATAAATCAAATCAAAATGGACTAAAGATTTAAATGGAAAACCTGACATTTTAAAATCACTACAAGGAAACAGGAGAAAAATCTTCACATAATTGATGTTGGCAATGTCTTGGATACGACACTAGAAGCACAGGCAACAAAAGCAAAAATAGGTAAGTGGGAACTAAAAAGTTTCTGCAACAGCAAAGAAAATAATCAACAAAACGAAAAGGCAACTTGTGAAATGTGATAAAATATTTGCAAACCATATATTTGACAATTTCTAAAGAGCAAAAAATCAAATAACTGGATTAAAAATGGGTAAAGTACCTGCATAGGCAATTTTCCAAAGAAGATATTCAAATGGCCACTACATATATTAAAAAGTACTCAGCATCATTAATCATCAGTGAAATGCAAATCGAAACCACAATGAAAATATCACTGCGTGCCACCTGTTAGGATGGCTGTTCTTAAAAAGTCCAAAGGTAAGTGTTGGTGAGGATGTGGAGGAAAGAGAATGCCTATACTTGGTTGGTGAGGGTATAAGTTGGTATAACCATTATGGAAAACATTTTGGGGTTTCCTAAAATAATTGAATATAGAACTGTCGTATGATATAGCAATTTGGGAGTATGTATCCAAAGGAAGTAAAGTCACCATCTCAAAGAGATATCTGCACTCCCACGCTCAGTGAAGCCTTATTTATTCTAATAAATATATAGCAACAACCTAAGTCTCTGTTGAAGGATGAATATGGATAAAGAAAATGTGGTAAATATACATGATGGAATATTACTCGAGCTTAAAAATGAAGGAAAATCCTTCATTTTCCACAACATCTATGAACCAGGAGGACATTGTGTGAAATTAGCCAGACATAGACAAACACTGCATAAGCTCACTAAAAACTGGAATCTGAGAAAGGCAGCCTCATAGAAACAGAGAGAAGGGTGAACACCAGGGACAGAGCTGGAGAGGAGGTGGGGAGATTTGGTCAGAGCATGAGACAAAAAAGTGCTGGGATCTTAATGTACAGCCTGGTGGCTGTAGTTAACGTATTGCATACTTGAAATTTATGGGAATTCTTAGGTATTCTCACCACACACAGACACACAGGTAACAACAAGGTAATGAATACATTAATAACTTGGTTGTGATAATCATTTCACAATGTATAATAAGACACAATGTATATGTGTATTAAAGCATGATTATGTACAACTTAAATACATATGTATGATTTTTACTTGTCAGTTATACCTCAGGAAAGCTGGGAAAAGACCTTTTTCAAATTCTAGATTTCATCGTTTTTTGTCACTTCATGGTTCCTAATTTTTGTGTGGTGTGAGATCTCCATAAATAAAGATCAGTTGAATGGTTCATTTAAAAAATCCTGCTCTCAGAATAAATAGTTTCTTCTTCCTATGACTCTCCTTCATGGGAATTCATTACCAAATCCATCAAATACCCAGTAGACCAATAAAATCACATGTATCTGAATTTTGATAGATCCGAGTTTAGCCCTATTAAACTGCTTATCTTTGGTTGCTGCATTTCTTTACCCCTCATGATGAACTAATATCGATCAGTTATTTAAGAATTTGAGAAAAATGTGTCTTTGCCTGTGTGTTTTAAATTTCCTCAATTAAGATCCTGAATCATCTGTGACATTCACCCTTAGGATGGAAACTAATTCTAAGTTCATTATCTGTGTGTATGTTTTCATTTGTTTTTACTCCTGTCGTTGTGAAGGTCATGGACAGTGTAACTGTGGAAGATGTGACTGCAGAGAAGGCTGGTATGGGAAGAAGTGTGAACACCCACGGTCCTGCCCGCTGCCGGCCGAGGACAGCCTCAAGAAGTGTCAGGGAGGCTCTGATCTGCCTTGCTCGGGACGGGGTAAGTGAGGCCTCTCTCAGGGTGATTCATGGCCCCCTAATTCTATAAGTCAAGTGAATTCAGGTCACGTATCTTATTTAAAAAATAGCTGAGATCCCTGAAGGAGGGATGATTTGTCTTTTCAAAACTAATAATAAATCCAGTTTCCATGAGTGAAAGTACATGGAGAAATCTCTTTCTCTCTCTCTTACACTCTCACACACGCACTTACCCACACACACAGTCACTCACTCTCAGTCTGGCTTTGGGGTATGTTCAATTTCACTTCATGTTTGATTCACTATTACATTTTTAAAACGAAATGTTTGCTTAAATCTTTCTAAATGAGACTAATTGTCCACTGACATTTTTTAAGCCGAGTAATATTATTTTGAGGAGATGGTTAGCTTTTGAAAAAGGGTCAAATAAACAGACAGCTACGAATAAGCTTTTGCTGTTTTTAGAGGGCTTGTAGCCTCAGGTGTGTTCTTTGTGCGAGATCAGTACAAATTGGAGGAGAAGGAAGACCTCATCTCGAAGTACACTGGTTCCTTTCTTTTTGGTTTATCAAAATAGGAAATACAATTTCCTCTCTCAACACGAGAACAGCAAAGTTAATAGGAAATATGCTTTCAGAGGAACCGGTAATTGAAGTTATTATGAATTTTGTCCAAGAAAAGGAAAAAGACTTTCTTTTCTCGAATGTTAGATCAGAAATTTAATTTTCTGCTGAGTTTTTATTTTTAGATGTACTTTTTAATTGAGATATAATTAATATACCATAAAATTCCCACACAACTCAGTATTTCTAATATAATCACAGAATTATGCAACCATCACCATTATCTAATTCTAGAGAATTTTCGTCCCCACAGTAGCTCCCGTACCCTGTGAGAGTCACTCCCCATTCTCTTGTCCCCCAACCTCTAGAAAATGTCCATCTACTTTCCATCCCTATGGATTTGTCTATTGTGGCTATCCCATATAAAGGAAAACATAAAATATGTGTTCTCTTTGCATCTGGATTTTTTCACTTAGCACGTTTGCAAGTTTGATCAAGGTTGTGGCATCCGTCATCATTTATTCCCTGTAATGGCTGAATAGTGTCCGTCGTGTGGCTACACTATAGGTGTTAACCATTCATCAGTTGATGGACATTTGGACATGGGTGGTTTCTGCTCTTTGCTTGTTATGAATGAGGCTGCTATGAATATCCATGTGCAAATTTTTGTGTGAACATGGTTTTAATTGGGGGGGGTGTATATCCTACAAGTGGAATTTCTGGGTCTGTTGAATCTATATCTAACTTTCTGAGGTACCACATAAAAAGTCTTTAAAATGGCTTTACTGTTTTACATTCCCACCAAAAATGTGTGAGCGTTCCAGTTTCTCCACATCCTTGCCATTGCTTTGATTACTTCAAGATTATTTGCACCATAGACATTTTCTCATATCCAATATTTTCCCCTAATGATTATGAATAGGAGAGTAGGATGTAGGTAGAAGAAATTTCTTTTTAATTTCAAAAATATTTCTGACCAGCCTTATATTTTACCAATACCATGAGATAAGAACCACTGTTCTACCTGTGTTAATAATATTGTCATAATAGTGATGGGGAAGCTGAGCATGCTTTTAAACTAATAAAGATTAAAATTAGCATCTCTCAGATTGCAATTGTTTACTCAGAATTATAATATACAGTCAAAAATGAATTATTTTACACTATTATTTTATATTTACAAAAAGCTTTAGCTATTATGGCCAGCCATGTTAAAAAAAAAAAAAGAAAAGAACATAGGGGGACTCTTTTTATTCAAAATTTGGGTATCTTTTCGAAGATCTATTGTAATACTGGGAACAATTTCACTCCAAATTGAAAACCTTGGGAGGCAAAGAAAATAACTTTATCTCAAAAATAGTTGTTTTATCTTTTGAGAAAACTGTTCCAGTTATATTTACCTAGAAAAGTTTAGGTACGGTGATTTTTGTTGCTATTTCAAAGTGATAAAGTGGGGACAGGTATGGTATGTTAAAATGTTAACTAAGTTTAGGAATGTTCATTTTGTAAAATTATTAGAACCTCAAATGGTTATGTCACTAGTAGAAGTAAATAGAACAGAAATTAATAGGGATGTGTTCTTCTTTTCAAAACAAAACAAAACAATTGGACAAATTTACACAGTTTTACAAATGTTTTTATATTTTGAGGTTAAAAAATGACATTATACAATGGAAAATTACCATTTTATAAGCATATGAAATATCTCTCAAATATAGAGAACCAGCAATTATATATTTGAACCATTGATTTTCTTATTTGTCTCTAATATTTTTAATATATAGAATAAGTACAAGAAAATTATTGTGGCCTTATATGTGTATATAGATTACTTATGTATAGACACATATATAAACTCCAACTAGATTTGTTCTTCCAACACATATTAGTTCCTCGTCTTTCTTAAGATTTGCTGACTTATTTAGCTATCACTTTTAAGTAAGAGTATATGTACAGTTTGATTAAGAAGTTATTGGATACAAAAAAATATTAATTAAAAAAATTACAGTTCATGTAAGCCTCTAGAAGTACTTTAGAAATAAATAATAAGATTCACTAGTCTCCTGACAGAGAAATGAAGGTGTTGATGAATGAAATGATTTCCCAGGGAACCATGACAAAATAAATTTCTGAGAATGAAAACCATTACTATGGCCAGCTTAGTGCTTGGGCCAGTGGTCAAAGACTCTTTTTTTCCTCCTGATGTTACATCTGCAAACTCATTGGCATCAGATGTTTCAAAGCAAATGGCCAACATGAACACTTTTAAAGGATTAGTTTTGCAACTTATGAATGAAAACTGCAGCTGTGGTTACAAGAGTGCAGAAGGCAGTTACAAGGCCCATCAGTTCTCAAGCCTGATGGTCGCAGCACCTCATCAGCTGAAATAAACTTCAAAAAAAAAAAAAAATTCTCCTGGTAGAATGTACTGAAGCTCTGCAGAGGCCCAGTGAATGCATTCTTCTAAATTAAAACTTAAATTAGATTACTTGCTTCTGCTGGTGATGACCAAGTGTGATCATTATGTTTTGAAGGTAGGGGACTACCTTATACCAGTGGTTCTCAACCTTCCTAATGCCACGATGTATTTTCATTGTTACAAAGAGGTCGTGGTCCACAGGTTGAGAACCGCTACCTTAGACGATCTTCTAAATTCTTTGTTTTTCTTATAACTACTTGTTTTCCTATTCCTTATTGCCTATAGATATCTTTTCACTTAATTAGACGTATCATAGACACATCATAGAAATTATTCATTTTAATTTCGGCTCTCGGGAGTAGGGGTGGGAACCACTTTCTCCCTTCTTACGTCAGTACTCTGCTCAACAACTATCATGGCTTGTGAGGGGTTCCCTGTGAGTTTTAAACACTTCCTGACATGAAAATACATCCCTCCTCTTATTGACGTTCTCATGAGCATGAGTCTGACTTTGGTTCAAAAATGAGCAAAAGTGTCTTGTGTTGCTTGTGAGCAGACGCCTTAAGAGGCAGAGAAAGATTTGCCATCCTTTCTTTCTGGCTTGAGGATTTGCAGTACTGGAGATGGACACAGATCCATTTGCCTGGGTTTCTGGATGAGGATGGTTAGCAGAAACCTCAGCGAACACAACAAGAGCTTACGACATGAGTAAGAAAGAAACTTTTGTTTTTTCTAATGAGTGGGAGTTGGGAGTTGTTTGTACTACAGCACAACTCTTCACTGGTACTCTTCCACATACAAAATTTAGGGAATAAAGTTAACACAATGCAAATAAACTAACAAACACAACAGAAGTCACCTTAAAACTTGAAGAGATAAGCATGTTAACAGCTGAGGTTCATAATTGTATGTATATGTTATTATTATCAGTACCCAAAGCAAAATAAATATAAACGTGCATTGACAGAGGATGCCAAAAATGTATACACAGTTTAAGAAAGGAAAAAACTGTATTAAATTTGTAGTATTCAATATATGCTAATAACAAAAGATGAATGCAAGTCACATTTAAGCACCTCTTGTAATTGCAGAAGTCAAATGTGACTTCAGTATGACAGTTTTAATGTATACATATTTTGGCACCCTGTGTGTTGTACAAATGACATATTTATGACATTTTGTCAATAGTTCATATACTCTCATCCAACCAACAGGTAAAATGCTAAGAATATTGAATGCATTTTTTTAAAACTCCCTAAAAACACAATGAGGCAGGAAAAGGTATTATTCTTTTTACAGAAAAAGACATAGGAAATTTGAAATTTGCCATCTTAAGTAGTAAGTCCTGGAGGTCCAGTTTATAATAATCATAAAAAAAAACTTTTAATACAGGCCCTCTGACTCCATCTCTGCTGTTGTAGATAATTTACAGGTTATTTTAACATACCAATTTCCTTAACAATATATAATAAAATATGTTTGCGTGTTACAAATATAATACTGCCAACACTGAAAGGATGGCATAGTAATCCATTATATGGTTGTAGCAAAATAATTTAACTCATCCCTTTTCATTAGTATCTATATTCAAGTTCTAAATGCCATAATTTATATTCTTACAGCAGAATTTGTGGATAAATCCTTAGTATTAATTCTTGGCTATGGAATCCCAATTTTTATTCATAGATTTAAATGAATAAAAATAGGTTAAATCTTTTCAATAAAAACATGCCTAAACAATTTGTAATCTCTAGAAAAATTGTCTGGCACACCACCTTATCAGGAGTGGAAGAGAGGCTCTCTTCACCCACCAATAGTGACAGTTAGGTAATCTGTTAGCCTTTATTGATGTGCTTTGCTCTTAGTGTTACGAACTTCTGCCATTTATCAGACTCCTTTCATTGATTTTTATAATCATCACAATGTATGATTTATCTGCAGGCATTATCATTCAGAAGCTTGTGTTTGCAGTATTTGCCTCCTTTTGATCATGATTTGTCCTTGTGGCTAAGTCATCTTTTTGTTTGGTGCTGCAATCCCACGTGCTTTGGTTGTCTGTCCTCTGGACCTTTGGGATTCTTTCATCAGACTTCTTCTAAGAGCTAGTGCACAAGTTCTGCCTTAGACACATAACCATACACTCCCATAAGGGAAGGCGTGAACTGGAGGGAGAATGACAAATTGAGGTTAATTATTTAATATTGTAGCTTCTAGAAAAGAGAAGCCATGTCCTCATTTTTACCAATTAGTATACATTAATTAATGAATTAAGCAAATTATTTGAATTCCCTTACCCAGGAAGATACTTTCAAAGAGTAATAGCATGCTGAATTCCCACCATCTGGAGGTTTTTCAATTGAAATCATAATTTCTTCCTCTCTCTCATTGACGAAACATATCTTTACCTTTTCCCATTTTATTTGTTAGATTACTTTTCATGCATGCTTTTTTTTTTTTAAACATTCATTCATTATTGTACTCTATGTGATTTTGGACAACAGAATCATTGCTTGTCTTATTCATGTTTACAGAGATGTGATTAATTTGGAACAAAGAGAAAGTTAAAAACTGGAAGTCTTCCAAACATTTTCAATTTAGCACCATACCACATATAGTGATTCTGATTATATTTTAAAAATCTTCTGTGGCCTAATTAGCTATCTAATGGTCAGTTAACTGCTGCAGACAAAGGCACAAAATGTTCAGGTAACAAGAAAAGCCCAGTATGTGTTCTGTCAGTAGTAACTCGAGAAAGCAAGTGAGATTCAGATTTACTCCGTTGTGAGTGTCCTGATAGGTTGACCCACCCTGTCTGCCAGTGCTGGAAGGCCCTGGAATAGTCATGCACTAAATTGTGGTATTTCAAACCCAGTATATAAACCATAGCCAAAAATGATAAAGAAATGACACTGCAAAGTTAACTTCCATACGCTTCCTCATCCAGAACAGTCTTGCTTGTAGTGTGCACGAAATAAAGAGAAATTGAAATGAATTTGTGAATCATGTCAGAAGCAAAAATCTGGACCTTGTCATGTTATAAACATTAAATGATGAGGAATCAGCCCGTGGACCATCAGGGAGGCTCTCGTGTGTTTTGAGTAGGCTTTGAACTGATGGCGCTCACTGACGTGGGTTTCACATGCTCCATTGCCAAGCACAGGAGTCTTTTTATTATTTACTTTCTTTGTACTCACAAAAGTTTAATAGAACGTTTTAAACTTCATATGCATTCTACCGCAAATTACCCCAAAAATGTAATTGTTATTTATTATGACTTTATTAAAGATAATACCGAGACAAAAATATCAAGGGAGAACCAAGTGGGGTGCTTCCCATATCCTTTCTCTACGTCCTCACATTGCACTTGGACTTCTATGTGTTGAGACCTTGCATATTCACAAAGAGGTGGCCACAGGGGAAGGTGGTCAGAATTGGCGGTCTACTTGAAGGTCTTCATTAAATCCATTATTAAATCTCTCAGCTGTGTGATGCAAGAGAATTTACCAGCTAAAGACATAATATGCACACATTGAAGTGTGTTGCTGAATAGAATGGAAAGGAGCCATGTTAAACAGAAGAGAAGGTCTCACATGGGGCCTCCCCTTTCCAGTGGGTATTTATTTATTTTTCTTATAGCCCCTCTTTCGCTTTATCTTCCCTTTCTTCTTGCTATTTTTATGTCCAACAGAACAGAGAGAAAAAAAAATTCAGAAGCTTAATTTAATAATCTTTATATTTTAAAAAGATAATAGTAAATCAGCAGTAAATAATAAACATGATTTTTGAATTATCTGAGTTTTTCTAATCCATAATCTAGAAAACCGTGTCACTACCAAGTAAGAGAGAGTGGTTTCTCATGCTCCCATGAACAGTCCTTATCTATGGTAACAAAACATTTTGCACCAAAGATAGGAATCAATTCAAATAAATAGACTTTTTGTTACATTTTGTATCATTTTTATGTGGTAATTGAAGACCAGTGAAATTTTTTGCCTAAGGAAACTTCCTAGTAAAGACTTCAACAGACATTTTCAAAATCTGTTTGAAATGAAAGTAGAATATTGGACATGAATTCAATTTCAATTTCTTCAAGCAGGTTTAAAATGAAATGTGTGACAACTATGACAATTTTGTTACTAAAATTATTTATTTCTATTACAACACTAAAATCATAGTGGAGATTGTAGTGTAATGCTTGGCAATTATTTACCTGATTTTATTCAGTATATTCAGGCAAAACACATGCTTTTAGTGGGAAACAATTTGGTCTGGTTGTCATTCATAATTTTCATGGAATCATATCCTTGACAGATGTTTGTGTTAGAGGAAAGTCAGTGAGTCAGAGTGGTGCCACTTTGTCCAGCTTTTAGAGTCATATACATCAAAACCCTACAATTTTCCTCTTATATATACAAGACATAGTTAAAAATTACTAGGGCCCATTGCAAAATGAATGTGGTTACTTAGTATGTACTCATGCTATGGCATATAGACAACAATGGTATCATATTTTCATAAATTATCTTGCTTATCATATTCAATTAATCTAATGTTTATTGATCACTCTATCATGTATGTTTGTTCTAAGCCAGGGGTGAGGAGACTTGGGCTAGAAGGCTTGCATTCTGTTTTTGTAAATAAGGTTCCATTAGAACACAGCCATGCTCTGTTTACATACACCTGCTTTGTTGCTGTAATGGAAAAGTTGAGCAGTTTTCATGGAGAGTATATGGCTCACAAAAGCCTGAAATATTTACTATCTAGCCCCTTGCAGAAAAAGGCCACTAACTCTGGTGCTAAGCATTTGTGGTAGTGTGACACATGTGTTGGGAGAAGGGATTTGATGCCTTAAGATCAGAGGAGAGAGATATTATTTGCTGTATTTAGGTACAAATATGGTTTCGTGAAATGAGCAAAGCAGGAACTGAGGAAGTGAGGGGCTTTAGACAGATGATGATTTACAAAGAAGGACATTGCAGATAGAGAGAACAGCAGGGCCAGAAACTGAGTTCAGAAGGGAATAACTTGTGTAAAGAACAGGGAGTCAACTCAATTTTGATGAGGTATAAAGACGAAGAAAGTGATGAGAGGTGGCCTGCGGGCAAATATGCTGTCCCTTCTCCCCCTTCCCCAGGTTGTGATTGGTTTGAGAAAGAAAAGAGAAACTTCTTTGCGGTGATTTCTTTCTAATAATTGTCTGAGGAGGTTAACTGTTAGAAGGGCACGCGTTGCAAGCACAGATTGTAGTTACACTACAACGATGGCATGGAAACCCCAGGTTAGCGACCAAGTTTAAGGTATCTAGATTTACCAAGATAAGGTTTCCATGAACAAGAAAAAGGCTTCAGCGTCCTCTCCTGCAGTGCCTCTCAGCACCTCCTATCACATTCACTTACCTCCTGACAGAAGGGGAGAAAAGAGATGGAAATCCAGATTGTTTTATTTGAAGTCGTTCATGTCAGCACAGTGTTAAAATGAGTCTTTAGAAGCCACATTAGTACTGTGAGGATCATGTTACGTGGATATTGTAGTGAGGTGAGCTTGTGGGTTATTGGGGTGGAGACGAGCAGACCCTGACATCCTCTGGCTTCCGGCATAGCCAGCATGTGACCTAGCAAGTAAGTCACAGAGTAAGTAAAATGGCAGCAAAACCCATCTCGGTGACTTTGAACTTAGCTCCGTAAGTCTACCTTCCCTTCCCTTCATTTTTCCCTGTAGTAAGTGACCTTGACTCTGTGTTCTGACTTTTTAGACTCCTATATTTTATCCATCATCTCGTGGACACTATACCTGCCATTTCTGACTCAGCGTCACAGCAGACGTTGTGACATTGTGTCTGGTTTCATGTAGCTACCTGGACAGACTGAGATCTGACGACTCCTCCCCACCACGTGTCTGTTTTGGTGTGGAGTAGCACATTCTTCAGTCGTGGCATCCTTTCATTTGGAATATAATCATTGAGATCGATGAGATTTTAGGTCTCCACAAATATTTATTTCTCCCGTGATGCCTGTTATTTGGATAAAGGAGCAAGGGTGGGATTCTTTGGCTTCCCATTTAAATTTCTAAATAATTTTGGCCTCTTTGCTGCTCAGAATATTCGTGCCATGTGGATGCTGGTAAATAATACCAAACGGCCTGTGGCAGCACAGCTGTAAGCCATTTAGTGTTTGGACAGTCCTTGGGATGAAACAGCAAGTATTCCGAGGTTGTGTAGAGAGTCCTGTATGGGGATGTTTACTCCTTGGCCAGAATTCCTTCCCAAAGCCCTGCATTGCACAATTGTTAACCAAAGCAGGATTAACGGAATGTAGTTTAAGAAAGTATCCAGTATACAGTGCCTGGAAAGTTCTCTCACACTGCTTCCTCTAATTGGCTGGATGTCTGGGCATGGTTAATCTACCACTGAATTATAGTGGCAACAGTGAGACAGAAGCCTAGACCTCGCCCGCTTGAGTGTAGTCTATTATTATAAAAGAGGCAGTAGCAGAGCCCACGTGGCACAAGTCATGCTTGATGCTAGATACATCCTTCTGGATAATTCCACTGTATAAAAGGAGAAATCCAGAGGGATTATAGTCTTCAGGTAAGGCTTTTTAGCAAATGAGATTTTGAATGTGTTAGGAGGCCTGGAGTCTTGGGACTGCCTGACGGTGTGAAGCAGTCAGCATGATCTGACACTGTCCCACCCTGTGCACAAGTGTCACTTCACTGGTGTGGTCCCTGGAGATGCCATTGACAGGTGTTGTTTCTGCAGAGAGACTCACACATGCTGCCAGTCTGTGCCTTCCCTCGGCGTCTACAGCCGTGATGAGTCAGCCCATTGCTGACGGTGAGCACAGGCACCTCTCAGGGTGCAGGATTGAAAGAGACGCTGCTGGTCAGCCTGACATCCTCAGGGAGCAGGTGTTCTCACACCACTTACTGTTGGCGTGACTCTGGAGAGTTTTGCGTTTTTTAAAAAAACTTTTTGGACCCTCAATTTCGTTATCTGTAAAAATGGAGTTATCATTACTGCTGTTTCCTCTCAAATGTTGCCGTTAGTAAATATACAATTAAAATAGTGTATGTGGAATTTTTTTGTTAACTTTGATGTAATTGTAAGAGATTACAAGGATTTAAGTAGATGACACACAAATGACCTCAAGGACACAGAATTTAACAGAGAAAACAGATTTAACAGATCACTATTCATTTATTCATTCATCCAGACCATACATGTTTTTGGATCCCGCTATGGGCCTAGAACTATTCTAGGTGCTGATAATAGAATAGTAAACAAAGCAATCAGTGGCGAGGCTGGAGCTTCTAGTGGGTTTTGGAAGAGAAGTTAAACCAGGAAGCAAGTAATTTTGGCGGTGCTGTGAAAAGGAAATGAGGACAGCGTGACAGCGTGACCACAGTGGACTTTGGGGGCTGCTCAGGTTACGGTGATCAGGGCACTTCTCGGAAGAGGTGGTATTTAGCCAGATTTGAGCACCGAAAATGAACCAAATGAGAACTCAGGGAAGATGACCAGAGGGAACAGGGGAAAGTGGTCTATGCGAATTTTGTACTCAAGCTTTGTCCTTAAAGAATTTATCCAGGAGATGAGGACACACAGAGTTTGTGGAAGTATTTTCTAAATACCTTTGCCAAGTTCCCACCTGATTTAATTTGTCTGCAGTTTGGCCTGGGCAACGAGGCCTTGCAAAGCCCCCTGGGTAATCCGCTGTTGCAGTCACACGGGCATCGCCGCTCTGCAGGGTTGTGGAAGGCGCAGAGTCCTGCACAGTGGGGGGCACATGCTGCCTTTGCCCTGCTTCCCACCGCGCAAACGGGGCTTTAGGGAGTGTTTCAAAGTTGAACAGAACTTAGGGTTTCACAGGGTCTTTGCCCACTGCTTTGTTGAAAAGATGGGCAAGAAGTGAGGCAGGGAGCCAGGGGTGCAGAGGGAAGAAAGAGAGAGGGAGAGGGAAGGGGAGGGAGGGAGGAGCTTTTGAACAGTGCGCAGGTTTAGCCACCCTCTCACTCTGGCAGCGTGCAGGATGACGATGTCCTGTTCTGTGTAGAAGATTCAGAAGAAATACATTCTGAAATTCCTCCATAGGTAATTTGAAGAAGAATGCGATGGAATGTATTTAGCCATTTTTTTTTGAATAACCATGATAATATTTTATAATAATAAAATACTACTTAGTTCTGTTATAAGTATACAAATTAATTGCCCCCCCCCACACACACACACGCGATCATCTTTCTTCTATACATATTATCTTAGGTTCTGAGGAAGGGAATTTCCAGGATTATGTTTTTCTTATTAATGAAACTAAGATTTGGAGGATGGCTCTGAGTAAGTGCATTTTGAGCACATTTTCCATTATGTGATTAAAGAATTGCTTGTATTATCTCTTTGGGATATTTTCACTGTGCAGACTTCCCATTTGATTGGCTGCTTAGCCAATTGCTTGTCAGCTTCATAACCATGATTTTGTTTGGGTTTTCACAGATAGGAAGGGACACTTCTGAGAAGTGATATAATGCTCGGGGAGCAATTAGCCAATTTGAGAATAGTAGTAAAACCTCTGCACTTTGTCCAAAGGCTGCGCGGGCCAGGGGTAGGAAACACCCCCCAGAAACTTACACTTGTCCTCAGATGCCCTCCCAGACACCATTCCTATGCAGCGTGTCTTTCTGGTTTTGAAGAGTCTGTTCCTTCTGAGCTACAGTTGTGATCCTCAGCTGAAATACCTCTGACCTCCTCCCTCTTCAGATTTCTACAGCTGCTGAAACAAATGACCACAAACTGTGTGGTCTGAAAAACAGTTCTGGAGATGAGAAATCTGAAATCAAGGTGTCATAAGGGCTAACACCTGCTGAAGGGTCTGGGGGAGAATCCTCCCTCCCTTGCCTCTTCCGAATTCTGGAGGCTTCTGGCATTCCTTGGCTCGTGGAGTGATCATTTCAGTCTCAGCCACTGTCTCTGCATGGCTGTCTTCTCTGCCCCTGCCAGGGTCTAAATCTTTTTCTCCTTTATTCTATAAAGATACTAGTCATTGGATTTAGGGCCCACCCTAAATTTGGGATGATATCTCCAAGTCCTTAACTAATTACATGGGAAAGAACCTATTTCCAAATCAAGTGACATCCTGTGGTTCCAGGTAGACACAAATCCTGGGAGGACATTATTCAGCTCATGACAGCCCCTTAGTGGAAATCAAACCTTCCTCCAGCACAGGCATTTATCCAGAAAATGAATTTCTCCACTTTGTGCACTGAGTGATGATGCTTAACACTGTGGTCTGAATGTTTATGCCCACCCCATATGTATATTTTGAAAACTGGCCCCCAAGTTAATGATATTACAAAGTATAGGGTTTTGGGAAGGCCATTAGGTCACGAGGGTGGAGTCCTCACAGAGAGCTTGCTCAGGCCCCCCATGTGAGGACACAGGGAGCAGGTGTAATACTGTGAGCAGAAGAGAGGCTTTCGCTAGTCATGGACTCTGCCGCACCTTGGTCTTGGACCACCCATCTTCCCGAACCTTAACATACACATTTCTGTTTGTATAAGCTACTCAATCTGTGTTATTTTTATGTCATCCTGAATGGACTAAGACAGGTCCATCAAAGTTGAATCAGATACAGTACAGAGAAGAGTAAGCTGTAAGTTTAGACACAGAGTGCAGTCAAGGCTCTGATGGAGATATGACTCCTGGGCTGTGCAGTGAGGAGGCTGAGCTGCCTCTGCCTGGGGAATTGAGAAGGTGGGTGAGGGAGGTGCTGAGAGGTGGGAAGTTTGCTTTTGGAGAAGGGGAAAGATTTCCAAGACAGGAGATCCCATCACGAGGCACAGAAATCTGAAAGAATATGGTATGTCTGTTCAGGTTAATCATTCATCCCAGCTTGTGAATATCAAAAGTAGGAGCTAGAATCTGTATTTTTAAATAGATCTCCAGTGCGATTTTGAAGGATTTGAGGATGGATGCTGGGGTCTGTCTGTTTCATACAAATGTTCTCCTGTGTTTTTCAATTGCTCATAATTCTTACCTCTGTGATCAAACTTCACAGATAGTTTTCTGAGATCTAATCTGTGCTGTGCTTCCTTAATGGGAAGAATTCGCACTGTAGTGAGGGATTTGGGGACTCTGGTATCCAAAAATTCTTAACCTGGAATTCATGCAATTCTGCAGGTTTTTGTTTAGGTATCAGGCCATAGGAACTTCTGAAAATGCCACAAGTATTCTAAGAACCTTTTAATCATTTCTGGAGGGAGGATCCAAGGCTTCTTTCACCTTTCAGATTCTAAAAGGGCTTCATAGTGTCAACAAAAGGTGGCAGTGATGAGAAACCACTGCATAAAACCAAAGACCTTTGGATATCATAGTAGATTGCTGAGGAATGTATTTTGAGCTAGATTTACTTTAACTATGTGCGGTAATGTTAGCTAAGTAAATTATCCAAATAATAATCAAATATAGAAATACCTGTGATACCTTGTGATATCGACTTTATGTAGCTTTTGATTCCGCTCCATTTTTTTAAACAAAAAATGCTCACAAGATTCTAGTTAACAATGAAAAGAAATGGACCACGCCCAGGATCATTTTATTTTAAGTTATGAGAATTTGCCACTGAAGTTTCATATTAGGATAATTAGAAACACAACAAAAGCTCAAGCAGAGAAAATAATTTCCAGTCTTGTTTTACTCTTGGAAGAGGATGACCTTTGTTCTATTACACTTTAGATTTTAGTGTCCATGGGAAGGGCCTCCATTCCAATGATAAATGTGGTATTATCAGATGCTCATAGATGTTGAATTAGACACAGCGCAGAAAAGAGTAAGACGTGTAGTCAAGGCCTTGATGGAGATACGACTCCTGGGCTGTGCAGAGAGGAGGCTGAGTGACCTTTGCCCGGGGAATTGAGAAGGATTTTGTTTTCATGCTGGGTGAGGGAGGTGCTGAGAGGTCAGAGGTTTGCTTTTGGAGAAGGGGGAAGATTTCCCCTTCAAATGGAAGTACAGCCTGGCATTCTAGGAATAATAGGATTATAGGAACAAGTACAGAAATAATCTTAATTTGTATGCTAATCAAGCTTCAGTTGGAATTGTTTTAAGGGGAGCCATCTTATCATATAAAAATAAGGTATTTTATTAGCAAATATCAAAATTTAATAAAGAAATATTATCAGTGTTTTTCATATGTTAGGCATTTTTATTATTTTAACATTGGCTGGTGCATGTTCATATTTATCTTGAGAATGTATGGGGTAGGGCTAAATTATCAAAGATTTCAAACAGTGTGGCTGGGTATGTGACCTGAGGAGGCTGTCATGAAGCTGATTGATCATGAAGCGTCAGTAACTATCAGTTATTGATTTGAGTGATCCAGGGCCCAGCCCCAGGGCCTGTAACTATTTGTTCAGCATATATCCATTGGCTTATTCATTCTCTCAATGCAGTAGTTACACTGCAGTAGTTACATGACAAGAGAAGCTCTCTAGTATTTAATGAAATAATCTGGGTCACTGTCATTTTCTTTTTCTGTATGTGCTGCTTATAGCTTCTGGCTGAATGCAAGGATTTTGTTTTCATGCTGCAAATTGGCTATCCTGAGGAAAATTATTTTTAGTGAGAATATATGATATTATTTGTTCAATGTAGGGAATATATTTGGAAAATATTCAAGAGACCATGGCTGATGTCTACTATGGGTCAAAGACTTTTGGCAGCAAAAAGAGACAGCATTATAGGTCCCAAGTGACATTTCACAGCAGTTCCCAGTGTTGGACATAGAAAGAGCTTTTCTTTGGTTTTTATTTCTTTAAAGAACTCCAGCTTTTAATTCCTTTGTCATTAATCACAGTTCTGAGCACATAACAAAATTGCACAACATCTATTTTAGTCAAGAGTCTTTGGGAAGAAAATGGCAGAACCCCAATTCAAACAACCAGAAACAAGCAAATGGAATCTGTTTCTGAGTAAACTATGTATTCTTGTGTATTTTTAAAGACTTTGCATAGACAATCTTAGAGTGAGATTAGAAATTCTTTTACTGATAGCTTTTGAACTATAGGCATAAAACAGAGATTAGCTAAGGTATGTGTTTCTTTTTGACTTTCCCCTGGCTTCATTTTAAAATAGTGGAAACTAGTTTTTAAACACAACTTTATATCTTACTTTTCGTCTGTATTTGAGATCTTACAATTTATTCCATATTATGCTATAGTCTTGATACATTGTCTTTAATGGTTACATACTATATTATTTTCCCAAGCATGATATACACCATTATTCCATCATTTGCTCTATTATTCTATCTAAATGGGCCATGAACATAATTACAAGATTTTAATGTTATGGTCTGAAAATATTTTCCTCTTCCTACATTGTAATTCTGGATACCTGTCTTCACCTGACATACATAAGTAGATTTATATTTTGCAGGGCCTTCATTTTGGGAGTTCTTTTCAATAAAGCGAATTCAAAATTGCAAGTACAAAGTTAGTTAAGGTGAATACTGATTTAGGATGAAAAGGCAATCAACACAAATTACATTTTCGTAGCAAATACTGCAAACATCACAAAATCTAGAATATGATATAATTATAATTTTACACATCTGTCGTAAATAGCTCTGTATGCTTCAAAATTGTTTTTCCCTCAACTTTCCACATATAAGCTGCACGTCGTAAATTGCATATAATTTTGCGACTTCATCTCTGGTCTTACATCTTCATGACCCAAGAGGGCTATAGAAATATTCCTAGAAGACATTGCTGTGCTATGAAAAATCATTAAAATGACTGTACCCTACTAATTACAAAGGAAATGTATCCTCAATTCAAGTTCCCTTCGGGTGAATCTCAGAAGTACCTGGAGCCACGGCAGTGTCACCCAACATGATGGGAAATGTACCTGATGGAAGTTGGAATTGAAAGAGAGAATCATCTTAATCAATTTGGTTGAAATTTCAGATGTTGGAAAATTTTCAAAAATATATATCACCAGTTTATAGCTTTCATATGAAAGCTATAACCCAATTATAACCTAAGAATATGGGGAAGGGGCTAAGGGGGGTGGATGGGCGGAGGGAGGGTGATTGGTGGGATTACACTGTGGTGCATCTTACAAGGGTACATGTGAAACTTAGTAAATGTAGAATATAAATGTCTTAGCACAATAACTAAGAAAATGCCAGGAAGGCTATGTTAACCAGTGTGATGAGAATGTGTCAAACAGTCTATAAAACCAGTGTATGGTGCCCCATGATCACATTAATGTACACAGCTATGATTTAATAAAAAAAAAATAATAACTACGAAAATGCCAGGAAGACTATGTTAACCAGTTTGATGAAAATATGTCAAATTGTATATAAAACCAGTGCATGGTGCCCCATGATTGCATTAATGTACACAGCTATGATTTAATAATAATAATAATATATGTATATTATTATTATATAAATATATATATATATATATAGGAAATACCTATTTCCTCCCCAGTGCCAAGGACTCCCACCCATGAAAATATGAAGATTAAATTAATTGCCATTGGCTCCATGGTAAACGTGCCTGTCTCTGTAGCAATTGATACTGAAGGACCATAGCTGGGTCTGTGCACAAAGTCCAGAACAGTGAGTTTCTGTCCCTATCATTGACTTTCTACTTTTTCTCTCCAAAAGAATAATACGTTAATTATGTGGGAAAGCGAGACAGGTGCTGTCGTTCAATACTTTTTCATATCACAGGACAAAGTGAAGCCTGTTTCTGTTTATGGTCATCTCCCAAAGGCCTGTTAACGCCTTTATGTCCTGGCAGCTTTCTGTTTCAGGATTCTAATATCATAAATGTTTCTCTGAGCTATTAGCAGGAAAAATATCTGTTCAGATAAATAGCTTTGTACAAGTGGGTGCCCCCAGCCCAGCATCCTTCCACTCCTTCAGCATGTGTGTAATTAAAGCGTCTACCACATTTTCAGCTTCTAGATAAATTGTTCTAACCCGAAAGGGTATAGATATCCTGGAGCCTCAGAGTTTCTATTTTTGTTTCTTTATCATACAGCATGTCACTTGTCACCTGAGCCCCTTGCAAAATGAGATCATTATACCTTGAGCCTCGCTTTCACAGTCCACAAAAAGCTAGACTTTCAGTTATAGAAATTCAGAGTTAGAACCCCCATGACTTTTATTTTTCCTTACTGAAAAATGGATAAGGCAGCTAATCCACCCTAGATTGATATTAAGCCTAAAATGAGCCTTGCATACTCATTGAAACGAGTCCTCATACCCTAGGATTTTTATTCCGCCTTTTAAAATGGTGTTGTCCATCTCTTCGCGAGACTTTGGAGACAGGAGGTTTTCAGTCTTAATGTATTGGAATGAAGATAATACAAGAAGAAAGCTTGTTCAGAAATTTTAGTCTCCAAAATACTTCTCTTGGGAAAAGGCAGGCCTTTATCTTAGTCAAAAGGAAATGAGACTGTTGGCAATGACAAATTAAAGTTTGAAGGGATAATTGAAATAAGGAAACGGAAGCGTTTGGATGGTTATCCCCAAAGGCTGGATCAGACACTGAAATAAGCTCGAGCAGCAGAGACTGAAGTGATGATATGCACCCTCAGGTCAAAGGCCAAGGATGTTTGAGAGCAAAGAAATATAATAGAAAAATAGGGTGGCACCTGTGACTCAAAAGGAGTAGGGTGCTGGCCCCCTATGCCGGAGGTGGTGGGTTCAAACCCAGCCCCGGCCAAAAACTGCAAAAAAAAAAAAGAAAAGAAAAAAGAGAAGAAAAGAAAGAAAAAGAAATATAATAGAAAAATAAAGCAATGGGAGGAAGTGTGGTAATACAATAAGCCAGTGGTATGTTAGTAAGCAGGCAGAGGCTCTGTTCTCTATGACTTGTGTTTTCTTGTCTGCACGGTGCATAGGTTGGTTACTAGAGGCTTAAGTGTTGATCGAATTAACATTTCCCCATATGCAAAAATCTATCTGTATGATTAAACTTTTGTTCTTAGGCAGTGTTCCTAATATTAAACAGAATAGTAATAGTAGTTAACATTTACTGAGCACTTACAGAGTTCCAGGCACAGAGCTGAGTGCTTGACGTATCTCATTTACTTTTCTCACCAGCCTCATGGTGGTGATCGTCGTTCATTCTTATTCCCTTCAATATTATTCAAGCCCAGGTTTGTACACGTGCTGTTCTCTCGCCAAGAATATCCATCGACACCTTGTATACTTGAGGAAATCAAATCTCACATGCAGATGTCACCATATCCCCTTCCTTGCTATAACAAAACATGCGCACACTTTTAATTTTACACAGACATCACTTTACTCTGATTTTTTTGCTGATGTTAGTCCCTCTTGCTGTTGGCTCCATGAGTAGCGGTGTTTTTCTTTGTGTTTGTAGGATCTAGAGTTCTCGACTAAGAATGAAGAACAATCAATGATTGAGAAATCAATGACTACGTCAGTGCACAGATGAATCCAGAGTCTCCCACTTTAAATGAGTAACTGTGGACAAGTAGTTACAGAGCTGATTCTAAGCAAGGGGTCTAACATAGTTAGAGAGCCATGAATAGGAATCTTTCTTTTATTTATGATAGGTTCTCCATCCACGGGTTTAGTCCTAGGTTCCCTAGTAGTGATCTGGAAAAATTCAATCTGGAAGGAGGTTAGGGTGTTTTGTGTGTGTGTGTGTGTGTTTTTCCTGTAGTTTTGACCTAATACCAAAGTCAATTACATACAATTTTGGAATTTTCATCATTATTTATGCTTCTTTTCTCTAATCAAGAATAGATTATATTTTGCAGACAAAATTTCAATTCATTAATAATAAGCACTTTTTTGGAAATCACTGACAATGGTTAACATTATTAGGATATATGTCATTCTTTATTTAAATTTTAAGTTTTAATCTTGCCTTTTAAAAATAACTAAATATAACTTTTTTTAAACAAATTGAAAAATAATGCAATCTGTAGTGTATTGGTTTAATTTGATCCCATGTCTCAGTGAGCCAATTTTAATTGTATCGTAAACAGCCTGCAAGACTTGGTCAGAGGTTGCCTTTTAGATGATTCTAGAGTGATAACTATATGCTGTTTTTTCTGAAAGTTATAAAACAGGTTCTGAAATGAAGTCAAGTCTCAGATATTCTTATGCTGAAATTAATTTCCTATTCTTACCCAGGTTTCTAAGGTACACTTCTCTTTCATTTCTCATTGCACATAGAGAAGCATTGCCATTGTTCTTGTAGAAGGCGTACAGTTACTCCGTCACGTACACTTCCCGTACACATCCCCGGCAAGATGATTCTGTGAGATTATAAAACCGAGGTCTCCTGGTGACTTTCATCTAAGGACAGGCAGTGGGTTCACCTGTGAGTCATTACAGTTCAAAGATGTAAAGAAATCTCTTGTAATCCCACTTAACCTTCACATAGCATAGATTTAAAGGGTGAAGCATGATTTAAAAATGGAAAATTAACAAATGACCTTTCTCCCTCGCATTAGGTGAGATCATTAGGGCAGTGTAGTAAATAGTCTGATTATAGAACATTTTAAAGGGCTGAATTGTTTTTTTCTTTTTTTAGAGTACACACTCCAGTGCTCTAAACCTCATTTTAAAATCCCACATTGCTTAAAACGGCTAACAACAAATTTTGTAAGCATTCGTTTGGAGTGGCTCAACTGGACACCCCCACGCGAGTCTATTTAAAATAGTGATACCTCGTAAGTATGGTCCCAGAGCTTTGCTCAGGGTGACCCAGAGATACGAGACAGGCACGTTTACCATGGAGCTAATGGCAATTAATTTAATCTTCAAGCAACCTCATCCTAAGTCAATCCTGGAGAGGTTGTTTTGGAGAGTCAGAAGAAATTTGGGTTCATTGGGCTTTCATCACTCCACCCCCATTTCTTCGGGGTAAATTTCACTTATATATGTTTTATTTAGCAAATATCTATTCATGATTTCATTTGGAATAAGATGTTTCTGCTGGGTTCTTTTTGCTGTCGGCCAAATACGAAAATCTTTGCTTTACTGAAAGCAAATGGCTTTTCTTCCTCGTGTTAACCGCCTGTCATTGGGTGAACATTTATGTTCTATACTCCAATCACTACAATTCTTTTTGTTTCCTGCTCTGGGCCTTGAAGTGTTCATCTGAAAACATTCAGAAATAGTCTGCCTTTCCACGGGAAATGAGGTAAATGTCCATGGAAGGGAGGAGAATGAAGACTCAGGATCCAAACGCACCTGGAGTTGGTCACGGGTTGAGAACAAAAAAAAAAAAAAACTGAAGTAGAATAAAATGAAAGGGAGAAGACTTCAGTGAGCGTCTGTGCTCTCTCTCTGCCCAGCCCTGCCATGCTGCTGGCTGCCCCGCTGCACCCCATCGCTAGGACATGAGTGACTTTATGACAGAGAAGTAGGCAGGAGAGCCCAGCATGGAGGAACCCTTTCCCTTCCATTTCTGCTCCCTGAAACCAGCCGGAGCCGCCCACAGATTCCCTTTGTTGATAAAGCGCTACAGGGAGGAGTGGAGAACCTCCCAGCTCTGGGCTGCGCATGTATTAAACCACAGCATAATTCACGATGTGGGTAACCTTTCCCTTCCCTTTTATAGGGGTGAAAAAAGATATTTTTTCCAGTAATAAGGCGCCATCGGTGAATGCTACCATATACCAAATTAAAAGAGCTTCTGCAGGTATAGCGTCCTGTGGAAGGAAGGAGCAGGTAATTATTCAAAGATAATGCTCCCGAAACAGAATCTTGTCACTGTATAATGGACCCCTGCTGGGAGATGAATGCAGAGGCGAAGCCAGTATATTTTTTTAAAGCGAGAGACGCATTTTGGCGATGCAATTGCAGCTCCTGCAATTACCTTTCCTGTTTTACCAAATGAAAGGTTGTAGGTTTAATCATCATGCCTGATGGAGGACTAGTGTCAAAAAGGGATAAAAATAAACACAGTGACAGTGGCCCTGCTGTGTACAGATTGACTTCATAAACTCCCTTGGCACAGACTTTAGCCATTTAATAACTTTTTATTTATAAATGGGAGGATTCTTGATGATTTACCTTGTAAAGTTTCAACTTAGCTGTGTTCTTGCCAGTGAACACTCACCACGTCTTTGCTTTGTCATGGAAAGTCAGCTAGTCAGTAATATAGGAGATGACAATTTGATTTCAAGGGATGGCGTGGCTTGATGTGTAACTTAGGGCTCACATGAGGTGGCTTCTGGAACTCATCTCATCCAACTCAGTATTTACATCCAATAATAGTAAAGTTAACTTTAACTACAATGTGTTAGACACTGTTATAAAGACATCCAGTAATATTTTTTTGTTAATTTTAACATTTTAAAAATGTGCAGTAGATATTCTGATTTTACCCACAAGAAATTAGAGCTCAGGGGAGAGACCTGTGCCTGGTCACACAGCTAAGTGACAGGACTTGGCCTCAGGTTGGGTTGGATGGTTAGATGCCAGTTCCAGTCCCCTTACCACCGTGCCTTTGCTAGTCAAAGTGTGGTCCTGGGACCAGCAGTTACCAGCATGAAATCATCGGAGAGCTCGTTAGAATCCCGAATTTCAGGCACGTTTCTGATCTACTTCATCAGACTCTCCATCCTCGTGAGATTGCCGGCTGTTTTGTAGTCTTCTTCATGGATGGTGTCTAAAATTTTCTCTGAAGTAGTTTTGCCATTTTAACATATACATAACTACCACCCATAGATTTGTGTAGACTTTTTCATAGTCCTTGATCTATGAGGCACTTTGAAAATGACACTCTAATTTCACAGCACAAAAAAGAGTAAGAGTTTTGTGGACATTTCAGTGCTGGAAAAATGTAGTTTTAAGTGAGTAACGATTTTCTCCCAAATAAGCAGCCTACCTTAAAAGTTAGTTTGTGATTGATTGATGTTAGTTCTCAGGGGCACTTTCTTTGAAGAATCAGTCACTCCTCTCATCTAGCTTTAAAAGGCATCATCGACTCCAGCTGACCTGGCACTTTCTACTGCCTTTCACAGATTGCTTTGCTTGTGACAGTCTTTTGCATGTACAGTAACTTTTTATGTATCTAAGTTCTTTGTAAAGACATTTTCAATACAAATGAAAAATGTGAAATGACACTGAAATCCAACCTCGCACATTCATACTAAAGGTAATAATTCAATTGAGGAGAAAATTTAATAAGTAGATACTTTTTTGATGAAACAAAATCTCTTTTATTTTAATTATACTAGCATATAGTCTATTGATGTTAATTTGTTTATTCTCGGAAAATACAAATTCATCTTTAATAATTTAAAGACTTATTCTGATTTCAGAAACATTACAATGTGAAAAAAAGTTTGAGAGCAAAGGTGATTGGCTAATTAAATGTTTTCTAATTCTGCTCTTAGTTTATCCAATAGAGAGACGATGGGATAGTGTGAAAATAGCCCTGGAACAGAGGCTCGAAGCTCGGGGGTGAAGCCTTGGTTCAGGCCTTACAGTCTGTGTGACTCTGCATCATAGGTCGCTTTGCCTTTTGGAATTGTCTTTATCTTGGCTGCAAATATAGACATAAACATTTCTTAGAATTAAGTGAGTATTAAATGTTGCACTGATCTCTGGGGCAGATTTTATGTTTTACTTTGTTTTCCACTGCTTCTCAAAACATAGTCTGCTTGTAGGATTCCTCTTTCATTTAACACTTTTTGACATTTATCTTTTTTTTTTTTTTTTTAATAAGAGGAAGGGCTTTATTCACCAGCCGGGAGCTGATGGCATAGAAGAATTCCAAATGGCCATGCTTTTTGACATTTATCCTAAGCTTTATAGTATTATATTCACAGAATATAGGTTGCAGAAATCATGTATTAGAATATTTCAGTGCTTTTTGTAAAAGTATTTTTAGAGCAGTTTTAAGTTCACAGAAATATAGAATGGAAAATATATACGTCTTCTGTTCTCACACATGTATAACCTGCCCTGTGGTCAACATCCCCTTCCAGCCTGGTCCATTTGTTGTAATTCATGAACCGGCAAGGGCTGGACAATGAGGTTCTAGAACCCATCCTAGAAAAAGGGCTACATGTCTTTGCTGAGTATCACTTTGGTCACCTTCGAGGGACTCCCTTTGTGAAGCTACGCATTGACGCCAGGGTCCAGCTCACCTTTCAAAGCAAGTTTGCAACTCTTTTTCCTGGAACAGCCATCTGAGCTGTCATCGAACCTGTCTGACAATTAAGTTCATGAACTCATCTAGAGAAAGTGGTAAGTACCTTATTGCTGAATATTACTGTGGCCACAAGTTGGCCAAGGAGAGGACTTCAAAGGTGACAGTAGTGACATGCAACAATGGGGTATGTAGCACTTTTTCCAGGATGGGTTCTCGAATTTCATTTTCCAAACTCATGTGACAGGAGCTCTGACGGCCCTTCCAGAAAAAAAAGTTGCAGAATTGCTTTGAATGGTGGACTAGGTGCTGGTGTCAGTACATAGCTTCCCCAGAGGATACTTCAAAGATGACTGTGGTGATATTTAACAATGAGGTATGTAGCATTTTTCCTGAGTTCATGAATTTCATTGTCCGGCCTGGTACATTGACACATCATGATGTCCCAAAGTTCACAGTTTACAGGAGGGTTCACTTTTGGTGTTATATAGTCTATGGGTTTGGAATGTATAATGACCATACCCACGATTATACATTATAAATGTATAATGACCCGTACCCATGATTCTAGTATCATACGGAGCAGTTTCACTGCCCTAAAACCCCCCTGTGTTCACTGAATGCGCCCTCGTTCCCACAAACCTCTGACCACCGCTGATCTTTCTATCTCCAGGGTTTTGCCTTTTACATGTCAGATAGCTGGAATAATCTCATATGTGGCCTTTTCAGATTGGCTTCTTGTACTTAGTAATAATGCATTTAAGTTTTCCCCATGTGTTTTCATGGCTTGATACCTCATTTCTTTTTAGCGCTAAATACTATTCCATTGTCTGGATGTACCCAGTTTATTTGTACACTCACTCACTGAAGGTCATTTTGGTGGCTTCCATATTTGGCAATTATGAAGATAGCTGCTGTAAACATCCATGTGCTGGTTTTTGTGTGAAAGTAAGTTTCCAGCTCTTTTGAGTGCATACCAAGGAGTGTGATTGCTAGATCACACGGTAAGAGTGTGTTTTGCTTTGCAACACCCTGCTGGACTGCGTGGTGTCTTCCAAAGTGGCTGTCCCATTTTGCAGTCCCATCAGCAAAGAATGGGTTCCTGCTGCCCCACATCCTGCCAGCATTGGGCATTGTCAGCGTTCTGGATTTGGCCCATTCCAATAGGTGAGTGTTGGTGTCTCACTGCTTCAATTTGCATTGCTCCGATGACAAGGAACCTGGAACATCTTTTTTATATGTATGCTTGTTTGAAATCTGTATTTAAATTTTTGATGAGTTGTCTGTTAAGGTCTTTGGTCCATTTTTTATTGTTTTTCTGTCATCATTGAGTTTTAAGAGTTCTTTTTATATGTTAAATAATAGTGTTTTATCAGACATGTCTTTGCAAATCTATTCTCCTTGTCTTTTCATTTTCTCAATTCTCAGTCCTTTTTTTTTTGCACTTTTTGGCTGGGGCTGGGTTTGAACCCGCCACCTCCGGCATATGGGGCCGGTGCCCTACCCCTCTGAGCCACAGGCGCCGCCCGATTCTCAGTACTTTTTATGTGATCCAGTGTAAGATATATGTAACAAATTGTGATAAATGTTATGTAGGTAGTTAGATACACTTGATGAGAATGGGGGCAAAGTTGAAATACTTAATACATTTTTCTATAAATTATTCTGCTGTGATTCTGTAGGTTTACATTTAATCTATCAAAGGTGAAAAGAAAGGTACTGAGTCTTCCCATAACAATAATGTTTCTCATTTTGTTTCTAACAGCTTTTATGTCATAAATATTGATAATCCATGATACTAGCCAAAAAAAAATCATGAATATAATTTACATATTCACCAACATTTAGATTATAGAGAAACAAAACCATATGACCCTATTGTTTTGAGTTAAATTCTCCTGGTTCTGAAATTTATGCAACTGTGTGCTTTACCGTGCGCTTGATAAATCTTTGTCAAAGCTCACCTTTATTCTTCTTCCTTCTTTTGAATCAGATTTGTCACTTGTGAGCATTACACTTTGATTTATGATTTTGTTTACTTTTTTTACCTAATCTATGAGTCTTTGCTGTAAGAGGGTGAAGATTAATTTCTTGGAGTTTATTATCATAACTGATATACTTGATTTTATTCCTGCCAATTTATTTTATCTTACTTTTTATTTTTGTGTTTTCTTTGGATTCATGTATAAAATGTATTTTATATGTTTTAATCTTCAACCCTAGGCTTTCATTTCTCCTAATAGTTACCTTATATTACTCTAAAAACATTGGCAGTATTTATTTTGTAGTTATCAAAGTTTTCAAATTAAATGATGTCAGCTATTCTTCTACTTAAAATAAAAGATTTAGCATCTCTATTTTTGTCTCATCTTCGTGTCCTGGAAATTAATAGTGTAACTGTTGTCTTTTAGAACCAGATGAATTAAATTTTGACTATTTTATTGTGTTTCTGCTTCAAGCATTAATTTTGACATTTCCATTGAGTTGTGCAACCATATTATAATATTTTTCAAGTCCCACCACTATAAGTATCGATTGCAATTGGTTGCAGTACCATAGCCAGTACCATTTTCCATGTTTTCCATATTTTGAAACCTTTTACTTAGATTTCTCTGGGAAGCATTTAGGAAATTTTTAAAAAAATGTTATTTGGACAATTTATTTTCCCAAACCTGGAATATCTGATATTTTTTCCTATTGCCCCCAAAATGAACATCAGTATACCACTGGGAACCAGGAATTTGAATGGCAATATTTTATCTCTAAATGCTTTATTTTCTTTTGGCATTTAATAAATCTGATTCTTTGTATGTGATTTACATTTATTTTCCACCTGTATATTTAAATTCTGTCATTATGTGAATCTTTTTTAGTTGATGGTTCCATAGAACATGGTAAGTTATTTTAGCCTAAAGCAGAGGTCTACTTTTAGGTACAAAATGTTCATTTCATTGATTTCTTTGTCATCATATCTAGTACTGTTGTGCTCGATTCTTCCTAGAGAAGACACATAATTCTTAGATTGGATATAATTCAGCTTCCAGTGATTTTGCCTTTGTTCATTTCCTCTTCATTTTTAGAAATACTTGTAGAGTCTATATTACAGGTTGGCTTTCCCCTTATAACTGCTGACCTTGACTGTTTCCAGTGGAGGAGTTAATTTTCCAGGCATGCGCTCACTTTCTTACATTCTCATCTTCTCCCTTTGATCGGCTCTCTCTTTCTTCTTGTTGTTTAATTGGAGCCATATTTTCCCTTTTCTTTGCAATCAATAAAGGAAAAAAAATCCTCTTTCAGTGTTTCTGCTAAAATAGTTTCAGAAGTATATATTTTCTTGAATTCAACTTGTTCTGACGGTTTGGTAGTTGGCCTGCTACTCCAGCTGATAAGACATGTGTTGATCACACCATTGTTAAAGGCTTTGAAACATCCTGAAGCCAGAAAATCTTTTAACTCTGTTCTATTCAATATCTCCTAAAATTAGGTGATCCCACAACCTTTTTTACCCCAGAAAGCACCTCACAGTCAGTGTTTCATGAAATCATACTTGCTTGTGAATGGTTAAAAATGTTCTATCTTATAATCAGTAAATATCACAAGAAATCCTTAACTGTTAGGGTTATCCATTAGTACTCATCTTAACTTTGAGGCAAATTTATTTGATCTTATATTGAGTTGCAATTTTTTTTACAAATGAAATGAAAAGAAAAGATGACACAGATTTTCCCAATTTTTTTTTCTGGTAACATAAAAATAACATGTAGATGTTAATTCTATATTTTACAGGTCTTTAAATGAGGAGGAAACGCACTTATTGAGGGTTTTTTAGATACATTTTCAGACACCCACACAGAGAACTACAGAAGAGAGGTGTAAACACACTTCCCGGGCATGTCCCACTATCATAGATCATGTTGAAATATTGCAAAGGAGCGCTAAAAAATGTCAAAGTAACTAATTACAGGAAGTAAAATCATGGTTTTGCCTAAATTTGCTAATTAAAGAATTCTGTTGTGTGTAAGAGAGGTTATTGCAAAATGCCAAGAATGTATTTTGGTGTATCACAAAAATTTCGCTCCACTGTCTTATAGCTGCAGAGAACATAAAAAGACGTTTACACAAAGGTATATAAATATTAAAAATTAAGAGGTTGTTCACAGCTATCGCTACTTATTAAGGCAAACCAGCGAGGAATAGAAACCTTTCAACAAATGGTCTGGAACATGGAATAAAGATCCGGAAAAGAATGAATACCTTATCTAAAGAACATTAAGAAAATGATAAAGACAGTCATACATGAACTAAAACATTCTGAATACATATATCTGACAATAATTTGTTCCTATGTTATCATTACTCAATAATAAAAAAACAACCCAACCTCATGGGAAAAGGATTTGATCAGATATCATTAAGGAAGACATATGCTTGGTCTGTGACCACTGGAAAGGTGCTTAGTATCATTATCAGAAAAATATAAATTAAAATCCAACAAGCTTAGCCTGCACAACTACTAGAATAAAAGAAAGTTAAGGAAACTAAGAACGCCATGTGTTGGTGAGGCTGCGAGGCCTGGAATTCTCCTGCCTTGCTGTCTGGAATACAAAATAGAACATCTTCTTTGGAAGAAAATGTATACCTCCTCTATGACCCAGTCCTGCTACTTAGCTGATAAGACAAGGTAAATGTCAGCAAAACATACTTAGGGTAAAAAATAGTGATAGTCATGAAATGGAATACTACTCAACAGTAAAAACGAATCAATTACAGTAAAAACAATATAGATTTATTTATAGCACTTTTATGTTATATCCATTCATCAAAAAGTAACAGATTTTAGGGGAAATATATTTTCTTTTTTTTACTTGCGTTTTCCCTGAAAGAGACTGTCGGGTTTTCAAATTTGGAAATAAGAATGCTGCTCTCCTAAAACTTCACTTCAGATGAGAGACCTCCTGCTTCACAGACTAAGTTCAGCTTTCAGTTTTATTTCACCTGGTGACATTCTTTTCATTTGATAATTGCTATCAGGGCCAATTCAGTGGTTCTCAGCCCCTAATGTGCATCACAGTCACCTGGAGTGTCAGATTCCCTCAGAGTCTGAGAATTCTCATTTCTGACAAGGTTACGGGTGACGCTGACTCTGCTGGTTGAGGAGCCACTGAGTCTGCCGGATAATGGTCTTTCTGGGTAGTGGTTGAAGAGCTGAGAAGAAAGGTAGATTTCACGAGTTGTACTTCTAAGAACATAGGAATAACATAGTATGATGAGGTCACCTGCTGGATCCTCCACTTTGATACCACTATTGTCTTTGTTATTTCAAGTTGTTTTTTAGGCACCCTCATAGTGACTATGCCCACTTTCAGCCAAAAATGACTATTTTCTTATCTACTTGTCTTGAGGAGAAGTAACCTTGAAATGATGGTCTCGATCAAGGAGGGTTCACATATTGTTTTGAATCTTCTAAATGACTTGGCATCAGAAGTATGTTTCTAAACCACCTTGTTGATGTATTGAAATGGGTGGAGCGGTGTGGTAGATTTCATTACTGTGCCCAGTTCTTTCATTCGCGCTTGTTGCCATGTGATTTAGATTGTTGTATTGGGTAGAGCGAGGTATGGAGGGTTTTACCCTGACAACAAGAGGAGTTCCGGGAGTTGTCTTGGCCAAGAACTCCCATTTGGAAGTGAGTACGACAGTTCTGAGTAGAAGCTCTCAGAGCCCTCCTGTGGCTCTCTAACTCTCTTACATTTTCTCTTCTGTGGAGAATGATGTGCCACAGGTGGAAACTGTTTCTTCAGTCAGGATGAGAAAGATTCCTAGAGAAGGGTTGCAGGCCACCTGTAACCTGAGCAAGGCACACACAGCAGTAACCCTGAGACGCTGGTCTTATTATAGCGAAATATAAAGAAAATTGGCAAATACTCCACACATCCCCTTGATTCCAAGTAATGAACTAGACTAACTATGAATATTAGTCATCATAAGAATCTTAATGGTTAGATTTTTTTCAAATTATAGGAGAGGAAGTACGTTTTACAGAGAATTCTGTTAAGAGATTCGATTTCTTTCGCCTGCACCATTAGGTAGTAAGTCATAAAATGGTGACATACAAATAAATAATAATATGTATAAGGACAGAACCTTTTAACCACAATATCTTAATCAATGGGCAGAATTCATGCAACCGTATATAGTAGCAGAATCTCCTTCTTCATCATTGGTTTTTCCATTCACATTTAATTGAATGTATTTTTAATGACTCAAAGAAAAAACTTCCAGTTAAAAAATCTTTATTTTGAAGAACTCTGAATACAATTTAATTAGGTTTCTTGAAGTATCTGGACTAAGATTTTGGTGTTTGAAAGTGGAAGATGAGAGTCCAATAGGGAGAATGCCTGGGAAGATTACCTTGGCCTATGTAAGACGTGTTCAGCTGAGCAAATCAACGTGATAACTTAATAGGTCATTAGTATTTTGGTTGTTAATGAGGCAATAAATTAAAACTTCATAGGAGATTTGATAAAGGCCTTGACATCCAAGGTTTGTACTTAGGAGGCTTATTTTAATGATGAGAATAAGTTTAGGGATATGCGAAATAAGATACTTTCCCATTAATATAGAAAAATTTCAGTCAAGAAGGTATATGTGAGAAAATTAGAGAATCCACTGGGGCTGTCATTCAGGACTAGCTCTCCCAAGTATTTATTTATCCATTCATTCCTTAAACACGTGTACACAGCACAGCATGACTGTGCTCAGTGTGCCAGGAGCGCTCTCACACATCTCGGGTATTCCAGTGGGGAAAAATAAAGGAATAAACTTTTGGAAATCACAACTACAATGAAGTCAAATGATACTGTCATAGGGTTTTGAGTGTGACTTTTTGCAGGGAACAGGGATGATACTTGCAGGAGGAAGAGAGCCAGTTTGGATGAGCAGAAAAGGGACCTGGTGACCTGAGACCCTAATGAACTAAAAAAGAAGCATGTGTATCCTTTGAACGTAAGACAGAGGTGTGTGTGTTTACGTGTGTGTCTGTGCATATCTAATGTTGGGCTCCTTTTAAATAATTACCTTTATATAGAGACAAAGATGCTCAATTTTAATTTTAATTTTTTTTCTTTTTAGCTTCTGGGCATGTCTTAACTGTAACATGTTAAGTTGTATATTATGTAGTCAAAAGAAAATAAGAATGTACAATTATCTGGGAAGTTTTGTATCATTCACACAAACATTTTGAAAAATAATTTTGGATGCCTAAATTATCCTTGCTGTATCTGAAAATGGGAGTTCCTCAAGTTTTTGTGGCACAGAATATCCTATGGAGCAAATTATTTAGTCACTGAGCTGTTTTCAACCCTGCCCTTCCCCCACAAAGAAAGCTCTCACACAATAGAAAACAAAACACATGTTTAATATAGGGATAAGTAAACCAAATAAAAGAACCAAAATAATATCTATTTCTATAGAATGAGTAAGAATATTATCTCTGAGATAAATTCTTGCATTTTATCATATACAAATTACTCATGTCTGAAGTAAAAAGAAGTCAGTCTCAGTGCTTATGAAAGAAAGTTAGGTATATCTAAATTGTGACTATTTCTAACTTAGTGCTGCTGTGTATATACTTTGCTACCCCCCAGGGTGAAGAAGAATACATATCCCTTAATCTGAATGCACTCAGGTAGAGAATACTAAATGCACAGCTTTTTGTGAACATAGTATTTTAGTTAGCTTCAGTAACAAATGTAAACCTGACCCTTCAGGAGGAAGTCATTTTACGTGAATAAAGATGGTAATATTTAGTCATCCTCAACCACAAGTCCCTGTGTTGATTTTCTACTCTCATAGGGAATAAAAAAAATCCAGACTGTAAAATGCTTTCACTCTTCATCACATCTTAATTTTATCATAATTCAACCAGAACAGTACCTGAAAAAACTGAGGAGAAACAATTACTCCTGTTTATCTAACCATCGAACAAAAAAAACTGAAGCTATTTCTGTTTTAAATGATTTATCTTCCAGTTAACTATTAGGAAATATGGAGCGTATAGAATTTGATTATTTATTAACAGTTCACTCAGTGACGAGAATGGTTTTGTTAATGAATCCAAGACCCTATTTTGATACTTTTCCTTCTATTTTATTTTTTCCCCTATTTTACTCTTTCAGAATAAAATTTTAAATTTCAGAATATGTTCTCTTATTCGGCTTGTCCTAATATTAGTCAAGAGATTCCCAACAGCAATTCAGAACAGAAAAGTAATTAAATCTAGAAACATGATTTGGGGCAACATTGACATACTGCAGACTTTTCTTTTCAGGGAGAAATGCTACTTTCTCATTAGCCAGTGTCAAGGATCCTAGAGTCACCTGCTCCTTTAATCATCAAACACATATCTCTTTAATGGACAGTTATCTTAATTTATCTCTTTGTATTATTCATTTCCAAGCTGAATCTGAAACTGAGGAGGTGTCGTTTAATCAAGAGCTAAATGGAGGAACTAGCAGTCTTGATAAATATGACATCTCAATCAGTGTAACCTGGCTTATTGTACCCTCAATGAATCCCCAACAATAAAAAAAAAAAAAACAAACAATAAATATGACATCTCCATAATTGATTAGAAGTTTATTCAAACATTTATAGCTTATAGGCTTATAAATATATTAGCCATATTTTCTCAGTATGTTTTACATGTATAAAATGGAACTCTTTAAAAATTAATTGGAGCCTTTTTATTGACTTTCTTTGGAAAAGAAACACTGAATTAGTCCTAGGTTAGTAGCATATATTTAAATGCACCAAATTATTTACAAATTGCTTCAATTTGTTCTTTCTTAGAGGTGGAAAGGAGAGGCAATTGAAGGTAATTATTCCCCTTGTCCGTAGCTCGTTGTAATGATTTTTAAAGCGGCAGTGTATTCCAGCATCTCTGAGACTTCTAGTCTGGATATTGCTGTATCTTCTTCTGGAAAAGATCATGTCATTGTATTTGTGTAGATGCCAAAGATTCAGTCCACTGATTGTATAAAATTTCTTCTAGCTCATCATATCAAACATATTTTTTTTTTTTTTTTGGCCGGGGCTGGGTTTGAACCCGCCACCTCCGGCATATGGGACCGGCACCCTACTCCTTGAGCCACAGGCGCTGCCCTCATATCAAACATATTTTATAAAGGGCTTATTTTTATATAATATATCAAATAATCACTCTACTTAATCGTGAAATTAACTCTTCACTGAGTCTGAGGTTCAAATCTACTAAGTCTAGAAAACGTCATGGGTATCACTACAATTTATTTTTCTCAGTCTTTAAGATTTTACGTGCTTCTCACCAGCAATTACAAAATGGGAAGACACATTCAAGTGACACGGAATGGAATTTGCTAAACCTGTATTTTCACTATATTTAGGCACTTTCAGTGGCTTAGGGGTGATGATATTTTCAAATAAAATAATTAACCGAATCTATTAAATATTTGTTGTGTACACATGTAAAGATATGTACATGTCACCATGCATTCACTTTGAAACGTATATGCACATGCATTTTCTTTGAAATTAAATCAGTAATGGGCACAGAAAAGTAAAAATGATTGGAACAATAGTTTTAAGACCATCAATTATTTTTATCCAGGCAGAAATACTCTCATCACTGTATAACAAATATCTCTTTTACCCTTGGTTTACACAGAAAACCCATACTTGGCTATAGTGAAATACATTTTTCAGGAATCAGTAGAGCCCTTTCACATTGACCAATACTACTGACGTTTAAGTTAATCTCACATCATGTGCCAGCTCATGACTGAGTTGAGTAGATTTTGTGCAGTAAAGCTTGGGTCTGTAACAAAAAGAAATCCCCACTTTCCTCGCCCTGTTTAATTATTATGAAGAAGAAATTCCTAAAAACTAATACTCACTTGAATGTTTCTAGCACATTGTAAAATATCTCACCAAATATTAGTGTAAGGGTAGAAGAAAAGAAACATCTATAGTAAAAAAAAAAAAATCAAATAAGATTTTATGTGTCATTATGTACAATTTCAGAGTGTTTTGAGAGGTTCTGACGGAAGTATACTACTCATACTTTGAAAGCTTAGTGCTCTTTCTTCAAAGAAAGTCAGTGGCATTATTTTATAGGCTTTTTGGTAGGAATGAAACATAATTTAATTCCATATAAAAGCAAGAGCATTGTATCTGTAATTGCTACCTAGTGCATACATTACAAATTGCTGCAGCCTTTAAGAGACAGTTTGAAGTTCAAGGGGAAGAGCATACCTTGTCACCCCTGAGTATAATCTGAGGATTAAATGAACTAGCTCACTACTTGGCATACACAGGGTGCCCAGAAAGTACATGGCTACCCTGTATTAGGCTTTCAGTATTTGTCTATCTTTTTTCTCAAAAAATCAGCTATCGTTTGAAATCATTATCGTCAAATGCAAAAGTGAAGCAGAAATAAAAATCACTGTTTTGTTGCAGTTTGGCAGGGGCTGGATTTTAACCAGCCACCTTTGGTATATGGGGCCAGCGCCCTACCCGCTGAGCCACAGGCACCACCCAGTATTTTGTTTTGAGTAAAAAGGAATTTTGGCTTTCAGTAATGAACAATTATAATGTTACATGTTTTACTTAACTATATTTATTATTAATTTCTTGAAACATCAAACAAATAAGTAACAGAGTTAAAAAAAGGAAGGAAAGTGAAAGCAGTGTTATATGCAAGCAGACAATCTGGTTTTCAGGGCATGATTTTCTATCTCAAGTTCTCAGTCCTGTCTCCCACTGAGAACCCACTGCTGGGAGCTCACAGCTAAACATGAAGCCTTCTTTCTTGAAGCTAAGATCTAAAATAGCTATTTACATCGAGAAAACAGGATTTAAAGTGTTCTGATTAAACATCTTAGAAATTGAAAAGAAAAACTTTGAAAAATCTGTTAGACATCTCACAGATTTTCCATACCGTATTTTCTACTCATGGCCAGCATTCCACTGAGATGAAATTTTCTTTTCTTCTAAAATTCATACTACAAAATTGTGTGAAAAAGTAATATTTGAAGGTTCTGGAAAATGTGCACAAGAAACAACAGTCCACATATTTCATTGTCATGTGGAGTGGTGTGAGTCATCTCCAAGTTATTCCCTATGAAATATGATCAAGTCCATTATTTAAGTTACAACCCACAGATACCCCTGAAATTGCTATCCTTTCAAAGATACACAAAAAGGAGTTAAATATTAACTGATGAGATTTATTTAAAAAAAAATTGAATAGATGTAAATCTTCAGTTTTGATTTCTAGATATAAGAGGCCTCTTCTCCCCTTTTATTTTCTGTATCTTTCAGTAGGGTAGGCATGCATTCTTATGCGGCATGTACATCTTGGTTGTCTCTAATTACAAGATGTGTTTCATTGGGTTCTTTCAGCATTTTAGAGCACTTTGTTTTTGTTTTTGAAATATTTTGCAGTTGTCCCCACTCTAAAATGTGTTATCGCAATTTTGTTTAAACTTCAGATCATCCAATTATCAGAATAGTGCTATGCAGACAACACACATGAGGGACTGAGTCACTCGCCCATTTCCTGTGTTTTGTTTCTTCTACTGATTGAAGGGTTCAATAAATTGCCTCAGCTCGTAATGACTATGAAAGTTAAATACTATTTTTATCCATTCAGCTGAGTTTTAAATACAGCGTGTGGACCCATCATTCTGTCATGGACAGAAGCTCTGGAAATTCCTGACAACTTATAATCTTCTCTGCCCATAGTCGCAAGTGAAAATGATTATACTTACAAGGAGGAACTTCACATGCTAATTTTTGAATCAGCTTTCAGGAAGACAACAACTCCATAAACAGCAATGTGCTTTATTGCTTTTGAGAAAATTCTTGCCTCAGAGAATAAAGCGTTCTAAATCTAAGGATTAAACTTATTACTTGTTTGTCATAATTGAAAGAAATATCTAAAATCAATTATTCGTGGTAGCATTTTGATTTACTCAAATGCAAATTTCCTCAAATTAAATTTAATGAAAACAATGGGGAGTCTATTCGGCAGAAAACATGTTCATATTAGGAACACAGTATCAGGTACCAAACCACTCAGTTTAGATCACACCCATCCCTCTCTCCGTTCATCCCTTACTTTGCTACAGCAATGTTTAGTACTTGGAACAATGTCCTATTTACTTCTGGAAGTCTATTTCGCCCTTTAGAATAGGAATACAGAGGAGCGCGCACTTTTACCATTTCCCTCTGTGGTCTTCAGCCCTGGAGCAGCATATGGCACATTTAGTACTCTGGTGCCTCAACAGGTGACGGATAACTGATTGAGTAGGTGAATGAAAAAATTCCTCATGGCTTAGTTTATTTAGAATTGGTGAAATTTTGCCACAAAGTACTTTTCGTATTATATGTTTATGACTACAGGTTGTGAAATCTGCACCATGAACTTCATGTATCTTTTTGTGGGTCCTGTTTTCTGAGTGTTATCATTTCTTAGTTTCATGTGTGATTCTTTCTTCAGTAAACATGCCACTGACAGAAACCAGCCGTGTCTTCCCCTTTTGAGTTCTGTCCTGTCCGACCCAGATTAGCAGCTACGTGTAAATGTGCGCAAGAGAGGAAGGATGAGTGTCTGCCTTGGGACATAGTAGGCGTGAAATGATGATTATTGAATAAATGCATTAGCTTTATAATAATCTTCCAGTTTGCAAATGATGTGAAATAGATGCATGTATTTCTTTATATTCCTCTGTATATTTCTGTTTATTTCTACCTTGTCCTCATAATGAAGAGTTAAAATAGCTGCTTTCTAAAGTAGCTCCATGTTTTTCTAATGTCTGTTATACCATTGTGGTATTTTTTCTAAATTCTGAGACAAATACCTCAGGTATGAAGAACATTAGTTCTCCTTCCTAACTTTCCTTCCATTCATTACTTTGTTGGAATAAAGTCCGACATGGTCATGGAGCATGGTTTGTGGATGATAAAGTCTATGTCTTCATGTTCTCACCTGTGATCTTCCGTTACCAGTGAGTTTGAACTACTTTCAATCTCTCAAATTCCTGCCACAGGGTGAAAGGGAGGCATGAGACTCAGTTAGATCCTCTGTATGGAATGAGAGAATCGCTTAATCTCTTCAGGCCTCTATTCCCTCACCTGAGCTCCTATACATAAGTAGCTCTGGACTCCTACCCTGGACTCACCTGTTCCAGACTTCTGGGTTTGCAATGTGAAGTGCTGCAACTTGTTAAAAAAATACCAAGGTCTTGCTGCTCTCCCCGAGGGTATAAACTGGTGGTCCTCCAGACTGACCCACACAATTTTAGCTCCATTTCTAATTTAGGACCAACATCTAGATTTCTAGGAACACTTGGGGGAATAGGAGATTTGGCAACACTGGCCAATATCCCTGACTGTCCCTGATCCCACCCCTGTCACCTGAGGAGTGGCTGGTCTCTTTGAAGGACATGAGCTTGGTCCTGCAGCCCTAATACTGCCTGAACCTCAGTGGCAGCTGCCAGTTGTCCCCACACCTGCTTCGTACAGTCTACAGGAGAGCAGTATGTTTACTCTGCACCTTCACTCACTTGATTTATGGGCTTGGTTGCTGCAGGTCCTTATTTGGGTTTGTTCTTTCCTCACTAGAATATGAACCAGTGGAGTTCTATGTGTAAACTAGAGGGAGATGGTTAAACTTGGGTTTAGTCCTTTAGAGCTGAATGGTATTCATGGATAGGACAGCAAGGAGATCACTATTAGAAGTAGCACCTAAGATCTACTCCACATAATGGTAATGGCAAACGATTGTGACATACAGATACTGGTACAGCATCAAAGATATCAAGTAGGCACCTGCAGACTTCTGACTATACCTACAATAAGACTACATCAAGAAAAATACAATTCACCAAATTCACATTGAAATAGAATGTAAAAAGTCTACCAAATGAAGTTTCAAATTTCTCTTTTAGGGACTCAGCGAATACTTGGAAATCAGTCACCTTTATACATAAATTTGTATTTGGTAACCAAGTGCACATGTAATCATTTTGTACAAAATGTACAAAATCTAATCATGCTTTCTATTTTGTTTAATAATAACCCAGTAACTGTTTTTAGATGACCAATATTTACTCATTTATGTAAATAAGCAATTGACAAATAAAGGAGCAAATTAGATAATGCAAAACATCTGATGAAGCTATCAGACTGTATAAGTAAGGAGGATTTCTAAATCATGTACTGTCTTAAGTGCTAGATTCTGGGAAAGAATAGTCAGTTGCAGATAGAAGCATTTCAGAGAGAGTGAGAATGTAATCAAACAGAGAGGCAGCAGAGGAAGACGGATATACAGCAGTCAAGTGAGCGCCATGAGAATTGCATCTGTCAGGAATAACTTTCAGCTCTGATTAACAGACTCACCTCCTCCCCATCCAACAGCAGCTTAAGCAAATTTGGAGGGAGCTCTCATTCTGCAGATGTCTAGAGATAGTCAGTTGAGGGTTGGTGTGACAGCTCCAGCAGGTGCCATCGAGGTGCCGTCAGGGCTTGCTTTGGTTCTGTGGTTTGTAGAGTGAGAGACCACTCTTGCCCTTATGCTCCGAGGATACCTCAGGAAGTGCTAAGGGGGGAAAAAAGGCACTTGTCCTGTAAGTAAGGACCTTAATTTCTCTGAAGTCGCCTTTTCAGGCCTACTCAGCAGGTTCCACTTCCTCCTCCTTCTACTTTATCTCTTTGACTTACATCGTGTCACACAGGACTCTAGCCGTGCTTACTTGGAATAGAGCTGTTTAATTGGGCATGTTGTGAAACAAAAGCTTTGTCCCTAAGCAGTAAGGGGATTATTGCGTTGTACAGGCAGCTAGTATCCCCTATCACTGCAGTCCCCAACTGCAGGGCTGCAGGCCGCCAAGATCAGTGGCCTGTTAGGAACAGGGCTGCACAGCAGGAGCTGAGAGTCAGGTGAGGAAGGGACGCTTCATCTGTATTTACAGCCACTCCTATCCTTGCATCACTGCCTGAGCTCTGCCTCCCGTCAGAGAAGCAGAGGCATTAGATTCTCTTAGGAGCACAAACCCTACTGTAAACTGCAGATAGGAGGGATCCAGGTTGCATGCCCCTTCTGAGACTCTAATGCCTAATGATCTGAGGTGGAGAGAAAATGCAGTCCCTGGTACCAAAAAGGTAGGAGACTCCTGTTCTATCGTATTTCTTTCATTTAGGGAAATTAAATATAATAAACCTTGATGTACTATTTTCCTGGATCTTTGTATAAACCACATTTAGTTGGAGCCCGGTAGCAGCCAGGTTGAGTGAGCTGGGGATCTGGACATAGGCAGGACTCAGGCAGGATCAGGAGCATCTCAGGGGTGGCAGCGGCACAGCCCCCTCAACATTCATGCCCTGCCACGTCCACGTGCAGGAGGGAGGGACACGTGTATAATGGCATTGAGTTTCGGGAAATGTATTTTGTGAATGAAGCGTTTCTCACGTTTTGTTCTCTGGGATGATTTATTTCCATTTTTTGAAAATTAAGTTGGGGAAAAGCCTAAAGTTTAGCTTTGGGTGTTAGTGTTTATTCATTGTTGTCCAACTGAACTCATCCACCTGACTCCAGAAACAGCCTCTGATTTTGCTGCTGTTGAAGCATCGGAGTGCTGTTCTCTGACTGATGAAAGCAGTGAATTGTGATTGATGCCAGTGAGTGAGAGCTCAGAGGAGGGAACAGGGTTGCTGCGTATTTTCCACATCTGCCATCAGATCAATGTGTTTCCATTGCCTTTCACTCTCCACTGTCTGTGCCTTCTGCACACCATTTTGAGGATAACATGCCTTTTGTTGTGTGCACCAACGTCTCATATATTCTACCTCTCCACTAAGTTTCTCTATTAATGAAATTCTGTTAAGAGTAATTGGTGGTCCCTTTAGAGAGCCACTAGGTATAATTATTTTCTCTTATTGTATTTCAAGAGGAAGAAACAATTCTTAATATGACAAAGCCTAAAATTGTATGAAAAGTACAAATTACATAAAAGAATGGTCAAAGGTCTTTAACAAATAACTTACCCAAACAGAAGAAATAATTAAAAATGTATACATCCACATTGTATTAATTGGGAAATTTAAACGTTTTTACATATAAATTGGAAGATTTTTTTATGACACTTGGTGTTGGTAAAGATTGCCAATGTGAATTAAAGAGTCTTAAAAATCTACTGTCCTTGACCCAATAGTTTTATTTCAAAGAATATACCTCAGCATATATTAAAAATGGAAATATTTTTGTCTAGAGATAGTCCTTGAAATTTAACTCTGAATAGTATAAAAAAGGACAATAAGCTAAGTATCTAATAAGAAGATCAAATGATTAAATGAAATAGTGAGCCACACTACAGGAAGACAAAGCAAAAAACTTTTAAAAATGTATTGAAAAACCTGGGCAGGGTTTGCGATATAATAGGGAAAATAAGCAGGACTCAAAACACATTCTTAGATTTCATTTTTCATATTGTGTAATAATTTGTTCAAAAGACAACAGAAATTAATAGGCCAAAAATATTAAAGTGATTGATTTTTACATCATGGACACATGCATTACTTTTATTTTCTTCTTCTTTTTATTTTTCAAATGTATTCAGTGTATATATGTATTTATTAAATCATTAAAATTTGAGTGATAATCTCAGCATACTGTTCATTATTCACTAAGTATTTGGAGCCATTTTCTGGGACAAATTATAACAGAAGTGTCACATGATCTTGAGAATAGATTTTTTTTTAGACCTCTGTTCACAATTATAGGAATCAATTAACCTCGAGCAAGTAATTCAGTAGTAATAAAAATAGTTACCCAAATTAATGTTTTCTATTTTCAAAATCTTCTGTGATGAGAAAATGTTTGTCTATAATTCATTTGTAATTCAATGTAAGATTTTGCATAACAAAATCTACTATAAACACATTCAAATATCAACATGTGATTCCGTTTCTCACTATAATGAAGTAGTTTTAGTAGAGTAATGCTACTGCCAAAGACAACAAGAGAAGCTAGATAATATACAGGGAAAAAAAAGTCTTATTTGAAGGAATTAGAATGCAGTTGTAGTAGCCAGGGGGTGTAAAGACAAAGTCACCTGGAGAACAGAAACTAATTTGAGTGGGGGCCTGATATTTTGTGCAACGCTTACCCCTGAGGCCATTTGCTGATATTTACCTTGTGTGGACAAAGAGTAAGAAGCCTAATAGAGGACTGGATATGAGAAGAAAAAGATATGAAAATTTTTATAGCAAGTTGAGGCAAAGGTACCAGCCCTTGAGGGGTCATGATCTTGGAGAAAAGGGAAATGCCAGAAATTGAGCCAAATATCCCACCCTAGTTTTTTCTTCAAGGAATTTCCCAATTTATCAGCAGTGAAAAATTAGAGAATAAGAAGCCAAGAAGAAATTGACTAACAAACCAATTAGAACTCCAGGGAGTTCTGTGGTACTTGGAAGACAAAAATAAATTGAATTTCACTAGATCTCACATTTTTCCAGAAGCCTGGAGAAGTGTTGGTGAATCAGAGACAGATCAGACGTAAAGAAGACTGCAGCCTTACCCTGGGTCCCAGCTGACGGAGTCAGCTCGGTCCCTGATCAGAATGAGGAAGGCCATCTCTGATTTTGATGGCTGCCAAAGAATGGGATAAAGTATTTCAGAAGAATTATTATGCCATATAGAGCCCGTATGGTTCCTGTATTTAATACAAATATGTCCAAACAAACAAACAGAAAACAACAAACTAGGATCATTATGAAATACAGATAATAGAAAGAGAACCATAGGTGATAATGATATTAGGATTATCCAGATAGATATGATCTGCATTTAAGAAAAGAGATGACAAGATGTAGCATTTCATCAGATATTTAAAATCAGGGTACGAATGCAGTAACTAATACTGAGAACTCAAGTGCAGGATTTAAAAGCAATTTGGGCATAACATAGGGAGAATTACAAAGAATGACAGAAAGATTTAATTCTGCAATACTTCATGATTTTTACCGAAGATGAGGAGCAAGGCAAGGATGATCGACAGGACCACTTCTGTTCATTATTGTTCTTGTGACCCTAGTCAGTATATGAAAGCAAGAAAATTATGAAAAGATATAATGAGTGTGAAGAAAGAAGGAAACTGTCATCATTCACTAAGACATGAATGTGTGTGTGTGTGTGTGTCCAAAGGCATTTCAGGCAAGTTATTAAAATTATAAAACGTATTTAAAATGTTCCTGGAAAGCAAGAAGAAAAAAAATCAGTTGTGTGGCTTTATGCTAACAACCATCTAGACACACAAAAAATGTGTATTTCTCTATAATCACTTACATAAATAAAAAAAAAATTGAACTATAGCAATAAAAACCCAATTTGTAATTACCTTTAGAGGTTCCAGGGGGCAGATGAACATCTAAGAGGTGCTGATAACATTATATTTCTTCATTTGAGTGTTACATGGAGCTATTCACTTTATGAAGATTCACTGAGACACACATTCATGACTTGTGCACTTCTCTGTAAGTACATTATAAATGACATTAAGATTAATATCCTAGAAACATGAGATACCTCCATAAGATTTTAAAGATTAAAAAGAAGAGCCATGATTAGAATTATGATTCACACATTTTCCTCTTAATAAAGATGGGTATATGTATGAATCAAGAAATAGATAATTTTAGTTTTAGAATCTTGGTGGCTTTTGAACATCTGCTCAACTTTCGTTGTTCACAGGTTTTTAATTTTTATTGAAATTCAAATGCGAAAACACATCTGTTTCTCTGATTCATATTTTTGTGGTAAATCCTGAAATGAGTCAGTTGTGGTGAACTGGGAAATAATTCAAAACACAAGGGATGTGTCTTCCTATTATCTATAGGAGGAAATATACATTGAATCCCTGAAATCAGCAACTGGGATTGATGGCTTGTTTACATGAGAAAGCATATTAAATATTTACTTTCTACTTGTTTATTTCCATCTTTCTCAATTAGAGTATAAGGTCAATATGAAATTGAAAAAAAAAAAAGTGAAAGTGTGAATAGCTGAGTCATCTTTTGAATAAGAGATTATTTAAAGTATTTTCAAGGTCATGGCCTGGTGGATGATAATAGTTCTCATGGGAATTTATCATAGACCATCATCTCTCAATTGGGGTCCTAAGTGAGTTCAAGGGCAGCGGATGGAAAACCTGGCCTGCTGAACTCAGAAGTCTGTGGGTGTGAAGTAACCTAGGTAACCAATGACCAATAGGAAGAAATGATCAATGACCAATAGGAAAGGACAATACCTCCTGGAGGTGTGGGAGGCCAATGAAAGACTTGCAGCCTACTTCAAAGGAGACAGTCTTTATAGCCCTCAGGCCTCTGCAGCTCAGTCTCTCTGCCCTCCACTCTTTCACTAGAGGGACCTGCTTCCAACTCTTTGGAAGTGCTTTGAACTTTCTCTCTGTTCTTCCTAGACAAAACCTCTCTCTTACCCTGAAACTTGTATAGGTCACTTTTGCTTTCTACCTGTGCCACTCCAGTTTTATTTTCATTTTCCACTCATTTTTGTTTTCGGTTACCACGTGCCTGGATTCAATTTTCTATCTTGGTCAAGTAATCTAACCAGGTCAGCTGGTTTCAGGGAACAGAGACCCCTGTCCCCTAAGACTAAGAACCTCCCAACTTTTCTATATCCATCTTGTACCCTTTGATTTGTGCGGTTTCCACACTTCTCTCAAGGTAATCTTGTGAAAATCCAAAGTTGATTTTCTAACTTTGAGCTTAGAGTGTATTAAGCCTTTGGGATAAGTCTGGGTTCCTTTCGTCCCCCACACCCACTTGGTTTAATTTTAAAACTCAGTGATGCTGTCAAGGCTGGGACCAGGTCTCTGTTGCCCAGTTACAGTTAATCACATTCTTATCCTCTGGTGTGGTGAGGTGTAGATTATTTGTCTGCTCTCTCCAATAAAGTGTAAGGAGCCTGAGGAGTGAGAGTGGGAAGGAAAACTCAGCGACTGCGGCCGTTTTCCTAAAATCGCATCCCTCTCCTCTGCTCATCGTACTCTGGGTTTGCAACTTTCTCATCGGATGTTCAAGTGCCCCAAAATGTTTTCGTTTCAGCCCGTTGTAACTGATGCTCTGCACGGTGGTTTTATATTTTGTCAGATATATACTAGTAGTGTTAGGAGAGGTGCCTTATTTTCTTTAGGAAGAATATTTGGTTACTTCATTTTTAAAATGAACTGAGTTGTAAATGTGTAAGATGATATAAAGTTAGTCTTCTAGTAAATACTTGAACCTTTATATTGGGCCATTTCCCCAACACCTTCCCTCGAAGAGAGTAATTTTTATATTATGACCCTTACTTCATTTCAAAATTTACAATTATGCTAACTGATAACATTAATTACTTATTTTTGGCATTTGTCCAAATAATAAGTCATCAGCTAGTGATTTAAAACATACATTTTTGAGTGATTCAGAAATTGGATGAATTCCTGGTTCCTTTATTTGCTGGCAATGTGATTTGGAGTAAATTACCTAATCTCCGTAAGTCCACATGTCTCATTTGAAAAACAGGAATACAAGTGTAACTTTCCTGATAGGGTCATAGTGAAGATAGTGAAGAAGAAATCAAACAGTAGCTGAGAAGTATTTAGTACAGTGCCAGGAAACTGGACGAATGATTATGGCCGCACAGCTGCTTCAGGGCAGACCTTTTGTTTCAGGATATTTTCAGAAATTCCATCCCTAGAACCCATAAGTGGTCGAAAGGGCCCATAAGGGCTTTGCTACAATTAAACACAGAAACTTCTAGATGGGGAAACTGGAAGAAAATTCTAGAAGTATTCCCTGGGAAACACATAGACTGTAGGGGAAGGACACAGATGTACGAAAATTACCTCTATAGTGATTATCACAGAATAAGGCACTCAAGGTATGAAATGACTCCAGCCAATGTCACCTCAGAAAGGCCTGTTACTTGTGTAAAGATGAAGAATACTGACCTTAGAAGAGGTGTCTCTGAATTTATCCAGGTGCGTGTCAGGTTGTCGTTGACTTTGTAAGATTCATTACTTTTAGGAGCAAGAAAGAAGAAAATTAGAATTCTGGAATATACAAAGGAATTGAAGAATAAATTTAAAAAAGTAAATGTGCAGCCTTAAAGCATTACCAAAATCAATCAAGGAAAGTCAGTCGACAAATCTTAAGCACTTATGGAAAATTCATTGGTGCTAAAAATACACAGAATCTTTTAAGAAGCATACATTTTATAATTGAGAAAGAGAGGGTTTTAAAAACATGTAAGTGGATGTTAAGATGGTACATGATTTTGGTAAGTGCTACAGTGAACCGTGGCAACCTGGTAAGAAATGAATATGAGTGGCAGGGAAGGCTTTTCTGAAATGACATGTGAGTTGGGAAGTAAATGAGAAAAAGACAGGAAGCAAAAATCTGGGGGAAAGATTTACAAGCAGAACATCAAATGTAAAGATTCCAAGTTTGCACGTGAAGACACAAAAGGACCACTGTGTTCAGATTGTAAGGATTCAGCTGGAGGAGAAGATAGAGAGGTGTTTAGATCTTGTTCAGAAACAGACCACAAATGGCCAAGTTTGGATTTTATCTTAAGTGTATTAAGGCCATTGAAAGATTTTAAGGAAGGGGCAGTGATATGACATTTTTCTTTCTTTTGAAAGATCGCTCAGGCTGCTGTATGGCGGGTGGCTTCTAGAGAACCAGTGGAGGGGCAAGGCCCAACTAAGAAACAACCGTCCAGCTAGAAGATGGCAGAGGCTCACGCTGGGAGCCGCAGAAATGGTATCATTACTTGCATTTAATATCTATTTTACCAAAAGTTGGATTTTATACTCTTTATGAGTAAGAGAAGAGAATCAAGGGCATTTTGGCCTGAGTTACGAGTGGTACAGTGTCACTTATAGAAGGAGGGAAGGCTCTGAAGAGATTAGATGGTAGAGTGGGCCCATCATTGGTTTTCCTATGATCATGTTAGGTTTTAGCTGCTTGTGATACAAAGTGGGAAGTTGAATGCACAGTGGAAGTGAGAGCAGTCTGAGTAAAGTATGTAGATGGTCTTCAGAATAAAGACTGATATGAAGCCCTGGGCCTGGACAAGACCCTCCAGAGAGAGAGTGTACAAAATTGTGCAAGAAACTTAATGTTAAGCAACATTTGCAGGTCTTAGAAGAGAAACCACAGAGGAAAATGAAGAGGAAAGGATCCAAGGAGCCCTTGGGAGCAGCCAGATTTGGGTTAGAGCAAGAGGACAAAAGCGGTGTTCAAATAAGAACATATGGATGTAAATGAACTTGGCAGTGACAGATTAAGTTTCATAAATGTTCTGAAATGAGTGCGGGGGAGATGGGGGCACAAGGAGCAGAACAGAATAGTGATGCATTTCCTGTCAATGGTACGTGATCTGGAGGCTCATATTTCTGAAAACGACTGAAGTGAAATCATGCAAGGAATAGTAGCTTGCTTCCAAGCAAAGTGTGCCGTGGGAGCAGGGATCTTGGCAAAGAGGAAGATCAATTCATCAGAGCACCCTGCCCTTGAAATCTCAGTGCACTGCTAGATTGAGACTAGATCGATAGCGTAGAATGGGTGTTTACATTATCTTATCTGTTTTCTTATGTGGGAGGAGTGGACATATTGCAAAAAGTAGCTGCCAGATACGATTTAAATGTGAAATGCTAGGTGGTAGACAAGATAAATTTAGTCAAATTAATGAGTTAATAATTTATCCTCAGAAAATGCAAATCCGTGTTGGAGTTCTTTTTCTATTCCTACAAGTGTAAACATAGCATTGACAATTGAAAGCTGTGGACAATCACAACTTTAGAATTGAGAACAACCTTGTATAGAAGAAAAGAAGCCTTGATAATTTTAAGATTTTTTTCCCCTCCACTTTTTAATCAATATTTCTATGTCTATAAGCCCAACTTGCCTTCTCATTTCTATGAAGCTGGTGCTAGATCTTGTCCCTTTAACTACACTTAAAATATCCACTCTTACTGCCAACATTTGTTTTTCTTTTATTAAGTCAGGCGGTCACAGTGTCTCAGCAGTGTGCCTGGTAGTTGAGCCTGAGCTGACTGTGTGATGGTGGATCTTGCTATGCTGGGCATTGCCACAAGTAGTAATTGGCAGTGCCCAGAAGAGATGCCTTATTATACAGAGTATATGATATATTTTCTATAGAGAAATGGGGAAGTCACCAACTTACATTTTCAAAATGTAAATTTTTGAAGATCCTCTCATATTCTAATTTATTTGTAATAGGTGACGATATTTTCTTTTAATTTATGGATAACTAACCCTCACATTTATTAAACATATCAAGAGTATTTAATACATTTCTTGTAGCTCTCGGTCTAAAAATCTATTTTCATGTCCTTCTTATTTATCTCTTTTTATTTTAGCCAATAAAGTGCATCTTAAATATACATTCAAGCTCCTCTTTAGATCAAATAGTATTGTTAAAGTTGCTTAGACTATGTTTCCAGTATTGGTTCTATAGAAGACTAGCCCAAATGCAGAAAGGAAAATAGATGTATTGGGCCTTAAACATAATGATGCTGATACTGTGTGCCTTGTGTTTTAAATTTGAATATAAATATAATTGCTACTTTTTTTATATTAAGTCAGTGACCTATTTTTATTATGCTTACCTAAGTGAATCATCACTTTTTAATCCATTTGGCACAAAACTTATCATCTTTATTGTCAGTAAAATGACTGATTGTTAATATTTCATTTGACTTCTTTGTTTTAGACTTTTATCAAACATATCCTCTCTCTGTGCAACTTATGATGTGCTAGCCCTAGGTAAACAGTCTGATGGTAGCACATATACTGAAGGTGTAATTCCACCAGTCTCTTCACTTGCCTGTTAAACATACCAGTTCTGACAATTAAATTCATGAATTTGCCACCATATGATTGCATCAGCAGCACTGTACAAAAAATTCAGTAAGGTTTCATAACCATGGTATATCATTGTCTCACAGTTTTTATTTGTGTCAACGTGTGGCAGTATCTTGCTGAGTGGTGTTTAGTATTGCTGTTGCATGTTTTTGTGTGTCATCACCTGAATGTCAGAGCTTGAATTAGAGCGATGACCAAACATTCATAGATTTCTTATTAAACTTGACAAGAGTAGAAGTGAAATCAAGGACATGTTAGTCCAAGTGTATGGGGATAATGCCATGAAGAGAATGTCAGTGTACAGATGGATTGAATGTTTTTCTGAGGGGAGGGAAAGCATCACTGATGAACAGCGGTCAGGGCAGATAGTAAAGAGCAGAACTATTAAAATGTTGCAAAATTCTTCAAATTGTGCATCAAAATTTTCCCTGTGCGAAGCAAAGTAGACCAAGTAAACATCAAAAAAGAAACAAGGAAATCTTAACTGAAAATCTTGGCCAACAACTCATGGCTCTTGCATCATGACAATGCACCAACATACATGGCACTGTCTGTGAGGGATTTTTTTTATCCCAGAAACAGATAACTGTATTGGAACACACTTCCTACTGACCTGATCAGGCTCTCAGTGACTTTTTCATTACCTAAAAATAAAGGAAATATTAAAAGGAAGACATTTTTATGACATTCAGGGCATCAAGGATAATATGGGGACAGCTTTGATGGTCATTACAGAATAAGAGTTGCAAAATTGTTTTGAAGGTGGACTAGGCACTGGGGTTGGTACATTGCCTCCCAAGAGGAGTAATTTGAAGGGGATCATAGTGATATTCAGCAATGAGGTATATAGTACTTTTTCTAGGATGAGCTTGTAAACTTTATTGTCAGACCTCATAAATGAAAATCTTTTGATACATTCTTACATTCTTAGCCCCATTCTGAATATAATATGGGTCCCTTTTTTATTTTGATTTGTTTTATTACATTTGACTCCCCTTAGAGATGAGCCAAATCTGCCCAAACTGTAATAGTATTTTGTGAGTTTTTTACAGTTATGAAACATTTTGAGATTGGTTTTCTTCCTGTGGAAATTAGATTCATATTGGAAAGTGACATTCTCTCCTTGGGCCCATTAATCTTCGTAGATTCATCTGCTTGATTTAGATTTCAGACACTCTCTGTGCTCTGTACAATACTTAGACTGCTGCCCACATGGATGAATGTTAATGACTGTCTCTACCAATACAACGCAGAGAACAGTCTTCTCTTTAATAATCGTGCATTGGAGAGGTCTGGAGTGAAGGGGGCAGAGCAGGGGTCACCTGGCCCTCACAGGTCTTATTGTCCCTTGAGTAGCTCATGGGACAAGCCAATTTGTGGGCATTCATGTTCACTTTTAAAGAACTACAATAGAAAGGTAAAATTTATTTTTTTATCCTACAGATGGTTATTTAGTGATTTTTGTGACTGCATCAACATTCTCTCTCCACTGGAAAAGAATGGCCAATTAGTCAAACTTAAATTAATCTACACTTGAAATTCAGGAAGGATGCAAATGTGTACAGCAAAGGTTTTGGCTAGTAACAGAAACATACACCTTTTAAGAAATTATACCGCATTTGGGGATTAAGTACAACAACAATTTAGATCATGAGAAGGGTTACTGGAAGAATCACCTTAATTAAAATAAATTATTTTAAAAGTGTTCCTAACTAAAATCCTTGTTTTATAATTTTAGATCAAATCATGCTGCATTTTTTACTCGTATATGTAAAAATAGGTGTAGTTAAAAGACTGCAGGAACCTCGATTGAAATATTACTAATATTTCTCCCTGAAGCTGAATGTAATGAGGAATTTTCTGCTTTTTCCTAAGGGTTTTTTTTGTTTAATTTATGGTAATACTATATTACTTTAATATTATTTCTGATATTTAAAAAAATTGTTAAATCCTAATTTAAAAAATAAAAAGCACTCAGTGATTTAGCATATGTACATGTGTATATGTATGTATATTTTATATTAAAATTTTTTATTTGAACATTAGAGAAGTAATTTTTTCCATGGGGGATAATAGAAGTATATGTTAAAAAATATATAGTGCCTGGGACTCTCAGATAATGACATAAAAGTGCTAATGACCTGCAGAAGTTTTAATGCAGGTGGCAAATAGGCAGCTTACCTTAAAATAAATATAAACAGACTTTGACACATTGGATACATTTTAGATCAGTCAATATTTATTAGACTAAAGCACTAATACTTTTTTATCTTAAGCATTGTAATGATGCCTACCTAATCCAGCCATAAAGTTGTGATTGAGTGCAGGGTTTAAGGAGTGCCTCTTACAGGAGGCAAAACGATTGGTCTTAAAGGACAAAGAATAGATTTTGGAGGGGTAATTTGCAGGTGTGCACGCATGTGTGCATATGTGTGTGTGTGTGTGTGTGCATGAGTGCAGAAAGTGGAGAGTTTGAACCTCTGAGGAAGGGGTGGGGGGAAGCCAGAGACCAATGGAACTCAGCTTCACATCAGCCCAATCACTGATTAGATTAATGTAGGTGATCTGCTGTTGTTCATCTTAGGGTTTCTTGAAAGCAGCACTGTTCACATTTGGACCTAAGAATTATTTGTTGTGGGGACTGTTCTGTGCAATGTAGGATGATTGGCAGCCACCCTGGCCTCTACCCGTTAGATCCCAGCAGCAGGTCTTTCCCTACTGCTGTACTTAAAAATCCTTCCAGATATTACCACATATTCCCTGGGGATTGAGAAGGGTAAGAGTATTTGGGATTGACAAACATTTTTATGTCTGCTACCAAGAGGTGAATCATTTGGAGGAGGAAAGAGTATCATCCAGAGGCTATATCAACTTTTCATACAACTTTGATATTCAATTAAAGGAATGAGAACAAAGACTAAGGAAACAATAACAGATAATAGAAACATATGCATTAATGAATAAGTTATTAGGATTAACAGACATAGATATTTACGTGGCTATAAATGTACTCCAAAAGAAGACAAGATGGATGGTTAGACAATACGTAGTCTAAAACACAGAGTTCAAAGAATGTTTTTTTGCTGACTTTCACTCGTGGTGGTTTGTTTCCTTATGTAAACATTTATTGGTTTTGTGAGAGTATATATTGTTTATTCTAAATTCTGGAAAAATTTTGAAACCTAAATTCAAGACACTTCTTATTAGTGAGGATTTTTGTTAATTTTTGAGAGTAATATTACTGATCTTGGACTAAGGAGGGTCCCCGCCTTCCTCATACAGTACCAGGTTCATCTTTTCTATCTCTATAGCTTGAAGCACTAACATAAGCTTTGACCCTCAGGGCTCCTTCGTGTGAGCTGATGGGTTATTCCTCTCCCCTCAACTTTTGGTTTTTGCTTTGGGATTTCTTAAAGAATTGTATTACTTCCCATAAGCCCAGTTATAAGACAAATAACTTATTATACAGCCACTGTATTGTTTAGTCACTGTATTGCTGGAAGGTAAAGCCTGTATACTTTATTGTAATATATCTTTTGCAGTGCTATTTCAAAAGCTGACAGTTACTAAAAACTGACACTGACATATGAGAGTTCATCTCCTCACCAAAAAATAAAGTTGAAAATTAAGTGGAAGGTGAACAAGAAGCTTAGATTTGGAAGAGAATACATTTAGAATGCTTATTAATTATGATTCCTGCAAAGTTAATTGACATTTTCTAACAGAAAACAAATGAATCTGCAAATTAACATTTCCAGTGGAATTAATGCAGTGACTCATTATATAACACATCTTAGGCAAGTCATCCATCCTTTGGACTCTCAGGCAATCAGATGTATTTAAGCCAAAGATGATTTAAGACAAAAGTAATCAAGTTTCCTGCAACACTGCTTTTTGTGTGATATAGAGCTTATCACCGCTTAGCTTAGTCATTCTCCTTCTTTTTAGTGCCTTCATTTCATTGCCTGAATAGCTCTTGCTGTAATATTATTGTTTGGACTGATTAAATAGTCTATTTCATTTGATAACCATCAAGTGAAAGCAAAAGTCATTTCCCAGCAATTTCCTGTTACATAAAAGGAGACATTACTTTTCAAACAATGGCATAAATGATTTCAACAATTAGCATTTACGTGTGAGGGTTTTTTTGAAATTTTTGTTTTTCCTCTTCCATATTAACTCATTTGATTTTATCAAAGATTTAAATAAGTGAGATAGAGACACAGTTTAACTCAAGTAACAATGGGACCCGAAGTAACCTCAGGTTCTATTTCAAGTAAATGACAACTTAATTTACATTTTCTGTAGCCAAGGATGCGTGAGGGCTTGTATGGAGGACTTGCCTTTCAAATGTCTGTATTTTCTGTTCTTTTGTATTCGTTTTTGTTTTTTTTTTTGAGACAGAAACTTAAGCTGTCACCCTGAGTAGACTGCCGTGGCGTCACAGCTCACAGCAACCTCAACCTCCTGGGCTTAAGCAATTCTCTTACCTGAGCCTTCCAAGTAGCTGGCACTACAGGCACCCACCACAATGCCTCGCTATGTTTTGGTTGTAGTTGTCATTGTTGTTTGGCAGGCCTGGGCTGGATTTGAACCCTCCAACGCTGATGTATGTGGCTGGTGCCCTAGCTGCTAAGCTACAGGTGCTGAGCCAAATACCTGTATTTTCTGACATTTTCCCTTTGACATTCTTTTTAAAATGGACTGTTTCCTCTCACCTGGTAGAATCTGAGCAAAGTAGAGCACCCACATTTATTTGGTCACCCTTACATTTTCCTTAGGTAACTAAGTTTGTCCATGGAAATTTGCTCTCTCTGATGACTAACTTTTTAATTATCTTGGAATAGTGAAAAAGATAGTCAAGGGATTTTTTTACATCTTGTGACAGTGTCTGAACTGTTTTCATCACTTTTTAAACTACTTTTTTTTTTGCCTTCATAGGAACTATTCATTAGGATGTCATTTAAGAATATCTGTATTTTTCTAGATTTGGATCCTGTATGTCCCCAGTGAATTCTGTTATTTGAAAATGTATGTCTATAAATAACTGTCCATCGAAGGCAGGAAATGTTCCTCTATCTTAGCTTCTCTAGGAACTAACTGATCCAAAGGGAACCACAACCAGTTTGCTTTCTACTTGTGACGGAAGACAACAGTTTCAATATTTAAACAGAAGTTAATGAGCGTGAGTTTTATATTAACATTACACAGTGATAGTCTTTGGGGAAAAAAATCACTAGTAATACCATGATAGCTCCCAGCAGAGTCTAGTAGATTATATAACTTGACTGCATTTAACTAGAAAACAGAACTGGTAGTTACAGTCGGTGCAGCTTTGTGAATCTAATTCTCTAATTACATCTTAGAAATCACTTGATCCAATGTCTGTACAGAGAACAGAAAACTGATTCTTTGAGCAGCCTAAGTTACTTTCGCTAGATAATAGAAACTGTGATGGAAATGGGGCTTCTGACTGCTATCACTGTGCTTGGCCCATGTCACCCTTTGGTGTCAACTCTGGTTCCTCTGGAGGCCTCAGGATAGTCTATTTGTATTTTATAGCCCAAATTATTTTGAGGCAGAATTTCTGTCTCTTTCCTTTTGTTAAGTCAGCAGCATCTTTCCTGCCAAGGAGAATATAGAATAAAATAATCAGAATGCTCCACTTGGCTATCATATGAGATTTCCCAATCAAACGCAGATGAAATAATGATTCAGACCAAGGCATGATGAGTATTAGTTATGTATTTAAATTTTCTTATTATCTCCAGGAAGGAAACAAATGTGTGTGCTTTGGAATTTATCTCTATTACTACTAGCATATGATGAACATTTATACTATAACTTCTAGATACTATTTGGGTGATCATTAAAAGAAGGATTAAAACAACTGGAAAATAACAAAATATCTTTTTCTTACTTGAGTTACATCCATCTTGAAGGTGGCCAACGGAAGAGAGGAAACGCTGTTTAAAAAATGTTTCTTTCTTGAGAAACAGTAGATTTATTGTCTTCTTAATTGCCAAATGCTCTGGAGGAGGCCAGGAATTCCATGCAGATTGAGTGTCATTGTTCTATCAAAAATTAACCACAGGAACAAGGAATTGGTAGGATGATAGGTGACCTGTGCCTCTAAAGAGGTTATTGGTGAAATACAAAGGCTTTGGAAATAAGAGGACAAACAGAACAGCTTTTGGTGTTACATTTGTAATCAAACTCCAGACAATAAGATATTCCACAATAAATAAGACCCCAAATTTATTATTTTTGGAGATCCCAAATCAAATTAACTACAGGTAACATGAGAGATCTTTGTCATAAGAATTGTTAAAGGATAGCAATAACCTTTTGAAAACATTTATGTATTGCTTCTTAAATCTTGTTTATACTTATTTTTTACTTGTGTCTATCATACAAGGTAAATGTCAAGATGATTTTTAAATACTATTGGGATATAGAATTGATCCAAGATTATTTGTTGAAAAATCAATTTTTCCCAGTGAACTGTAATGTCACTCCATCATAAATCAAGTGACCATGTATGCATGGATCTTTTCTGGTGTTCCTGTTTTATTGCATTTTCTGTTTATCTAATCTGGTAGCAGACATAATGCTCTTCAATACTGTAGCATTGAAATAGATCTTGGAATCCAAGATTGAAATTCCTCCACTGCTTTTCTTCCTCAACAATGCTTTGGCTATTATTATCCCATGGAATTTGTGTATACATTTTAGAATAAACTTGTGAATTTTCTCAAAATAAAACCTATTGGGATATTGATATGGATGCATTAAATCAATAAAACAATTCTTGGAGAATCAACAATATTGGTGTTCTAATCTATAACATACCTTCTATTTATGTATTCTTTAATTTCACTTAATAATGTACAGTTTTCTATATAAGGCTCTTGATATTTGTTTTGACAGAGTTTCACTTTGTTGTCCTTGGTAGAGTGTTGTGGCATCATAGCTCACAGCAACCTCAAACTCTTGGGCTCAAGTGATCCTCTTCCTTCAGCCTCCCGAGCATCTGGGACTACAGGCACCCACCACAGTGCCCAGCTATTTTTAGAGAGGGGTCTCGCTCTTGTTCAAGCTGGCCTTGAACTCCTAAGCTCAAGCGATCCACCTGCCTCGGCTTCCCAGAGTGCTAGGATTACAGGCGTTGAGCCACGATGCCTGGCCTTGGCTCTTGACGTCTTTTCTGAGTATTCTCACCTTTTGTTTTTTATATGTTATTATAAATTAAATAACTTGTAAATTTTGTCTTTTGGTGTTTGTTGGCACTATATAAAAATCTAAATAACATTTTTATAATTAACCACTTGTATCTGGAGACATTACTAAATTTACTTATTTTAACAGGGTGTATGTCACTTCATTGTACTTTCTACCTACATAATCATGTCAGATGTGAATGGTGATGGTGCTGTTGCTTCCTTCTTTTACTATTTTTATTTCTTTTTTCTTGCCCTAGGGAAAGTAGCTATGACTTCTGTATAATGTTGATTCAGTACAGTGGGTATTTTTGTATTGCTCCCAGTAGTGAGGGAAATGCTTTGCGAAAGCTATTTGAATCAAACGCTGACAAAATGAAGCAGGGAAGGGCCATGAGAGGAAGATTCTGTCATGTGCAATTACCTGATAAGAAGAATCATCACAAAAGACTTTGCCTATACCACAACCTTGCACAAAGACCATGCAACCTTACACGCAAATACTGTGTGTGTGTGTATAAATCTAAATAACATTTTTTTTTCTGCTATACTACTATTTTTTTTTTTTATTGTTGGGGATTCATTGAGGGTACAATAAGCCAGGTTACACTGATTGCATTTGTTAGGTAAAGTCCCTCTTGCAATCATGTCTTGCCCCCAGAAGGTGTGACACACACCAAGGCCCCACCCCCCTCCCTCCATCCCTCTTTCTGCTTTTCCTCCCCCCCATAACCTTAATTGTCATTAATTGTCCTCATATCAAAATTGAGTACATAGGATTCATGCTTCTCCATTCTTGTGATGCTTTACTAAGAATAATGTCTTCCACTTCCATCCAGGTTAATATAATAAGAAGGATGTAAAGTCTCCATTTTTTTTAATGGCTGAATAGTATTCCATGGTATACATATACCACAGCTTGTTAATCCATTCCTGGGTTGGTGGGCATTTAGGCTGTTTCCACATTTTGGCGATTGTAAATTGAGCTGCAATAAACAGTCTAGAACAAGTGTCCTTATGATAAAAGGATTTCTTTCCTTCTGGGTAGATGCCCAGTAATGGGACTGCAGGATCAAATGGGAGGTCTAGCTTGAGTGCTTTGAGGTTTCTCCATACTTCCTTCCAGAAAGGTTTTACTAGTTTGCAGTCCCACCAGCAGTGTAAAAGTGTTCCCGTCTCTCCACATCCACGCCAGCATCTGCAGTTTTGAGATTTTGTGATGTGAGCCATTCTCACTGGGGTTAGATGGTATCTCAGGGTGGTTTTGATTTGCATTTCTCTAATAGATAGGGATGATGAACATTTTTTCATATGTTTGTTAGCCATTCGTCTGTCGTCTTTAGAGAAGGTTCTATTCATGTCTCTTGCCCGTTGATATATGGGGTTGTTGGCTTTTTTCATGTATCTGGAGACATTACTAAATTTACTCATTTTAACAGTGTATATGTCACTTCTTTGTACTTTCTACCTACATAATCATCTTATAATCAAACACACACTTTTGCAAGGACACCTGTCTAGCAACTGTCTGTCTAACCTTGGGCTGAAGTAGCCTTGTTATTGATCATTATAGTCAGGGATAATTGTTTCAGAACAACTTACGTAACCTCCTCATTTTTACCTTAAAAACCTTGCCTCATTTGCTTTCTTGAAGGTGTCCTTAATTTACTATGGCATATGCATGCTACTTACTCCGTATTTCACATTGCAACTTTCACTTTCAAATAAGCTTACTATCTTTAGAGGCTCTCTGCCTGTGAGTTGATGTTGTCATAATCTGATATCAAGCAGTGGTGACAAAGTTAGTTCGCATTGGCACCTCCTAGAAGGCAGGGCAGAACCAGCTGAGTACTGTGCTCGCTTCCATGAGTCACCTTTTCTGCCCTGCTGAATCTCCTCTGGGATTCTCCAACTCCTTCCTTTTGGTGAGTTCTTTTGATTTTCATTGAGGATCTGGTTTGGTTACCTGGCTGCCTGGAGTAAGTCTTGCATCCCTCTTGGAACTATAAAAGACTTTTTGTCTTTTTTCTGGCAAGTCTTTTCTGGTAGGAGGACAAGGATTCTGAAGAGTAATCTGGTTTCTATAGAACTTACATTCTGTTTGTAAAGCATGATTTTTTTTTTTCCCCTAATGAATGCACTTTTAGGTTTTGGTATTTGTATGCCTGATTTAATATTTTGTTTGTTTTGCACCACAATTTAAAAGTTTTTTGAGTACGCTTATTTTTATTTCATTTTTATTTGGCACATGCATCTGTAAATGATTTGGCTCTTGTGCTTGTTTCTGAACATCTCTCAAAAGCAAAAATAAACATTCTTAACAATGGGTGTTGGGTGGCCAACTAAAAGCCAACAGAAGGTTACCACCATCTCTAATGGATCCTAATTGAGAATCTTAGAATAAAAATTCTCCTATGTGAGGATCAACTGGTCATAGACAGGCCAATATTATCCCTAGGGACCCTGCCAGTATCAAGAAAAATCCCCTTAAATCAGTGAAAACTTGGTCATAGATCAGACATTTAGGGCACAGGCCATCTGCTCAGTATTAAAAAAAAAAAAAGTGCTGTGCTAGGTACACTTAAGAAATCAAAACACTCATGTATTAATAAATTGTGTATATGTATACCATGGAATACTATGCAGCCTTAAAAAAGATGGAGACTTTACCTCTTTTACGTTTACATGGATGGAGCTAGAACATATCCTACTTAGTAAAGTATCTCAAGAATGAAAGAAAAAATATTCAATGTACTCAGTACTATTATGAAACCAATTTACAATCACTCACACTTTCATATGAAGAATAGATCACAACTATGGCCCAAGATGAAGAGGGGGGTGGGAAAAGAGGGGGAAGGTCAGATCAAAGGAGGGTGAATGGTGAGATCACGAACCTATGGTGCATAATTCAAGGGTACATGTTGGATCTAGCAGGGGTCCTCAAACTATGGCCCGCGGGCCACATGAGGTGGTGTAATTGTATTTGTTCCTGTTTTGTTTTTTTACTTCAAAATAAGATATGTGCATTGTGCATAGGAATTTGTTCATAGTTCTTTTTTAAAAACATAGTCTGGCCCTACAACGGTCTCAGGGACAGTGAACTGGCTCCCTGTTAAAAAAGTTTGAGGACCTCTGGATAGAGTATCAATGTCTTAACACAATAATTAAGTAAACGAGATGAGGTATATATTAACCAGTGTGATGTAAGCATTCCTAATTCTATATGAAATCAGCACATTGTACCACATATAAATGCACTAATGTATACATGATCTATGTGTTTATGATTTAATAAAAAAGAAATCAAAACACTTTTTGCAAACCCTTAAAATTTCTTGACAGGGCTTACAGGATTTTTTTTCTTTCTTTTTGTTTATTTATTTATTTTTTGCTCTCCAGAGATTAATAAGAAGCTGAATGGTCCCAAAACTGAACCCCTGTATAAAAAAATATTGAATGCAATTGTAAAGTTCTAAAGCAACCCAACCATTCTGTGACTCTAACCAGCTATTCATCTAAAATTTACAGCCCATTCTTTTCCACATTTTTAAAGTGGTGGGAAAATTACACTAAGGGTAATTTATGGGAATCATGTGAGCTCTCCTAAATTGTTTATGTTTACAAAAGAATACTATACCAAATAACTGAAAAGTACAGTTAGCTTAAGAAAGAATGTTTCCTTGAATCTGGGAAATAAAACGTTAAAGAACTAACAGGGTCTCAACTAAAAGTCATTAAAAACAGAATCTTCATCAATTATTTATTTTCATGTAATTAATTTTTGTTCTGCTTAATCTTGGTTAGCAGTTCCATGAATTCACAGTTTCCTTACTAGTGTTCTGGAAATTTTTACATAGGCCATTGGTTTTAAAGTTATCAGAAAACTGTATTTAAAAATACCTGTTAGAGTCTTTTTTATAACTAATTGCAGATGCCTTTAGAAAGGATCAAAACTGTACTTTTGGGTGACACAGACTTAGAATAACCATGATTCGAAAACTGGATGAATTCCAACTCCAAGGAGTTCATCATAACTATAACACAGTTGTAAAGGAAATTCAGTTTTTTTATTGCAAGGAACATTTTAGGATAGCTGGAATCATGGTTGACAGCATCACTTCAGAACCATCAGACTTTTACAATTTGATGTAATGTTTAGAACAGGGGTCCTCAAACTTTTTAAACAGGGAGCCAGTTCACTGTCCCTCAGACCATTGGAGGGCCGGACTATAGTTAAAAAAAAAACACAAAAAACTATGAACAAATTCCTATGCACACTGCACATATCTTATTTTGAAGTAAAAAAACAAAATGGGAACAAACACAATATTTAAAATGAAGAACAAGTAAAGTTAAATCAACAAACTTACCAGTATTTCAATGGGAACTATGGGCCTGCTTTTGGCTAATGAGATGGTCAATGTCCGGTTCCATATTTGTTATTGCTAGTCGTAACAAGTGATGCAAGCATGCATCAGTTAGTCCAGATCTGGTTGGAGATTTCAGATGTTTCATTCTGGAAAACATCTGTTCACAGACATAAGTGCTGCCAAAGATGGTTGCCATTTTGAGTGCATGGTTCCTGAGATTAGGGTATGTCTCAGAGGGGAGAGATGCATAGAAATTAGGAAGGCTGCTTGACTTGAATGCGTCTTTCAGAGAGTTACAATTCTGCAGTTCAGCCAGTTCTACCCTGTTTCCCCGAAAATAAAACAGTATCTTATTTTAAGGTGTGCTCCCAAAGATGAGCTAGTCTTATTTTCAGGGGACGTCTTATCTTTCCTGTAAGTAGATTTTATTTTCGGAGGATGTCTTATTTTCAGGGAAATGGGGTATTTGGTAAATCGTATCCACATTTTCAATGTCAATTGAAAATGGGTTACGGAAAAGCTGTAGTCCTGTTCATGGCGATGAAGCTCTTCAAATCTAAATTGGAACTCCTTTTGCAACTTTTCCAGTGAATCCACACATGTTTTATTTGGGAATATAACCAGTGGATTTTCCACTAACAGATTTTGAGTTGTGGGGAGATGGCAGAAATTTTCCTCCCTCACTTGTTTGATGAGGAGGCCTAATTTTACTTCAAATGATTTCACATGTGATTGCATATCACAGATGAGCTTCCTCTTTCCTTGAAGTTGCACATTGAAACTGTTGAGTAGCTCTGTTACATCTGTCAGAAAGGCAAGGTGTCATTTCCATTCTGCATCCGTGACCTTTGGTACTTCTTTTTTTTTGAAAGCAGAAAAGCTGTAATCTGTGGGAGTAAGTCATAGAAGTATTTCTAAACTTTCCTTTGACTCAGCCAGTGAACTTCTGTGTGGTACGGAACATCTTCACAGGCAACATTTAGCTCAGACAGAAATTCCTGAAATTGTCTGTGGTTTAGTGCATTACCTCTAATGAAGTTAACACAAGATACCACAGTTTTCATAACAGAGTCCAACTTCAGTGATTTACTACACGGTGCTTGTTGGTGGATGAGGCAGTGTATGGCTATTGGATGAGAATGGTTATATTTGTCCATCTCTTGGTTAATGCGAGCAATTACTCCTTTCTTAGACCCCACCATGCTAGGAGCACCATCAATTGTCACACTGGCTAGTTTTGCCCAGTCCAGCTCCAAACTATTCACAGTTTGGCAAACTTTTTCATAAATATTCTCTCCTGTAGTTGTTCCTTAGATGCTTTGCAGTGCAGCAAGCTCTTCTGTGACTTCAAAATAGTCATTCGTCCCACAATTAAAAATAAGAAGTTGTGCAGAATCACAAACATCATTACTTTCGTCGAGTGCCAAGGAAAAATAGGAAAGTTTTTCTGCGGAGTTTTGCAGATGCTGATGCAAATTGTCTCCCATTTCTTCAATCCTTCATGTAATTTAGGGTCCTGAAAGACTCACTGTGCTAAATAAATCAGCCTTCTCTGGACACATCTCTTTGGCAACAGAAAAAAGGCATTCTTTAACAAATTGTCCCTCCACATATGGTCTGCCAGTGCACCCTATTAGCTTGGCAACTTGAAAACTTGCTCGCAGTGATGAAGTATATAGCTGTTTCTGCTTCACAAAAGTATTTTGCTCAGTTGTCAATGTATATTTCAGTTTTAATATTTTATCTTTTCTCACTTCTCCGACCAATTATATTTATCTTTATGTTGAGTTTGATAGTGTCAACACAAATTGTATTCTTTGAACACAGACACTGTATTCATTCTGGCATATCAAACACACAGCTCTTTCCTTGTACTGCATGAAAAAGTAATCGTAAGTCCACTGTTCTTTGAATATCCTTTACTCCGAGTCAATTTTTCTCTTTCTTGATATCATTGTTTCCTAGGGATTCCAAATTCTATTAGTAAAATACATTTATATATATACAGCACTCCAAAAACAATATACCAGCAATAACTTTGCCCACACAGAGACATATAGACTGCACTGCCCATCAATGCAGTCTGATCAGTGTCCATCAACGCAGTCTGATCAGTGCCCATCAATGCAGCCTTGCCAGTCCACATCATTTCAGCCTCACCAGTGCCCATATGGTGGAACTTCACTTTTACCTCAGGCTCACACTGGTGTGGTGCGGGAACAGACACGATTACAGAGCCGGTTCCTCCACCACCTTTCCAGTTCACACTACCCTGTGCAAACTGCACTGCGATCTGTGAACTCGCACAGGAATCTGATCACATGTGTCAGAAGACCCATGTGATCAGATTCCTCTGCAGGAAAAAAGAAGGTACATATGCCTTTTTTCTTCCAAATCTAATGAGAGTTCAGCCATATCCTTATATGTCTGAACTTGCACTGCTCAGAGATCACAACAGTGTGAACCAGGGCTTACATAGCACACAACATACAACATCATACACAACTGAATAGCAATCAGAATATAAATGCACTTACTGTCAATTAAATTGAGTTTCCTACTCCTCAGCTGTCTGCATAGCCAGATTAAGTTCCCATGGGCCCTAGGCAAATTACCAGTTTAGGGCCCCAAACTTTGTGATAACACTGAGCACTGACCATTTGCATTAACACTGGACACTGACCATTTGAGATAACACTGACTGCTGACAATTTGCATTAACACTGAGCACTTACAATTATTATTACCACTGAGCACTGACTATTTGCATTACCTTTGATCTCTGACTATTTGCATTACCTCTGAGCACTGACAATTTGCATTAGCACTGAGCGCTGACTATTTGTGCTATCACCGTAATGCAACCCCCTAGTAACTACCCCCAACTAACTAACCAACTTAAAAAAAAAAGGCTCTCCTAATTTCAAAAAAAAAAAGGCTCTTCTAACTTCAAAAACAAAAGACCTCCTAGCTTCAGAAAAAAAAGGCCTGCCTTCACAGCAAAAAAACAGGCCCTACTAACTGCAAAAAAAAAAAAAAAAAAGACCTCCTAACTTCAAAAAAATTAATTCCTAACTCATTCTTACCTCAGTCCTTAGGTAGCAGCAGGCTCTGCAGAGGCAACCTGGTGACTCCTCCGATTACACCAGAGACTGAGAGGAGGAGTCGAGAGACAGAGAGTAGGAGGGGAGTCGGAGAGTGTGGGGCACATTCCACACATGCACACTGCAGGCAGGGACGAGTGGGCTGCTAAGCAGGGCAGCAAAAACACCCAGTGGGGAGAGACAGAGAGTAGGAGGGGTGGGGAGAGACAGAGAGAAGGAGTGGAGTCAGAGAGTTGGTGCACATTCCACACATGCGCACTGCAGGCAGGGACGAGTGGGCTGCTAAGCAGGATGGCAAAAACGCCCGGTGGGGAGAGACAGACAGAAGGAGCAGAGTTGGAGAGTTGGCGCACATTCCACACATGCTCACTGCAGCCCAGGACGAGTTGGCTGCTAAGCAGGACAGGCAGCTGTGGCAAAAACACACGGCGGGCCAGATAAATGTCCTCAGCAGGCCATGTGTGGCCTGCGGGCCATAGTTTGAAGACCCCTGGTTTAGAACATTCACATCCACACATATTCATATAAATATAAGATAAAGAAGATTAGCATCATACTTTTATTTTTATTTCAGATTAATGTAAGAGAACAATTAGGTTACAATGTTGGTGTTTATGAGGTAGGGTCCCTATTACAGGTGTGTCCCACACCCAGGAGGTGTGCCATATACCCTTACGTGTGCCCATTAGATGGAGCACACTGATCTCCCTCCCTTCCTTCCTTTCCCCCCTCCTTCTTTCTGCTTCCCCCAACTTGAATTGAATTGAGCTTTTTTTTTTATATGGGCATGTATTGGTTTGTCTACTGGCTTCATATAAATATCGAGTACATTGGTTTTTCATTCCTATGATACTTTACTAAGATGTTTCAACTCCATCCAGGTTAATACAAAAGATGTAAAGTCTCCATCTTTTTTATGGCTGAATAGTACTCCATGGTCTACATATATCACAGTTTATTAATCTATTCATGGGTTGATGGACACTTGGGTTATTTCCACATCTTAGCAATTGTCAATTGAGCTGCAATAAGCAATCTAGTGTAAATGTCCTTATGATAAAATGTTTTTTCCCCAGTAGTGGGATTGCAGGGTCAAATGGGAGGCTAATTTTAATTCTTTGATGATTCTCCATACTTCATTCCAAAGAGGCTGTATTAGTTTGCAGTCCCACCAACAGTGTAAAAGAGTTCCCCTTCTCTCCACATCCATGTCAACATCTGCAGCTTTGGGACTCTGAATTACGATGTTATTTGACAATGCTTACCATACAATCCAACATCTTAAAGAAGCCTAATTAATTTAGTATCTCTTTTTCATGGTGAGGTACACACATTTCTGGATTCTCAGGGGTCTCAGAAGAAATTCCCAAAGTTAATTTGATGTCAAAAAGACTTGTTTGGAACTCTGATACTTGGGAATTCTGCCAAAGATGTCACAAGTCACTGTGAAATAATAACTATTCACTTAAGCAGAGGGACAAAAGATTTCCACAGTAAATGCAGGAGGTTACATGGATGTAAAAAGAAAAAAAACTTAACTCTTTCAAAGCTCAGTTTTTCTAACTAATCAAAAGCTAATAAAGACAATATAAATCTCAGGGAATTATCCTGATAAAACAGAAAATCTTTGTCTCCTCTGCTAGTTAACAAAAAGTTAAAAAAACAAACAAACAACCCTCTTGCTGTGTGATTGCGGCCTCCTAGGTGAAGCCCATCTAGATATAACCTAGAAATCACCTAATGAAAAGCTGTTAGATCTATTTTTTTTTTTTTCACTAAGGCACTAGAAAAATCTGCCCAAGAATTTCGAGTGCACTCCATATTATGGAAATAAACAAGAAAACTAGTACCTTGAGCAGGGAATTATATGGGTCCTAGAAAAAATTTAAGCACATGAAATTGCGTAGTTATATGGAACACTTCACACACATCAAGGGAAGCCGAGGGTAGAGAATCAAGTTATACCTGAGGAAAACAGTGAGAGCTTTCAAGACAAACATTTTCGCACCTGGCCACAGTAGCCAAGGAAGAATTAGGGAAAAAAGGGGGTCTACAGGAATGGACTAAAAAGTTAAATAAAAGAGTTACCACTTTAGTAAAGTGAAAAGATGTACCTTCTCAAGAAGACAAAGAGAGCTGAAGGCCAACGTCTCATGACCTACAAGTTACATGCAGCAAGACATAGCAAGAAGTCGAACTTCTGAGATAGGAATCTGAAAAGCTTTAAACAAAAGATTCATTTTTTGAAATTAAATTAGTATTTTAAGTAAAGAAGACAGCCAGTTTTCACCTGGAATGAGTAAAAGTAAATGGCAATTGTAAGCCAGAAAAAAAGCTGCAGTTAAGAAGATGGTTGAAAATTTAAAGAAACAGATTTTAGAATTCAAAATCGAAAACTTCTTGCAAATTTGACTAAGAACAGGTAAAGAAAACCTCATTGCTTTAAACAGAGAGGACCAGAGTCTGGTTTTGTATAAGTGTCTTAGTGCTCAATTTTACAAAGACTTACAAACAGTTTCTAACTTCAGCCAACTTTACAGCACGTAGAATTCATTTGATAAGATTCATTCTTTACAAACCTTTGCAGTTTCCTCAGACTTTTTATTTATTGGTTGATTTATTTTTGGTTGCCGTTGTTATTGCTGTTTTAGCTGGTGGGCTGGGCTCAAACCTGCCAGCTTTGCTTTATGTGGCCGGCCCCCTACCCACCGAGCTACAGGTGCCACACCTTCAGACTTTTTAAAACTTGCTTAAATCTCTATTTTGTCCTATATTTTCTTCTTTATTATTCTACCTTTAGGGAAAAATTTACTTCCCTTTTTTCCTTTATTAATCTTACCACCCAAGATTCTTTTTCATATAAAAAATGTATTCTTTTTCCTTTAAATTTGCTTACCAAAAATATATGCTCATAAATTATCTTTTCTTCTCTCTGTCTTAATTACTGGTTTCTTCATTTTTGACTTATTATATTTTGCATATTTTAAACCTTCCCTTAACTTAGACAAAATTATTCTTCATTCATCCAAAAAATACATCTTTAATATCTATCATTTTATGTTTTTAACAAGATGTGTCTTGCCCTTTCATACAGAATTACAAATAGTAATTTAAATTTTTAACTTTTAGTAACTTTAATTTTTAGGTAATACCTAGGAAGTAAGCATTTTGATCTGTTTGTTATATATCAAAAGCTTATGAATGTACATACACATTATAAGTTCTAGGAATATGTGCTTTCTTGTGTAGCAAAATTTCAGTGTACAATAAAACATTTATTAATAGATCCAAGTATGTTTTGTCTTTGTATAAAATTTAAGAAGTCAAAAATTAATAAACACTGTCAATTGATTAGTAACTCATGTCTAGTATTTTATCTTATTTGGAAATTACACCAGTTTATCATTATCTGTTACTTAATTTAACATAGCAAAACTTAACAATCTAAAATTACATGATATGTTTGTTAGACAAAGTGAGTCATGTTTCGTTATTTCTCTGTTAACTATTTTTATATCCTATGAATAACAGGTATTCATCACGTAAGTAAAACCTTAAGTATATGGATATTTTGCTTGTAACTCACAAAAATAGCTGTTTTCATTAACCCCAAATGTTAGTCTTATTCATCAAAGTGTTACACAAAGATCATTTTTCTCTTTTTAGTATTTCAAAATATTAAAGGAGTACAAATATTTTTGTTACATGGATAGCATTTATAATGTTTTAGTCGGGGCTATAAGTGTGGCCATCACTGGAATTGTGTTTGTTTGTTGTACCCATTTTGTAGGATTTTGTCCCTCCCCTCCTCTCCACAGCTCCCTTCTTGACTTCCAACAATTTTTACTTCTTTGTATGTACATATGCGCTCATCAATTAGTTCCAAATTATTAGTGTATGTGGTGTTTGTTTTTCCATTCTTGAGATACTTCACTTAGGATAATGACCTCTGCTTCTATCCAAATTGCTGCAAAAGACGTTAGTTCATTTCTTTTTCTGAATTACATGGTCTCTCTCTCTCTCTCTCTCTCTCTATATATATATATATATATATATATACACACACACACTCATGTTGTTAATCCAGCCATGAATTTTCTGGCACTTGGACTGATTATACATCTTTGCAATTGTGAATTGTGTCGCAATAAACATTCAAGTTAGGTATCTTTTTGATAAAAAAAAAAAAATCCCCCACTTTTGGATAGGTGCCCAGTAGTGGAGTTTCTGGACCATGGTAGGTAGGTCTTCTTTTAGTTTTTCGCAAAATGTCCATACTGTTTTCCTTAAAATTTGTGTTAATCTGAAGTCTCAAAATTTCCTTTCTCATGGTATCCATTGCAGCATCTATTGTTTTTGGACTTTTTAATAAAAGCCATTCTAACTGGGCAAGCAGATATCTTGGTGTGGTTTTAATTTACATATCCCTCATGATTAGTGACATTGAGCATTTTTTCCTATGTCTATTGGCTATTAACCTATCTTCTTCTGAAAAGCTTCTGTTCATGTCTGATAAAGGGCTAATATCCAGAATCTACAAAGAACTCAAAAAATCATCAAAACAAACAAAAAACCCTATTAAAAAGTGGGCAAAAGACATTATGCTTTAAACCTAAATTTATAATTTTATGACCTTAAAACAGCTTGCAAAGACTAATATAATTCTGCCCGAGCAGCAAACCCAGGAAAAAATACATCCAACAATTCTGAAGGCATCTTTGTTTTTATTTTATCAACAAATTTAAAACCAGTTTATTTATCAAAGATTTATTTGAATCACATGAACTAAAAGATATTTAGATAATTACTATATTTTTTATAGTTTTGAGTATTAAATACGATTTACAAACCTTAGCTCTAGATCAATTTGAATGGAATTCATTAAAGGATTTCCAACTGAATATGCCTGATTTCAACATGTGGACCCCGCATAAAAACATATCATTTGTTTGTAAGTGTAAACATATATTAACATATGTACACGTAAAGATACTATAATTTTCATTTTAAAATTTTAGTCATGAGACATTAAAACGCAGTAATATAAACTCATTGGTTTGTAAGAGGACAATTCGATCTAAATTATATTTCTGACAACGAGGCCCGTTCACATGGCTAAACATAAAGATGTTCACTTCTGTGCTCGCTTCGGCAGCACATACACTAAAGTTGGAACGATACAGAGAAGATTAGCATGGCCCCTGAGCAAGGATGACACGCAAATTCGTGAAGCGTTCCATATTTTAATAAAATAAATAAATAAATAAATAAATAAGAAAAAAAAAAGATTTTCATTTCTCCTGATGGGTAATCTTACAAAGGCTGAGCACCAAATGCTGGGTAAAGCAGTTTCCACAGCAGTTTGAAAGAGCCTCGTTTACTCTTCCTATTTTTTCTCTTTTGTTTTCATTTGCAAATGAGATAAAGGGCTAATTCCTTGGTGTTTATGGCATTGGAGTGCCATAAGAAAAATAATCTTCAAGGAAGGTTCTGTAAACGAAAATGGAAAATTTACTTTTTCTTCCTATTTGATCCCTTCAAGGTTCAGAACTACATGAGTATTCTTATTTTTTTATTGGCAGCAAAGCTGTTTGTCTAGCTTCAATAAGAATCTACTCTCTTGAAGGTGCAATGTAAATGTCTTAGCATAATGGCTAAGAAAATTCCAGGAAGGCTGTGTTAACCAGTGTGATGAAAATGTGTCAAACAGTCTATGAAACTAGTGTATGGTGCCCCATGATCATATCAATGTACACAGCTATGATTTAATAAAATAAATAAATAAATAAATAAATAAACTTGCTCTTTCACAATACAAAAAAAATAGGGTACAACTGGAAACATCAGTTATGATGGCAAAGTTTTGATTGGGATGTCATATGTAAGTTGTTTACAGGTATTACAGACAAAATTTGAAGTCTATCTTTTTTTTCTCCACCCCTGGTAGAGTGCCGTGGCATCATAGCTTATAGCAACCTCAGACTGTTGGGCTCAAGCAATTCTCTTGCCTGCTGAGTAGCTAGGACTATAGGCACCTGCCAGAACTCCTGGCTGTTTTTAGAGGCAGGGTCTCGCATTTGCTCAGGCTGGTCTCGAACCTGTGAGCTCAGGCAGTCCACCTGCCTCAGCCTCCCAGAGTGTTGGGATTACAGGCGTGAGCCACCACACCTGGTTTGAAATCTCTCTTGGTTTGCCTTTCTAGATTCAAGAAATTTTCAAACATCCAATCTGATAAAATTACGTAAACAGTCACTATTCTTACTGCACTTATATAATGATGAGCCAAATATGACAAAATTAAACTCGTTTTAACAACAAATTGCTCTTATTCTGATTATCATCAATAGAAACTGGGATAACTCTAGAGAGAAAAATTATTTCTAAAGGAAAGCTGCAATATACTTATTATTAGATTGTGTCCCTGTCATTATTTTTGAGTTTTTATTATTCACCTGTAGACTGGACTGGATCCTGAATTTTTCTGGGATCCTCCAACCCACTTTTCTCCCATGAATAATAACAAAATCACCCTTTTCTAAGGCCCTATGAGCTGAAGCCAAATAATGTCATAAATTTCAAGGAACAAGCCTGGTGCCGGATGTGTGAGCCATCAGACATGACATCATGTTCACCAAACTTTCCACTGTCATAACCAGAGATATTCAAATTGCAAACCAGGATGGGAAGTTTCCAACTTCATGCTGTGGACAGCTTTCCCCGAGACATCTGAACAAGATCCCCCTTATCATAATGGGACCCTTACCCCTCTTAATTTTTCGTTTCTTATGACTACCTTTTTCATTTGCCAGGATAATTATGTAGTTAAAAATGACATAATTAGTAACTTCTGAAGGGAACTTCACAAAATGTTGAATATTTCATGCTAATCCTAAATATTTATATAACCTAAGGATTTCCTTTTGCTCATTCAGTAACTTTAGCAACATCACTAATACAACTGCTGCTCACTCTGTGCTTCACTTCAACCTGATCATCATTAATAAATCATATGATTGCTCTAGATTCTTATCTATTGGTTACATAAGGAGATATCTGTGTATTGCTAACATTATACACTGTACCCAGATAAATTCCTTTGGGAAAGTTGAGACCCAAATACTCAAAATGAGAAAACAGACCACATGGTTACAACAGGTCTCACCTAATTCCCTGTGATATTTGATTGATGTAGCTGGTTGCTTTTAAGCCTGGGTTCATGACTAGTTACTATTATGCAAATTGTTTTTACTATTATTTTATACTATCCCATTATACTCTTGCTATTAATTTACTTTGTATTTTTTAAAAAAAACTTTGTACCCATTGTCCATTAAATTTCTGCAGAAGTACAACTCCTAATAGAATAAGGCTAACCCTGGGCTTCGAGATGATAGTGACTGCCCTATCAAGAGAAAACTTTGAACAATGAACCCCAGGTAGACTTAGCCTGAGAACCACTCCCTCCAGATCCTTTTTGTTGCTCAAATGTCACTAGAGGGTTTTGACTCCTAGTCACCAATACATCCCTCTGATAGGTAAGGGACCAGGTTAACACAGAGCAGGTTCATCCTGGCTCCAAAAGATGATCAAAACCTAAGAACAGAATAGTTGGTCAATGATGCTTTTATAGAAAGGTCTTGATTAAAAGAGAAAAATATGAAAGATGTCACAATCAAAATGGAGTCACTTGCGTCAAACGCTGATAAAACGAAGCTGGGAGAAAGATTATGAAGGGAGGTTTCTCACATGCAATTGCCTAATAGCAAGAACTACCCCCAAAGACTACCCAAACCACAACCAGCTCATTGGTTTCTGGACTAAATCCACTTGGCTATCATTCTTTGTGCACATTTCTAGATTCAGAATTCATAAGAGAGATTGATTTATAATATTTTTTTCCTAATGTGATTTCAGTAGAAGGTCATTCTAGCATCATAAAATTTAAATTATAGATTGAGGTTAAATTTTATAAGGCATTGTTTCTATGGATTTTTTCATTTAGATTTATTCTGTATTCTTGTTTTTGTTCATTTCTTTCTTTAGTTTAATGTTTTTATTTATTTATTTTTTTTTGTGGAGACGGAGTCTCACTTTATGGCCCTCGGTAGAGTGCCGTGGCCTCACACAGCTCACAGCAGCCTCCAACTCCTGGGCTTAAGCGATTCTCTTGCCTCAGCCTCCCGAGTAGCTGGGACTACAGGCGCCCACCACAACGCCCGGCTATTTTTTGGTTGCAGTTTGGCCAGGGCCGGGTTTGAACCCGCCACCCTCGGCATATGGGGCCGGCGCCCTGCTCACTGAGCCACAGGCGCTGCCCTAATGTTTTTATTTTTAATACTTTTCCTTCTGTGTGAAGAAGGTTTCTCTTCAATATTTCTTCCTTCTGTGTGAAGAAGGTTTCTCTTCAATATTTCTTTTTTTTTTAAATCTCAGATTAATGTGAGGGAACAAGGAGGGAACATTTCAGCCTGTAGCAGCAGTATCAGAAGCATCTTGACCATTGTCTCTTTAAAAGGTGCTTCTTCCCTTTTCTAGGATTTCTCCTTCTGCAAAACAGGTTAAATTTATAAAATACTATTTTGTGTTCAGTATCTCCTGTTATTCCCCCACCTTTTTTGATTTTCATGCTTCAATCTGAATATTTCCTAATAACTAGATTACTAGTCCCCTTTTCTCCTGTGTCTAATCTACTATTGAGTCTCTTTAGCCAATTTTTAAATTCAGTTAGTATAAATTTTAATTCAGAATTTCCATTTTATTTATTTTTTACAGATAGTTGGTGACTATCTCCATGTAGTAATATAGTTTTTTGAGGATGTCAATTATGAATGTTTGAAAGTCAATGACTGAGGCTTCAGTTTGGTGACCCAAATAATTTTCAGATCTCTTTCTTTTATCTACTTTTTTCTCTTTAATTTTTGGTAATTCTGTTCTGTTAGTTGAAATATCTGATTTTTTTGTTTAGTGTAAACATTGTTTATCAAAACTTGTAGAATTTTTTTAATGATGTTATCTTTCTTGGAGGGGCAATTTACTTTTTCTTCTGGCAGGAATATATACAAATCCAATCGGGGACTGAGAGGATAGTGAAGTGAAAGCCTGGGATGGTTATCAGATCCTTACCCTCCTCCTCAAAACGGTCACATACCAATGACATGTCAGGCACCGACTCCACCAAAGGCATTTTTTTTTTTTATTGCTTTAAGCAGGACAAGAGAACATGCAAAAACAAGCCATAAGTGGGGGTAGGCCTCTCCCCATTTGTGTGCAACTTAAAAGTGCCTGTATCCCATTATTGTATTTGCAGGAAGATGAAAAAGCTTCTGCTTATTCTGCTTAGTCTGTTCAGTCTGTTCATCCTTTAGATACTGGTTTCTGCTTAGCATTCCAACCTCTTGTCCCCAAATATTTTCAAAATTGAGAAATTAGGAGATGATTTACCCAGTAGGCAGAACTAACTGCTCTATGGCCCCCTTTCTCTAGTATCTTGGCCACTCAAATGCTGGCCCCTTAGGAGGCTTTTACTTAATGTCACATGTTGGATTTTTGCTAATCTAAAATTTGTATCTGAAGATAGAAACATGAACATGAGACTTTAAGTTGCAATAGGAGTTGGTTGAGAAAAAAATGTCAGGAGAAGCTGTCATTTAAAGAAGCAGCATTACATAATGTAGAGACCATAAGTTATCTGAAGCATGTTGTTGGCAGAGGGGAAAATAAGTAGATATTCATACTAGAAAGAAAGATATTAGGTGTTAAAAGCCACGTGCTACTTCCAATTATGTAAAAATGTGAAATTATATATAGGTCAGTTTGTGGAAGCCTTTTGCTCTTTAAGTTACACAGCATATTGCTTGAATTTTAAAAACTGTTCAACCACTGTGCCACAACCTAATATTACAGGGGTGTTCAGGAGATTCAAACAGCTATACTTTAAGCATCTAGATTTCCATTTCAACCTTTTTAAAGGTAACTATTGAACAAGCACTTCCAACTTTGAATTTTTTGAAATAGGAATGTTCAGTTATTTTCTAAGATTGTTAGAGCTTATAAGTAGCAGACGCGGGATTCTCTCTTAGGGTTTTTTTGACTCCGGATTACAGATTCTGAACCCTTATGACAAACTTCCTGGCTTCAGTCCCTTTGGTGATGGGAAGCACACTCCCTACCAGGGCAGTCCATCTCATTCTGAACTACGCTGATGCTATTTACTACAGCACAGGAAATTCTGCTTTCCTGTAACTTTTACCTCTTAATCCTAATTGTGCTAATTCTGCTGTAAAATGCAAAAGTGGAAAAGTTAAAGCCAGTGTACTCTACTCTTAAACTTTAAGCTCATTGGCTTTCTGGCATTTCTCTCCGGCACGGTTTCCAAGCTCTGCATATGTTTGACACAACTTTAAAGACAAAATGGCTTAAGTCCTGAATATAATGCTAAAATATGTTTTTCAAAATTGGATGTAAAACGTGTTCGGAGGTGTGTATACATAATTATTGATAAAATTTTATTTTTAGAAGTAGCATCCAGCTACATAAATTATGTATGCCATTTTATGTCTATTTTAGGTGTGAAAATATTTTTATTTTGAAATAAGTTCAAACTTATAAAGAAGACTTCAAAAGAGTACAAAGAGTTTTTTTAATGAAATATGTGAAGATAAGTTGTTCACATGAATTTCTATCACCCCCAATCCCCCTGTGCATAGATATAAACATTCTTACGTATACATAAGCTCCTATGTATGCAATATTCTTTCTAATATTTTGTGACCTGGGGAAATTAATGTTGGTAGAATCAGAGACATGACTAGGAAAAGATTAAGTTACCAGTAGAAAATATTGCTTTATGGTGAATTTTTCCTTAATTTTAAAAGATTAATCTGTGATGGAAAGTGCATGATGTATTTTTTATTGATTTTGATGTTCAATTCGTAAAATATATTTGCTAATTATCCTCAATTTGTGAAGAAAGTCTACACTTGTTTCAAACCAGTTTAATTAGCACTCCTGAAATGTGTATTAAGGAAGTGTTATATTCACTCACACTTTTTAATTTTTTGAAGTGTCAAAACCAAAAATGTCAAAGTGACTAGGGCCTAATTCCACTCTCTGCCCAAATAAATTCATCTTTAAGAAATACTTTCCCTGGAAATGTGTCTTGATTACGTCCATCACAGTGCTGTTTGTCACTGTGACTGGCATTTACGGCCTGCGTCTATACTTAGGCATTGTTCCCTAGTGTATATTTATGGTGAATTACAGGTGCATAGGTTTATTCATGACCAGAAATAGAATCATTAAAGTCAATACCAAAGATGGCCAAGATTTAGTGTGATGTATATGTGCAGAAGCCTGATAACCAACCAATGGATTGTACCAGGTGGAAGAAAAGAGACACTTCTTCTAATTCATATTAGCTGCTTCACAGTGGGCTAATTACTTAAGCTCTACATTTTATGCTTCAGTAACTCACTGATGCTTTAACCTTGAGCGTGTCGCTTACTTTCCGAGTAACAGCTGTACATGAGTATGATATCACTACCTAATTTATAGGAATTTTGTTAGAAAAAAAGAATCTTGAATACTTTCAGTTGTTATTTTACAAACTATGAAATGAGATGATCTTGTTCAGAGGACTAAATGGCCTCTTTTGTGATGTTTTGCTTTATGCCTTTTTCAAGGCCTCACTCATCTCAAATCTTTAGAGATGAGTGAGGCCCAATGCTTCCTTTCCATTATTTTTTTTTTACTTTTTTTTTTTTTTAATTAAATCATAGCTGTGTACAATAATGCAATCATGAGGTACAATGTGCTGGTTACATATACAATCTGAGATATTTTCACCGAACTGGTTAACGTAGCCTTCATGGCATTTTATTAATTGTTGTGTTCAAACCCTTATATTCTACACTTAGTAAACTTCACCTGCACTCTTTTGTACTCGAGGGTGCACAATAGAAAATTGTATCAGTGCATTTGCTAAAATGTCTAGGCCCTCCACGTAGTCTATGACTGATTAACCCTTATGTACTAATAGAGCACAAATAAAGGATTGACATTTATCTGTATTTTAAAGCCATGAGCAACTTTTCCTTGGCTAGAAATTGATCTGTAATGTCAATGTGGCTTCAATTATGTGAAGTTTTACTGCTTGTGTTTGAAATGGAAGGTGAAGGTGCCTCTCCACTGTCACATGTCTGAAGGAAGATTACTTTATTCTCATAAAAAAAAAAATTTGTACTTAGATGAAATGGTGAAGAATGTTACAGTTCTCAAGTGTTTAATTTCTTCTCATAGAATTTACAGGAAAACTTAGGATGCCTTTGGCAGGCACTTGTTCTAGTGCAATCAGGTTGCTATGGTAAACCTATTATTTTGGGCAAAAGAGGACTATGTTAGTAAAGTACTAATCTATTTTCTGTTTTATGCGAGCCTCTAATTACTCCCCGACTATTGAGCATGTACTGCAAGTGTGGTTTTTACCATTTTTGAAAATGAAAAATGGTAGGTTTATAGAGAGTGTACCCACTGCTTCCACACTGGCAGGTGCATTTGATGATACAGTGCTTTTCTTAAATAATCTCATTTTGGATCAAGAAATACATTAACTTTTTGTTTTTATAGAAAATGGTTGATAAAAGAAGTGATCAGAATTTATGTGAGTAATTGAAATCCAAGGCTTTCAGCATGAATTTCATTATAAAATACAATGGTAACAGTACACAGTATCTGTTGAGCATTTCCTCTGTGCGGGGCCTGCGCTGGGTACACCACGTGTGTTACAGAATTGCGATAATCCTTTGTTATTGGTATTATTTTTATTCTCAAAGCAAGCACAAGGGATGAGGTTAAGATATTCTTCCAAAGAATCACATTTCATTGCAGATATGCCAAAATTAAAATCCAGAACTATTTAAAGTCAGAGCCTATATTTTTAATTATATCTGCACCATAAAATATATTTCCCTAACACTGGAACAGACACTTTAAGACTTAGCCCCACATTACCTTTGCCAGAAACCTTCTCTAACCTTGCAGGCAGTGTGTGTGCTCATGTGTTTTACCTTTATTTTCCCCGTAGTGTTTAAAAGTTCTTCTTAATTTTGTATCTCTGTATCTAGCACAACACTTAACACCCAGTTGACATTCAAAACGGCTAAAAAAATAAATGATAAAATGCTCAACATCTTTAGTCATTAGGGAAATGTAAATAAAGGGAAATCAAAACCACAATGAGGTATCAACTAATTCCAGTGAGAATGAATGACTCTCATTGAAACATCCCAGCACAAGATCAGTGTGGATGCGGAGAGAAGGAACACTCATACACTTTGGGTGGGACTGCAAAATGCTACAACCTTTATGGAAATTTTCACGGAGATACCTGGAAGAACTTAAAGTGAACGTACCATTTCCTCCAGCAATCCCACTGTTGGGTATATATCCAAAGGTAAAAAGGTCATCTTATAAAAAGGATACCCTGCACTCGAATGTTTATAGCAGCAAAATTCACAATCACAAAGATGTGGAAACAACCCAAGAGCCCACCAATACATAAATGGATCAATAACATGTGGTATATGCATACCGTGGAGTATTACTCTGCTGTAAAAAAAGGGTGGTGATCTAGTACCTTTTGTTGACAACTTGGGTGGAACTGGAAACCATTCTTCCAAGTGAAAGCATCACAGGAGTGGAGAAATAAACACACACACTCAACATCAAATTGGAGCTAATTGACCAGCACCTAAGTGCACATATGGACGTAACTTTGAGTAAATCTGTCCAAAAACAAAGGATGCAAACAATATATGTGTACCCCCAAATATTCTGAAATTTAAAAAACTATGTCTGTTGAATGAATAACTGAGGGAGTGATCAAAGTAATTCAGGCACTCAGGATTGTGAGGCCGGCTGAACCTTTTCAGGAGCAAGAGCCCATGTGTGTTCTCTGTGGGTATAATCTGAAGGTTGCTTCCTCCAGCTGGACACCCCAGTGTGCACGTACAGGGTAGAAAGGATGTGGTCATGTGTGTGTGAGTGTGTGTGTGTGAGCATGTGTGTGTGTGTGAGTGTGTGTGTGTGAGCATGTGTATGTGTGTGTGTGTGTGTGTGTGTGCATGTGTGTGTGTGTTGCATATTTGGTTCTGGAGATGATTTCATTGTAGGACAGTGACAGTTCTGGTCCAGGCATCCACCCTGTCATGTCTAAAACTTCCAGATTTTCACTCCTTCACACATGCACAACCCTATCACTGGTGATGATGAAGAGCAGGTGCAATGGGTCCTCAATGAGAAAGGATGTCACTGAATTAGTTATCAGAGCTCTCTCCTGCTGCTATCCACGAGGTGAGAGGGCAGCAGCATCTTCCTGTGCGTCTCTGCCTCTGGGGTTTAGTCTTCAGCACTGCTGGTTTGAAGATGGGGCCCTGTGGAGATGAGTCCTTGATAGGAGGAGCTGAAATAATGTCAGAGAAAGGGAAGGCAGAGTCTAAAACTGGAGATATTTTTTGTGCTAAGATAATGCAAGAAGAAGAATCCAAGAAGAAAAGAAATACCTGGAAAAAGAAGGAAGGTGTGATGGTGAGGGCTGAGGTGAAATGAGAGTGGAATTTCGAGAACAATAGACGACTCTTTTTGAGAACTTTGCTTTTCAAAACTTTGCACCTGGGGCAGCGCCTCTGGCTCAGTGGGTAGGGCACCAACCCCATATACCAAGGGTAGCAGGTTCGAACCCAGCTCCAGCCCCAGCCAAACTGCAACAAAAAAATAGATGGGCATTGTGGCGGGCGCCTGTAGTCCCAGCTACCCGGGAGGCTGAGGCAAGAGAATCGTCTAAGCCCAGGAGTTGGAGGTTGCTGTGAGCCGTGATGCCATGACACTCTACCAAGGGCGATAAATTGAGACTCTGTCTCTCTAAAAAAAAAACAAAAAAAAACTTTGCACCTGCATTTGTGCAACACAAGGCTCTTTCTTTTTCTTTTTTTTCATCTGAGTTTTATGCAACTCTCCCCAACCTATTAGAATGTTCTAGCTAAAGGCCTTCTTTTCCTCCTCCTCCTCCATCTCTTTTAACTGCTCTGAAGTTTTATCTCCTCCATATGCCACCCATATATAGAGAAAGAGATGATAATTTATTTGTCATGGATTATGTAGAGATCATTTTTGAGGCAGTCTATTGTCAGTGGGAGAGGGTGCTGTGAGTCGTAGGTGAGTCTGGACTGGTTTCAGACAGATATGCAAGTGCTAATTATCTGATAAACCCAGAACAGAGTTTTATTGCCAGAATTATTTTTACATATAAAATAATCGGTGCATGTAATATTGTTCAAAAATACACATAACATTCTGAAATGTTAAGCTTCTGAATGGTTTTAAGATTCTGAGATAATTTTATGGACACACACATACACACAAGGTGTCCATAAAGTTCATGTGCAAGTTAATATTGCACACTATTTTAAGTTGCACACGAACTTTGTGAGAAATCTCACAGCTTAAACTTAGGTTTAAAATTAAAGCTCCTCCCATCAAGGTCTCATAAAGATTAAGCCTAAACTTAAGCTTAAGTTTAAAATGAGAGGATGTCCTAGGAAATTTTATCTCTGTCATATTTTATAAAACAATTATTAAAAGTATGTTGACCTTTTAGTTTTATATTAGTAGTACTTTTTATTATGAAGTCAGTAATGTTGCTAAAAACAACAAAGCAGTTACATTACCCAACATTTTTATTTGTAGTTAATATTTAGTGAAGTGATATAAGCTCTATGGAGTAGCGAGAATTACAGAATTAATATTTCTTTTCTTTAGCAGTACGCTCCCATACCTATTCAGTACATTACACATTTTTAAAAATATTTATTGAATTTGATACAAGAAATATTTTATAGTACGTGAATCAGGGTTTATAATTTTTAATCTAGTTCTTGAAAAATGTACTCTAGGATAAACATATGTATATCTTTGAAAGAAGATTTTATCTTAATCTTTTAATGTATTTTAATGGTTGTGAGAAACCATAAATTTAAAGAGATTTTAATTAAATGAGATATATTTTATTTGTTAAAATGATTGTGCATAGAGTTGTAAACTGTGCTTTTTGTCAAGTTTTTAACTTAGCATTTTTCTGTATTTTACAGAAGTTACATGTCAAATTTGAAATGTTTAAGTGAGATGTATTTTGGCCAGACCTTCTAAGTATCTGCCTTAGTTCATTCTTCTTTGCTAGAGTATAATGAATTTTAAACTATAATTCATAGGGATTGTGGTCATTTATAAAATAATAGCACTGGACTTTTGTATGCGTCTAAAGATTATCTACTTCATTAAAATGTAGAGGATGTAGACGTAGTGTAAAATTCAGATAGGTTTGGTTGGGTGGCACTGTGATGTTGACAGAATTAATTTATTCTCACACAGTTATTTTTATCCTCTTTTCTGTCTGTTTCTGAAATGTCATCTTACAGATTACTTGCTTTATTTTTATTTTTTTAGGTATCTCTCTTTCTTTTTCTTTTTTGGATTTTCCTCTAAATATGTTGTATAAAACAAGCACTTAGTAACAGGAATGTAGACTTCCATTATCCTCCTTTCTTATTTAAGAGATTATTAATTGGATAGTCATTTGAGAAGCTACGGTTAGATCTCCAAATAGTAACAACATCGTTCAGTAAATAAAGGAAAAAGGTTGGACTCAGTTTCACTTAGAAAACATCAATACATCTATATGTGAACGTCTTTCAATTAAGTCAGTGGAGAGCTTAGCTGGCTGCTCACAAGGTTCAGATCTCACTATTAGTCCGAAACAGAGAGATCTGACTGTTTTTGATAGGGTTCCGTTATCCACTCATTCATCAGAAAATGTGCAGTGTGGACCCAGAGCTATGTGAGATGGGACACTTTTCCCAGGTAACCCAGCAGGAAGGTTTCAGAGTGGAAATTGTATCTCTGGGTAAGATTTTACTGGGAAGGGGGGAGAGTGCACACCACAGGGCTGACAGGGCACATGAGCAAAGTCGCTGACATGCCTGTGCCAGGATGCCTAGAGTTATGGTTGGAAAGGTGAGCTGGACCAAGTGAGTCCAACGTGAGGAATCACATGAAGCCATCAGAAGATTTGTGCAAGGCAATTACATAATCATAGGTATGCTTTCAGAAAGTGGATCGTAAAATTTCAAATTGAATGGAGGAGACTAGTTAAGTAAAAGAGGAAAGAATCAAATATGCCATCTGTTTTTGTTTGTTTCTTTGATTCAGTGACAAGATTGATGATGGTGACATTTTTCCAGATAAAGGTCTTCAGGCAATTGAAAACAAATATATATTCTGAGGGAGATATTCCATTTCAAGTTCAAGTTCTACTGTTAATGCTCTTACATAATCCCTTCATGATCAGAACACTTAAGAAAATTGGTATAGAAGGGACATTTCTTAAACTGATAGAGACCATCTACAGCAAACCCACAGCCAATATCATATTGAATGGAGTTAAATTAGAATCATTTCCACTGAGATCAGAAACCAGACAAGGCTGCCCATTGTCTCCATTGCTTTTTAACATTGTAATGGAAGTTTTAGCCACCGCAATTAGGGAAGAAAAGGTGATCAAGGGTATCCACATAGGGTCAGAAGAGATCAAACTTTTGCTCTTCGCAGATGATATGATTGTATATCTGGAAAATACTATGGACTCTACTACAAAACTCTTAGAAGTGATCAAGGAATACAGCAGTGTCTCAGGTTACAAAATCAACATTCATAAATCGGTAGCCTTTATATATACCAAAAATAGTCAAGTTGAAAAAACAATTAAGGACTTTATCCCATTCACAGTAGTGCCAAAGAAGATGAAATACTTGGGAGTTTATCTAACAAAGGACGTGAAAGATCTATATAAAGAGAACTATGAAACTCTAAGAAAAGAGATAGCTGAGAATGTTAACAAATGGAAAGATATACCATGCTTATGGTTGGGAAGAATCAACATTGTTAAAATGTCCATACTACCCAAAGCAATATATAATTTCGATGCATTCCCCATTAAAGCTCCACTGTCATACTTTAAAGATCTTGAAAAAACAATACTTCGTTTTATATGGAATCAGAAAAAACCTCGAATAGCCAAGACGTTACTCAAAAATAAAAACAAAGCAGGAGGAATCACGCTACCAGACCTCAGACTATACTACAAATCGATAGTGATCAAAACAGCATGGTACTGGCACAAAAACAGAGAAGTAGATGTCTGGAACAAAATAGAGAACCAAGAGATGAATCCAGCTACTTACCGTTATTTAATCTTTGACAAGGCAATTAAAAACATTCAGTGGGGAAAAGATTCCCTATTTAACAAATGGTGCTGGGTGGACTGGCTGGCAACCTGTAGAAGACTGAAACTGGACCCACACCTTTCACCATTAACCAAGATAGACTCTCACTGGATTAAAGATTTAAACCTAAGACATGAAACTATAAAAATACTAGAAGAGAGTGCATGGAAAACCCTTGAAGAAATTGGGTTGGGTGAGTTTTTAATGAGAAGGACCCCCCCGGGCAATTGAAGCTGCTTCAAAAATACACTATTGGGACTTGATCAAACTAAAAAGCTTCTGCACAGCCAAGAACACAGTAAGTAAAGCAAGCAAACAGCCCTCAGAATGGGAGAATATATTTGCAGGTTATGTCTCTGACAAAGGTTTAATAGCCAGAATCCACAGAGAACTCGAGCGTATAAGCAAGAAAAGAACAAGTGATCCCATTGCAGGCTGTGCAAAGGACTTGAAGAGAAACTTCTCTGAAGAAGGCAGGTGCATGGCCTACAGACATATGAAAAAATGCTCATCATCTTTAATCATAAAAGAAATGCAAATCAAAACTACTTTGAGATATCATCTAACTCCAGTGAGATTAGTCTATATCATAAAATCCCAAGACCAGAGACGTTGGCGTGGATGTGGAGAAAAGGGAACACTTTTGCACTGCTGGTGGGAATGCAAATTAATACATTCCTTTTGGAAAGAGATATGGAGAACACTTAGAGATCTAAAAATAGATCTGCCATTCAATCCTGTAATCCCTCTACTGGGCATATACCCAGAAGACCAAAAATAACACCATAACAAAGATATTTGTATCAGAATATTTATTGCAGCCCTATTCATAATTGCTAAGTCATGGAAAAAGCCCAAGTGCCCATCAATCCACGAATGGATCAATAAATTGTGGTATATGTACACCATGGAATATTATGCAGCCTTAAAAAAGATGGAGACTTTACCTCTTTCATGTTTACATGGATGGAGCTGGAACATACTCTTCTTAGTAAAGTGTCTCAAGAATGGAAGAAAAAGTACCCAATGTACTCACCCTTATTATGAAACTAATGTAGGACCTTCACACGAAAGCTATAACCCACTTACAACCTAAGAATAGGGAGAAGGGGGAAAGGGAGAGGAGGGAGGGGGGAGGTAGGTGGAAGGAGGAGGATTAATGGGATTACACCTGCAGTGCATCTTACAAGGGTATATGTGAATCCTAGTAAATGTGGAATGTAAAGGTCTTAGCAAAATAACTAAGAAAATGCTATGAAAGCTATGTTAACTAGTGTGATGAAAATGTGTCAAATGATCTATGAACCAAGTGTATGGTGCCCCATGATCATACTAATGTACATAGCTATGATTTAATAAAAATAAATAAATAAATAAAAAATATACAAAGAACTCTTATAATTCAATAGTAAAAAAGATAATTTAAAATGGAAAAAAATGCTCTTACATAGTGTAAATATTACTAAACTATTTATGCAAGATTTTTGTTTAAATGTATCCATTCAATAAACTTTGATTCAAACATCAGGAGGACACATAAGTACAGCTACTTCTGTATTTGTGAAGGTTCATGAGAAGGTTGGTGCAAGTATCATAAATTTGGTGAAATTTACTTTGGACCTTGAATAAGTTTGGAAATTTTTCTAGCAAGTATATGGTAGTGACTGTGACTTGAAGAAATTATGATAAATACATACAACCTAAAACTGAAAAAACACATTCTGTCTGTGTAACTGGAAATGCTTACGTCTTTAGAATAATGCAGGTGATTCCTGTGGTTTCCCCACATCTGTCAACTGTACCAGACCACATTCTGATGGTTCTGTAGTTTGTCTTTTTCTTCCCACGGTCTGCATTATTGGAATTATTTGCAAATCCACCTATGAAGGGGGTGAGTGTTTATGTGTAGGTGACTGAAGCTCAGAAAATCTAGATTCTAATACAAACACTGCCAATATATAATTATGTGATCTTGGGCAAATCATTTAGCCCCAGTTTCCTCAACCATCGAATAAATTAAAGGAAATTGTAGATCCTCCTGACATTTTACAAAAACAATGTGCATTGGTATATTTTCCAGAGAAAGATCTGAACCTACCAGTTAGGATTCTTGATTGCAAACAACAGAGACCAACTTCATTAACTGGGTTTTTAAAAAATATTCCATTAGAAAAGTTTAGGCTCAGAATGCAGCTTTGAACCATCAGCTCCTATAGCAACCTGGAGCAGCAAGACACTGCCAGGAGGGAATCAGCATGGCTGCCATCACTTCTGAGTGTTAGCTGCCATGTGCTCAGCTCTGCTGCCCCTGGACACCCTCTGTGTGCTCCTGCACCTGCCACTCTGCCACAGGCTGTGTGCCTTTGCTTTCACCCTCAAGAATCAAAGCCCTGACCAAGAGCATCTGGTGTGTCCCTGTGTCCCTGTTCTGGCCACCAGGGTATAGGAATGGGAGGAGGGGTGCCTCCTGTTGAACTTGGGAATCCCTCCAAGAAGAAAGAGAGATCAATGGAAGGGCAGCCAGAACGACACTGTTTATTTCCACATCTTCCACCAGACTCTCAAAGGGGCCGTGACCTCACTACTTCTGCCAGAAGAGATTGTGAATCACTGTGTCAGATTACCTTTAATTACATCTCGGAAATTATATGATTCTAAATACTAATTTTTTTTTCCTCCATCATCTACCAACTCAGAATTGCCTTAACAAGATACAAGTTCAGCAACCGAATGACTAACAACATTGCAGGGTTGGCCCTGAAGTGTCTTGTGATCATTTCAGTGGGTGTGTAATTATGATGGTCAGGCTAGTGACAGAGAATAACAGATGTCTGGGAGCGCTGTCACCCAACTGAATTTCTGGCAAACCCACACCAATTCCTCTTACAAAAGGGGTTTACTTTCTCACGTAGGCTCCTCATGCCGCAGCGCAGTATAGGAAGAGGCGTATGGTTTATGCTCAGGTGCACAAACTTTAAGGGTAATGAGGATGGACAGAAATTCTGAGTCTATTCCTTACTAGCTGGTTCACATGGCTAGTTACTTGCCCTCAAAATGTCTTCATTTAGTAGAATGGTAGTAATAATACTATTCAATGTGTTTTGTTTTCATTTTGAATTATAGTGTTTGACACATAGTTACATCTCAAAAATAACACTGAAAATCATCCTAATGGTACTAGCTAAGGGATTCCCAAACTAGGAGCCAAATTCATTCAAAAAATATTTATACTTTTAAATTTTAAGTCAAGAATAATAAAGATGTTTACACCACATGTTTTGACATAGGTTTCATGTTAAAATGAGTTCTATGAACTATAGAATTGACTACATGTAGTCACTAAAATTTCACATTGAAATGTGCCTCATGAACTTTTTTGCCCCCTCGTGGCAGACCCTCAAAAAATTTTTTTAAAAGACCACATTATACTAAATTATATAAAAAAATTGTATAATTCATTCCACTGTGTTAAATGGTATCACCAGACTAAGTTGAATAAGAAAGCCAGAGAGTTTCCTAACTGAGTTATTCTTCAAAGATGAATAAAACAACCAAGAGAATAAAACAACCGGCCATCTAAGCCGGTGATAGTCCTTTCTGCTCCCCTCATCCTCGGCCTTTGTTCTTAACCTTCAACCGACCTCAGGGAGATTAAAAGAGTTATTTGCCTGTTATCAGGCACAGCCTAGAACTGGTCAAGGGGATTTGGGTGTAAGGTTACTCATGTGTCCTCGAAAACCTTAGTGACTCTGTGGCTCTCCTATTGAGTGTTCTGTGTCTTAATACTCTCCAGGTAAATGCGAATGTGGGAAATGCACCTGCTACCCTCCAGGAGACCGCAGGGTGTACGGCAAGACCTGTGAGTGTGACGACCGCCGCTGTGAGGACCTGGAGGGCGTGGTCTGCGGAGGTAATGGTTGCTCCAGGCTTGTGCTACCAGGATGCAACTCGCTTCACCTGCCGTTCTTCTACTTATTCCTGCTGTTTCACTCACTCTTTAAAAAAAGATGAATATCAACATAGTGTTGGATTGAAACCAATATGCAGTTAGGTTTATAATGACTTTTATGTCCTTGAACTCTTGATTTAGGGGGTACACTGTCAATAAACAATCACTGAATCTAAAGTAAGTACTAAGAACTGAGCTACGTTATGATAGGGAAAGGCTTTGCTGCAAGTCAGAACTCTCAGCTGATTTCTATTACTTTACTCATCGGCCCTGATGGCGAAAGTATCATCCACAGCTTGAGAACGTAGTAAGGTTACACTCTATGCTGAACTACTAAACCACAAGAGCTCTACGCTCAGTTTCCGTGGTGGTTGTCAGACCCAAACGAGAGCTGACTGCACGTAACAAACTGTCCAGATAAAAAATAAGGCAGAGAGAGGGTCAGGAGTTAGCAAAGGTAACCACAAAAATGAGGGTCCCAGAAGCCAAATGCTGACCTGAGTGCCATCCAGGTGAGGGAATGTGGGTCAATGTTATTCTTGTCTTCCAATCTTGAAAAACTTCACTTGGTAGAGATTGACGTGTACAGATTATTGCACCTTCAGGTTTTCAGAACAATTGAAGTGAACTGAGCACAGACTCACATTAAAAAGATATATTTCTATTTCTTTGGGATAATTATTATAATGCATTGGACACTATTATTGGGGGAAAAAACAGATTGAAAATCTTACCTATGAGAGGCTGGGACACCATCCTTCCAACATCTGTAACCCTCACTGTATCAGTCATCTGTCTGCCTGTTCTCTCACTAACCAACTTTAAAATACATAATTACAATTTCACTAAGAATATTTTCTTATTTTCCTTCTCTGTGAAGCAAGGGAAAGAGCCATTTTAAATATCTGTTGTGCTGAATGTTTTTTTATTTTTTTGTGCCATCATCATGGCAGCCCCTCTAAGAAATTATTTCTCCTCTATTCATTTCATATATGGAAAATTGACTGAGGTTAGAGGAGATAACATCCATTACTAAAAAGTGTCAGATCCAGGGTTTGAGATCTGCTTTTCAGTTCACAGATCTGTCCCTCGGCACAGTTTCCCCAAGAATGACACTAGATTGTTTTTACATTACATCAATATTATTTTTAGGTTAGATCCTCTCCTCACTGGTGTTAATTGCTAGAAAAGATCTCAGTAGATTTTAGTCTTTTTTGTTTATTAAGGACATGTATTAACTTATTTAGTATTCATAACAAAATATATAAATCCTGCCTGGCACCTAGAAAGTACCACATACATGTCCCAGCTCCTTTTATTTTTTTTCTTTTTTTTTGAGGCAGAGTCTTACTTTGTTGCCCTCACATAGAGTGCTGTGGTGTCACAGCTCACAGCAACCCCAAACTCCTGGGCTCAAGTGAGTCTCTTGTCTCAGCCTCCCAAGTAGCTGGGAGGACAGGTGCTTGCCAGAATGCCTGGCCATTTTTTTGTGTGTGTGAGACAGGGTCTTGCTCTAGCTCAGGCTGGGCTTGAACTCCTGAGCTCAGGCCATCCACCTGCCTTGGCTTTCCAGAGAGTGCTGGGCTTACAGACATGAGCCACCACACACGGCCCCAGTTCCTCTTATTCATGTCACTGTCTCTCTGATGTGCCACGCTTACCTCACGTGGTCCTTTTTGCCCAACTTCTTTGGTGACTTGGTAGGGAGTGGTCGACACTGTAGAAATCTCTTCCATTTCTGTACTCATTACATTACACGAGGGCTGTCCAGAAGGTATCCAGCCACATGTGTCTCTATTTTTCATAGTACGTGGCTGGATACTCTCTGGACAGCCCTTGTATCTTTCCTCCATGAATCTCTCTTTATCTCCAACTTTGGAGGAGGAAATCAAAAATGAAAACAAATCTATTAGATGAGATGAAATAGTAACAGAGTGAGATGACATCTCACAAAGGGATATTGTTTGACTAATTCTCAGCTGTGCATGTTCACACTCTTCAGCTTGTCAGCCTGCATAGCACTATCTTAGGGGGAAAGGACTTCCATGAACCAAACTTGTAGAAGACAAATGTATAAACCAGAACACCAGTTACTTGATTTACAATGAGAAATATAGTTGCTCCCAGAAATTAAAACTCCTTACAGAAAGAATTTGTAGGAAATCGGTTCCAGAAATAAGGAGTGGTTATAAGCAACTTATTTGTGAAGTGAAGGACATAGTGGTAGGAAGATTGAAAGTGCAGCAGAAAAGGGAAGAAGCGGATAAAAATGGTATCATCCATGTACTTCCTGTTTATGGTCAACTAGAGCTGCTTCCCACACAGAGTGTGAAACCCGTGGGAGCCTGTGCAAAATGCACAGTTCTTACATACCCATCCCGTACTGGTTAAAGATTAATTCTGGGAGGCATGAATCCTCCTGTGAGTCATGTTCAGTTGTTATAGACTATATACGTGGACCCTCTGAAAACATCATTATTCATCATAAAAGTTTATGAAAGTCATAAATGTGTGCTTTGTTCATCAAATAAGTCACACCATAAAAGCAGGCTTTGTCCAGTGATGGTCCCTAAGAGATGCTGATTTTTATTGTATATGACTTTAAGGTTCCATAAAGAAAATGTACTCACACGCTGGCCCGTGTGTATTTTATCATTATAGGCAAATGTAAGCTTAATCACAGACTTCCCTCCTGCACTCCATGTACCCGGGGTGAGAATCAGAAATAAACTCCTCACTGCCTTTCTCCTTCCATCTATGCTCCCAAAATAGCTGCCCGTGAGTCCAATTAAAGAAACAAGAAGGGATAATGAAGAGCCACCTCTTAATTACACAATCAGTTCACAATTCTTCAGAGAGTGCTTTAGTTCATAGCTGCAATTTGAAGGGAATAATGCAGCCCGGGAGTGCAAATTCAGGGACTCCAGGAGTTCTAGCTTAGGCCGCCCCTTTCGTAGATGGACAGTACAGTCAGCAGGTGGTTGTGTCCAGATTACATCTTAAAATCACAAACCTCTCCTGAATTTGTAAGTGTATCAGTTATCTGTGTTGGGCTGAAGATGAAGAACACAAATAAATCTGCAGGTTGCCACCGCAGTGATGACAGTGAAGTGGCTGCCTGAGCTCCAGGAGGGTGCCTGCAGCCCATCTCTCTTCCTTTGTGCTCTGCCCTGCCAGTGTAACTTTTATTGTCATGCTTATAAACAGTCTCCAGGTGTGTCTTTGGGACAGAAAATGGGAAAGAAAAGGACAAAGGGAAAAGAACACATGCTGTCTAAGTCTGTCTCATTTCCTTTGGAAACAATAATTTCTTGGAAATCTCAGGAGATTTTCTCTTATTTCTCATTCATTAGAAACTGTATGCAGTATGGTAGGTCAAAAGAAGCCTGGGTAGTCAAATGCTTTCCCGATGGATGAATCATCACCTCCCTGAAAAGAGAAATGAGGGTTGTTTTTTTTTTTTTTTTTAATAATAAGGAGTGAGGGTATTGGTAAGCAATGTTTGGTATCTGGTTCAATAGTACCCATTCATAGGTCAGTTTCCTAACTGAGAACCATCATCACAGTATTTTAAAGAAATGTACATAAGAGCCAATGAACTTAATTGGAAAAGCTCATAATCTAGAAGAGCACTGTCCAGCAGAACTTTAAAAGATGATGGGAATATTATATATCTGCATTAGTCAATGCAATAGCCACTGGCCACATGTGACGTTTTGGCACTTAAAATGTGATTAGTGAGGCTATGAAATTAATTTTTAAATTTTACCTAACGTTAATAAATTTAAATAGTCATATGTGGCTAGTGACTGCTGTTACACTGGACAACACAGGTCCAGAGAGTTCTTGATCAGTGTCTTGGTGGGAGGAAGGGAATATACCTGGTGGTGGTGTCTGATGCCAGGAGGGAAGTGTCTGGGAGAGGACGGATCAAGTCATTCTATATCCGGGTAATTCTTTGCTTTGTGAAGACCTGGGAAGTCAGGAGAAGGCAGATTGGGTGCATTTCCAGGGGTTCATTGACTTGTCCTCTTTCCAGTTTCCTTCTATAGTGATACGTTGTCTTACTACATGAAGATGACTGCCACTTCTACCACTAAGCAGAGACGTCCTTCTCAGTTAGACGATTGGTCAATGGCTCTGCCACTTCCAAGTCTTCCAGTCACAGGCTTACATGGCAACACAAGACTCAGGCAAAACCTGACTGAAACTGCTTCTGTGCTCCCATTTTTTAACTCAGATTTCCAGGAACGTTTCACTCAGTAGGCTTCCTTTATGAGGTCCTCTCCTTTGTCATCTTATGACACAGCACATTCTTCTTCTTTTCCTCCTTCCTTACCTAAAGCTACTTGTCTAGTTTCCCTTCCTTTAAACTCACCTCCTATGTTTGGTATTTCCCAAGCTGTACATGCTGGGTGACCTCATTCGCTTCTAAAGCACTAGCTGCCTTCAACTTTTGTACATTCGGGTGCGTTTTTCAGGAGCCCAGCCCCAGCCTGTGCTGAGCACCAGCTTCTTCTCCAGCTGCTGCTTGACCTCAGTATTTGTTTGTCTTAAGAGATCTCACACACGGGGGTTTAACACAGAGCTGATTTTCTGCCCTTAACTCCTCCCTTTTGAAGCTGCTATATCTAATAAGTAGCATCATTATTCACGCTATTTTTCTTGCCATAACCTTTCAAGCATCATGGCCCATAGGTGTAGGCTCCTCCACTAACATGTATCTCCATTGTTCTCTGCATTTCCACTGCCTCTGTCCTGCTTTCAAGTCTCTCCCTCGTTCACTGGGAGTATCCCCGCAATGGCCTCTCACCTCTCTTCTCACTTCCTACAACACACCTTCATCCATCCCACCCAGTTGCCAAAATGAATTTCCAAAAGGTAAATTGTATCACATCACTCTCTTCCACAATGCCCTCCTGTTAGTTCTCATTTCTCTGAAAATAAATTTAAATTCCTTACCAAGATTAAACCATTTTTATGCTCTTATTTCAGACTATCTCTCCAACTTTATTATTCCATTTTTTAACTTCTTATTCTTCAAACACATTGGCCTCCTTTCACTGCCTCTAGCATGCCAAGTTCTCTCTTGTCTCAAGGACTGTTCATTAGCTTTTCTAGGCTCTGTTTCTAGAACATTGGCTGTCTGGTTCCTTCCCATCCCTTGAGTGTCATCCTTGGACTACCCTGATTATCAGTGATTTCTCTATTGCTCTGTACTAGCGTCCTCTTTCAGTCTTCTACACATTAGGTATATGTGTTTATTTATCGTGACTTGTTTTCTTCCCTAGTAGACTGAGAGTACCGTGAAGACAAGGTCAATGCCTATTTCATTCACTGTTACGTCCTAAACTATTAATATAATACCTGGCACACAGCAAATATATCTTGAATGGGTGATTAAGTTTTTACAGTTTATAAAGAAGATATTTATGGAAGTTGTTTTTTATTAATTTTAAGTAAAAGGAGGTCGTATAAATTGCTAATTAAAACATTGAAATATCAGTGCATTTTGATGATTGTATGGGCTAGATGCTAACTTAACTTGACAGAAGGATGTGATAAATGAGCTAATAAATGAAAATATCTCCCATTTTCTTGCATATAATTTTACGTTAAATTAATTGCTTTCAGGTTCCATTGAGTTACTGTTAATATCTTAAATCAAAGGCAGAATATCTTCCTCTGCAGTAGAGATCTGCCGATTATGTCACACTGATGACAATTCTTTTTTTTTTTTTTTTTTGTAGAGACAGAGTCTCACTTTATGGCCCTTGGTAGAGTGCCGTGGCCTCACACAGCTCACAGCAACCTCCAACTCCTGGGCTTAAGCGATTCTCTTGCCTCAGCCTCCCGAGTAGCTGGGACTACAGGCCCCCGCCACAACGCCCGGATATTTTTTTGGTTGCGGTTTGGCCGGGGCCGGGTTTGAACCCGCCACCCTCGGCATATGGGGCCAGCGCCTTACGACTGAGCCACAGGCGCGGCCCACTGATGACAATTCTTATCAACCCAGAGTCAGCAGGAAATATTAGCATTTGAAAAGTCCGTAGCTCAATGGGCCCACTACCAGAAACTAGCTAGCTTTCTTTCTTTCTTTTTCTTTTTCTTTCCTTCTTTCCTTCCTTCCTTCCTCTTCCTCTTCCTCTTCCCCTTCCCTTCCCTTCCCTCCCTTCCCTTTCCTTTCCTTTCCTTCTTTCTTTTCTTATTTTGTACTCCAGAATATCTGCCTTCAAAGATGACAACATTTAACTCCTTAAGAAAAATTGTACTTTAAGTAGACTTTGATTCTAGTGGAGAAGTCAAGATATACTAATTTAATAACTAGTTATTGTGTGGATAGCTCTTAGAGAACCAATTCTCTAACTTGGTTCTACTCTACAGAAAGTAGAAATAAAACAGCAACTTATGAACGTCCCATTACCTTTAAATGAAAGTCCATTCACCAAAGAACTTAGAATAACATGTTCTAGAATCAGTTCAGGGCTCTCAGTTTGCATTTATGGGGAATAAATGAGAATATTTTGTAAAAGCAACCTCAGCCTATTACAGATGTTTTTGAAGATCCGCTGTGTCTAAGGCAGGGTGCTTGGCACTCTGGAGATCAGTGTGCTGAATCAGAAGTAATTCTCACTGTCAAGGAATTCACAGTCAAGTAATGGATTTATTTTAAAATTAAATATTGTGGAAAATAGAACAGTTCTACAGGAGATGAAAAAATCATGTGAAATTAGAGAAGTGGCAATGAGTTCTACCCAGGGATATTTGGAAGGTCTTCATCAATTGTTGCTCACTTTTGCTGAGCTTTGAAAATTAAGTAGGACTCTAATATGTAGAGTAGGAGAAAGGTATTCCTGTAGAGAGGTCAAAAGTGTGAGAAATGTGCAGGGAACAATGTCAGTTTGGTCAAAGGGAAAAGAGAAAAGAATAAGATTGGAAAAGAAGCCTCGGACTCTGTTTTATAGGAACCTAAAATATAACAAAGATGATTTATGTCATAAACATTAGGGAAACATGCAGGGCTAGAGATCATGGATGTTACATGAGCAGAGTTGTGCTGTGGGACTCTGAGCAAGAACATTGGAGAGAGATGTGATGGGCAGGTTTCTCCAAGTTCATGATGGTGATCAAAATGTGTTGGAGGGAACTTCAACAGACATGGCAACATTTGGATGAAGGGAAAAAAGAACATTCAAATGTGACTCAAAACATTTTGAACTAGTTGCCTATAAGGATAGATGTGCTATTGAATAAAATAAGACAGATGCACCTTTGGAAAGAAAATTAGATAATACATCGGAGAGTATTAATTGGGGATGTTAATATTAATTGGGGACGAGTCATGAAAATGGAGCTGGCTGGAGATACAGCCCTGTGGTCATTGTGGTTATCAGAAATCTTATGGTTTGATGAATTTTTAAAGGGAGAAATTATAGCGAGATAAAAGAAGACTATTGAGTATGGTCAATAAGAGGATATCAACATTTATCAGGTCACAAAACAGGTAGAAGAATACGCAGAGACAAAGGGGAAGTTTTGAATGGGGGCAAGGAGAGTCCCATGTCATGAATACCAAGAGAGAAGAGACTCGTAAGAAGAAAATGCCCGTGAATGCCAAATGTACACCTTCAAATGATGCAGCGGTTGAAAGAGATAGGAATTAAGAAAAGTCTTCTAAGCATCTCTCTTTCTAACATGAAGTACAGACACATTAGGGAAAGTGTGGGCTTGGAAATAAGGGGCACTGGAGTCAGGTTCTAATCCTGTATGGCTGGACTATGTGTGTGATGTGAAGCAAAATTACTTAGTCCTTCTGAGGCTCAGTTGCCTGACTGTAAAATGGGGATAATACCCATTATCCCCACATATTCAAAGGGCTGGGATATCAATAAATTTATTATGTGGTCATAGAGAGAAGAGGCTGTTGTGGAGGTCTCTATATGAACCAAGTTTGCCCTTCATTCGCTTTCCATTAACCACCAGGTGATCATGTGTTATGGAGGACTATCTCCAGGATTCAAGGGTGGTCACATCAACTAATTATAACTGTGACTTGCAAACTGCTGAGTTTGGGCCACTTGTTTTTCCTGTGAAGAGCTGAATTTAGTGGGGGGAAAGTGAAGCTAGGTTTACTTTTGAAGTTCCCTCCAGAGTGAATGATTGAGGGAAAAATAGTGTCATGAACAGCTTCAGAAAGTCTGGTCAGACCGAATGATGATGATATTTGTCCCGGGAAGGAGACCAGGGACCACTGTGTACATCATGGCTTGATTTTTATCTCTTAGTGCTTAACACAATGCTCTGTTCATAATAGATAGTGGGTCTTTGCCAGGCAAATAGCTGAATCAGAGGCATCCTCCCGTAAGGCAGTGCATGAATCAGGAAAAGAAACAAAGCATTGAATGGAACAAGGAATTAAAATGGAAGTTCATACAATCTAATGTGGTGTTGGTGCAAGCAACTAAACTTGTGTCTGTTCCTACTGTTAAGTAGAAAGGTACACACAGTAATTGAATACCAAATGCTGTTCATGTGGAAGTCAGCCTTTTGTTTTTAGTAGTAAGTGATGGGAGAGCAATCAATAAATGCTGTAAGCAGTGGTGACGTGCCTGGCCTTGCTAATCGGATGTCCTGGTGTGCAGGAAGAATCACACTAAGACTCCATACTGATAAAAATGCAAATGAGGAAACACTTTGTATCCAGAAAGGATGGTGTAATTCTATCTTAATTTATTTCAGGGTCCCTTCCTCTCTCGTCCATTTTCTATGCTGCATTCCAATTTATTACGTTAAACTAGAACTCTGTTGTGAAGTTCTTTGAAACAGTTACATGCCAGATTGACCGTGCATAGAGGACAATGCGTGTTGGATAGGAAATGAGGTCCCGTAGTCTATGCATTTTAAAACCCCTGCCTCAGCTCCGTATTTACCCACCTGTCATCTCACCCCCACCCTGTGGTTGCTTCCCAGGCCACGGCACGTGTTCTTGTGGTCGCTGCATTTGCGAGAGCGGGTGGTTTGGGAAGCTCTGCCAGCATCCGCGGAAGTGTGACATGACGGAAGAACAAAGCAGGAGTCTGTGTGAATCAGCAGATGGCATATTGTGCTCGGGGAAGGGTGAGTATCTCTGCAGGAGCTGGGCTGGATTCCTGCTCTGACACAGAGCAGCAAGTAGCAGCCATCTTTTCCAGAAAGAAAACCACGCAGGTCTGCCGGCACCAGGCCTGACGCCTGAAGGTGAACCCTGGGAAGTTCTGCAGCTGAGAAAATGAGATGCACAAGAGAAGGTTCATGCACAGAGACCCTCAGCCGCATGTGTGCTAAGATCTTGCTAAATGAAACAGGATTAATAATTTTATAAGGAATAAGGGCAACAGAATATGCCAGTTACTGAATGGACCCCTCCCCATGCAAAGAAAGGCAAAAGGCCCATCACTGAGTTCACCTCTGAAAAGCACAGCCGGGAACGGCAGAAAAGTGATCACTAGTGTCTGAGATGCCAAAAATATGACTTTTGGAACTGCTGGGGCTAAATTTTACACATGTATGTGGTGAAAGGGAGAGCTGGAACTGTGAGTAAGATATGAGAAGAGGCTACATATTTAGTTTCATAAAAAGTGCAAGAAAAAGGATATGGGTCCTACAAATCTGGTGCAATTTTCTTTGACCTAAATATTACCAACTATTCCAAGCAAATGCATATTAAAAAATAGATAATAATTCAACAAAGAAAAAACTATGTTTACCAGATGGTTACAACATACAAGTTGGTAGGAGAGAAGCCAGTGACCCAGTCAGGCCTTTCCTATTCCTTCCTCCACACAGGCAGGAGCAGGGACACCAGAACGGATTGTCTTCTGAGCAAAGGAGACTGGTAGATTGAATGCTGGATGTCTCGCTCTTGACTTTCTGTATGACATTCTGGAGGGGACTTGGGGACCTGCTATCATGGTGCATATGGCACTGCCTAGGGGCTGCTGTGTCCCTTTTGCTAGTGCCAAGGAGGTCACCTGTGGGTGGCCCTCAGGGATCTGGGAGTTAGGGTTCCTCCAAGCCCTCCTCTTAGCCCAGTGGCCTCTGTGCAGGACAACCCCTCGTTTGGGACAAGGCGCAGCTCTAGCTGAAGTTTCATTTATCCTGAGACACTCCCCCTGGGTCAGGAGGAGCACTTAGCTAACTTTCTGAAGAAAACAGACCAGGGGCACCGAATAGTGTTAACAAAGAGCTCCACCCATGACACCGCCTCCTGGTGAAGGAGGTCTGTGTGGCGGGTGTGCCCAGGGTCACGTGTCCTCTAAACGGTGGCTGTTGTTTTTCCCATGATGCAGGGCCAGTGCTGTCAGGTTGAAATACTTTTGGAAACAACTTGAGACGTGTAAGAGGATGGATGCTGTGAGACCTGTGATGCCAGGAGGAAAGTTGAAAATGGACACTAACCTGCTTATTTCAATAGCTGATAGTGTCCTTAGTTTCTAGGAACTCTGTGTGCAAGACTTTCTCTTTACAGAGCTCAGGCAAGGAGGCCCTGCCTCCGCCTTAATGCTGTTACAGCAGGCAGGTGGCACTTAAATGCATTAAGAGCAATCACTTTGTTTCCTGTTTGTTCTCCCATCAAATTCAATGTAATTCCAAGCCCTAAACAAATGTTCTGCCAGCTCTGTTCTCAGGGGACCTTGGCAACTGGAAACACCTGCCTTGGCTTCAAGCTGTGCTAGGAAAACCAAAAGGTGGAAGGAAAAGTTAAAAGGAAGAGACTAAGGGAAAAAATTGGGGAGAAAGAGATGAATGAAGAACAGCAGGAAAAAGGTAGAGATGGAATTAAACTGAAGTAGGGGAGGACAAAAGAGATGTTATCAGATCAGAGGAGGATGTTCTCTGTATAAAAAATAATGAGAATGGCTAAATTTTTTGAATTAGATATTCTCTTTTCTGAGCATAACTCCTCATATAGAGCTATAAACTTAAATACGTTTTTACTTGGTTTTCCTAAATAGCATCATCGTTGGGATAAGGACACATGCGTATGCCCGTTTCACAGTGTGGAGACCCCCGTTCCTATTAAAAACACAAGTGTGCGTATGTGCAGCCATTGTGTGTGTGTGTTTGTGTGTGCACTAGACACACTATCACCTCATTAACACTGTCCATCAGCAGGTCTTCCTGAAGTCATGTCCAGTGGTAAGTTCAGGAAGAATGCGCAAAGCCATCTGCAGCTGTGGGAAATTGCAGCCTGCCATCTCCTAAACCAGTGGTTCTTAACCTTCCCAATGCCACGGCCCTTTAGTACATTTCCTGTGGGTCTTGACCCATAGTTTGAGAACCGCTGTTTTCATGCAAAAAAAGTTGTTTAATTTCAAGAAATAGACATCTTTATTCAAGTGATTACAGACTGAGGAAACAAATTTTCAGCATCATAAATGTAGAAAATAAAAAAAAATAAGTTGATTAAATATTGACCCAAAGGCATTTCCTCAAAACCAAACCAAACCAAAAAATTGACCCAAAGGCATTTCCTCAAAACCAGACCAAACCGAAAAAATCTCTCTGGTTAATGCCTTTGCAAATTATTTGCTCCATGTGGTGGAAATATATCCAGAGATCAATGAAGTGCTGAAAGCGTATTTATCTAAATGATAGAGAGTTTTAGGATCTTTAAATTCAAGGGGGCGGGGGGAGCGGTTCACAGTTGGATGCCCAGCTGGCCACTGGGGCTCTTTCCAGGGCAACAGCTGGGGCTGGGGCAGCAGCTGGGGGCTGTAGCAGCGCTGGGAGCTGGGGCTGGGGCAGCAGCTGGGGGCCGTAGCAGCGCTGGGAGCTGGGGCTGGGGCAGCAGCTGGGGGCTGTAGCAGCGCTGGGAGCTGGGGCTGGGGCAGCAGCTGGGGGCTGTAGCAGCGCTGGGAGCTGGGGCAGCAGCTGGGGCTGGGGCAGCAGCTGGGGGCTGTAGCAGCGCTGGGAGCTGGGGCAGCAGCTGGGGCTGGGGCAGCAGCTGCTCCTAGGCTTTTTTCTTTCCTACAATTCTGGAGACACCAGTAGTGGGTTAAGGAGGAAGAAAGGGGCCAAAACTGCGATCATGGAACTGTGGCCTGTGGTAGGCACAGAGGACAATGGGGATGCAGCACTTGTCCCCCGTTCCCATGGGGAGAAACCCTCACTCCACATCCTCAGGAAAAGTGACTTATGGAACAGATTCAGGGATGTCAACATGATGGCAGAAAAGAGAAACCTGCTCTAGATGATTTGAGTAGGGCCAGGTATTTCTTGCTAAGTCTCATGGGCTTGTTGAAATCCCATATCATTTCTCTCAGATGTGTCAAGGAAAGCCCTTCCCCCCAATGATTGCCAAGATTATGCAGAGTCCTTCTCTGATGACAGGCCAGGGCTGAGCAGTGGCCTGGGCACATCCTTTAATGCCCTGTCCCAACCAAAACAAGGCTGAGACACGCATGTCCCAAGAGCTGTGAATGAAGTGCTCACCTCAGGAGACCATGAAGAAATAGCATTTTATTTCTTTACAAATTTGTAGCCAATAAATCACTCCATAGAAAAATGTAAAACAAGATATGTTGTGACCTTCATGACAGATGGAGTAGTTAGTACAAATGTGAAAACTGCCTGCTAGGACGTCGGGTTGCAGCGTTTTGTCAGGCTTAATGAATGAAAAAGGAAGTGCGAGGTTAATCAAGGGCTTGGCTCTGAGCACAGGGGCCTTGCCCTTAGACCCCGGTGTTGGGGGTAACCAAGAAAGATGAGCCTAGTGGCCAGATCTCCACTACGGTCAGCTGCTTTCGCAGAATACATGATAATTCCGTTATGTTCTCGTTGTTGGGGACTTATTTTTTTGCATCCAAAGTTCCACAATAACACTTTTTCCTTGTTTGCTCCAACCTGGATCCAGGTGATCACCTCCGATAATCCCACAGGTTGCTGCTGTGTGGTCACAACTGGAAACACATCAGTAAACATTCAGACATTTCTCCCGAAACCCTCACCGGGATATTTGTGGGGCCCCACTTCAGTACACTCACTCTCGGCCTCCTTGCCTCCCCCACGATGACTATCTGGGCACACCAGCAGGAGCACAGCGCTCCTGTCTCCTACTACTGGGTAGGAGCGAGTTGGCTGTGAGGGACGTCAGAGAGTGGCAGAGGCGGGTAGAAGAGCAGATTGAGTTAGATGGAAATCTTAAGTGTTACTGACTGCCTTCAGGGTGCGGGCGGGGGCAGCTCCCTTCCCTGTGTCCTTTCGTTCCCAACTTTAAAGGCAAAATTTCAGCTCTTTCCCTTTTTTAAGTCCTGAGAACGCTCTGAAGATACACGAGAAAATGTGGCTAATTCCCCATGGATGGAAGCCACAAAATAGCTCAGACAGGAGATGGGGACATTCATAAAGATCCTTCTATTGAGAAAGAAAATAAATGGATTTAGTGGTGTTGTGGTCATGAACTTAACACCCCAGAGCTCCCACCAAGACCAGCCTGCTGCTCTCTGGTCAGGCTGGGTCCTGGGGGGAGGGTGGGGACTGTGAGTGTCTCCCAGCTATCTCAGTTGAACATTTGCTCCCCTCTTGGTACTCACGCAGCCCAGGTCTCTGAGAGCCTTCCTACGATTTTCTAGAGAGGGACAACTTAACCCTCATCAGTGATGAAAACAGCCAGCACACTCTACAAGAAAGGTGCTGTAATAGGTCCTAATAACTCTTCACGCTATGTTATTATTAAATTCCATCTATGCCTAGTTTCACAAGCAGAAGAATTTCCTACCTCTAAGACGCGTTGAGCTTTGACAAACAGAAAAGGGCAACACAGCTGGGAAAGTGCTGGCCTAGAAAAGCTGCTATTTCATGGAACATACAAATCAACCCTCAATTTTTATTCTGTTTCAATGACTAGCAGACTTTGGGACCTGGAATTTACTCGCCAAATGCTCTATCCATGTATACCACAGTAACTTAGCTGAGATTACTAGTTTTAAGCATTTCACAAGCAAGAGCAGAATTAGAAATAGTGCCAGCGCCAGAGGATAAGGTTAAAGATGAAATGTGAGATCTTTTCATGGATGGTGGCACTCACAAACAGTGTATCATAGGCACAGAATATGAATATTGTGGACATAAAAAAATCCTTATATTTGTAGTAGAAATAATTTTGCAGTGTGTGGAAGATGCTATTTTAGAAACAAGTAAAACAGTCAAATTCTTCAAATAAGTTCCCTCCACTTGTGGAAATAGAAACACTAATTACGGCTGCTTCTCAGAAGTCTCTCTGATGGTCCACGCGCTACTTCCTGTCCTCCTTGTTGGCAGATATATCGCTAACCTAATTTATTGAAAAAACAGTTGAGTGTTGAAAATTTCATGTTAGAAATGTGGATAAATTTAAAATTAGGATCAATACATTTCTAAAACGAGGAAACTTTATACTTGGGGAGGTAACCATCCCTTGCAGAGTGACCTGGGCAGATTAATTCCCAGCTTGTGATTAATGGGAATTAATTAATTCATTAATTGTGAACCCCTGGCCAGTCAGTCCCTCATCAGGAGTGACAGATACCAAGGCCCTCAGGAAGAGAAGTCAGGACTAAATGAAATGATGCGAGCGCTCAGCAAGAAGTCAAAAGAAGTGTAAACGCAGTTCTCGCAATGTAACTAGTTCTGAGTAGGCTCTTACTTTGAAACATGTGAGAAGCAATGGCAGATGTTTAATTTGGCTGTCAGGGATCCTTTAACTAAACTGCATGCCCAAGTTCCAATGCTTAGGACACATCAGCGCAAATCCCTTCACCGCATCTGTGACAACTTCATTTTCCTAATTAGGTTGTCAACTCATTTATTTTTTTTTTAGTCATAAAAAAGTGTTGTATTTTAAATACTTGTATTTAAATTTCTTGTATTTCAAAAAGATGCTAATGATTCATTCCTCCTTTCCCTGAAGTATTTTGAACTGAACAAGTCTGGAATTTTGTTAAACACGTCAAAATACTTTTTCTACTTTACATTCTCTTAATGTGATTTTGACCTGAAAACTTTGGTGCCAGCCATCTTTTAGAAAAACAAAATCACATTTGGAGAGAACAACCAGCCCAAGGACAGAGAAGAAAGGGGAAGTCCCTTTTATTTTTTTCCTTTTAATTTTAAACCTATCTTTGCTACTGTAGTGGAAACAGTTTGGCCCTGTGAGGGAATTTTAGCTTTTTACATAAAGATTTTTAGACTGAGAGAAGTTTCTTGTCTTTTGGGGACACTGTTTACCTCATTTATTTTCTTTGATTTTTACATATACCATTAATACAATTACTGTGCAGTAACCCAAAATAGTTTTAATAACCAAAGACAGAGTTTGTTTGTTTTAATTAGGTAGGAGGATAAAAGCAGGGTAACCCAGTGCTTCAGGAAGCGTGAAGACCAGTTAGTATGATTCTTGTTTATGTCAGGGAATCCTGAGCATCAGCTCTGATAAATCAGATAGACATGAATGATTGTGCCTGCATTCTGAGCAATTTAATTAGCCACCTAATATGCAGATGTGTTCCCACTTCAAGATAATCATGTAAACAAAACCCCCAAATTATGAGCACAATAATTTAGTTGTTATTTTAATTATAAGTGCATCTGCCCTTAATATAATTTACTATTCAATTCCTTTAAAGAACAGATACTTTTGTAAAAAAACATGATTCAATTCAGAAAAAATATCTGTTTTGAATACCTTTTTGGAAGACCTTCTATAAAGATCAGCCACATTCTCCTCTCAGTGACATTTCAACCAGACTGGGCCAAGAGACATTTGCTCCAGGCTAATTACCACTGTCTGGATCCGTAATGAAGGCCTTCCTGGATGACCTTTGTGAATTACAGCAAGTCAAGCTCCCCTCTGAGAAAATGGCTGTTCAATAACCTTTTACCTTTGGGCGATAGGTTATTAGAAGCCTATTGTCAGTGTATCAACGATATTTTATTCTAGTTAGGAACCTTTAGTTGTGCTGTGATGGCCCTTTATAATTTCAGGTTCTTGTCATTGTGGAAAGTGCATTTGTTCTGCTGAAGAATGGTACACATCGGGGGAATTCTGCGAATGTGATGACCGAGACTGCGACAGACACGATGGTCTCATTTGTACAGGTGCATATCGACCTCCTCTAATTGTTCTGTGCCGCCACAGATTGCAGTACTGCCAAATGACACCCACGTGACCTCGCCCGTGGTTCAGGTGGCTGGACAGGGCGGCTTTCATATAATCAAAGGACAGGTGATAATACAAAGTACCTATGAAAGGGAAGGCCGGCATTTGGGAGTAAGTGCAAGCATCATTCCCAGGAACAGAAAAATACGAAAGAATGAAGCTAAATTATCAGATTATTGTGAAATGTGCACAAAGTAATCTACTTCTCAGACTCACACAGACGTAGTTATATTTGGAAAAGAGCAAAGAACTCTTTTACCCATTGTATAAGGGGTGGAATTTTTAAAACAGGATCCAGGTACCACTATGTGATGCCTTGGTTGTTTTTGGGAAAATGGATGTGTGTATGTCTGTAGGGGCAAGGTACAAAAAAGGCTCAGCAGTGCTCTAGCCACTGCTGTGCTTATCTTTAGAGTCTTTAAAATTGGTTATAAAATACATTTGCTTGACCAAGTTACGGGGAAATAGAGGCATGTGTATTTGCTCTCCTCATTCTAGCTAAGGTAAAAGATGAATATCTACGTCTGTCCTTGAGTTGGTGGCTTTCTGTCCATCCCTGCTATGCAAGCCTCTTCTAGCTAATTAAGTGGTCTGCCTCAAATTATGTCTGGGAGCTTTATATTTTTCATATTTATTCATAAGTTAGAAATACCTGGCTTTGTAAGGGAAAAACCAAATCATGACAGGGAAACCCAGCCAGAGTGATAGAGGATGGTTACTATCTTATCTATAGATGGTGCCACCAAAAAAAGGGCATTAATAGGAGGTTTAGACTTCTCACAGATGCTTCATAAGATGGGACAATCAGATCACTGCACAGTAAGAAAATCTACCCAGGATGAGTGAAGTGGTTTTATTATGGACACTTAGAGTTTGTAACAGCATATTTAAAGCTTGGTGCATTTCAATCGTGGTGATGATTCCGTATTTTATTGCAGGGAATGGAATATGTAGCTGTGGAAACTGTGAATGCTGGGGAGGATGGAATGGCAACGCATGTGAAATCTGGCTCGGCACAGAATATCCTTAACAATCACATGGGAGAGGACCGGGTTCTCCTTTTTCTAGGCCATTAGAACATATAAAAATGCAAAGGAAACCATGTATAATCACCACTAGGACAGGTTAAACTGACCATTGTCTGTTTTTCTCTTTCTGGATGCCTGAATGAACTTTGGGTACTCGTTACACACAAGTGAAGCAAATGCTGATGTAAATAACACTAAAAGTCCTTTCCTTCCATGACTAACGTGAGTGGTTCTCAGCAAAGCAATTTTGTCACCCAAAACACAATTGCCCTCATCTACAATTCATTGTCACACTGGGTGGTGTGGGCAGGTGCAGACTCCAGTGGGCGAGGCCAGGGGTGCTGAATGGGACACCTGTGTGATAAAGGACTGTGTGATTCCAAATGTCAGTAGTGCTGGGGGTGAGAGGCAGAGGCTGCAGTGCACGGCTGATAGAAATCCACAGTCCTACACAAGAGAGACTAGGTTAGAATCTAAGGAAAACAGATCTTCATATAAGTCAGTCAATGAGATTTTTCTAGAATATTCTTTTATGCTCATTTCCATGTGGGAACGGTGAAGATAAACACACAAAAGAAATATTCTTTTATGCTCATTTCCATGTGGGAACGGTGAAGATAAACACACAAAAGATATAATAATGTTGGGGGGTAGATCAAGGGAAAAGACTGGTCATTTTTTAGCCATAAAGTCATGTGTCTAATCTCACTTTAAACTCACAAAAGAAGATTATCTTAAGATAAAGGAAGATATGAAAAATGTACAATTTAACATTTTTAATAAATAGTCACAGAAGATATTTATATTTTGTGTCAATATGTATTTACCTACTGATAATTAACCCAAGAAAACAATTCCTATTCAGGGATGTGCTTTTTCAGGTTCCTAGAACCGAGGGATCATATTTTGAAGACTGAGCAGAAGTTACCTATGCAAGAAATCTTATTTTTATTGTTGATTTTTAAAGCATTATACCTAGTTGGATAACTGATGGGCCTGAAATATGCATTCATTTTGCTTAAAAGACTTTTCTTTTTTCTAAGGAGACCTTACTGGAAAAGTGGTGTCATGAAAACAAGTCACGAAAGAGATTCTGTGATAAAATGGCACCAATCTAAAAAAAAAAAAAAAAAAAAATCCAGTAAAGGCTTAAATAGAAATTTCAACTATTCACTCAAGATAGGAACAAAATGTTTATTTTTTTGTGGTGAAACTTTGTTCTGTATGAAATTCACATTGAACTATGAAAATGTTCAATTGGGACGTCCCTGACATATCACAGGTAAATCTACTTAAACACATTAGTTTAGATAACCTTTAAGTATTTAGAGCTTGAAAAAAAAAACACTTTTTTCCTAAATGTGAATTATTTTGTAAAATCCTAGAATAATGTAGCAAAATTATTTCCATATTGTTTAAAGACGAAAATTTTTACTTGGAAATTTTATTTAATGATGTCAATATCCTACAGTTAATGCTTGGACTTTTCGAGTCAAATCACCAAAAATAAATGTGCCGAGTTACTTAAAAACGTAATATGGAAAATTGTTTTAAGAGAAAATTGAACTGGTGCTGATTTTTATAGTACTAATAATGTTCTCATAACTTAATAGAATTATAAAATTGTTATCTCTATCCTGAGATAATAACTATCTTTGTTAGTATGTAAATTGATCTATCAGTTTTGTAACATGAGGGAGATATAAGTAGCCAAAAAATAACATAGAAATAACATATATTATTTCCTCTTCTCTCTCTAAACATTTTAAGCCTCAGAAAAAACGATTGTAATTGTTCAGCAGCAATTTTGATGACCTTTTTGATGATGTTCAGACATTGAATTCATTGGAACATCTAGCCAGCATAATACAAAGGACATCGTATTTCTATAAAGGATCAGATAGTAAATATGTTAGACCTTGTGGGCCACATATGCCTCTGTCTCTCATTCTTTTTCCTTTGTGTTTAATACTTCAAAACTGGGGAATAAAATAAAAATTCATTCTGAGCTCTCAGCTATACCAACCATACTCAGGCCTGGCTTTAGCTTGTGGCTGAGCGGGAGTTTGCCACCCTGGCTCCACTGGAATTCCCTGATTTCCCATAGCTCATGACAACCTCAGCTGTGTCTTACTTTTCTTAAAAGACTCTATATGTTGTTACCTAGTTTAAGCTACATAACAACTACAGCAAACATGCTGCTCTTTTTCTAAATCGTTATATTTCCATAGAAGTTTCAAAAATGTCCTTGACGTCTATTTCTTTCTAGAAAAAAAACAAGTTTAAATACTAGAGCAGTGATCATACCATGAAATTAAAAATGTAATTTGTCTAAATTTTTGGACAAAGATGAAAATATTCACTTAGTTACAAATTATAGAATCAAAACTGAATTGTAGACTAAGTCACGTAGCAACTAAACTCTAAGCAACGCTTTTTCTTTGAAAACAGAAATGTTTACTTCCCATCTGCTGTAATTGTGTGTGTGTGTGTGATTTTCACTGTAGCAACAGAGAGATCAATACACTATTAAGATGTGATTGAATTTATACTTTTTAGATTAAAAAATAAACAGGTAAGTTACACACAAAGACATAAATTCTAGCCTTCTTAAACATGATTTTGTACATCAACCTTGCACTCTAACGTAGAAACGCTCTCTACATACAAACAGAGCAAGAGAAAACTCTTGGAAGACATAAGCAAATCTCATGGGTTCATTCATTAAACCCATGCAGTGGGTTTAATGTCAATTGGAAGGGATACATCAAGTTTACAGATAGTGTCAACACTAACCCTGCTTGTTTGGGAAACCTTCTGAGGGATTCCTCACAAAGGAATTTTCCAAAAAAAGTCAACCAGTGTCCTGAGACATAGGAGGAGAATCATTATTCCCACTACTTTTCTGGGTTCCTTGAGCTCATCTGGATCCCAGCAGCTCATTGGAAGGAATGGCCTTTATCATCTCAAATGCAAATGCAAATACTATCTGTGCCAGTACACTTCAGAATTCGAGTGAAAACCAAGGTGGGGTGGGAAACATGTAACCTAGCCTTAGTTTGCAGAGTCAACCATCAAAACTTTGAAAGCCCTTGGTATTCAAGAAAACCACCAGGCCCAAAAGCTCAGCTATGAAATGTATTTTACTTCAAAACAATGCAATTTATAACATATTATGGATTTTGATACACCCACATTTAAAAAAATAATTGGGAATTTTGCTCAACTTTTTTCCCTGATACAGACTCTTTCTGAAATAAAATTGAAAATTATCTTTAATTCTATTCATTGTCTTCTAAATTGGATCATAGTCAATCTGGTTTCTTATTGGAGAAGTATCAAATATTAGTTAACCCTACAATATTAGGGGATGGTAGGGGAACCACAACTATGGAGCACATTGCAAGTACAAGTTGGATCTATCATGTGTAGAACACAAATGTCCTAATGCTGTAATTGAGTAAACAAAGTGAAAGCAATGTTGATTAGTATGATGTAAGCACTCCAATTTGTACAAATAATCAACACACTGAAAATGGCAAAAATAATAATAATAATATTAGGGACAAAATTATAAATGAAGTGTTTCATTTGTTTGTTTTTTAAGGAGAACCAATTGCAATATTGATCATCCTGAAAAGCCAACTGTTTTAGTACTTTACATGTCATGTGAATTAAGCAAGTGGCCAGGTATGATAAAGAAACTCTGTTTACTCTCCTAGAGGCAAACAGTTAGACTGGAACAGGAGGCAGCTCCACATTTTCAGTGAAATACTGCTCAGTTCCAATTTGCTCTTTATATAGGGTGGACAATTTGCATGTCTTCTATAATTTTTCCAAGTAAAGTGGTAGCAAAATACTTTAGAAAGTAAACTTAATAGAAAACAAAAATGATGTCAGTTGAAATATCAAAATAATGAACATTTCTGAGCATTGTTGAAGGACTGGCTAAGCCATCAGCTACCGCAACAAGTCAGTAGAAACATCCCTCCCATACCAGACATGCATGTGCTGGGGAGTGCTGGGGAGACCCGATACAGTGGACATGTGCAAACACACAGTCTATAAATACAAATGAATTCCATCAGCTTTACTATACAGAACATCAATACTGACAGAGTGCACTTACTGAATAACAGCAAACTTAATTTCTCAGGGGAAAAAAAGTGGTGAAGTCTTATCCCGGAAGAATAGCAAGAGAGGTATCATCAAAGAACTAAAATTTTCTTTGGCATGGTAAAGAGGGAACTGGAGATTACCGACTTATTTACATGACATTTTTCTATAGGGTGGGTGATGCGATGCCATTTTGTTACATAAAATTGTTTGATGTTTTCTTTAATACGCCTTCATATGAATATTTTATTCAATAAGTTGTATTTGTAAATACAACAAATGATATTAAACACAGAAACTGTACAATGCAGACAAACTCTTTGTATGCAAATTGAGGAATACAGACCAACAGTTCTCGGTACACAGACCTACTACATGCAGTTCGTCGGTGCTGCCCTCTTCCCATGCAACAGGTGAGACCAGACACAGAATAAATGATCTAACTAAATTACAAATAACAGGGACCCCTCTGCAGTATGTCTAAACATATGTTAAAGAGAGTATGTTGACATCCATTCATAGGGATAAATTCCCTTCTAGACAATCCATATATAAAACAAAACAGAGGTACACATTTACAGAAGTCTGTCATTTACAAAAATAAATCTTGCTTTAATGTAGACCAATAAACAAGCTTGCAGGGAAGAAAGAAACCAGGAGGTGGAACTGATTATTAAAAACAAATAGGAGGGGGTTGGTAAGTGTGTGAGTGTGTGTGTGTGTGTATTGGTGTAAGCAATATCTATAAGCCCGTGTAATTGGATTTACAACTTTAATTATTCATCGTTTGCCACATATTATGGGATATATGTCCTCCTTAAATAATTGGTTAACTGGAATTCATATCCTGTTAAAAGCAGTAGGCTTTAAAATGGCGTAACACCAAATTGAGAATGGTCCAAGGAATCATTTGATTGTGTTTGTAATTTAGTATCATTGACAATAAATCTACTCAAACGTTATGCTAACTTTTTATTTATTCAAGTAGAATCCAATATGAAAATGAAATAAGCATAAACAGGTAAATTGATACTAAACCTTTAATCAGCTAAGCAGGCCAAAATTTTTAATGCTGGGCAAGGGCTGTCATGTAGATTTATGAAAGCAGTGACAAAATAATTTCCCAATAAATACAGTGCAGATGGGGAAAAATGGCAACTGGGTCATCCTTCCACACAGAAATAATAACAAGAGGCCAAGTACATTGATCCCACATAAAGTTGTGTATAAATGAGGTTCAGTTTGGTATTAATTAACTCTTCCGAGAACAAAACATTGAATTTTATTAAGTGTACACAGAGTTACAAAATATATTTCCAAACAATGTGGTCTTAAACATTTTGAAATTCTTTATGTCCAATCATGAACCCTTTGCCTGGAATCTTCTCTGTGAAGCCAGCTCTTCCTGGCCTATCTCAGTAGTATCAGCAGTATTAAGTTAAAAAGGAAATTAAGAAAGCAGAAGAAAACAAAGCAAAGGAATTGAATTGACCAAGATCCTGATGCGTGAATGTGTTGGTTTGCCTTTGTTTGTATCTAGGATAGTTTAACAGACTGTATTCAGAGATCATGACAAGGCACCTCTAAACCAGGCATTGGGCAATGGGGGCCCCAAACGCTGAGTTAGAGGCATGTACTGGTAAAATACACAGTACCAGACTCAGCATGCTGAGCTAAAAAAAATAGTTTTTTCTAATATGTCCAGTTTAAAAACTTGTCATTAAACACCAAAAATATTAAAGTCTAATTTGTAACTAACGTTTGCATTGCTGCTGCAGAAAAGAACACAACAGCCGCCTTGCCCATGCTCTGCTGAGTATGAGTGGAATGCAGCCCGAAACGGGGGTGGCATTGAGTGTGGTTCATTAAAAACAGGAAGGAGTATACCGGAAATGGACTTAGGTAGTGCAATTCTTGTAGGTTGTAAGTATTGATTTCTCTGTCTTTTTTTTTTTTCCAAATAATGAGAATTAATAGATGAAAAATGAACCTTAATCAGGCCTACAAGGCCTACAGAATTCGTTGGACCCACTTTCTCAAAAACCAGTGGGTCTTGCTCGCTGGGCAAGGCAAATGTTACCATTACCAGTAAGCTTGTGATATGTATAAAACACACACGCACAAAGAAACTAGAGGGGGCATCAAACACGTATCAGAGAGAGCTTCCCGTGGACTGTGTTTGACCCTTTCCCACCCAGACAATGCCGACCTCGGGAGCACAGTATTTGCTACTAGATAGAGCATATATGTGTGTTTAATCAATAGTGTGAGCCAGAGACAACGATCTTAATCTTTATAGATGCGATTTATAATAATAGATTTAGAAGACTTCCCCATTCCCTGATTGCTCTCCCAACTAAGCCAACTGCAACATTGAAGGTTTGGAGGAACACAATCCCTGCAAAAGGTCACAGACAATGGAGCGAGCAGCCCTGTAAAAGTGGGAAGAAGAGAAATCCAGAATAGCACAGGTTTATAGCGTCTAACTAGAAATTACTCAGTATTATCTGTGTGCTACAAAACTGAACTGAAACACATGGATCTCGCTGAAACAGGACTCAAAAAGGATTATGGGTAGCTGTCAGCAGGCAAGGTATGGAGTGTACTTGTGAAGTGTGTCAGGATGTCATTCACATGAAGTGTCACAGTCACAGAAAAGATATTAAAAAGGCATTCCATATCTGGTAGGGCATTCCATGGTCTGAGTTAGCTGGTTATCCAGGTGTCTTCTTGGGGGGGTGCAACAGATTGAGATTTATCCACTTGCAACAGAGAAGTTCCGAGACAGCGCAGAGCAAGCCTGGGCTGACTGGCAGCAGCTCGTTAGCCACGGAGCAGGAGTGTCTGGTAAGGATAAATCACTCAACTGTGCTCAGGACGGACAAGTCACAACACCTGTGGGGATCTGGCTATGTCGTCTTACTCTTGTTGACTGGTTTCCCTCCGTTCATGATTGCAGACGCGCTTGTGCTTTTACTCGGCGTCACCCCAGTCTTCGGGACCGTTTCCCCAACATCATGCAAGGATGGTTCTCGGTACATGGCAACTAGGGATGAGAAGAAAGGAGGAGAGAGAGGAAACATTGCCTGGTTAGGGGCAAGAACGGGCCCTCCATACACGCCCAGACCTCAGCCGTTTGCCCACTTCTGTTTTCCCAGAAGTAGAGCAATTCCATTAAGAGGGAATTCCTAGCTTAAAGCAATGATTTCCAGGCAACAGACAGGACATTACTTCCTCCACATTCTCTGGTTTACATTCCTAATACATGTAGATTGGTGGGCATGGGTTTTTGTTCAGGAAATTTACATGGGAGCTATAACCTCTTCGTGGATTTATGACATCTCTCAGTCTCTCTTACCCACACACATGCACACACACACACACACGCGTGTGCACGTGAACTATAGGAAAATGGCAAGCATTTAACCTAATCCTTTTTGTACAGAAAAGAAAATTAAGACTTCAAATTCACACAGACAGTAACAAAGAACACTCTTCCTTTAAGCCAGGGCCTTCTGGAGATCATTATTTCCATTTTCTCTTCTGCAGTCATTGAAGAAGGTCCTCGAACAACTGGGGGCAACTGTGGAGCATTTTCCATATTCATTGTGCCTCATATTTTGATATTATTTTAAAAACCTAATAATTGATGTCATAGGGGGCAGAAGCACAGAATGGCAGTTCATTCTCTGAGGAAGCATCTGTACTCACAATAGTACATGAGGAAGCATCTGACATACTCACAATAGTACATGTGGCTTCTCAGAAAGTGAGTTTTTGGAAATCATGGGAAAGGACACGTCAGAGATACAGTTGCTTCGGGAAAGCTGGTAGAACCTCCATAGCTGACCACCTGCCTACATGGACCACCTCCTTAAGCTGACCTAATGTTTATAGAGCAGACATGCACCCCATGCACATATCAGTATATAGGCCTAGGTCCTTATGTTGACCATCTCCATATATTGACCAGTTTGTCATAGTCCCTTTGATGGTCACCTTACAGAATTTCTACTGTATGGAGTTCAAGTCATCTGGCTGTTAGAAAGGTAAGTGTATTAGAGATGCCTTCATGAATTTTTGAAAGTTTAAGGTATCTTATGAAGACCCCTTTTGTTTACTTAGGATGAATATGATACGCATTTTCTGTGTCCGGTGGTAGAACATTTCCTTTCCCATCAGTCCATCATGTGATTTTCCAGCTGCAGACATCCTTTAAAGGCCTGTCTGTCAGGCCTACACTAAATGGCTTGGCAAGGTAGTAAAGGAATAATCCATTTTCCTGAAGCACACTCCCATCTCTCACTCCTACTATTCTGCAAATTAGGGAACTACGGGATCACAGCATTGATCTTCATCATCTGTATACTGAAGAGAGACGAGTGCCCTAGAGCATCAATAATTAAATCAATTCCTAATTTGTCCAAATATTTCCAATGATATAACTTATATCCTCTGTGGATTTTGAACATTTGAAATTAGTTTTCCTCTATCAAGTAAGCAATGTGATAACCTATTCCCTTATTTTTGGAGAACTTCTGTCTGCTAATTATTTGAAAACACAATGAAAATATTATTTCTGTTTACACACACATATGTACGCACACATAACACTCATATACACACAACAGTTCAACACACGATTGAGATGCCAAGGATTAATGTCATTATTATTTCACACTGTTGGAGTCTCAGATATTTCCTACAGGGTGTATGGAATAAGTGGTTTCCAAATTTCCAGTTAAATGATGTAAAGGCCCTTTTGATTTTCATTACATTTATGCAGCTAAGGGAAGATTTTAGAAATGTAGTCAATTCTTAACCATCTATACTCAAAACATAAATTAGTCAAAATAGGCAAAGCAAGATAGCAAATAAACCATGGTCTTTGTAGAGATGCTATGAATTTAGTTTTTCATTTTTCATTTAGAACTTGAATATTGGTGAGTCTGCTAATATCAAAATCCATTTAAAACAATAATGCCCTATCACAGATTTGTCACTGGGAAGGACAAAGAAATCCTCTAATGTCTTTCTACTCTAATTTTTCTTATAATTTCCCATATAATGATAATAATTCACTTGCATTTCAGACTCTGAAATAATTTGTTCTTTCCTACATAGGTTGCTAATTATTTGGGTTTCAATAAATTATTCTAGAGACAAGTTTAATTAAGAGTAATAGTAAGTCAACATCATTAAAAATTTAAAGGCAATATAAACAAGGGTCATTTTCTAAATTTAGACAAACTGAAACTTAATTATACACTCACAGATTATTAAAACTTTCAAATTATCTTATTTCTACTTGGAGCATATGGATGATGAAACTAATATGTATTTTCTCTTGATGGCTAAGGCTTTTCTGTAGGAATAAAAAACATAAAGAAAATTAAACTGTCTAACTTATTCAGTTATTATAGATCGGATCTTCTGAAAAAGAGGAAACAAAAGTATTTGAATAAAAAATATGTCAATAGCCTCAAAATCATTTTTTTTTTTTCAGTTCTCAAATAAATGTTACATACATAAAAGTAAATGACACTTCTGGAAGAATCATTAATGAGAAAGGTATAGATGTTTCTGATAATTAACAAATTTTGCAGCTTGCTCCATAAGAACGTGACCAGAGTAAATGTGGAGGTTCTATTGTTTACATGTACATGCAGATAAATTATTTTAGTAAAAGAGAGTAATGCCAAAAGTTTGTACAGGGAAGAATTATGTAGATTGGAAAGCAATAATTCCAAAATGCATAATTCTGCCCTGTATAATTTTACCTCTTCATTTTATGTTATGATAATTCACAAGTGTGTAATTATTTTCACCTAGATAAAATCAAAATGGGCAAATAATTTTGATGCCACATTCAACACTTATTTTTCTAATACACTTATTATAATAGATTTATAATATTTTATATAGATTTTAATGTTTTAATTAATTAAAATTGTAGAAGGGACACAGTGGTTGAGGCAGTGATGATCTGAGACACTGGAAGGGACACAGCACCAAAGTCTCAATGTATACACATGCGCACACACACACACATACACGCACAGGCAGAATAAAGTGTATAAAGGGCACAAATCCCAGGAGGCCAGCTTGAGTAGGCATCTGTGCATCTATCCCCCAGATCAAGATTAAGGACACTGCAGTACTCTTATCAGGGTTCCTTCCAGCCATGGTAGAAGCATCAATTTGAAAAGTAAAATGTATACTAAGTCTGACAAGGCAAATGCTCAGAGAGTACTCACCTTCCAATGGCTTGGGTAGAAAATGAGCTGCTGGTTTGGTTTTCTTTACTCTGTTTCCTTTCATAACTTGCCCTTCTTTATTTAATCCCAAAAACCAGGCTCTACCAGATTCTTGTTGTCTGTACAGCATGGATGAGTAGATTACATAATAATTTTCAAAAACAGATTCTTTAAATTTGCATTCAGGGGTAAAAAGTTCCTGTGGAGAGAAAAGAAAGAGAGGGAAGTTGGAGGGCGGGAAGGAACCAGATGGTCACTGTGCTTTTATTCATTTTCTAGAAAGCAAAACTTGGTGAAAGAGTCAGCTCTTTGGCAAGGACAAGAAGATACAGCTCTTCCTGTGTGCAATAATTGTAAGTACCTTTTTCAGTACACAATGGATTGAGAATGGTCTGCTATTTGGAATACATATAGGCAAAAGTACGGATGACAGAAAATAGAGGGTGGAGCAAACTCAGTGGTTTCACTTAAACAGAATACAATCCAACCAGACTATAATCGGAAAAGAGGCGTTAAAGTAGCATAGAATACTCATGATAAATTCAACAAAACTAAAATGTAGTAAAGGTATTTTATAATCTATGTTACATATTTGCCTAGAAATGATTATATGGTATACCCTACGAGCTGCCAGTTGTTACTTGGATCACCGATATCATAGGGTGATATCAATACATTTTGTCTGCAAAGAAGCAAACTGAAACCTCGGATGAAAGCCATGACTGTCACCTGTCACACAAGCTAACCACTAGCCTGTTGTTGGGTAAGCAGCTGAGGCCTGGTGACCCGTTAGCTGCTCATAGACACAGAAGCTGAGAATAACCACCTCCGTCCACCCACTGTGTGGAGCTGTGTTGGAATTCTTGAAGATAAACATCAAAAGCTTACTGAAAACCACAGGCATTTTTGGAAAGAGTATACTAAATACGATTAGGCTCAGCACCATGGTCTGTATTGACTCATGGGTAGCACAAAACTTACTATTCATACTTTACAATGACCATTACTATTTCAAATATTCATAGGTGATTTTTATGTATTTCTAAAACTTCCATTGGACGTAATCGCATTGAATATAATGCCGTGCGTATTAACGAGACATTGCGTGGTGCTGTCTACATGTGCATTTCTGACACCCTCTATTAAAAATAATTTTTTAACGTTCAGCTTTCTTAGACCAGAGAAGACACTTAACTAGTTTTTGTGGCTATTTTTAAAAGGACTGTCACTGTGCTGTTCTATACATATGTGAAGTACAGATGCAAAATCAAGCTTTATCGTCATTGATCTATTTAAGAATATCATTGTGTTCAAAAATACACACGAGATTTTCGCTTCTCCTTAATAGATCTTATCATTGCTGAAAACAATAATTTTTATTTTTATTTTTTATAAGGGTTCTATAAACATTCTAAAAACCACACTCAACAGCGGCTAAAAATGAAGAGTTGGATTTATGCTAACTGTAATAGGAATGTGACATAATTACATGTAGAAAATTTCTTTCACTACTTCCCTTAAGTGTGTGAACTACCAAGTGATATCTTTTGTAGGATACAATTTTTTTTGGTTTGTTCCATACCTTTAACTAACTTTAACTTCACTGAATTAACAGTTGTTTTAAGGGGAACAGGTTTTAAATGTCATGACAAAGATGACAGATACAGCAATCTGATCAGATTAAAATAGCCGGAAGTCAGATTCAGCCCCCTTCCAGTGCCATTTATGTAGAATTTTATTTCTTCCAGATGATGCTACCTCAAGTTGGAATAAGACCCTAGCCAAATACATGTGCTGGTCTTCCACTAATTCTGCATCTCCAAAGAGCTCCTGTTCGTCCTCTCACCAATGTAATAGCCTCTCCGAGTCAGTGCACAAGCCACACCTCAGAGAAAAGACTCCTAGGGTGGTTCATGTTCCTGGGTTTATGGAAAGTAAAACAAAATGGAAAACTATAAACCTGGTTGCTCCCCAAGAGACTAGATTGGCTGAAAGTACAGCTGAAAAAAGATGAGACTTTGGCATGCCACTTGTCTTTTTATTGAGACGGAGAAAGGCATCTGAAGATATAGTTTTCTGGTTAAAACCTATCTCAAAACCAGCTGGACGTGAGATGGTCAGAGCAGGTTGGGAGGGTACTCACTGGAGGTCGGAAGAGCGGGCACTGCCTCCTGGGGTATCAGAGATCACCCATACCCATCTTCTACCTGCAGGTGCAGGGCCTCCAGCTTTGAGAATGTAGGTCCGTAGTGTAGTCTAACCCTTACTCCTATCCTGTCCCCACGGCCACGACATACAAAGCATGGGAGACGTTGTCCGCATCACTGTGACTATTGTCTATTCTCTGAACTAAGCCAAATATGAAAGAGAAAGAAGACTCTTGATGTGGAGGAAGTAACTTATTCTTCTCAACGCACACTGCGTCCTTTAAGGACTTCCAGCACACTGCGTCCTTTCAGATAAAATATGTGTATCCTAGAACTGTGAGGAAGTCAATTCCACAGCCCATTTCTGGGAGCTGTGCTGATGACTTCACAGATACGGGATCCTTTCTGTTTTGCACAGCTGAGAACCATTGATTCAGCTGCCTGTGAGGGTGAACACTAATCCGTTTTCAACTTTCTTTGTTCCTGGCTAAATAATGACTACACACGTGTACACACACATGTGTACATGCTACATTCAAATATGTTAGTGTCTAATCATTCTCTCAAGAAGTTTTAAGAACTTAATCTGTGCCTGAAATACTGCAGTGACACAAAATCCAGGATCCTCAGGAGAACTGATAGAACCAATGATAGTCACTCTTTGTTTGGTGTCAGAAGGAGAAATATAATTCCTTCTTGGAAATAGAAGGCAATGGGGAAGATAAACCCCAGTTGTGGAGTCGGACCTGAAGATTCCATGTTGGCTGTTGGCCCCACTCCCTATTAGCTGGGTAATTCTTGGGGAAGTGACTTCATCCCTCTGGCTTCCATTTTTTCATCACTAAAATGATGAGGACAAACATCATAAAATACAAGTCTGTTGTTAGTGTGGAAGATGACTTTGAGACAGGTACTTCTGTCCTGATGATTTGAATCCATTTTTTGACACAATCCAGTTGAAAGCTATTTGTTGAACATGAGTATCTGTGAGTTCACTTTAATAGTATTAATATTATAAAGACAGGATGAGGAACACAAAAGGAAGGGGAATTGGGACACACTGAGCTCTGAAATTTCTGGTAGTCTGAACAAAAAGGGAAAATACTATCTGTTGTAAAAATTATTCCAGAGAGAAAATCTTTTCTTTCTCTTGGCTAACTTCTAATAGTACTTCCTTTCAAGGGACCTATAATGTGACAGACATTGACTGACATAAACAAAAACACTCTTTATAGCAATTATACAACTGGTATAGTTTGTGTTAGAATCCAACAATTCTGCTTCAGGGAAACAGACGAAGTATAATAGGTGGAAATAATCGTAATTGATGAGCTCTCCAGGGATAATGTGTACAGCCAGGACCACAAACCGAAATGCCTTGCAGATACAGGAGTGAGGCAAGCTGGTGCAATCACGGCCCTGTTATTAGGATAAATGGCCCCTGACTCAGGCTCTGAGGTAGGGAGAGAAAGGGAGCGCAGTGGAAAGCATTGAAAAGGAGCAGCTCAGCCAGGCGCAGAGGCTCATGTTCCGCCCTTGGGAGGCAGAAGCAGGAGAATTGCCTGAGGCTAGGAGTTTAAGACCAGCCTGAGCAACATAGCAAGACCCTCGTCTCTACCATAAATGTTTAAAGTGAGCTGGATGTGATGGTACACAACTGCGTTTTCAGCTACTCAGGAGGCAGAGATGGGAAAATCACTTGAACCCAGGAGTTTGAGGTGGCAGTGAGCTGTGATCTTCCCAATGCACTTTATCCTGGATGACAGAGTGAAACCTCATCTCCCCCCCCGCCCCCCAATTTTTTTTTTAAAAGAGTAGTTGCTTCTCACATAGTTGCCATGTGAAAATAAAAACCTCAGATCTTTAAGAGATCTGACATCTCAAGGGAAACAAAACATTTCAGTTTCTACATGGAATCTACTTTTAAGGTTGGCAATGGTTCCCTGTCAGCCTCCTGTTGGAGACCTCCAAAATAGAGTGGAAAAATAAAAAGAGAGAACTAAAAAAGAAGGAAGCCCAGGTTGTAGATCAATGCAGTTCTAATCTAATTTACAGTTTCTGTACAGTGGGTAATATGATGATTGTGTCAGTGAAACAATCTAAAACTGGCGGTGATAATATGAGCATGCTTATTTAAATTTAGACTTGAATATAAACTCTCTGAAACTGCCAAAATGAGATCCATAAGGAGTTTGATGTGTCTTTCCTTGTATTCATATTCCCTGCCTATCTTTAGAACCACCACCACCACAGAGCCCACAAGAATTGAGTTCCAGCAGAAGCTTAAATATTAATTTGCACCAATGTCAAACTAAATCATCAAGTCATATGATAGAAAAATGCAATAATTAAACAGAAAATTTCTCCATCTTTTTTTTTTTTTAAGTTGTGGTTGTTTTTGAAATGAAAGCACCATCTGTGGCCTACTCATTATCTTAACAGTAACAGCAGAATTCCTCTTCTAGGGGAAATGTCTTTGTTTAGGAAAATACCCTGATGGGCCATTTGTATGTATAGAGATTGGTTTCCGGGCTCAGGCTGAAAGGAGAGGCTGGAGACAAGTGAGGCCCTGGGCTCCACGACTCAGAGTGAATTTGCCAGTAACTCAGATAATTGGGAGGAACCATAACCTGAGAACTGAAAGTGACCCTAAGAATCTGACGGAGTGGCTGAGAAAACTGTGGACCTTAAGCCAAATCCCGCTTTCCCCTGTTTTCCTAAGTAAGGTTTTATTGGAAAACACTCACTTTCATTGTTGCACCAGTGATTTTCCACAGGTGCGTGATGCCAGAGGATTTCAGGTGTGCTGCGAAAATTTTAGAGATCATGAATTAAATTATTTCGAAAGAAGTTCAAAGCACACTATATATATTTTTCAATTTTTTTTTGATCAGCATAATTTAAGTGTGCCACAGAAGTATAACTATAGGTTCAAGTGTGTTGTGAGATACAAAAGGCTGAGAAACACTGGTTCGCATACTGTCTGACCGCGTGTCTGTGTGTATCAGAGATGAGTAGTGGAGATGGAGGTCACAGGCCCACAAAGCCTAAAGTGTCCACCATGGGGTCCTTTGCCAACAAAGTTTGCCAGCCCTTCGCTAAGGTAAATTCTGAGGACATTCCAACCTAGACGTTGTAGGAGGGGTTGTTAATCTAGTATCAAATTCCTAAGGAGTTAAGTATTCCCAAATTAAATGTAGATCCTACATGTTTTCATATACATGCTAATATACATCCTTTGAGTGAAAATCTTTATCAGAGTTTCATCCTGGGTAAAGCTCTTTCGTTCTGGTTTGAGCCTGGACTTCCATTAGGAATTGGCTTAACAAATTCCATTTAGTTACTGTTTCACTTGGTGTTATCTAAGACAAAATGAAAATTACATTTTATAAACAAAAGTTTTTTAAAATTATATTTTATTAATGTCTCTACCACCACCATTTCAAGGAGAAAATCCAAAAAGGGGCATTCCTGACATATTTACAGCATGTCTTAGAATACAAAGCAATTCCAAAATAGAATAAAAGGAAAGAATAGAGAAATGATATTAGTAGTAAATAGCACATAATAAATGCATGATAAATAATAGCTATTTGTATTTTACTAACTTCTATATTCCAGATTCATCAAAAAATTTAGTCCCCTGAGTTTTGATTACCTGACCCTGTACTTCTTAGGAGTGTATTGGTTCAGGCTTAAACAAAAGGAAGAAGAAAAGTTCAAGTTCTTACTTTGCGCATAATAAAAAATCATGAGGCTTCATTACAAATATTAAATAAGATAATACAGGTGAAAAATAAATTATAACTATAAACTGAGTTGTAAACTATAGCTGTATTTACAAACAATAAATTGAATAACAATAAATCAAATTTCACCTTAATTTTCAACTTAATTAGACATACTTTTAGGTGGGCATTCCACTGATCCATTGAATCTGAATTCCTAATTTTTCTTCCCTTTTCTACTTTTTGGAGATGTGGTCTAATACAGTTTATCCTGAGGTCAGCAAAGATTTATCCTATCTCTTTTATCTTCTACATTTTGAAATCAATTGTGGACTCTAATGATACTGTTCTGATACTGCCCAATTTTTTTTTTTTTTTAATGCAGAGCACTTTTAAGATTTATCAAAAGAGAATAGTCTGACCTTTCAGAAAGATTTTACAGTCATGAAGTTTGAAACAGAAAATATTTGCAGTTAACACTTAAAAACAGAAAAGTATGTTAACCACAGCATTTTATTCACCTGAAATTCCATATAATCAAATATTCCTAATATTGGGCTGTGACTAATGTCCATACGAAAACAAAAATCAGTTAATTATTTGTTTGTATACTTCAAAAAAAGCATAATTATGTATGTGTTTAAGAGACATAGGTAGTTTGATTACAGGATTTAGTCACTCTAAATATATTTCTACGAACAAAGCAGTCTGGACAAATGCTTATATAAATAGGGCCAAAGGCTATTACTTAAGGAGTTTCCAGGGAAACAAAATTGTAAATGAAAGCTTTATGCTAGTAAAGATATTTCTTAACATTAGGAGAGTAACACAGCTGCAAATGTATTAATTTACTTATTTGATACTATACTATATGTATTTATTTTCTACATATTTCATAATGTATTTTAAGTACTATTAAATTATTACTTTGATTTACAATTTCTTTTATTTAATATATTACATATTTTAAACACTAATATGTATTTTACTTACATATATAATCTTTAAATACACACAAAGAGATAAATATATATGAGGATATATACTTAAAATGTGGGATTCAGGGACCAGTAGCAACCAGAATCTTACCTGGAAAATCCAGCCGGTTCTAGAACTCCAGAATCAGAATTTGTATTTTAAAAAGACCCAGGTCATTTATATGCACAAGCTTGGGAATTATTCACAATTGTTCTCATTACCATCCAGAATAAATTAATAAATGATCAGAGTATTTTAAGAAATAGCAATTAAATTGACATTCATATGCTTCTTAACATTGCTACCGTTTCTTAACATTAATGCAAAATTTACAAAATAAAATATTGACAGCATACCTGTAAGTAAGACATTCTGGGATTATTAAAAAATATTACCTTAACTGGTTCTATAATGTTGAATCTGTTTCTCTAAAACATATATATGTATAAACTCCTAAAATAATCAATCTTGTAAGAGGAACAGACGGTACCAATGCCATAAATATTAGCAAAAAATATCACAAAATCAATCTGGCTAAGCAATTATTGAGGTGACCGCATATCATCTGCACATATTTGTCAGTGTTCAGCAGTGAGGGCCTCAACCTCAACGTTAATGACAGTGATACTGATGTTGCCACCTACAGTTAGCACTTAAGCTATGCATGCTTCTGTATGGGCACAGTTCCAAACACTTTACATACTCCATTAATTTAATCTTCACTATTCTCCTATGAGAATAATACGATTATTATCCTCATTTTAGAAATGAAAAAGATGAGATACAGAAGAGTTAAGTAACTCGCCCAAGTACCTTTATTTTAACCAAGATAAATATATTTAATTATTGCTACTCATTTATCATATGATTCAATCAAAAGAACTTACCTTTTCAAATATGTGATCAATTGCAAACACAGCCCCATCCTTCATCCCTCTCCCCCCAACCCATGCCCTTCAGCATGTAATTTGCAGCGTCCTCTCACTGTGGGCTGAGGTAGAGTATTCATGTGGGGACAACTGGGTTTGTGCCCTCCTCTGCCTCCTCCACGGCCATGGGAGCGAGCATGCTTGGCCTAGCCTGGCAAGAGGTGAGAGGGGGGAGAGAGGGGCAGAAACACGTCACCACAATCAAGCCATTGCAGCCATATGACCACAACGCATTCCAGCCAAGCCCCACTTGATCCTAGATGCATGAGAGATGTAGATCTACTCATTGTCTTATGGCAGGACTTCTGATTTCTGCACAGAATCATTATGGCAATTCATAACTGATACAGACTGTGACTAATGCAACAGAATTACTATTCAACTAAACACAAACATATGTATGTTTTACTACTGATCTTTACCTACGTCTATGTCTATGGATGGAAAAAAAATAATGGATGGCAGATGCTAAAGTATAATATAGGTTATCAGACTGGCAGAGGTGACACGTCTCTTACAGGAAAAATGTAAGGAGGGAGAAAAGTCAACAAAAAGTATATTCTTAAAAGAGTTTTCTGAGAAGTGACAGAAAATGTAATGTGCAGACACTGAAAATGAATCTCCCTTCACCCATCTGTACCCACCTTCTATTCCCCACTGGTCTGTTAAAGAACCATCGGACAAAAGAGAAACTGGGTTGTTTCCATCTACTGCCAACTATCCCTCAAGGAAAATGCAACTCGTTGTCCCGAATTTGCTAGGGAAGGGCCAGAAAGGCATGACGGTGTCCCAGTGTGTGGTGGTGTGAGTGAGATCAGACTCTGAGATGTGTCTTGTCACACGTCAGCTTCCCAACAATCTAGTTTTCTGACCTAAGTAGGGTCCTACACCACCTAACTGCATAGAACGCGCCCTGAAAGGAGGGTGTGAAGCTGCTAGTGCATTATCTGAAAGGAATCAAACTAAACGTGTGCAGCAAAATCAACAAGTAGCACTGTCATGAGTTTTTAAAAACTGTCTCGATGATCCAAGTGAATAAGGTCACCAGGTAACGAATGTGCCTGGTGTGTGCAAGGAAGTCTCTTTGACGGATTTCGGGCGGCATCAATGTAGAGATAAGTGGTGTCTCCAAGTCAGATTGTTGTGATTGCCTCATCCTCCAGCTTGAGGACTTTTCAGATTCACGTAGTGATTTGTAGTTTCGTTATGATGCAAATACCACAACAAGCCAACACACACACTATTACATATAATGATGTATAAAATGTATTATAGCTTATATATGATGACAATCACAATGACCATGTAAACTTTAAAAATGAAGTTATCTTATTCAAAAGGAAAATAATGAAATATATAGTCTTCCTATTAGTGCTGCCTACGTATGGTCCACAGACCTGTGTCTATCAATGAATTATATTTCTTCTCTGCAATAACACAAGTGCAGAAACTGTCTGAAACCATTTCCATACATCTGTACTAACAAGTGTGCTTTATATCTCTTAGATCTTGGGGCTTGTATTTTGCTTTGCTTTTCACATTTTTTCTAGTAATGGCATTTTATGGCATTATCTGTGCAAAAGATAGGCAATTAAAAAAATACTGTCTCTCACCACAGATAGTCTGAGGAGCACTGCTACCTTATCCATGGCTTTGGATGTGAATATGTGTCTGATTAAAGGGAAGATAAAATGAGAATTAAAAAAAATTAACATTTGTTTATTTATCGATCAGTATAAGCCGGGCACAATTCTACATAATGTACATTATGTACATTAGTATCATGTTGCCTTCTTTTTAACAGACAGATGCTAAGGGTAAGTATCTGTGGGAGAGTTTTATAGCTAGTAAGCAGCAGAGGAGGTCTTTGATCCCATCCTATGTCCTGAGCTCTAACTCACTAATTATACCAGTTCTCGACCTAATACTGTTCTAAAAAAATCAGAGAGAAGTGTGACTTAACAAATGGAAAGGTTAAAACCACAATAGAGAGTTTAAAAGATTATTTAATTCATTTGGATAAATTGTCAAGAAAAGTTATCCAACTTGTCTCTTATGACGTAATCTTATTTCATTATTTAAACCTAACATCTTTTCAGTGTTGGGTTGGGAACAGGATTTGACCTGATGTGATGGTCTGTCTGGTGTAGACTTGTTAGACATTACATGTATATAAATTTGTGTGTATATATGTATATAAATGTGTGTATATAAATGTGTATCTATGTATATAAATTTGTGTATATATACATATACACACGTAAATTTTTACCATATGCAAAAATAGTTGAAAGAAATAAAGGGAGCTATGGTTTCAGAAACAAGAGTGCATACGAGATCGCCTACAAGTGTATACAAGATCTCAAGAATTTGGGGAAAAACAACAAAGACCTGTGTGCTTGGTGATCTTGGTTCAATATGGTGGCAGTTTTCACGGGAGGTGACGGGGGAGGCAAGAAAGAGATCCCTGAATGGAACAAACGTTGTCCAACTAGACAGTCATATGATCACATTTTTCAATTCACTGCACCGATTTTTTTGTTATTCAAAACAAGAATATAATTTGTCATCCAAAAAATTTTGCTTTTTAATTAATGTAGTTAGAATATTTCAATTAGTATCCTGTCATGCCCCACCAAAACCTGATTGTTTTATCTTCCTTTTTTAATGTTTTCTTTCATTTCCTTGTACTTCTCAGCCCATTTTTGTCTTGAATGTTTGAATGCAAAATGATATATGTTGAAAAAGAAAATACAAATCTATGACTTTCACTCTGCTAAAGTCTATGAATGAAGATGTACTTGTCCTTGTCAAGTTTTTCTCCACCTAATTCTTTAAATTGGATTTTAGTAGGATTCCTATAGCTCTCCTACAGCTGCTTCTGCTTTTCTATCTTAAAATGTCATTGGGAATTAGATCTTCACATAAAACATTTTTGTAGTAAGCATATGTGTTGTGGAATTCCCAGTAAACCATTTGTATAAGTAAAAACCAAACCAAAAAAAAAAAAATTAAAGTACCTAATTACCCAACCTTTAAAAACAAACTGCCATTGAAAACTGAAGGAATTATAGGTGGGTTGTATAATATTCCTAAAATACCATATTCATTAAGTAATAATAATTTCTAGCTGACCTTTGCAATTTCAAAGACAATTCATATATATTTTATTTGATACTATAATATCACCAAAAGAAGAAAAACATCCCCACCCCCTGTCATAGACAATGATTTTGCATGTTGGAGGGCACAATGGATTGAGTAAGGGCTGGAGAGGCTTCATTGACACCCACATGGCATTTTACCTCCATCATCCTGCTCATTGCAAAAGATTTATTAATAATGGCAATGTTGAAAATACAAACCAGTGAAAGGAGTTTAATTTTTCCCACCAGAGTATTAAATACATCCTCATATTTGAATAGGAGGAAAGTAAGTATCTAGTAAGAATTGTGAGCCCTTCCGGAGGAAGCCCACACGGTGTGCAAGTGAAACACTGAACACATCAACCATAATCCCCCAGATTCTGGCAATAATTAGTTTGACAATCGCAAAGGTTAACGCAAAGGACAAATACTAACCACCAGAGAGTCCAGGAAAGTAAAAAGAGGCCCAGGACCTTCTGGGGAAGGACGAGGCCCTGAGGGAGAGAATGTCGACCTTTTGGTTAAATACTAACTGGATGAAGCTTGAGCCCTTGAGGTTCACCTGGTTACAAATTTAATTCTCTCTAAATTAGCACTAAGTTGTTTTCATACGCTATTGTGAAACTTCATAGAAATTAATGAGTTAATTGGCTTACCTTCCATGTTGTTGGTGGAGAGTGTCTGACTATGAAATAGAAAGACTCAGAGCATTTACGATGGATAAAACAGCAACAAAACAAAACCCAACAAACAAAAAAGAACCCCTGCCATTGCAAATACCAAACTTTCTGGCTCATACAGGGTGTCCCAAAAGTCACCATAAATGGGGAAAATGGGATATTGTATCTTAATTTATAAAGATACACTATAAATATATAATTTGCATTTTTACAAAACATTTATAATATATTCTGTACACGTTGGCCACCTCTTTTTACACACACATACAGTCTTCTTTCCCACTCACGGTGAACATTCCAAGATATCTGATGTTATAATTTTTTCCCTATGTATGGGATTGAGGGAGTATCTTGGATATCAGATGGCAAATTGAAGAATTTGAGGACTGTGAACACACAGAAACAAGTTTTCATTTATTCTACACTCAGTGATGTCTAAAATCCATTTCATTTATGTGTTCATTTATCCAGTCTGATGAGGAGGTATATGTTTACATTAATGGTCAAACCATGACAAACCTGTAAGACAGGTTCTTACAAAAAAGGAATGACTTCTATGAGAACATAAATAAATCTGACCTGGTCAGGATTGGTAATGAAAAAACACTCAGCTCTGAACTTAGATGTGAAACACCCAAAATGAGTTAACTAGTCTAAGAACAGGGAATATTTCTGGAAAGTGTGATATAATATGCAAAGGCCCTGGGGCAGGAGCAGGGACAGAACATTTGAAAGACAAAAGGAAAACTGAAATGAGAACGCAGAATGTGAAGAGAGGACGGTGGGAGTTGGGAGCTGGGTACAGAGGCATGGGCAAGATCAGGTGGTCCCGCTAGGGGTTCTAATCTTTCCCTTAATACAATGGGAAGGGCTTAAAAGCTTTTGGGTAGGAGTTTGTGGTAATCAGGTACAAATTTGGAAGGACCAAAATAGAAGAGGGCCAATTTGGACATGATAATTCTGTTTTGTCTACCGTGGTACTGAGATGATAGTTGTGTAGCCAAGGGCATCAGCAGTGCAGATGGAGATTAAATGCAGAGGGGAGAATATTTAGGAGGTCAGAAGGGCAGTGCTGTGTGATGCTAGACAGCAGCTAAAGGGAGCAAGAGTCCAGCCCGGTGTGTAGGTTTCTTGCTTGTAGAATTGGATGACATTTGGTATGTGCTCACTGCTGCTTCTGAAAGGTCAAATATTGCAATTTTGTATTCTTGGGCAAAATAAAGCTAAAGTATAACATAAACTTACTTGGTGCTTTTACGGAATATTATTTCAAATACCTATGGGGAAATTTTCCACAAAGTTGTATATTTAATTTCTTTTTCCCTTGGGTTGCCTGCTTTTTGTGTCTTTCTCTCTCTCTCTCTCTCTCTCTTCCTTTCAATTTGTTTTTCTAGTTGCAAAGCAAATTAAGTTGAAAGATAAGGGACTGGAATTTGGGGGTAACATTTACTTAAGTTTCTTATAGTTTGACTTTTCTTATAAAGTCCTAGTCAGTAAATAGAGTGACTCCAAGCTCATCACTAAAACATAAGGGGATAGTGGCTTCCCAGTTGAAGGCAGGACATTTTGCAAAAGGTTTTTCTTATAAACTTTAGCATGGTGGGCAACTATTAGCTTACTAATAGTAGTAAATAGAAAACTTCCTACATTAAGAAACCATCCATTGCCATTCAGTAAATCTATTAAACTCATAAGAAAAAGACTCCAAAATATTCCAGAGGATGTAAAATTAGTGACTTTTGCAGGGTAATATTTGTGGTGTGATATGGTTATTCTCACTAATGAATGTCAAGGCCAATGATGAGAGGTAGACTCCAAGAACTTGACTCCTTAATAGCTGTCATTTATCCATCATGTATGAATCCACCTAACCTTTTAAAAAACATTGTTATTTTCATGTTTTATGTTTTTTTTTTTTTAAAAAAAGCAACAAAGAACTCCCTCAGCCTACCTTCCTGCTTTTCATTAACCCGTATACTTTGATCCCATTCTTGCCAAATTTATCTTTTATGAGTGAACTGTTTAAACTTTTGGATCTGGTCTTATAGATTAGTTCTTCCATTTACATGATTAGCATAATTCCCTGTTGCAACTCAAAGGCCCACCCCTTTGAGGAGGGAAATTGAAAATAAATTGGCAAATATTAGCACACCCGGTTGCCTCACCTCCATGTGCCTGCCTGGGGGGCTGCGTGGTCCCTGAGGCAGTTCACTCTTAAGGATAATAGAAACGTGGAGAGAAAGACAAGTGAACCAACGGGGGTGTCAGGAAGTAATTGAAGTGAGAGATTAAAAACCATGAATGTAGTTGCATTAAAGTCCCCAAGAGAGGATGAAAAAAGAGAGACCTATAGACGTAAAACCAGTGATCACTGAGTGTGCCCAGCCCTAAGTGGAGTGCACAGATTAGATTAAAGCTTCATGAACTAAGTGGACCTGGAGTTGCTTCCCACCCTGGCATTTTACTAATATTATCTTGGAAAAGTCTTTTCACCTTCAAAATAAAATACTACTTATTTTTGTTTGTTTGTTTGTTTTTGTTTTGTAGCAGGCCTGGGGTGGGTTTGAACCCACCAGTCCCGGTGCATGTGGCCGGCACCCTAACCACAGAGCTACGGGCACCCAGCCTAAAATACTTATCGCTATATGATTATCAGATTTGACGAGAATGATCGGTTTGGGCTGCCAAATATGCATTCAATAAATCTTAGCCGTCATTATCATTAGAAGACCAAGGATGAAGAGAATTGTAATAATGTCTAGCAAAATTCATATAACTGCGAGGGAGGTGAATAAGGTAAGTTAACATCTGTTTATCAGTCAAGGAATTCTACACATGAGAACAGTAAGCTTGTTGTTTGAAGAGGTAAGTTCAAGATACTTCTTTCTGCTTTGCTAGAAGTTGCTCTGAAGGGAATAGGTAACCACCATCAACACATTATCATTCACGGCTATTCAGTTTGCAAGGAAATATTAAGGAAGAGCTGCATGAGAAGGAATCACTATTCTTTTGAGGACGTGGTAGAGAAGGCAAATGTCCTTTTAAAATAATTTAGAAATGATTTTTCTCTTGCCTTTTCCTGCCTTCCCACTGCCAATGATGGGATATTCAAATAAGGGAGGCATGGGTAACACAATGACATTTATGCTCTGCCTGTATTTTAGAGTTTGGTGTTAAGAGAGAAAATAAATATTGAGCATATCTACATTGGCAGACACTTTATAAGCTTATCAAGAAGATTTAAAATATTCATGCTAGATTTTAAGGATGATTTACAAGTCATGTATATACAGAGAGTGCCAAAAATATCCACATTTTAAGAAAGGTAAAAAATGATATTAAAATTGTGATACTCGATATATACCAATAACCAAAATATAAATACAAATCACATTTGAGCACCTCTTGTAATTGTAGAAGTCAAAGGACTATTACAATTAAATTTGAGTATTATAATTAAAATTGTAATAATCAAGTCACATTAGACTTCCACAACTGCAAGAAATATGTGCATAAGACACAGTATACGACGTAACGAACATGACTGGTTTCGACACCCTGTGTATGTACACACATATAATTGTATCGTCTTTATTTAAAAAGCACTCTATTCAAATATATATAGTATTAGCTTTATAATCCTTTACAATGTGTGTACATTTTTTGGCACCATCTATAGTTTACATTACAGTTCAGTTTTGGTGTTGTGCATTCTATGAATTTTGTCAAATGTACACTGACATGTACCTGCCATTACAGCATGTTACAAAATCATTTCATTGCCCCCCAAATCTCTGTGCTCTGCCTATTCATCCGTTCTTCCCTTTGACAACCCCTAATCTTTTCCCTGTCTCCATAGTTTTGCCATTTCTAGAATGCCAGATAGCTGGAATCGTATACTACGGAGACTTTCAGACTGGCTATTTACCATGGTAATATGCACTTACGTTTCCCCTACTTCTTTTCAAGGAAGGTAGGTTTGGCCAGGTCTTGAAGAATAAAGCTGATATGGTGAGAACAGCAGAGTGGGGAGCAGGTGGGCTCCATGGCAAGAACCTAAGTGTGGAGGTGGAGTGTGGAGAACATATTCAGGGACCGTAACTAAAATGGACAGAGTTTGCTTGGGCAGAATGTTTGTAAGGTTGTAGGTCAAAGTCAACGTGGGAGAGGAGGTAGGTCTGGGACTGATTCATGGACAGTGTCCTACCAAGACAGAACAGATTGGTTAAGTGATCATGTGCAAGATCAATGAAGAAAATGTGGTCAAGTTATAGTGTATGAATGTTACAGAAATTTTAAGTGTCCTTCAACTAAAAATGTTTAACATTGTCACACTGGTGTCCTCTGAGTCCAATTCTCTATACAAGAACTTGGTGTACTGGCCTCAGAATCTTAATGCAAATGATTCAAGTGTGGTTAACATTAATTATTTGGAAAAGTGGTAAGTAAGTTTTGAAAAAATTGTAATTTCAAGAGTATAGCACTAATTCCCTACCATTCACTTCAGGAACTGGGCTGTGCTAAGAGGGATTCTGAGTTCAGGTTGAAACTTCTCCAAAGTTATGATGCATATGACTTACAGAGACTGAAAACAATGTCCCAGAACACCAGGCAACAATCTCTCTGTGTATCCACCTTCAAAGACAGTATTTTATTAGAAATTACTGAAAACTCTAGCTCAGTGGTGCTTTTCTCAGGAAAATGTCAGTACTCGGGGAATGCCGTATGTAATTTCCATATGTTGATACACTCCTAGAGTGCAGTTAAGAGGCATTCTCTAAATGACTAAGCAAATGATTTTTCCCTCCCTTAATTCATATAGAAAGGAGAAGAACATGTTGCAATGTGCCCAGCAGAGTTTGTGTGACAGTAAGTAGAATGCAGACAGGAGTGGACGAAGGTGCTTTATCACAATGCAATGCAGACTTTACTAGACATGAGTGATTATCTAAATTTTGAGGAAACTGTCAATGTTATTGGATAAAAAATATGTTACCTATTCCATGGCATGATATTCACACAATAAGTTCCTTGAAATTGCAGGAATGCATTCTCTAGCTATCATTCTGTTAGACTTTACAGACTTAATTATTTTCTGAAAACTAACAATTACAGTGGAGACAGCATTTTATACTCAGTTACTCTCAGAATAAAACCATTCAGATTGGAAAATATACATCACTCTGGTAGACTGTCTAAATTGTAGTATTTGCCCTTAGGTTTGTCCTTGTAACTGAAGTTTCTACAGTGTATAAGGCACTCTGTGGCAGCAAGGTGATCTTTTGGGCATTGTCAATGCTGCTGATACTGAAGCTGTGTCCCATTAGATAATGAGCCCCAAATAAGAAATGAGTACCGGCCAAAGAGAGAAACTGAGGAAAAGCTTCTTGGTAAAGGAGATATAGTGACTGCTAATGAGGTCATGAGAGATGGCAGAAAAATTTCTTTCATCAAGACTGTGATTCATTTAGCAAACACATATTGGGTACCCATCATAGGGCAGGCTCTGTAGTAGCTGTAAAAGATTTGGGAGTGAAGAGGATAAAACATCCTGTCCTCAAGAAAGTGGGATGGACACAGTGGCTTATGCATGTAATCCTAGTACTCTGGGAGGCAGAGGCGGGTGGATTGCTTGAGCTCAGGAGTTCAAGACCAGCCTGAGCAAGCAAGAGTGTGACCCTCATCTCTAAAAGTAGCCAGGCATATGGCAGGTGCCTATAGTCCCACCTACTCACAAGGCTCAGGCAAGAGAATCACTTGAGCTCAAGAATTTGAGGTTGCTGTGAGCTGTGATGCCACAGCACTCTACTGGATGTGACAAAGGGAGACTCTGTCTCAAAAAAAAAAAAAGTGATATCTTACTGGGAAATTTAGACTTAAAGACAGCAAAAAATATTAGAAAAAGCTAACTTGACTAATTAAAGATTTCAAATTAATTACCTTTTAGCAACCTTTCTAATTGTCAGAGAGAGTCACTTCTCCCTCACGTAGGTCTCCCATGGAATTGGAGACCTATGTGAGGCTGATGATAAAGGCAAGGTCAAAACTCACCTTGCTGGTCCATAAGCATGAAAAAATGCTCAACATCACTAATCGCCAGAGAAGTAAAATAAAGACCACAATGAGATGGGACCTGACACCTGTTAGAATGGCTACCATCCAAACAACAACAAAAGCAGAAAAATAACAAGGGTTGGCAATTAGGAGGAAAAATTGGAATCTGTGTGTGTTTGTGGGATTTGGAGAGTGGCGCAGTCACCACTGAAAAGAGAATGAAGGATTCTACAAAATTAAAGATGGAGCTACCATGTAATCTAGGAATTCCACTTCCATCTATGTATCTAGAAGGAATGAGAGCAGGGTCTTGAAGAGAAATTTGCACAGCTATGATCCTAGCAGCATTATTCACAACAGCCAAAAGGTGGAAGCAACCCGAGTGTCCTCAAGAGATGAATGGGTGAACAAAATGTGGTGTGTCTATACAATAGAATATTAGTCAGTCTTGGAGAGGAAGAAAATTCTGACACCTGTTACAACACAGACGACCCCCAAAGACATCATGCTCAGCGTAATAGGCCAATTACAAAAAGACATTAGCATACACATCACTTCTTATATGAGCTACATAATGTAGTCAAATTCACAGGAACAAATCAGCATTATGTTTTCCAGGGGCAGGAGGAAAGGGGAGTTGTTATTTAAAAGCCAAAGAGTTTCAGGTTTGCAAGATGAAAAGGTTCTTGAGAGCTGCCGGACAACAACATGAACACACTTAACATTGTGGAACATTTGAACATTATTAAGATGGTAAATTTATCTTATATGTTTTCTACAACAATTTTAAATTTTTGAAAAATATATGCAAAAGAAAAACCTTCTTATTTCGGCCTCAATGTGCAGTTTCCAGTGCATTTTCTACCTAGGCGTCAGAACTGGGGACGTGTTTGGCTTTTGTTTTTCTATGTAAATACTGTATATATAAAGATTTGCAATTTTATATGTGTTGCATCTGAGAACCTTTTTGGCTTTTCAAACCAGCATCGTACCTTCCTTTACTTCACATTGATTTGTAAAAATTATGGTCCAACTAAAAGCTTCCTATTAGATTTTTTAAAAATTATAAACTATGCAAAAATTATTAAAGAGGTGAATGCTAAAGGTGATGGCAGCTGTACGTAGTAGGAAGGTTTTATTCTCTCCAAAATTCATAGGTTAAAAACTAATCCCCAGCGAGAGGGGGATTTGGAGGTTGGGCATTTGGGAGGTGATAGGTCAGGCACGAGGTGACTTGCTCCCAGCGGGGATCGGGGCTGAGTCCTCTCCTTTCGACTCTGAGGACAGAGGGAGAAGGCACCATTTATGAACCAGAAAGTCCTTCCAGGCACCAAATCTTCCAGCGCCTTGATCTGAGACTTCCTAGATTCCAGAACTGCGAGATATAAATTTCTGTTGTTTATATAATGACCACTTTATGGGTTGTTTTTTGGTTATAGCAGCTCAAATTGACTAAGTCTATGGATAGAGGGCAAACAAGATGCACAGGTCTCTCCCCTCACCCTGGCTCGAGTAACAACGTCCTGTCTCCTGGCTCATCATGGCCAGCCTGGCAGATTCCAGACTAACTGACGTAGAGTACAGGCATATGTTCTTAGCTTACTTAACTATATATATAACTTAACTGTACCGAACTAGGCAGTATTGTTCATGTATTATAAATAATATAACACATACTATATAAATAGGATACCTGATTTACAGCACACATTATACAATACATACAGAACAAGAATAAATGCAGAATGATTTGACAATGCCTTTTAAAGATGAAAACTACAAGTTAAAAAAAACCCTAAATAAGAGTATATACACAAACGTATTTTGAGGAAAGGTTCAGATCTGGAGGGGTGGGTGGAATTCACCCATCTTCACTTCTGCTAGAAGAGTCTTTGGTAGATTAGTTTTAAATGACAGGATCGACAGTTCATATGATACAAAAATAGAAACTAAGGGAGACAACTGGGGTGACAGGGCCAGGGGAAGTGGTCACCAGCGCAACTCCAGCGGGGCTGTCAGCACCACCGAGTTGGAATTAGGGGACAGTCTTGCAGCGGTTGAAGGCTGGGGGGAGCAGGCTCCATGGAGAGCACCACGGACGTCGCATTTGTACAGAGCACTTGGATGGGAGCCAAGGATGCGAGTGAGAAACTGGCTAGATTGGGTCTCTGCAACTGATTTCACCCTCAGAAAGGACAGCGAAGGGCAAGGTTGGCACCAGGAAGTATAAATGATCTTTGAGAAGTAAATTGAGGTCTATGATACCATGGTTTTAGTAAATGAAAAGACCTTGTTGGTGTTTAAATTTCATATAATTTTGACTACAAAGTCCCCATCCCATAATAATGCAAACCTAAGCCAGTCATTTTGTATGAACAATGGTTAGAAATTCTGTTTTGTTTTTTTTTTTTTTTCCAGCATGTATTATACAGAACACTAACAGGTAGACCATCTGTATAGTGGGACCAAAGTTGGTACTGTGTATGCAAGATGAACACATTTACTATGAAACTAAGTTTTGCGTAGCATATGGAAAATTAAACTTACAGGGATCAGTGTGGGGGCTTATTTTTATTTGTGTTTTTCCATGCTAACTAATTCAATCATTTATTTGACAAATATTAATATTTGGGTATCTATTCTGTACAAATCTTGGGGACAGAAAACTACATAAGTTATAGTGCCTGTTCTCCAAGAGTTTGCATTTCATTTTACTAGAGGTGATCAATGTTGCATTAACAATTGCAATATGGCTCTTATGTTACCCCCAAGACACAAGAGTGATTGTCTAGGAGGATACAACCAACTCTGCTGGAGACGGTGAGAAGTTCTTTAAATGCAGTGGGATTTAGTTGGATCTTAAAAGGTGACCAGGAAGGTGTCAGATTAAGAAGAAAAGGAAAGCATTCCATTTGGAAGAAAGAGTACTGCATTTTGAAGATTATAAAACACTCTCCTAGGTAGGAGTTCTGGATAAGTAGAAGCTAAGGTCTGTGCCGTCACCTGAATATGAAACGCAGAAGATCATAATGGAAACGTTGCAAAGTCACGACTTCCTAAGAAGCAAAGATGAGTCCCAGAGACTGCTAAGCAAGGGGTGACACGATGAAGTTTGTGACTGGAAAGATAACTGCCCATAATCCAGCAATCTAGTTCCTTGGTATGTACCCTGCACAGACATGTTCCTAGTGGTTTTATTCATTATGGCCAGAACTTGAAAGCAACCAAGATAGCTTTCCATAGGAGGAGAATGTATGAAAAATGGTGACACGCCCAGACAACAGACTTGTTCAGCAACACAGAGAAATCATCAAGCAGCAAGTTATGATACACATTACACATCACTTAAATACACGTCACTACGTGAATGAAGCCAGTCTCAACAGCCTACACACTGCATGAGTCCAACTAGATGACATTCTGCAAAAGCCAAATCTATGGTGACAGTAAATAGCAGAGCCGTGGTTGCCAGGGGACAGGGTCAGGTGGAGAGCAGGAGAAATGAGTGAGTGAACACAGAGGAGTTTTAGGGCAGTGAAACTCCCCGTAAGATCCTGTACCAGAGGGTGCTTGCCATTATACACGGGACAAAACCCGGAGATTGTACAACACCTGGAGTTAACTCTAAAGTAAACTATGAACTTTATCTGACACGAATATAAGTGGGACTGAAGTTGGTACTGTACAGTACAGGCTCGGTGATTGTAACATTTGCACCACACTAGAGCAAGATGTTAACAATAGAGAAAGTGAGGGAGGGTGCAACAAAGCTGTGCATGGAAACTCCCTACTTTCTGCTCCATTTCTCTGTAAACCTAACCCTGCTAAAATAAATAAAATATAAAGTCAATTAATTTTAAAATGAAAAAAGAAAGGATGACTGATGCGGGTGGAGGACAATTTGGATCTGGAGGCAGAGATACTGTAGCCTCCACACAGGCTCCTCTTGAATGCCTTAATAAGTTCCATAGCAGGAGCTCCCTGCAATTTTGCTTCAGGAAAGATACATATATTAGCAGGTTTCAAGAACAATATTTGAAAGCCCAGACTAGTAAAGCAAAAAGAGAATCTTTAGATCAAGAATGAGCAAATTCATCCTGCCAGCTGTTCATGTAGATAAAGTTTTATTGGAACATGGGCTTGCAGAGCATGCAATGCTAATTTAAATATTGCCCATAGCTACTCTTGGGGTGCAACTGCAGTTGAGGCCAGATGACCCACAAGCCTACCACGTTTATCTGGCACTTTACAGACAAGCTTTACTGACCACGGCTCTAATTCTCATTGGCTCAGTATACACATTTATGGGATTCTCTCATGTTATAAGAAAGTCATACTGAAGTATGGTGAGTTTCTTTGGAGAAAAAGACACGATACTCCATTCTTGGAAAGATATCTATGAATATGAGATCCAGAGAGATGATTCTAGAGAATTTTTTTCAGTTTGATCTGTGGACATAACATGGTCTAATGAATCATGTTGATTAATTAAAATAACTCAATTGTGAAACAGAGTGAACAGCATTCTACTCTTACACATTGCATTTCTATTTTAATGTTCATATTTGGTACTATTTAACCACTATCAGTAAATCGATAGGGGCACATGTTTAATGAAATCTGTAATTAAAGAAGTATTTGTCATTAAGGAGAAAGGTGGAAATCTAAACCATTTCTTTTTACTTAACCAGAAACAACATCAAAAAACACATTTATACCGTATTTATTGTTTCAATGGTCATGTACTGTTGACTGGAATGAAATAGTTGAATCTGATATAAATAATTTTTTAAAATATTCAATATAAATTGTAATCAGTTGCATAATATACAAAAGGATAACAATAATTTACACATATAAAATAGCAAACAAGTTGTAATATTATGAGGGATCATATGCTCATACTTATGTGTATAAAATGATCATTTGCATGAAAAACTAAAAGTTTTTGGTGAAGTAAGTCTCTGTATTATTTCTGAATGCTTTCAGCTATCAGGAATGGATTATCTAAATTGTGATAGCTTAGATGGCAGAAATTAAACTCTTTTCATATAAAAAGTCTCTAGTCCTTAGTGGTTCTAGCTTTGTATCAATGCCTCTGATTACACCAGGAACTCACATTCTCCGTTTTTCCTCTGTGCCATTCTAAGTGTGTTGATGACTCTCTTTCTCACATAATAGTTGCTGCAGCTCCAACCATCACATTTTTTTGCTTGTTTTTAGAGACAGAGTTGCACTTTATCACCCTTGGTAGAGTGCTGTGGGGTCACAGCTCACAGCAACCTCCAACTCTTGGGCTTAGGCGATTCTCTTGCCTCAGCCTCCTGAGTAGCTGGGACTACAGGTGCCCACCACAACGCCCGGCTATTTTTTGTTGCAGTTTGGCCAAGGCCGGGTTCAAACCCTCCACCATTCGTATAAGGGGCGGCTCCGTACCCACTGCGCCACAGGCGCTGCTCCAACCATCACATTTTAATGGAATAGCATCCCAAGTAGGATAGAAGAAAGCAGGAGCAAAAAACAACAACAAAACCCCAACCAAACAACTTACCTACCTTTCATTTTGAAAGAGTAATTATTTTCTCTGAAGCTGCCTAATATTTATGTTAATGGTCAGTGTGACGGCACATAACCAGGCCTGGATAAACTGCTGGATGGTGAAAGGGGGCACCTAGCATGGATGTAAAGTTTAAGCCTTAAACGGAGAATTATTAATTTCTAGGTTTGGAATATACGACCTCTCATTAAAGTAGGATTCTGTTACAAGGATGGAGGAACTAAACCTTATCTTCCTCTTGCAATATTTTAAATATGTCTGAGTGAAATTGTATATACATGCATACATACGTACATACACATATACACACATCAGGCACAATTTATTTATATCTGACACAATTTAAAAATATGTTGGGGCCTTAGTGTGTGTCACACTTTATGGGGGCAAGACATGATTGCAAGAGGGACTTTACCTAACAATTGCAATCAGTGTAACTGGCTTATTGTACCCTCAATGAATCCCCAACAATAAAAAAAAAAAGAAAAAAAAAATATGACCTGCAAATGCCATGAATACCAATCCACATATTATGTATATGCAAACATATGTTTAATGTGTATATACGTATATATACATTGACATGGTCTGTAATTAGAACTGTGATAAAAGTGGACCTTAATTCCATTTTATTTCTATCTTTTCCCAATTCAAATCTTATTTTGTTTCTAACTATTGATTTTGCTTTCTTGGATTTTGTGGTTTGCAAATTTTTATTGTTGTTGACAATTAAATTTTAAAGCAATTATTTTCTTTTTAAAATTCCGTTACCTATCCCAACAGTGCAGAAGAGTTTCTGGTGCACTTTATGGAGTAGAACTCACTATACGCCCCTCCAGCTGTTGGGTGGGGGATGATGGGAATGGCAGGGAGGACTCTGTGTGAAGGCCGTGAGTTGGGAAAGCAAACGTGCCGGAGAGCCTCGAGTAGCCCTGTTTCTTGGCCTTTTGTGGTATCTAGGTTACTTTTACTCCTAAAAATGCTCCCATTTGAGGGTGAGTGTTGTGATCATCCGATCTTAGAGACAGGTTGGTCATGTCCTGGGCTGTTTCTCTGCCTCCCTGAGCAGAAGAGTGTCAGCTGGTGGGGATCCCAGGGCCTGGTCCACAGGGCTGGGTGGTCATGTTTCAGGGCAGATGGTGGTGACACAGAGTGTCTGTGGGTGTGTACCTCCTGCCTCACAGCAACCACTTACACCGTAAACTAAATAAGTGGAGAGTAGCCTGCTGATTCTTTGTTGCCAAGAGCTATCACAGAGCTCTGCCCAGAGATTGCCTTTTCCTGCCGGCCTCTCTTTTCAGGGTCTCCAATACTTTTAGGCCACATAGAGGACACAAAAAATGGGTTGTCTTTTTCTTCAAAAACTATCTGACAATTGCCATACTTTCAATTCTATCAATGGAGAGACTGAGAATCCAAAGTTCTACTAATAATGATAAGGAGGAAATGACAGCTCTTAATCTCGGAGAAAACAAACAGGTAACCGATTCTCCTCAATAGACTACCAACTAATGTTAAAACGCTAAGTAGAACATACTTCCTAAAAGAAGTATCTTCATGCCTAAGTTAGGTACTTACTTGCCACACCAATGTTGTTCGAAGAACATAGGGAGAAATAAATACCTAACTATGTACATACAAATACCATTGAAACATTACTATTTATGGTATAAAAACCCCAGTTATGTCTAAAGACATAAATGGTTTGGTTTCAGAGGACACAGAGAAGATGTTCTAGTACAATTTAGAATAGCTAACACTGTCTACATTTTCCCACACGTGAACAAGATAAGAATCAAGAGAGACTTGACAGTGACACCCCACACCACCCACCCTCTAAGCCTTGTTATTTTCTCTCCTAGCTTTTTTTTTAACATGTGCCGATTGCCTCTTAAGCTTTACATTAAAAAGAAAGAATTAAAACAGTTGGCTAAAAATAAATAAATGAAAGTCAAACTTTCAAGGAATTCAGAAAAATTGGTCTTGATCTAGGGAGAGAATGGATGGCACTGTCTGAGTAGTTGCCCTGGGTATGCCCAGGAACTGTCACATCTTAGCAGATGACAGACAATCACCACGTTAGGCGTCTGACTAGTTTACAGTTGGAGAGGATGTCTAAGCAGTTTCATCATGAAGTAACCAGACCACACATTCCTCTCCTAGTTGCAAAGGAGAGTTCAGCCCGTTTCATCCTCAGGCTGGTGTAGTTCTGAGAACCCATGCTCATTCACAACACATGTCGTTTTCTTTATTATTATTATTAAATCATAGCTGTTTACATTAATGCGATCATAGGGTACCATACACTGGTTTTATAGACTGTTTGACACATTTTCATCACTCTGGTTAACATAGCCTTCCTGGCATTTTCTTAATTATTGTGTTAAGACATTTACCTTCTACATTGACTAAGTTTCTCATATACCCTTGCAAGATGCACTGCAGGTGTAATCCCACCAATCACCCTCCCTCCCCTCCCTTTCCCCTTTCCCCCTATTCTTAGGTTGTAACTGGGTTATAGCTTTCATGTGAAAGCCATAAATTAGTTTCATAGTAGGGCTGAGTACACTGGATACATTTTCTTCCATTCTTGAGATACTTTACTAAGAAGAATATGCTCCAGTTCCATCCACGTAAACATGAAAGAGGTAAAGTCTCCATCTTTCTTTAAGGCTGCATAATATTCCATGGTGTACATATACCACAATTTATTAATCCATTTGTGGATCGATGGGCACTTGGGCTTTTTCCATGACTTAGCAATTATGAATTGGGCTGCAATAAACATTCTGGTACAAATATCTTTGTTATAATGTGATTTTTGGTCTTCTGGGTATGTGCCTAGTAGAGGAATTATAGGATTGAATGGCAGATCTATTTTCAGATCTCTAAGTGTTTTCCAAACATCTTTCCAAAAGGAATATATTAATTTGCATTCCCACCAGCAGTGTAGAAGTGTTCCCTTTTCTCCACATCCAGGCCAACATCGCTGGTCTTGGGATTTTGTGATATGGGCTAATCTTACTGGAGTTAGATGATATCTCAAAATAGTTATGATTTGCATTTCTCTCATGATTAAAGATGATGAGCATTTTTTCATATGTCTGTAGGCCATGCGCCTGCCTTCTTCAGAGAAGTTTCTCTTCAAGTCCCTTGCACAGCCTGCAATGGGATCACTTGTTCTTTTCTTGCTCATACGCTTGAGTTCTCTGTGGATTCTGATTATTAAACCTTTGTTGGAGATATAACCTGCAGATATCTTCTTCCATTCTGAGCGCTGTCTGCTTGCTTTACGTACTGTGTTCTTGGCTGTGCAGAAGCTTTTTAGTTTGATCAGGTCCCAGTAGTGTATTTTTGAAGCTGCTTCAATTGCCGGGGGGGTCATCATCATAAAATACTCGCCCAGACCGATTTCTTCAAGGCTTTTCCCTGCACTCTGTTCTAGTATTTTTATAGTTTCGTGTCTTAATTTTAAATCTTTAATCCAGTGAGAGTCTATCTTTCTTAATGGTGAAAGATGTGGGTTCAGTTTCAGTCTTCTACAGGTTGCCAGCCAGTTTACCCAGCACCATTTGTTAAATAGGGAATCTTTTCCCCACTGAATGTTTTTAATTGGCTTGTCAAAGATCAAACAGTGGTAAGTAGCTGGATTCATCTCTTGGTTCTCTATTCTGTTCCAGACATCTACTTCTCTGTTTTTGTGTCAGTACCATGCTGTTTTGATCACTATCGATCTGTAGTATAGTCTGAGATCTGGCAGTGTGATTCCTCCTGCTTTGTTTTTATTTCTGAGTAATGTCTTGGCTATTCGAGGTTTTTTCTGATTTCATATAAAATGAAGTATTATTTTTTCAAGATCTTCAAAGTATGACAGTGGAGCTTTAATAGGATTGCATTAAATTATATATTGCTTTGGGTAGTATGGACATTTTAACAATGTTGATTCTTCCCAGCCATGAGGATGGTATGTTTTTCCATTTGTTAACATTTTCAGCTATTTCTTTTCTTAGAGTTTCATAGTTCTCTTTATAGAGATCTTTCATATCCTTTGTTAGATAAACTCCCAAATATTTCATCTTCTTTGGCACTACTGTGAATGGCATAGAGTCCTTAACTGTTTTTTCAGCTTGACTATTGTTGTTATATATAAAGGCTACCAATTTATGAATGTTGATTTTGTAATCTGAGACACAGCTGTATTCCTTGATCACTTCTAAGAGTTTTTTAGTAGAATACCTGGTGTTTTCCAGATATACAATCATATCATCTGCAAAGAGCGAAAGTTTGATCTCTTCTGACCCTATATGGATACCCTTGATTGCCTTTTCTTCCCTAATTGCAATGGCTAAAATTTCCATGACAATGTTAAAGAGCAGTGGAGACAATGAGCAGCCTTGTCTGGTTCCTGATCTGAGTGGAAATGATTTCAATTTAACTCCGTTCAATATGATATTGGCTGTGGGTTTGATGTAGATGGCCTCTATCACTTTAAGAAATGTCCCTTCTATACCAATTTTCTTAAGTGTTCTGATCATGAAGGGATGCTACCCTGTTTCCCTGAAAATAAGACATCCTTCAAAAATAAGACCTACTTACAGGAAAGATAAGATGTCCCCTGAAAATAAGACCTAGCGCATCTTTGGGAGCACACCTTAAAATAAGACACTGTCTTATTTGCAGGGAAACAGGGTAGATATTATCAAAAGCTTTTTCTGCATCAATTGAGAGAATCATATGGTCTTTGTTTTTTAATTTGTTTATGTGCTGAATTATACTTATAGATTTATGGATATTGAACCAGCCTTGAGACCCTGGGATAAAACCGGCTTGATCATGATGTATATTTTGTTTGATGTGTTGCTGGTTTCTGTTTGTTAGGATCTTGTTGAATATTTTTGCATCTATATTCATTAGTGATATTGGTCTATAATATTCTTTTCTTGTTGGGTCTTTTCCTGGTTTGGGGATCAGGGTGATGTTTGCTTCATAGAACGTGTTGGGTAGTCTTCCTTCTTTTTCTACATTTTGGAACAGGTTGAGTAATATAGGTACTAATTCCTCTTTAAATGTTTGGTACAATTCTGAAGTGAAGCCGTCTGGTCCCGGGCTTTTCTTTTTAGGGAGATTTTGCATGGTTGATGCTATTTCAGAACTTGATATGGGCCTGTTCAACATTTCCACTTGATTGTGGCTAAGTCTTGGAAGGTGATGTGCTTCCAAGTATTGGTCAATTTCCTTCAAATTTTCATATTTCTGAGAATAAAGTTTCTTGTAATAGTCATTAAGGATTTTTTGAATTTCTGAGGAGTCTGTTGTTATTTCGTCTTTGTCATTTCTGATTGATGAGATTAGAGATTTTACTCTTTCTTTCCTGGTTAGGTTACCCAAAGGTTTATCTATTTTATTGATCTTTTCCAAAAAACAACTTTTTGATTTATTGATCTGTTGTATAATTTTTTTGTTTCCGATTTCATTTAATTTGCTCCAATTTTGGTTATTTCTTTTCTTCTACTGGGTTTGGGGCGGGAATGTTCTTCCTTTTCCAGTTGCTTGAGATGTCCCATTAAGTTGTTAACTTTCTCTCTTTCGTTCTCTTGAGGAAGGCTTGCAGTGCTATAAATTTCCCTCTTAGGACTGCCTTTGCGGTATCCCAGAGGTTCTGATAATTCGTGTCTTCATTGTCATTTTGTTCCAAAAATTTGGCAATTTCCTTCTTCATCTTATCTCTGACCCAGCTATCATTCAGCATAAGGTTATTTAACTTCCAGGTTTTTGTATGAGTATTCAGATTCCTGTTGTTACTGAGTTCAACTTTTATTCCATGGTCGTCCGAGAAGATGCAAGGAATAATTCCTATTCCTTTAAATTTACTGAGGTTAGCTTTTGTTTCCTGACCTGGGCACTGAGCGGTTGTCCCAACTTCAGCAGTTCCAGCTCGTGGAGATACCAGTTGTCTCAGTAGCAGTCTCTGTCACGCTGTGACCTGCAGGTACTGGGAGATCTGTAGGGAGGACACCGGGACATCTCTGAAGCTGGGAAATGTCCACAGGCACAAGAACTTAAAGAGCAAGAGGAAGTGAAAGGAATATTAGGGCAAGCAAACAGATAAAAGAAATCACTCATGAGGAAGAATCAGCAGAAAACTCCAGGCAACATGAAGAACCAGTCTAGAACAACCCCATCAAGGGACCATGAGGTAGCTACTGCAGATGATTCCACCAGTATAGAAATGTTAGGAATGACAGAAAGGGAATTTAGAATACACATGTTGAAAACAATGAAAGAAATGATGGAAACAATGAAGGAAATTGCTAATAAAGTGGAAAATAACCAAAAGGAAATCCAAAAACAGAATCAAATAAGAGATGAACGATATGAAGAATATAAAAAGGATATAGCAGACCTGAAGGAACTGAAACAGTCAATTAGGGAACTTAAAGATGCAATGGAAAGTATCAGCAACAGGTTAGACCATGCAGAAGAAAGAATTTCAGAGGTAGAAGACAAAGTTCTTGAGATAACTCAGACAGTAAAAGAGGCAGAAAAGAAGAGAGAGAAAGCAGAACGTTCACTGTCAGAATTATGGGACTTTATGAAGCGTTCCAACATACGAGTTATAGGAATTCCAGAAGGGGAAGAAGAATGCCCCAGAGGAATGGAAGCCATACTAGAGAATATTATAAAAGAAAATCTCCCAAACATCACCAAAGATTCTGACACACTGCTTTCAGAGGGATATCGGACCCCGGGTCGCCTCAACTCTAACCGAGCTTCTCCAAGGCACATTGTGATGAACCTGTCCAAAGTCAAGACAAAAGAAAAGATTCTGCAAGCTGCCAGGAGTAAGCGCCAGTTAACCTACAGGGGCAAACCCATCAGAGTTACCACAGACTTCTCTAATGAAACTTTCCAAGCAAGAAGACAATGGTCATCTACCTTTAATCTACTTAAACAGAACAATTTTCAGCCCAGAATTCTGTACCCTGCTAAGCTAAGCTTCAAAATTGACGGAGAAATCAAATCATTTACGGATATACAAACATTGAGGAAATTCGCCACAACAAGACCAGCTCTACAGGAAATACTTCAACCTGTTCTGCACATTGACCACCACAATGGATCAGCAGCAAAGTAAGAACTCAGAAATCAAAGGACAGAACCTAACCTCCACACTGATGCAAAAGATAAAACTAAGCAATGGACTCTCACCAAATAAGACGAATAGAATACTACCACAATTATCCATTATCTCAATAAATGTTAATGGCTTGAATTCCCCACTGAAGAGACATAGATTGGCTGACTGGATTAAAAAACACAAGCCATCCATTTGCTGTCTGCAAGAAACACACCTGGCTTCAAAAGACAAATTAAAGCTCCGAGTCAAGGGTTGGAAGACAATTTTTCAGGCAAATGGAATTCAGAAGAAAAGAGGAGTTGCAATCTTATTTTCAGATACATGTGGATTTAAAGCTACTAAAGTCAAAAAAGACAAAGATGGTCACTTTATATTGGTCAAGGGAAAACTACAACAAGAAGACATTTCCATTCTAAATATTTACGCACCCAATTTAAATGCTCCCAGATTCTTGAAGCAGACCTTACTCAGTCTGAGCAATATGATATCTGATAATACCATCATAACAGGGGACTTTAACACACCTCTTACAGAGCTGGACAGATCTTCTAAACAGAAATTAAACAAAGATGTAAGAGATTTAAATGAGACCCTAGACCAACTATGCTTGATAGACGTATATAGAACACTCCACCCCAAAGATAAAGAATATACATTCTTCTCATCACCCCATGGAACATTCTCCAAAATTGATCATATCCTGGGACACAAAACAAATATCAACAGAATCAAAAGAATTGAAATTTTACCTTGTATCTTTTCAGACCATAAGGCACTAAAGATGGAACTCAACTCTAACAAAAATGCTCAACCCCACCCAAAGGCATGGAAATTAAACAATCTTCTGTTGAATAACAGATGGGTGAAGGAAGAAATAAAACAGGAAATCATTAACTTCCTTGAGCATAACAACAATGAAGACACAAGCTACCAAAACCTGTGGGATACTGCAAAAGCAGATTTGAGAGGAAAATTCATCGCTTTAGATGCCTACATTCAAAAAACAGAAAGAGAGCACATCAACAATCTCACAAGAGATCTTATGGAATTGGAAAAAGAAGAACAATCTAAGCCTAAACCCAGTAGAAGAAAAGAAATATCCAAAATCAAATCAGAGATCAATGAAATTGAAAACAAAAGAATCATTCAGAAAATTAATGAAACAAGGAGTTGGTTTTTTGAAAAAATAAATAAAATAGATAAACCATTGGCCAGACTAACTAGAAATAGAAAAGTAAAATCTCTAATAACCTCAATCAGAAACGATAAAGGGGAAATAACAACTGATCCCACAGAGATACAAGAGATCATCTCTGAATACTACCAGAAACTCTATGCCCAGAAATTTGACAATATGAAGGAAATGGATCAATATTTGGAATCACACCCTCTCCCTAGACTTAGCCAGGAAGAAATAGAGCTCCTGAACAGACCAATTTCAAGCACTGAGATCAAAGAAACAATAAAAAAGCTTCCAACTAAAAAATGCCCTGGTCCAGATGGCTTCACTCCAGAATTCTATCAAACCTTCAAGGAAGAGCTTATTCCTGTACTGCAGAAATTATTCCAAAAAATTGAGGAAGAAGGAATCTTCCCCAACACATTCTATGAAGCAAACATCACCCTGATACCAAAACCAGGAAAAGACCCAAGCAAAAAGGAGAATTTCAGACCAATCTCACTCATGAATATAGATGGAAAAATTCTCAACAAAATCCTAGCCAATAGATTACAGCTTATCATCAAAAAAGTCATTCATCATGATCAAGTAGGCTTCATCCCAGGGATGCAAGGCTGGTTTAACATACGCAAGTCCATAAACGTTATCCACCATATTAACAGAGGCAAAAATAAAGATCACATGATCCTCTCAATAGATGCAGAAAAAGCATTTGATAAAATCCAGCATCCTTTTCTAATTAGAACACTGAAGAGTATAGGCATAGGTGGCACATTTCTAAAACTGATTGAAGCTATCTATGACAAACCCACAGCCAATATTTTACTGAATGGAGTAAAACTCAAAGCTTTTCCTCTTAGAACTGGAACCAGACAAGGTTGTCCTCTGTCACCTTTACTATTCAACATAGTGCTGGAAGTTCTAGCCAATACAATTAGGCAAGACAAGGAAATAAAGGGAATCCAAATGGGAGCAGAGGAGGTCAAACTCTCCCTCTTTGCTGACGACATGATCTTATACTTAGAGAACCCCAAAGAGTCAACCACAAGACTCCTAGAAGTCATCAGAAAATACAGTAATGTTTCAGGATATAAAATCAATGTCCACAAGTCAGTAGCCTTTGTATACACCAATAACAGTCAAGATGAGAAGCTAATTAAGGACACAACTCCCTTCACCATAGTTTCAAAGAAAATGAAATACCTAGGAATATACCTAACGAAGGAGGTGAAGGACCTCTATAAAGAAAACTATGAAATCCTCAGAAAGGAAATAGCAGAGGATATTAACAAATGGAAGAACATACCATGCTCATGGATGGGAAGAATCAACATTGTTAAAATGTCTATACTTCCCAAAGCAATCTACCTATTCAATGCCATTCCTATCAAAGTACCTACATCGTACTTTCAAGATTTGGAAAAAATGATTCTGCGTTTTGTATGGAACCGGAAAAAACTCCGTATAGCTAAGGCAGTTCTTAGTAACAAAAATAAAGCTGGGGGCATCAGCATACCAGATTTTAGTCTGTACTACAAAGCCATAGTGCTCAAGACAGCATGGTACTGGCACAAAAACAGAGACATAGACACTTGGAATCGAATTGAACACCAAGAAATGAAACTAACATCTTACAACCACCTAATCTTTGATAAACCAAACAAGAACTTACCTTGGGGGAAAGACTCCCTATTCAATAAATGGTGTTGGGAGAACTGGATGTCTACATGTAAAAGACTGAAACTGGACCCACACCTTTCCCCACTCACAAAAATTGATTCAAGATGGATAAAGGACTTAAACTTAAGGCATGAAACAATAAAAATCCTCAAAGAAAGCATAGGAAAAACACTGGAAGATATTGGCCTGGGGGAAGACTTCATGAAGAAGACTGCCATGGCAATGGCAACAACAACAAAAATAAACAAATGGGACTTCATTAAACTGAAAAGCTTCTGTACAGCTAAGGAGACAATAACCAAAGCAAAGAGACAACCTACACAATGGGAAAGGATATTTGCATATTTCCAATCAGACAAAAGCTTGATAACTAGGATCTATAGAGAACTCAAATTAATCCACATGAAAAAAGCCAACAATCCCTTATATCAATGGGCAAAAGACATGAATAGAACTTTCTCTAAAGACGACAGACAAATGGCTAACAAACACATGAAAAAGTGTTCATCATCTCTATATATTAGAGAAATGCAAATCAAAACAACCCTGAGATATCATCTAACCCCAGTGAGAATGGCCCACATCACAAAATCTCAAAACTGCAGATGCTGGCGTGGATGTGGAGAGAAGGGAACACTTTTACACTGCTGGTGGGACTGCAAACTAGTACAACCTTTCTGGAAGGAAGTATGGAGAAACCTCAAAGCACTCAAGCTAGACCTCCCATTCGATCCTGCAATCCCATTACTGGGCATCTACCCAGAAGGAAAAAAATCCTTTTATCATAAGGACACTTGTACTAGACTGTTTATTGCAGCTCAATTTACCATTGCCAAAATGTGGAAACAGCCTAAATGCCCACCAACCCAGGAATGGATTAACAAGCTGTGGTATATGTATACCATGGAATACTATTCAGCCATTAAAAAAAATGGAGACTTTACATCCTTCGTATTAACCTGGATGGAAGTGGAAGACATTATTCTTAGTAAAGCATCACAAAAATGGAGAAGCATGAATCCTATGTACTCAATCTTGATATGAGGACAATTAATGACAATTAAGGTTATGGGGGGGGAAGCAGAAAGAGGGATGGAGGGAGGAGGGTGGGGCCTTAGTGTGTGTCACATTTTATGGGGGCAAGACATGATTGCAGGAGGGACTTTGCCTAACAATTGCAATCAGTGTAACTGGCTTATTGTACCTCAATGAATCCCCAACAATAAAAAAAATAAAAAATAAAAAAAAAAAATAAAAAAAATAAATTTACTGAGGTTAGACTTGTGATCTATGGTGTGATCGATTTTGGAGTATGTTCCGTGGGCTCATGAGAAGTATGTGTATTCAGTTTTGTTGGGATGCAATGTACTGTATATGTCTGCTAAATCCAAATGTTGGATGGTTAGGTTTAAATCTAAAATTTATTTGCTCAGATTCTTATTGGAGGAACTATCCAACACTGCAAAAAGAGTGTTGAAATCTCCAACAATTATGGAGCTGGAGGAAATCAAGTTGCTCATGTCTGTTAGAGTTTCTCTTATAAATTGAGGTGCATTCTGGTTGGGTGCATAGATGTTAATAATTGAAATCTCATCATGTTGAGTATTACCCTTAACAAATATGAAGTGATCATTCTTATCCTTCTTTACTTTTGTTGTTTTAAAGCCTATTGTATCTGCAAATAGAATTGGAACACCTGCTTTTTTCTGATTATCATTTGCCTGAAATATGGATGACCATCCTTTCACCCTGAGTCTATATTTATATTTTATGGTAAGATGTGACCCTTGTATGCACCAAATATCTGGCCTGAGTTTTTGTATCCATTCAGCTAACCTGTGCCTCTTTAGAGGACAGTTTAAGTCATTCACATTAATGGAGAATATTGATAAGTCTGGTAATATATTGAGTATCGAGTTTTTCGAAAGTCCAGTGAACATTTTCAATCCTTTCGCCACTGTGGAAGTTGGAGTTTGATCAAAAGTTTCTGAGTGACTTTACTTTTGTGGTAGAGGATTGGGCTGGTCATTATGGAGGATAGGTCTGAGAATATCCTGAAGAGCTGGTTTGGTTATGGCAAATTTCTTCAACATATGAATGTCATGAAAATATTTAATTTCTCCATCATAAATGAAACTCAGTTTAGCTGGATACAGGATCTGGGGTTGAAAGTTATTTTGCTTTAGGAGATTAAAAGTCAATGACCATCCTCTTCTGACTTGAAAAGTTTCAGCAGAGAGATCTGCAGTCATTCTAATATTCTTCCCTTTGTAGGTAATGAATTTCTTACATCTTGCTGCTTTCAAAATTTTCTCCTTCTTATTAACTTTAGTGAAGTTAATTATGTTATGCCTGGGGGATGTCTTATTTGGATTGAGTTGTGCTGGGGTTCTGAAACTGTCTGCTATCTGAATTTCAGAATCCCTTGGCATGTCTGGAAAATTCTCTTTCATAATTTCATGGAGAAGGTCCTCTGTGCCTTGTGAGGCCACTTCATCACTTTCAGGGATTCCAGTGAGGTGGATATTAGCCTTCTTCAAATTATCCCAGAGCTATCTGAGAGAATGATCCATTTTTGCTCTCCATTTCTCTTTCTCTTTGAGAGTTTGGGAGCGTTCAAAGGCTTTGTCTTCAGTGTCAGAAATCCTTTCTTCTGCTTGTTCCCCTCTGTTACTGAGGGCTTCTACTGTATTTTTCAGATCTTTGAGGGCTGCAAATTCTTGCTTCAGTCCATCAAAATCATTAGTGGTTTTGTTTTTAAATTTGTTAAATTCTTGAGACAACTTTTGAATTTATCCTCGAATTTCTAATTCCAAATTTTTCTCCATTCTATTAATCTTGTTTGCAATCCAAATTCTGAATTCAATTTCTGACATCTCGGCTAGCTGTTTATGAATGGGATCTTTAGTTACATCTGCCATATCTTTCCTTGGGGGGGTTGATCTATTCTGGTTATTCATGTTACCAGAGTTTTTCTGCTGATTCCACCTCATGATTATTTTACACCATTTGATTTTTCCCCTGGAGGTTTGTCGAGGACCAGTACAGTGCTATGGCTTGAGATACTGGGGAACTCTTTGGTGTGGTGGGGCTATGTGGTTCTGTCTTGTTTTCAGCTGGTCTCTGTTCGACCCTAGTGAAACAGTTACTCTGGGTTGAAGTCTCAGGTGGCCTGCCTTGCCATCCCAGATCTGTTTTGTGGTGGTTGCCACCTGAGTAGATGCCCGGCCTCCTCTGGTTGCCCAGGGATACAGGGGGTGTGGCTTTGGCATATCCGGGAGTGAGCCTTTTTGTTTGTATCCTTGGGGTCACAGCTCACCTCAGTGAGGTTGATGTGCATTCTTCAACCTTCTCTCTTGGTAAAGCTCTCATGCACTAGGTTACTTGCTAGATTTCTGTCCTTTAAGTCTCCTTCTGGATGGGAGCCTCTTAGCCGTCTCAGCATCCGCCTGCAATCGCTTGGGGATTCCTTTAGGGTCAGGCACCTTCTGGATATTTTTGTTTTTAATGGATTGAGATTCTACACCTTCACCTTCACTTTGCAGTTTAATACCTTCGGCTTGGGCAGGGTGATCAATACTCTGTGGATTCAAACCACAGTGGAGAGCTTCAAGCTTATTTGTCCCATCACAGTAGCCAAGACACATGCCAAGAACATTTGAACTCTAGGAACTGGGTAAATTAGGATCTCATTTTACAGATACACATGTCGTTTTCAAGAATGTCTTCCACAGTTTTAAAATGGGAATTATTTAATTAATAGAAAAATACCTAATCTTTTTTTTTTTTTTTTTGGATTTACGTTTATTTTATTATTTTCTTTTTTTTATTGTTGGGGATTCATTGAGGGTACAATAAGCCAGGTTACACTGATTGCAATTGTTAGGTAAAGTCCCTCTTGCAATCATGTTTTGCCCCCATAAAGTGTGACACACACCGAGGCCGCACCCCCCTCCCTATTATCAGGTAAATAATGCATGTGCTAGAGAGAATTGTAAAAGTTATTAGTGCAGTTCTTACCAATTCTCTACAAAATATATATATGTGTGTGTAATTGTACAAAGATATTGTCGCAGTATGAGAACACAGCAGGCCGACTTTTTTTGGAACAAAGACTTTGATTCAGGCTTAAATGTCCCTTCAAGAGTATAATAATGATGAAACCAGTATCCGTCAATGACTTACCTTTCCTAAAAGTTAACCTCGCCACATGAACTTAGATGCAGGTTAAAACTATTTTAGACTAAATCATGTCACCCATAACCTTTCTTTGTGTTTTATGGAAAAGGATCTTATAATAGTATTTACAGAAGTATATAAAAATGAAATAATTGTGTCTAAGAACCCAAGTTTAATTGCTTGTTTTGCATGAGGCTGTTTTGTTTTTTGTTTTTTTTTGTTGGGGGTGGTGGTATTAGGATGGTTATTCTGTGTTCTAGAACATTCCTTAAAATAATCTGAGAAAAGAATCAAGTATCAGTAGAATCTACACATTTTTTAATGCAGTTGGCACCTGATCTCAGATTGTTTTTCTTCTAAAAATTAGAAAAAAATCAAGTCAGTATAAAAAGAAAAAGACCCACTACACATAAATATGACTTGTATTCATGGTGTTGCAAAATGTTGACTTAAAATCTTAAATGTTACAAAAAGGAATTTACTAAGGTGTTTTTAAAAATATCATTAAACTCATGTCTAAGAGATTTTCTCAAGGTTATTATTGTAAGACATGCAACCATCTTACTTTTTGAATCTGAACAATGAAGGGGAAAACAAATCTGGTATTCAATAATTTCTTAGCATTTGATGGGCCCAGAGCTCATTGATCACCTTGTAAATGGCTGGACTGTGTTCCTGTTCTTTGGCATCTAAAAAATATGTTTGTTTTATTTTTAAATCACCAAATAAAACAGCAAAGTCCTCTAGCCTTTTGTTTGCTTGTATGTTCTTACAAAACGAAGTGTTATTTTCTTACCTTTCAGTGGTGTGGGTTTTTTTGGGGGGCGGGAGGGAAGGGGAGAAATTATATTTGAGAATTACAATTAAAACTGATCTTAAAATTCAGACTTGAATTTACTGATCAGGGATTTTAACCTAAAAAACTGGGACTACACAATAGCTTGGTTTTAAATATTCCCACCAGACTTCCAGATTATTTAGAAACAGGAAGTTATTCAGGCATGAGTCACTCCCCAGCCAGGCCCTCACCTTGAATAAATAGCACGAAACTCCAATCTTAGAGAAGGCTGCAGAGCAAGCCTGCGTTCATCTTCACCCTGGTTCAGATTAAGCTCGCCCTCTAGTGGGGTTGACACATATATCAATCTCAATCCTCCGAGATGGATCACTTGCCTTGCTTAACTTTTGAGTCATGAAATGGCTGATTGTGACAATCAAATGCAAGTTGAAGGTCCAGGGTTTATTATCTGAATGTCAAAGATGAAGAGCGGAGGTTATTTTATTTAGATTCACGAAGCTGGGATTAACAAATTTAAAGATTCACTAAGCTTATTTATTCCACGTTAAAGCCACCTGTGAATAAGTCTTAAAATGGATTTAAATGACGTAGAAATATAGACAGCTCCTTCCTAACTTTTTAAATTGGGGAATAAAAAGGAATTGCCATTTGTCTTGTTAAGTATCACAATTTGGTAACATCCAGATCCCTTCTATAACCTTTATATGTTACTTCTATCATGACTGCTTATCTTAGAGGCAACCTGTGAACTCTTTCAAATCAAGTGATTAGAAAATGAAAGCAGCTTTAGAAACTTAAATATAGAGTATAGATGCAATAATATTCTTACTAATCATTGAATATTTACCTTGGGCAAAATGATTTATTTTGTACAATTGGAGGATAATCAAGAGATGTACATTACTATCACTGTGTTATAGCCAGAGAAATGGGAGCTTAGAGCAGCAGTCCTCAAACTGCAGCATCACCTAGAAAGCAAGTTAACACTTAAGTCTGGGGATGGAGCAGGGGAGAATTTGCATTTTTAACAGGTTCCGAGGTGATGCTGACAGCTGTTCACCTGGGGATCATGCAATGAAAATCACTGCACCAAGTTAGGGTGCAGAGAGGACTTTCGCTATGGAAATTCCTTCAGTGTGAATATAAAGAGCACACAGTAGGAGCTTAATATACAGAGGTCACCATATGTAGGGAAATGTAACTAACTTGTATTTTATATGTTATGCTTCATAGTTTTAATATTTTTATATTTATATATCAACATGGGAAGAAATATTTTGTAAATATTTTGTAAAATTGCTTAGTGAATATTTTGTAAATAAAGGTACAAATTTGGCTACAATTTCCTGTTTTCCCTATGTATGAATGCATAGTGGCCTTTGGGACACCCGTATTTTACTTTTCTGTCCTTGCAGAGACTAACATGGGAACTAAGTGGACCTATGACAATAAAGTTATAGTAACCATGAAGACATTATAACCAAATAATTGCAGAGGCTTGAGCTCTAAAGTTTAAAACTGACACTTTCCCTTATTTCAGGATCTAATTTTCTAATTCTCTATGAGGTTGGTGGCAATTTGGAGGAATTTGTGAAAGGATGTAATGCCCCACAGGTGCAGATGTAGTGACTGGGAGTATAGGTGAGTGGTTCTCAATATATAGTGTGTGCATCCTTATCTGGGCCCTAAAGATTTTGATTTCTAGGTTGGGAGATGGGGTATTTTCTTTAATAAGCATTCTAGAATATAATTCTGATGATGGTGTTCTGGTATCTTTGAGACACCCTGACTTAAAGGTTCAACAGAGGTTCGGTTACTTTGGTATGAGAGAAACAATAACAACTGCAATAATAACAAAAGCACCTTTTCTATCAGAGATCCAACTTCTAGCCAAATCTTGGTACAGAGCATGCTGGAGCTATGATCACTTTCTGAATCAAGTGCAAAACGGAGCTTCAAGTGTACAGAGATAGAGATGCCCTGTACAATTTGTTGTTTTGGCTACTCGGTATCTAAAGACACCTTTGACTTTGGGAGAATTTCAAGAAGGCAAAAGGCAGGCCCTATCCTTGACCCACCTACTGCCTTCCCCTAAACTCAGCAACTGGACTACGGCAAAGGATTGAAAGTGGCTCATCAGATGCTCTCTCACCTGGGAGTCTGAATCTTGCCCAGTGTACTTGGAAACCTGGGGTGGAGTAGAGATTCAATGGTGAATCCAAAGTGATCAGGATGGCTAAAGATCATAATGGCATCAGTGGGCACAGAGGGGTCAGCAGAGGTGGGGCCAGGGGCCGGGCCATGCTCCTCCTGCCTCCCGTCACAGCCTGGTTGCCCAGACTTTAGGGGCAGTCTCTGAGCGCTCAATGCTCTGCCAGACATGGTCCTACAGTTCTTAACCTCTGGCTCTAGGTGAGGGAGACAGGTTCACATCATTCAATGAATCATTGTCTCACCTATTTTAATTTTACATATGACCTTCCTACTACTGATGTCAGTTGTGGGAAAATAATTAAATTGTATGGGCCTCAGTTTGCTCTGCTGTAAAATTAAGGAGGATGCAATGATCTCTGGGGCATTTCTCAGTCCTCAGCTCCTGTTCTGTTGAGCCTTGTAATAGTTCTTGGTTAGGAGCTTTTACGGTAGAGAAAAGAGGGTCACATTTATCACATTGCCCTTTCGGCAGAGGTGGAAATGGAATTTAGATAAATGAAAGGATCAGCCTAGAAGTTTCAGTGGCTGCTTCCATCTCTTCTTATAAGTGAAACTCAGTGGCAGCTAAATAATCTGATAAACTCCTAAGAGGAAAAAGGATTTCCCAAGTGACAGAGGAATCTCATGTCTCTTCAACTAATACCAAACCCTGAGCCTGTAGAAAATAAGGATGACTTCCACTGGTTCTTTTTACACAGAATACAGTACCAGCGACTAAAGAGAAAATCTACTTTTTATACAACATGTGTCCTTACGAAGTGTCCTTAGATGGAACTATTTTTGACAGAAACAAACCTGAGTGAAATATAAACTAGTCCCGAGAAGGAAAGACAAGACCATTCCTACTAAATTCTTTTGGAAGCATTTCGGTTCCTGGAGTCTGAGAAATAAAATATATCTATTTGGCGCTCACTCTGTATTCACTGCTCTTGTCTATCTTCTGCCCCCCCCCATTAAAAGGCTTTTGTATAAGACCTCCACTAACTTGGTGACTTAACATTCACCCTGTCAATACCTATGTCACCATTCACATGATGATTTTCAGAGTCACAAAGACTATTGCAGGGAGTCAAAGTGGCAACAAAATTGATGAAAAGTAAGTGTAAAGTGCACTCAAAAATGGCTTTCAAATGTTACAGATGCTCAAAGAAAGTGCATGCTGTTCCCTTGATCAAAAGCCATCAGCGGCTCCCCACCACCTCAGTTCTTTTGGCATGTGATATGCTGAAATCGCCTTTGCCAACCACTGCATAAATCCACGTATTCATTCAAATGCTGACAAGTCCTTACTGAACATCTTTTGCATGCTAATTACCTGGTTTATTATTTTCTTTACTTCCTTCTAGACTCCCTTTCATTCCAACCACAGCACATGGCACTTTCTCATTCCCATGTTTTTGTCATCAACAATTACAATCCTTCAACTTAGATCAGCACCATTCACCCCATGAGTCCCTCTACAATGTCCCCACTCCAATGAACACTTCTCTGTCTTTTCCCAAACATGGTGCACATAATTGCAGTATGTCCATGTTCTGAGCTGTGCTACATTCAATACCATATGTGTATGTATGTTTTATCTCTAAATTTGGATTATAAACTCTTTAGTTTACAAAGAGAATATCTGGCCTTAGCACAGTACTTGAAAATGGTAGATTGCAAAATCTGCTTCTTTACTGTGTGTCTTGAAAAATTATTTCCATAAAGGCTAAGACAAGAATTATGTAAACTGAAGCCTGATAATGAAATATGATTTTTCTCTATCTTAATTCCCTCGATACACAAAATATACTCTTATCTCCTGATTTTTCCTCTTCTAATAAAGTAAAGGTGTAATTCAATCCCAAATCTTAAAAATCTATTGAAGCAAAGTTTTGGCTGTTACCTATGGAAGTAAAGATATCATATTACTCCCATCAAAAAATAAAACAAAAACAAAAATAAAACACTAAAAATTCAGATCACAAGAAGCCAAGACCCTACTATATATTTCATTATTTTTGGTCAAAACAATTGCTAAGCAAACTTTACAATTTCTTTTAAAAATTATAGCAACTGACAATATGATATTTAATTTCATTGATCCCTAGTTTTCACGCTGTTAAATTCAATAAGGGGTTCCTGGGGAAAAATTTAAATGTAGCAAATATAAGTGTTTGTTTAATTATTAATAGTTTTCTGTTCTACCAGAGAACTATTTTACCAGAGAATCAGCTTAAACTCACTATCACTGATCATTGTGGATCTGTGGATATTGATAACGATTTTGAAAAGTTGATAGAGTTCTATATTTCTAAATGAAAAAAAATTAGATTCTTGAGGTACATTCCAGTTATTTCAATGAATATTGTGAGCAAGAATCTAGAATCGATTATTAATGGGAATGGTTTGTGAGTGAATTAAAAGAGCTAATATTCCTGAAACCTATAATGGATACACTAAATTAAACCATTCAGACTCTTGTAATTTATTTCAAGAGGATTGCCAGATTGTGGATTAGAATCATGAGGTAGTTACAGTGCATGAGACTGAGACAAAGTTAAGGAAGGTATGAGCTCACCATTAAAAAGAAGGAAATCATGTGCGTTTAATGGGTTAGAAAAGATAAATAAATCATTGGATGGATTTTTTAGGTAGCCTTTGTGCTCCCTTTTGATTACTATAATTTTCATATGAACAGAACAAAATCATACCTATCTTAACACAACACTAATATAGTTTCATTTTACTTCACTTTAAGTCTTTCAATTGCCTTATAATTATCTCCATGAAATATTACTTTATAACCTTTATTTTACTTCGATGCGAAAAAATATATTAGATTCTATTTCACATAGAATTAGTATTCTTAGGTTATAATAGATGATCTAGAGCCTGATTATTCGACCTCTCCTTGAACAAAATCTTCCTTATTTAACCCGTTCTTGAGCCAAAGGCCTCCTTATTTTGTATCTATCCATCCATTCATCCATCAATCCATCCATCAATCCATTGATCCATCCATCCATCCATCCGTCTGTCCATCCATCCATCCATTGATCCATCAATCCATCTATTCATCTATCCATCCATCCATCCATCCATCCATCCATCCATCCATCCATCCAAAGAACTTTCCACCCACAAAGCCTTTGCATCTGTTGTTTTCTTTGCTTGGAACACTCTTTTCCTCATATCCACAAGGCCTGTGCTTCCCTCACTTTATTCGTGTCTGTGCTCAAATATCCCCTTTTTTAGAGAGGCTCTAAGAATCACCCTTTGTAAAACAGGCCACTCCTCTCATTCCTGATAAGGCCCATCTTGCTTACATTGCTTTATTTTTTCTCTTAACACTGATTATTCTTTACTTATTTGTTTATTGTCTGTTTCCTTCCACTGGAATATAAGCTTCAAGCCAGCAGTGACTGATTTATTCATTGTGGTGTCCTCAGCACCTAAAATAGTCCTGGAGTAGCATCCAATAAGTAGTGATGAGCATTTGTTGAATAAATTAAAAAGTCTTTTGAAAAATTCAAAGGGAGAATTCTTAGTACTTTGTAGAGTTAATTAATGTCTTGAAGGATTAGAAAAAAAGTATTACTTCACCTAAATCTCCTATTAAGAACTTAGTCCTTGGATAAGATTCCAATATAATAACCTTACTTTCCAGACTAAAATGTTAATTAGACAAACTTCTTCTCCAATTCTATTTATTAACAAAGGTTATAAAACCAAGTGCCTTAAATTAGAGATGTTTGTTGTATAAAAACAACAAAATAATACTGTGTGATTCTGTGTTTAATTTATAGTCAAAATGACTTTTAGCTCCATGGATTTGTAAACTTTCAAATAAATCACAGCCTGCAGGGGAGAACAAAAATCAAACTTCTCATTGTAATTGACACAATGTTTAAAAATTAAGGAAAAAAGAGATAATGACACACAAATAAAGACAGGGAAAATCTGCAGGGAAATCCATGCCACAATCGATGTCATATTCAGGGTATTTTAAAGGTCGGGGTGATGAGTGCCTGTCACTTGCTCAGCCAGGGGATGATCAAAGCTTGGAACCCGCCTGATCATATGTTCTTGTTAAGTCCCTTTTAGTTTCTGAGGCATGCATTAAAGATGACTGGAGACGTTTCTTGGTCAAGTTCATAGCAGTGGAAAACCTCTGTTCTTCATTGATAGCAAGTGGCTGGGCAACACTTCTCTGCAAGTATTTGGTTCATAGTTCAATGGCCTGCAGTCACAACTAAAGGCACCCATCTCTGGGGAAACAAACCAATGAAGACTCATAGAGAGTGAGTCTGTCAAAGAGTTAGAAACCAGCTAAATCCAGTCCTTTTTGATTCTGCTGATTTCACTTGACATTTGAATACAAAACAGTATCTACTAATGATCTATGTAGCCAGCCATGCCGGGGGCTGTGCTGTCCTGTTGATTATGGCCATTCTCTTTTGCGAGAGACTTGAATAAACTTGGTGAAGCCAAAGCCCAAATGGCAGGAGCACTGCATCTGATTTTTAATAGCACAGGCAAATGAGCTTTAGAAAAGCTTATGGGGAAGTGTGTCTGGATGACAGAGGGTGAAGTTACGTCGCCCAGTAGGGCAGTATTGAAGTAGCATGCCCGAATTATGAAATCAGGGACACGCTCCTTCAGCTGGGAGCATTTTCAATGCACACTCCTTACCTCACATGGAGAATCCAAACTTTCAGATCCACTTTGAGATTCTACCCAAGAAACTTACGAATTTATTAACATTCCAGCAATGTCGGGGGCGTTTACTCAAGTGAAGCATGCAGAAGCATCTTTGCCCTTTTCACGTCATTTGCATTAAGCTGTGCATTGAAAGATGAGGAGATACAACCTTAGGGACACGTAAACATGGCACCAAGTTGGTATGTTCCTGAGTGATTATGTGACACAATGAAGAAATGAAATAATATGACCAAACTGACACAGCTGGCCCGTAAAGCACTATTGTCAATGTCCCCCGGGTTGAATGGAGGTGACCACAGCATAGTCAAAATCATTTTAAGATTGCCACCTTTCTTTATGCTTCCATATTAAATATGTGTTGGGAACCTGAAATGCACCAGTTTTCATGGAACTGCATGGTATTAGTAATTGTCTCATTTCCTTTTCCAAAATCGGTATCCTGTCAAATCCTACCTCCTGTTGTGGCATATTTTCCCTCTTTCCCTGAGGAATATTTTCATGCTAGTCAGTGAGTGGTATTTTGGCAGGCTCTGACACGGCCCTGGGGAACATCTTTTAGAGCTGTACCAAACACACACCCTGACCCCAGCCTCCAGCCTGCCGTCCCTTCGTGAAAAGGTCAAGGGCTAACTCTCCAACTACTAACCGCCATTTCTCCTTTTCATCAGAAGCAAAGTCAAATATAGAGTATGCTGGAAGTGTGTAAAATGCACAGAAGTAAGTCAATCTGGCCAGATGAGTTTGGTAGGCTTGAAATTAGAGAAAAAGAGTGATGAAATGAAAGTCACAGCACAGGGACCCATAATTCCACTGAGAAACACCACTTTACCTGTGACAAAATCAAAGGCCCATAAAATCCTTCGATCAATCCCCCTCTGCCCTCGCTGTGTGAGGCCAGCAGTGCGGCAGGGAAAGCTTCCTGTGTCACCGATTGGCATAAAAGGGTCTGTTGCCTCAGATGGATGGAAGAAGTGTACCGCTGTGAACATGCAGTCTGCTCAGCCTGTGAGGCGGAACAGCATTTTAAGGGCCTTATTTGTCTTTTCCAAAAAGGAAATAATATTTAAATGACAAGGTTGAAACTGGGATCATGAAGCTCTGTGTGGAGAAACCAGGTGTAAAATTTGGTTCCATATCTGCGCCTTCTCTTTTCCTCTCTATGTAGCACAATTCATTTTAGTTGGTTTTATTATTATTTGTTTTTGTTTTTTAATACTCTGCATGCAATGTAGAGTGGCCTGAACCTGGGAATAGTGCCCAGTGACCCTCGTGCCCCACCCACCAGAGGGTTCTAAGCTGTCTCTAAACTTCCCATCTTTGACTTGCATATGATAATTGCAGCTCCTGCCCCTACAGCTCAAAGAGCTGTGAAGATCAAATGTGATAATGAAAGAGAAAGTGTTCTCTAACTGTCAAGCAAATTGTGGCACTTAAGCCCATGATTATCTGGAGGTGTGGAGCAGAGAGAATGTGAGGGATAAGGGAGGCTCACTGGTGTTACCTGACCCCATCTTCCCTTTAGAATCCTCCTCTAACCCACAGGAGCTGCAGAAAAGGAAGGAGTAGCAATGAGATGAGATTCACTAGTTTCAGAATCAGCTTCTTAATTGTCCCTGCGTCTTCTAAGCAGTTTCTCAACCCGAGCATGGTCGACCTTTTGGACCACATAACTCTTTATTGTGGGGGGGGGGGGAGTGTTCAATACATTATATATTATAGTGGTATTCCTGGCACCTCCCTCCCCAAGTTGTCACAACCTCAAGTGTCTCCAAACTTTGCTTAACGTCCCCTGGAGAAGGCAAAAGTCACCCCAGATTGAAAACAACCCTTCAAAAGTAATGTCAGTATTTCACAACAAGAAGGTCAGAGGTACCAAAATAAAAGAAGCCAGGACATTTACAGAGGAATTGTTTCTAAATATTTTCAAATTAAATTCTTTAAAAGGCAACTTAATTCTGCATTTTAAACTGCTTATATGGAGTTGAATTTGACCTTGAATGAGAAATAGCATCTTAATATACCATTAAGCCATAATGATTCCACTGGGCTCACTAAGAAAATCACTCATACACAATAATTTCCCCCAGCTACAGTCTCCGTGTACCTGCTATAAAGTGCCACGCTTTATGCACACAATAGATCAGAGGTATTTTGGGGGCAAATGGCTCTCATTGCTCCATTTTGATTTGGTTCAGATATTCTACAATCTTTATATGAAAGCAGCAGCGAAGAATAACTTAGATCATCGTGACTAAACAGGGGATTGATTACATGGTGTTATTCTGCTTCTGGCACATGTATTCTTTCTCTTAATTCTATCCTAATTCTATCCTATTCTATCCTAATTCTATCCTATTTCTTTTTCCTCCCAGCTTGACATTTTGGTTTTTAGATATTAGAGTTAATGAACTAATGAAAATTGAATTGACTATTAAAAATCTCACACATACCAAAAAAAAAAAAAAGGAGAAATTACTTTAAAATTCCATGTATATTACAATTAAAAGCAGACCCTTTCTTAGCCCAAACCGTAACCCTTAAAGCATCTAAATGGCATGACTCAACAGTGGAGGATGTTGGTCGCTGGGACCACTGACACAGATTAGGATAATAAGGACAGTACACAGATGCTCTGCTGTCCCTCTCAAATCGTGCTAGACACACAGGTAAACTGCTTGATGAGATCTCAGAAATAACTAACCTTATCCCCTTCCACTTTTCCTCTTACAGAATGTCTATTTTCCAAGTAATTATTTCACTGTATAAGACTCATAAATTGTAGAACTAAAGATCACATAGGTGGACCAGCATATAAAACAACTTTTTTGTGCATATATATAAGCCTTTCATTTCTTGAACAAATCTGTGGAAATCATACTTCTAAAAATTATTGAGACTTGTTAATTTGAAAAACAGGCTGCAAGAGTCATTGATCCTGATCTATGATTTCATAGCCAGAAGCTATACTAGCTGCCATAATATCATTCATGTATGAGATGTTCAATATGGGTAAGAAATACCAATATTAAAAAAAGAACAAAACCAGTAGGCATCCACCATGTCAAAGGGCAGGTGCGTTTCCTGATGACACTTGTGGAGGCAAATCTCTGCCCTGCCGCCCTGTGCAGGTGACTACTCCTGAATCCTTCTCTTTACCCCACTGCCTCTTTCTTCCAGTGCTTACAGAGGGCTTGCATGAGCCAGAAACTCCTCAGTGCTCACACATAGTCCTGAATAAGTCACTCTCCTGCCCTCTAGGATTTCACAGACTTGGAAGGAAACAGGTATATCACAGATTCTTGCAATATGTTGTTAGGTGCATTGTAGCAGAAGAATGAGAAACATGTAAATATACACAGAAGATGGGAGGAAAGAGTTCTAGGAAGAGTGGTGATCAGCATCAAATCCAGTGAAGTTGCAATTTATGAGTATGGCAACTGGGCTAAATAGCATCCTCCAAGAATTTGTGTCTACCTGAAACCCAGAATATGACTTTACTTGGAAGTGTGGTCTTCGTAGAATAATAAGTTGAAAAAAAATCATATTGGATTAGCATGTGCCATGTAAAAACAGGAGACAGAAACACACACGCAACACATGCACACACAAACACAGAAGGATTCACAGAATGGAACACTGTGGGGGCAGAGGAGACGTCAGAGTGATGTGCCTGCAAGCCAAAGACACCAGCCACCTCCAGCACCAGGGCAGAGGCAGGGAACAGATTCTTTCTCAGGACCAACCCAGACAACACCTCAATTGCAGATTTCTAAACTCTAGACCTTTGAGAGATACATTTTTATTGTTTTAAGCCACCACATTTATGGTAATTTTTTACAACAGTCCTATAAAATAAATACAAGGACAAAGAAGGAATTATTGGACTTTCCCTGTAGTCATCCTACATGTCACCAATAAGAAGGATAATTGTCCTGTTCATACCTAATAGTCCTTACTTAACTAGGCAGTAATGCTAGTTACCATTCTCTTGTAGCTGGTTTTCTGTTTATTCTCTCAATTTGTTTTGACAAAAGAGAAAATAACAAAATAATAGCCTTCCTTAAGTAATCTAAATTAATGCAGACCTTTACTTATCCCTTTGTTCCAAAAGTTTTCCTAGCTACCTATGTGATGATGAATTAATAAACACTATTAATAACTATAGCAAAGCAATCTGCGGTATCGTACAGAGCTGTTCAGCACTTTTGAGAAGCACCTGGGGAGCTGTTTTAAATAATGATGCCAGAATGCTGGCCTCCAGAGAATCTGATTTAATTGGTCTGGTCTGATTCTAGATCATACATTTTTTTAAAGCTCCCCAGTGTTTTAGAAGTGCAGCATAGGTCAAAAGCTACTGATACAGAGCAAGACTTTACTGAAAGCAGACACGTTGAAGCAAAGACTGTTCTTTGACTACTGACAACACTAAACTGGTAATGTAAACAAAAGATTAGTCTCTACATTTGTGCTTGTGTTAAATTTCTCCCATAAACTTAGGTGATATTTTACTCCAAAATTATTGCAATCAAAACTGGGGAGGATAAAATAATGGAATGTAACCTGCATCAGAAAGGTAGCAACATTCCCTTGATTTGGGGCAGAGTAGACCCAAGTTTGGAGGGAGAAAGAATGGTTCATCCAGACTGGTGGAAGTAAGGGGATAAGAATTTACAGATAATAATAAAACTGTTATCATCCTCCTACCCTGTTGGGGCAAACTCTCCAGAATAAATAACTAAACAGAAGGAAAAACATGATGATTTGACAATATGTGTTTTGTCAGAAGTGTTTATATTTCTTTTTAAAAATATGAAATATGAGTTTGAATTTAATCATTTTTTACACACATAAGGTACTTTTGAATACAGAGATGAGGATATATTTTTGACAGCTTAAAATAGCTTTCTCATTTTCCTCTTTGGGATAAGCACTGTTGTTTCTAACGTTGACATAAAAGGAAATCATGAAAATCAACACCATGTCAACATTTGAGCATCAGCAGGAAGGGGTACAACTCACAAAAATATCTGTGATTTTTAGAAACATACATCCTTAAAAAATAAATCTCCAAGAAGACTGAATCAAGCATAAAAAATAATGAATGTCCACATATAACATTAGGAAGAAACAGTTAAAAAAGTGTATTTACTAATAAAATATGTTCACAATATATATGAGAAAAACTACAAACCTCTAGTGAAGGAAATCAAAGTAGGATCAAACTAATGAAGACATAGTCTATCTTCATGGGTAGAAGACTCCATATTGTAAAGATATCAGTTCTTCCCAGGTTTATCTACAGAATCAATGCACTCTCTATTGAATCCCAGCAAGTGAATTTGTGGATTTTGACAAACTTATTCTAATGTTTACCTAGGGAGGGTAATGTCCTGGAATAGTCAATACAATAGGGAAGGAGAAAAACCAAGTTGGAAGATAACACCACCCAACTTCAAGACATATAATAAAAGCAGAGTAATGGAGACAACACAGTATTTACTGGAGATTAGACAAATAGATCAATGAAACAGAAAAGAGAGTCCAGAAACAGACTCACATAAATATAGTGCTTTAACAAAGAAATCAAGCAATATGGCAAACAAAAGAAAGCCTTTCCAACAAACGTTGCTGGAATAACATGTCTCCCCTCCCCCCCACAAAAAGAATCTAAACGCAGTTCTTACACTGTTCATAAAATTAACTCAGCATGGATCACATACCTAAATATAAAATGCAAAACTACAAAACTCTTAGAGGTAACAAAAGAGAAAATCTAGGTGACCTTAGGCTGGGCTATGACTTTTTAGATAGGACACCAAAGGCATGATTTATGAAATAAATAATTGATAAACTGGACTTCATTAAAGTTTAAAATTTCTTCTCTGCAAAAGCCACTATTGAGGGAATGTGATGAGAAGCCATAGACTTGGAGGAAACTCTGCCAAAGAAATATGTGATAACTGATTGTTACTTAGAGTATGGGAAAACCTCTTAATACCTAGCGATAACCAACAACCTGGTTAAAAAGTGGGCCAAAGGCCTTAATAGATAAACTAAGAAGAACGAGATATACACAAGGAAACAAGCATACAAAAAGATGTTCCACATCAGATCTCCTCAGGGAAATGAAAATGGAAACAGCCATAGACCACACTCCTATGAGAGTGGCCCTAAGGCAGAACACTTAGAAAAGCCGACAAGAAAGTAGGGCAATAGGAACCCTTATTCAGTGCTGGTGGGAATTAAAGATATTTGTACCAGAATGTTTATTGCAACCCAATTCATAATTGCTAAGTCATGGAAAAAGCCCAAGTGCCCATCGATCCACGAATGGATTAATAAATTGGAATTTTATGCAGCCTTAAAGAAAGATGGAGACTTTACCTCTTTCATGTTTACATGGACGGAACTCGAACATATTCTTCTTAGTAAAGTATCTCAAGAATGGAAGAAAAAGTATCCAATGTACTCAGCCCTACTGTGAAACTAATTTATGGCTTTCACATGAAAGCTATAACCCAGTTACAACCCAAGAATAGGGGGAAGGGGGAAAGGGAGGGGTGGGGGCGGGTGGGCAGAGGGAGGGTGATTGGTGGGATTACAACTGTGGTGCATCTTACAAGGGTATATGTGAAACTTAGTAAATGTAGAAGGTAAATGTCTTAACACAATAATTAAGAAAATGCCAGGAAGGCTATGTTAACCAGTGTGATGAAAATGTGTCAAACGGTCTATAAAACCAGGGTACGGTGCCCCATGATTGCATTAATGTACACAGCTATGATTTAATAAAAAAGAAAAAAAATAAAGCTATTACATTTTTAGTTTTTCCATTGTGTACTTCAGCTGTAAAATTTCTGTTTTATTTATTTTTTCTTTCTGTATTAAAATTCTTATTTTGTTTATGCAAAAAATAAAAAAATAAAAGTGGTGCAGACACTTTTGAAGGCAGTTTTGGTGGTTTTTTAGAAAACTGAGCATACTCCTACGATAGGATCCAGCCATCACCCCTGGTATTTACCCCCAAAGCTGAGATCTTGTGTCCATTCAAAGACCTGCACAGAGGTATTTATAGCAGCCGTGTTCATAATTTGCCTAAACTCGGAAGCAACTGAGCTGTCCTTCCACAGGTGAATGGATAAGTGAAGTGTGGAACATCGAGGAAGGGGAATACTATTCATCTTTTAAAAAAGAATGAGCTACCGAGCTTTCAAAATACACAGAATAAACTTAAAAGCATATTACAAAGGGAAAGAAGCCAAACTGAAAAGTCTTAATAGTATGTGATTTCAACTGCATGACATTCTGGAGAAGGCAAAATGATGAGACTATAAAAAGACCTGTGGTTGCCAGAGTCTGGGCTAGGGGTGGGATGAATAGAGCACAGAGGATTTTTAGGGCAGTGAAAATTGTATGATACTGTGACTGTGGATGCAAAGCATTATACATTCGTCCCAACCCACAGAATGGACCTCAGGAATGAACCCTAACGTAAGGGAATAACACAGGTGATAATGATGTGTCAAATGTGGGTCCGTCTCTTGTAACAAATCTGCCACTCTGCTGGGAAATGGTGCTAACAGACAAGGCTATGTGGGGGAGGGGAGTACACGACAAATCTCTGCACTTCCTTCTCAGTTTTGTTATGAACCTAAAAGCACACTAAAAAATAAAGTCTGTTTGTTTTTAAATAGAATAAATCTTAATATATTGTACTTAAAAAAATTTTTTTTTCTTGTGGATTTTCCTACATTCATGATAGCTGAATGACTTACGGATGGTTTGGGTCTAACCACGTGATCTTTGTACAAGCCATTGGCTGTACAATAATGTGTGTTGACGCTTTTAAAATAAATGATACTAGTAATTTCCTGAAGTTTGCTTCATATCTGTGTCTTCATCTCATCACACGGTATATTAGTAAAAGAAATAATCCAGCATTTTTATTAGAATGTTAGGTATTATATTATAAATGGGATTCATTAAAACAAACATTTGCATAATAGATGACAGATTAATTTAATGATTACTAGAAGAAATACTACATTTTTTAAAAGAATCACCTGAAATCCTTGTGTTGATCCTATTACCTAACCTCAGGGTTGAAAATACGTAGATTATTAATAAGACAAAACATACTCTTGTAATTGTTTCCTTGTATGAAGCTTCTGCAATTATAGAACAAGAAATAAATGTTAATCACATATTAATAAGTCATTACTATTAAATTGCATAGTTTAAAATATCAAATAAGAATCCAAAAAAACTAAAATGGATCGACATAATCGTTCTATACTAAACCAGAGGCTTTTAAAATAATTGTTCATTTAGAGAAAATAAGTTGAACATACTGCATTTAAAGACAAACTAATTAATAGTAACTGACGGTACGTTGCAGTGTTCCAGGCACATTATTTAGAATCCAGGGATGCCACAGATCTATCTAGGAACTTATTGAGGAAATATACAACTAACTGTAAGAAATAATAGATTTAAAACTGCATAAAATTAAATTAAAACAGCTGGTGAATAATATTTTCAAACTGCCAATATAATACATGTTGAGTTAATTAGTCTAAGAAATTTTAGAGGATGTTTAGAAATGTGTAGCTACTAATCATATTGATGGAGCAGAAGGAGGTTTTGGTGCAAATCATCACGGATTTTCACACTTCTCTCTGGAGGAAGACTCAAATCCCTATAGACTTAGCTCCACCAGACACCGCATCTTACCAGCTGTGTGCCAGCACTCTACCTTTGTGTGCACAAAGAGGGTTTGAGACAGTCTCAGCAAATACACCGAAGCTAATGAGACACACGATGACAAGTTAATTTAACATGTTGCTAGGCTTTAATTATGAAATGCAAGCAATGGCATTTTTCCCCTCCAACTATTGACCTGAGAGAAAATTTCTTCTCATTAGGAGGAGGCTAAAAATCAGGACAAGAACATTAGCAGATTATCATCATCTAGGTGGACCAATTTTACTAAGAAATAAGTCTATGCAAGCAACTAAAATGAAATCTTTGAAACTGACACCGAGAGCTTCAGTGAAATTATATAGACAGTACATTTTGGATTTCAGACAAACATCTGGATGTTACTCCATCAGGGCTGTGGCAGGATTGCTATTCAATGCCTACCTTGGATATGTTTGGGACAGCACAGTAAATAATAATGTATTAACTACAGGTGCCATTTACACCATGATGAAGGCTTCAAAGAACTAAGAAACGGAAAAGTGCCAGAAGAATTTTTAAACTGCATAAAATCCATTGTTGGCAGTTAAGACGCTACCATTTCATATAAGTCATATCAGATTGTCATTGAATGAAGCAATGAAATAGTTGCAATATTTCTCCACAGAGCATGCATTCTGAGTAGTCCGTAAATCGCAGGTCAGGACTGAACTTCCGATGTATGAGAGACTATTCATTACATGTGGGGGTTGATGCTGTCTTTGTTTTCTCTTCTCTCGGAATAGAAAGGCTTTCATTTCTATAATCACTTTCCATTTTTCCCTATTTGAATGTGAATGAAATTTTCTATTAATTAAACCTGAATTCACTCTAATGGGTAAGTTTAAGACAATGACAGGGAATAAATGATAGCACATATCTCAACCAAAATAGGTTCAGGAAAAAGACACGTTATGTGACAACGAAGCAATATTAAGAAAGCAGAACCCACAGATTACTCAAGTTCAAAGACAAAAATAAATGGCAGTGTTAAAGTTAGAAAATAAAAATTCCCCTTTCAAATTGTTGGAAAAAGCCTTTGAGGGATACTGCTTAAAAAAATCAAAAATGATTTTCCTACATAGAGGAGAAAAGGAACGGCTCACCCAAGAATGCCAATTCCGAGCTATAGTTAATAATCAAGTGGTCTTAGTATTTATAATCTATCTATTCGTTGGCGGTTTCTAAATATTAAATAAAAATAGGTAGCAAAAGAAACTATCAGAGAGTTCCACGGAACCATTATTTTAGATTAAGGTCAAGTTGAATGATTATACTTAATTGGCCTTTTTGTATGACTTTTGGACCAGTGTTTACCGATTTGCTTCACTCCATCAGCGAAGCAGGAGCTGATGTCCATTCGTTCATATCCGTGTGCATGCCACATTTTCTTCTCTTCACACCCAGAAGGGAAGGATTTAAAAATTCAGCCTAACATTTGAAGGCATATTGAATCATAAAACTTTTAATGCAAGGAAATCCCTTAGAAATCCTCTAACCCAATTTCTTCATTTCACAGATGAGTAATCAGATGCCCGGGGAGAGGAAGTCATCTGCCCAAGGTCACTCAGCTGATAGGAAATCCAACTTCTGACTAATGACAAGCATCACACTCTTTCTTTCACACCATATGCTTGTGGACATTTTTTCTTTTCCAGTGATGTAGGTGAACATGATTTCCTACAGCTTGCAGGTGGACAGAAACTGAGAGGACAAAGTTACTTGTGAGAAATGACAAAACAAGAGTTAGAGTGATGACAATAAAATGACAAAATAAAATTTGGTAGAAATTGGCGTGAACTCTTCCTCTAATTAACCATACACACACCGACCCCTCACAACTTCAGAGTTAGATGATAGAAAAGGTCAATCTCAAGAAGAGCTTCTGGCAAAATAACTGGTTGCCAAAAGTGGTTTTCACGAACCCAAGTGGAGAAGGTGACAGTCCCCTTGGTTTGGAGGGGGACTAAACTCCTGACGTTGACACATTTGTGACCATCATCTGCATATTCTCTGTGATTTTTTTAATCAATCATAATATCTCTGAGGGTGGCACTAGACCTAATTTACTCTCTCCTATATCCTAGAGTTTTACACTGTGCCTAGCATCAAGTAGAGACTCAATAAATACTTCTTGAATCAATTATTAGGTATGTGACTAGCCCTCCCTGAGTCTCAGTTTCCTCATTTATAAAATAAATAACCCACTGCTGTGAAAGTGCTTTGAAAATTCTGAAGTGCTATAGAAATATAAGCAATATACTATGACTGATCAATACTACCAATAATGGCTAAAGAACATTACTTGAAACAATGTATCCTGAAAATGCTGAGACTAGTAGAATATAGTTGTTTCCAAATGTTTGAAGAAGTATTTTATTAAAAAGAGATTGGACCTGTTTTTGTATGTTGTTCCAGAGGAGTAGATTAGGGACTCACTGCCCAGACGTCTCTCAACACAATAATTAGAATGCTTTTTATAAGTCTCTTTCTATTCTTGGAAACGAGTCGAGACCCTGGATTTCTTACTTGGGGAGTATAAAGGGTTGAACAGCCTGTGGCAGAGTAGGGTAGGGGTGAGGGCTTCAACCTGAATCAAGCTTAATTACTCATATACCAAGCTCAATGCATGACTAGTTACAAAAGCTTTCACAGGTATTTAATGTGGCCAAAGGGGATTATGCTGGTCTTGAATTCCTGCCTACTGAACCCCACCCCATCTCATTTTCATATCACACTATGATACTGGAGATGTTTAAACAGAAGTGAATATGGATAAGAGAAACAATCTCGCATTGTATAAAGAGTGGACCTTTGAATTTCAACGTCGCATCCAGTGGAAAGTCTATGAATACAGGATAGAGTAACTGAAAGTTTTCAAGGTGGTGATGAATAAATGAGCTTAAAAAAAATTGAAGAGACAAATTCTCCTTTTTGCTTTCCTAATATAGAAATTAAGCAATAATTTGTATTGGCTACCCTTCTCAATGTCCCAAAATTCACTTAAGGGGTAAGAATAATTTATATTAATTTATAAACGTCAGTATATATATTCATAAACCTACAAACATTCAAATATATGTGGTACAATTACATAGAAAAGTTCTTCATTTACTTATTTAAATCAGTTTGGCATGCGTGTGAATTTGACTGTCAAATGCATTCACCCACAGAAAACTTTTAGAGATTTTCAGAACCTGGAATCAGTTTAGAATCTGCCTTCTCTGTGAGAAAAAAAAAAAAAAATGTATGTTTTAAGAAAAACATTTGGCCCACAGATGATATAAGGGAAAGCTTTTCCCTTTTAAATAGCTGCTATTTTTATAAATGGAACTGTATCAACTTCTCCATAAGGAGAAAACACACTCATGTGAAGAGCTGAGAAATTCTGAGAGGCGTGTGTGCGTGCGTGTGCGTGTGTGTGTGTGTGTGTGTATTAGGGTTGCCAAGTATTTTTCTCTTACATTTAAGCAACACATTTTAGGAAGCACTTGCAGCTATTTCCCCATGCCTGGGCAGATTAGTCTTCAGGGAGGATGATATTAGGGGAAAAGTATAATTATGTCCAAAGAATTTCCTAGAAGTCAGCAGATAAGGTGAAATGAAATAGGAAAGGTGAGGAGGGCAAGTTCTCCTTGATGCTAATATACACTTTCATTTGATATTAATAGTTACTGAGCCAAGGGGAAAAGCATCTTTACCCTTTAAAAAATTATTCATTGCTACCAATTATCCATGTGAGCTAGAACGCTCAGACCACCTCCTCAGTCCTCTCAATGAGAAACCCTGGATGTCTAAGAGTCATTATAATATATATTGCATGGCAATGTTTTTCCAAGATGAAGGCAAATGAGTTAAAAGCATTATACAACTCCCTGAAATTCAAAACCAGCCCAGCCAACAGAGACTACCGTCTACAGTTTAATTTTCTGATTCACACGGGACATTTAACAGTTCCATTAATATAGATGAAAATGACACACACAGGTATCCAAAAAAGATGTCTCAGCCCTTCCATACTTCCTATTACTACCAATGGGGACATCTTTTTGCAACCTCTCTCTCCGAGTGAAAGGTTGTTATTCAACTGTGTTTGTCAGCTAATCAGCCAGACCGTGAAGCTATTAAAATTTAGAAATGGGCTCTGGAAAGGTAGTTGTTCTGTGAAACACCAAAATGAACATCGTGTGGTGAGCACCGCCATCTAAACCCAGAGCCGTTATTAACAGGCGGCCTTTCTCTCCAGGGCATTGTCTGGGGAAATCATAATCACACTTTATTGTCTTTTGAAACTTGTCATTCAGGGACTCCATTTTCAGTGGAGGGAGATCACACAAAATCCACTCCCCCAATTTATACAGATCACTGTCAGACCACAGCTGGCAAACAGGCCCCCTTCAAGGCCAACCCCTTGAAAATGCAGAAGGCCACAGCTCCAGCTGGAGTCGTTAGAAGGCAGGAAGGGCAGAAGAAAATCCTGGTGGCAGAGCAAAACCCACACCCTGTCAAGGGCACATCCCTGGGCTGAGATCCAGTCACACACGCCATGTTTTGCAGCTGCTTTTTGGGGGATCCTGGTGATTTTTATGTCATCCTGTTTTAGTTCATTTGGGATGCTGTAACAAAATATCATAAACTGGGTGGTTTATAAACCACATTAATTTAATTTATTTCACAGTTTTGGAGGCCTGCCAAGTCCATGGTCAAGGTGCTGGCAAATTCAGTTTCTGGTGAGAGGTTCTGGTCCACAGACGACATCTTGTTGTTCCTCACATGTTGACAGGGTGAGGGATGTCCCTCAGGCCTTTTTTGGAAGCTTGCTAATTCACTGCGGGAAGGCGTCATCCTCATGACCTAAACACTTCTCAAGGACCTCTGTTCTTTGGCTTCTTATTCTAGCTAATTCAAAAAGAGGAGCGTTGCACACTTTTTCAGGCTTTGTATGTGTATAGCGCTATGGTCTGAATGTTTTCGTTCCCCCTCAAATTCATATGTTGAAACTGTCATCTCCAAGGTGATAGTACTGGGAGGTAGAGACTTTGCAGGTACTTGGCATTGGTCCTGTCTCTTCTAAATTCATCTCACTTCTAAATTCCTAGCCTTGTATACCATTTTTTTTTTTGTAGCCCCTCTTCTCTGTAGATTTCTCTTGATGGTAGTTAGGGAAAACGTCCTTTGTTTCATAAATGTTCAGTCCTGCCACTAGCGAGTAAAGGTGGGGAAAGTCATTAAGAACAGTCGTTTGTTAAGATACCGATCTTTGATAGGCAGTCTTTGTAATATCATAATTGGCAAAATTCAGAAATTGCTGTGGGTCTTAGCACAACCATGTTACGCTCCAGGGCTATTACCAAAAAGCCAGATTTGACATCTGAATTTAACTGACATTGTTTGCTTGCTCTGAGGCAGCCTTTCCATTGTGTCCGTAACTGCACATGAGGATGGCTCCCAAAGGGAAGCCTCTGGGAGCACAAACACATAAACATCTGGGAATCAAATCTCTTTCAATTACATTAATTATCTACTATGTGCAGGAGAAAGTTTTGAATCTAAAATAACATTAATTCAATCTCAAGGTTAGAGAGAGATTTTAAACGTCCTCTAAACCTCAAATGCCCTCTAAAACCCCAGAGGGGAAAAATCTATATGCATACTGTAATGAAATTGTGATTAAACATGGGAAGGGAAGCATATCCTTGAGCTACTTTGTAGAGTGGCTGATAAATCAAATAGCTGTGATTCTTGCTTCAGTAAATGAGGCAAAGAAAGATACAGGATGCCAAATTATTTACTTAAGAAGTGGTCGTGATATGTTATTCTTCACAGGTGGAATTGCCTGCCTACACTGGCTTAAAACTCAAATACTCTTCAATTCTGTTGGTCCTTTCTTTGAAATCTCATTCAAATTCTTCTGCTCTAAAGATGCCCATTAATATCAGCTAAGCCAGCCTGTGTTTCGCCTCTTGCCACTACAACTCACACCGGGTGACTGTCACAACTCCACTCGCAACATGGTTCTCCTGGTGAGACCTCCATCACCTGGTCTCGGAGTGTAGCTAATGTTCTTCAGTTCCGAGCTTCTTCCCACAGACAGCCTCTTCCTGCCAGTCAGGTGGGGTCCCTTGCAGCCTGGTCCAGGCAGTGTGCTCCCTGGCCCCTGTCTTTGCTCTGCCACTGACCGTCACATTCTTCTCCTTTTCCCCTGCTCCCTATTGGCAGATGCTTTTCATCCTTAAGGTCCTTTGACATTCTTCTTCTGGTAGGAAACCTGGCTCTTTTGAATCACATACACTATCCCCCTCTCGGCAAAGTGTCTATGGAGTCTACTTTGGATTTTGAATATGGTTGTGTGTCTCTATGTACACGCACAGATAGACGCACATTGTAACTTCAGAAAGCAGCTTCTACCTCTTAGGTTTCTTCCAAAATATTTGAGCCCAGTTTCTTCCCTGGGATTTGAGACCGAATTTTTTAATTTCTCTGTCTTCATGAAATATGCCCCCAAACCATTGACTAGTTACATTTTCTCTCCCTTCTAGTGAGAACTGTCAGTTAACAAAATGAAAAATTAAAAAGTCATGGAAGATGTCAGAGAATCCTATTATCTACACTCCCTTGCTTTTTAATCCCAAATTACCTTCCTCGGTTATCTCCAACCTCCCCCCTTATCTGTATACGATAGTTATCTTTATATGATAAAGAATCATCGCAAAAGGCCAGAAGCCGTAACTGGGATCAAAAGTCAGGCAGACAGAGATGCCATTTCTACATATTAACAATAACATAAGTTCCTTCCTAATTTACAAATCAGAAACTAGTTTCACTATAATCAAAAACTAGTGGCAAACCTAATACTCAGACCCGTAGGAAGGCTCACAGCTCCCGTTGTTCTAATGTATTTCAGGGACTAATAAGCCTTTCCAAAAAATACTAATAAAGAGGAAATGTGCCTCAACAATATTTTAGATTAAAAAGAAGTTGTGTTTAAATGTATGTGAATTTCCTTTTGAAACATTTCTTAAGTATTTCTCAAAGATGTAAAAAGCACTCGACATAAAAAACAGATACATCAATGAATGTGCATGTATCTAACACAAAGTTAGAAATATCTTGGATTAAACTGTTGATCTGAGTATTACACTGAAAACCCTCCTGTCACTATGATCTTATTATGTCCGTATGATGTCCAGTGGCAATTTGACTCACTTCATGTATCCCAGTGGTAATGTGACTGCGGTAGTTCCACAAGGAGCCAGGACATCATTTTCTAGCCAATGGTCATGTTGTGAAGAAGCAATGGGATAAACTACAGGAGCTGCATGTTACTCTAGTAATATTTTCTGGACAAATTTAAAATAGTATCTCTTGATTTTCATTGAATGTAATGCCATGATAAACCTCCCTCTCTGTGGTTCTAGGATAAAATACCAAAGGTACCAACTTTGGAATCCAATGGTTCAGTTCTTATTAACTGAGGGTCATTTAATATCCTCAAGCATCAGTTATGGTGTCTAGAATGGCTAGGGTGGTGGTGGTACAATACCTATTTAAAGTTGAGACCGGACTAAAATGATTGATTATTAGTAAGTTGCCCCACTGCTTTGATTGATAGGACTACCATGCCGGGCTAACGGGAAACGAGTTGTAAAATACTACGCACTGTGTGGGGGTACGAAGGCATCCTCCATTCCTTTGCTAACCCCTATGTTTTGGAGGTAATTGTTGTTCACGGTATCTCACAGCCAGAAATACTGCTGCCGATTTTATAATTTTCCAGCAGGCACTTGGAAAGCACCATATGTTCTAATTTTTTCTAAGAAATTCTAGCAGCATCTTAAAAAAAAAAAAAAAAGAATTCATCATGTGGATGCCAATCTACAACATAAAGTCTTTCTGACTTCTGTTCTGAAACACGAAGTCACAGTCTCCCTCCCTGACTGGTAAAGGCTAGTGTATGTCTAAATAACGAAACTGTATGTGGTGGCGCACAGTGGATCTTCAAGCGAGGATCGAAAAAGATGTGAGGCACTGAATTTATTTTTTCTTGTTTATTTTTTTTAAACAAATTCTTTTTTAAACCTTTTCAAAGAATGCTTTTTTCCTTCTCCCTTCAGACACTGAAGGATCTTTGCCACAGTTTACCCAGAAGGGAGCTCATAGCACAGCACCGACCTACCAGCTAAGGGTCAGGGAGGAAGTGAGAGGCGTGGTAGCAGGACAGAGAGGCTCAGCGAGCATTTCTTTAACTGAATCGAGGACCTCTAGTGTTCCACCAAAGCGGACGATGTAACCCTTTGTTCTAAAACCTCCAGTAGCTTCCCATCACCCTTAGGTTCACATGACCTCACAACTACTGACAGCTCTGACCCCTGCCCTGTGCACCTGCCACCACAGCCCCATGTCTACCTGCTTGCTGACTCTTGCACTTGTCACTCACGGATACCTCATGGACACCCATGTGCTGTCCACTGACCAGGCTTCCTCTCCCCAGGCATCCTTCCATGGCGTTCTGTCTCTGCCTTCTCTTTCTCTTTCTCTCTCCTGCTGTCTTGTGTCCCTTGAGTGTCACATCTGAAATAGAGCTGCTCCCACACAAGTCTTGTCATTCTCTTATTTTGATTTATTTTATTACAAAGTGTTTTATTACTGCCTGAATTACATGTACTTTTGTTTCTCTTTGTCCCACTTGTCTGTGACCTGAAGAAGAGAAGACCTGGCCTCTTTTTCTGTGTATCCTCTGCTTCTGGAACACAGCCTGACCATAACCGACACTCAGAGACAAATGAGTAAGTGAGTATTATCTATAAATACTGAATAGTAGACTCTCCACGTTGTATTTTCTAAAAAGTGTAGGAAAGATTCAGGGACTAACATCTACCTTCCATGTGGAGGCCTCCTTGGTCTGAATTGTTACAGGTAGTTATCAAACATTGTGCAGTGTCTTTCACCCTGATTTTATAACAAAAGACTCTGATTTTAAAATTTAACTTGCCCACTCTAAAGGCAAACATCTAAAAAGTGACTGCCAAGATTTTAGATTTCAAATTTGATGATTTTGTCTCTACATGACATAGACATAAAGTAAGTTTTAAAGACATTTAGAGAGATTATAGACTTCATTAAATTTTAGTTAAGTAGTTAATACATTATAATGTAATTTTGATGTAGAAAGTGGGATGAAATGAATGTATAAGCAAAGAACCAAATCAGCATTTGAATTAAAAAAAACTAATTTTTTATTTTCTCTTGTTCTCCTTCCCAACTTCCCTTGAATGAGGCCTCCCTTAAGATGCAGTGTGTGTGCTTTTTGGTCCGTGGACAGCTCATTATTTTTTTTTTATGGCCTCACAAACTTCATTTTGCATTTCTATGACTGACCTTCCATTTGAATTCCAGTCTTGTCTCGTAATGTCTAATGAACATTTTTACTTTGGGTTTTTGCCATCATGTCCCCAAACAAAGTCAATATTTCTCTTTGTCCCCAAGTGGCTCCTTGTCCTGAATTTTCTTTTCCAATAGCATCATAGTGCTAACACTAAGATTAAGAAGGTCAACTACTCAATCAGATAGTTGCTATGTCCTATCAATTCTTATTTCTACTATGTCTGTGTCTCCCACTCATCCCATCATTACTATTTTAACTTCCAGTATCACAGTAACATATTTCAAATCCATGTGACATCATACCTGGATTAGTACGAAAGCTTCTTAATTGATCTGTTGTCCATGTCTTGCTGTTAGAATTTGTCCTGTGCATTAGTGAAAAGTCGCTAGTTGCAGTTCAGCGTGGTCCCGATAGGCCTTCTCACCTAGCTTTTACAACTCTTTACTGTCCTCCAGTTCAGGGAAATTTGCTAAATTTATCTTACTCATTTTTGCTGCCAGAACTTTTCCCATACTCTGACCGTTACTTGTAATATGGTACCTCCTTCTCTTGATTTATTCAGATCCCCTAAGTCTTACTTATGGTCCACCCTCAGGAAGCATTTCTTACTGATGGTCACATTCCTCAACCACAGGAGACACCATTAACATCTGTGCTCCAGGGAGCAAACTTTTTATTTACTGTCTGACATCACCTTTCTTCCTTAGTCTTATGTAATGTTTAACTGATGTCATTCTGAAGCTTCTTCAATCATTTCAATGCTTGAATTATAATTTTCCAATTCCCCATGTATTTTTCCATTCCCATCTCTTTTCCCACTTGCCAGATCTCCCCCAGCTTTCATTGCCCTCATGTATTTATTACACATTTGCATGTGTCTTGTATTGTTTAAGACAGTGGGTATACGGTGTTGAACAAATAAGACTTGGTCTTTGCTTTGGTGCAAATGAAAGGCATCATTCACATCACTGTACATTAGCCCACGCTATCCATGACCAATGTGCCAGGTGCTAGACAGGCTGTCACAGTGGGCTAGCAGGGTTCTAAAGGGTTTAGGCTGGGCCCCAGCCATCCATTTCATGAATAGCTCTCAGGATCATCCCTAGCTTTGTTTACACTGTTCCACATAAAGGGGAAACATTCAATCCCACATCTGCCAAAATGCATCCATTTTCCCTCATGACCTCTTGGATACCCTCTGTTTGAGCAGAATTAGAAATACAGTCACTACGTCTGTCACATAAAAGCACACCCACTTCCCAAAGCACACACGCAATGTGCAGGTGGATGTGATGTTGGGATACCTTTAGTTTTTTTTTTTTTTTTTAATGATATACAGATATCAAATGACTCAAAGGCAAGGATCATACTTTCTCTCTGCTTTAGATACATTTGCAATGAGGGGGAGGGGATCCAGCAATCTCAGCTGATGAAGACAACCTCTATTTTTAAATACCCAGAGTTTCAAAGGCTTATTTCCTTTCACAAGTAAAGAAAAATCAATAAAAATTGATAAGGCAAAACAATACTATCTCAGAGTCCTGGGCAGTTTGACATAGAGGGTTTGCAGCTTTAAATGTCATGTTAAGCCATTCTTGACATTAGTTTAGTAACTGGGATCTACAAATTGAACTTTAATGATGTTTAAACTAAGGTACATTATCTACTGTTTGTCTGTCTGTCTATCTATCTTTAAACTAAGAAACATTACATATTGCATCCTTACCCTATTATCAAGGTAGCTGTCTCAGCACTAACATAGGTGTTAAGAAATCTTATTCCTCCTTTCCTAAATCATTGTTGACTCCTTTCTAGACAATACAGGGAATCAAGTGTAAAGAGCATTAAAGGTTAAATTAATTTATAGTGCTTCCGTTCTGCTGTCAGCATGTTCCAGATGTTTTAATAATAACACCATGGACCCTACTTCCCATGTTTTAGGACACAGAACAATCACAACTTCTTGCTTAAGCTTCATTATTTCCCACCTCACAACAGCACTGTACATAAGAATCATCAGTGGTCCTAAAGACTTTGTCCACCATCTGGCACACCCCCTGAATTGGTGACCCTGGCTGATGTAACCAGCCACTGGACATCAACTTCCAGACCTTGGAGCAGACTGACTGTACCATAGAGTGACCTCCACTGGCCTGGAATGCTGGTAGCGCGGCATTGGCCTGAGGCTCAGGCCACACCATCTAGCCAGTTCACAGAGTTATAAGAGTACTAGTCTTGGGCAGTGCCTGTGGCTCAAAGGGGTAGGGCGCTGGCCCCATATGCTAGAGGTGGTGGGTTCAAACCCAGCCCCAGACAAAAACTGCAAAAATAAAATAAAATAAAAATGAAAAGAGTACTGGTCTTCACTGAGTGTGTTTCTTTTCATGAACTGTATATTCCTATTTTTGTTTTCTATCATTTATCTACAGGGACAGGGATTTTAATAGGCAAAGACTCAATTATTTGCACAGATCATTCCATTGATTCTCAACCATGGAGAGAAAATAAGTTTTGTATTAGTTTTCTAGGGCTGCCACAACAAAGTCTCACAGACTCAGGGGGTGATGTGGGTTAAACAACAGAAATGTATTTCCTCACAGTCCCAGAGGCTGAAGGCCCAGGATGAAGATGCTCCAGGGTTGGTGCCTTCTGGGGTCTCCACCCTTCATGGGGGCTTCCCTCTGTGCATTTCTGTGCCCCAATTTCCTCTTCTTAAAAGGACACCAGTCTTATTGGACTAGGGCAGACCTTCATTACCTCACTTTAATTTAATAACCTCCTTAAAGGCTATCTCCAAAATATATTCACATTGGGCATTAGGACTTTAGCATATAAATTTTCAGGGAGGTGGACACAATTCAGCCCATAACACTGTTATTTTCCAGACTGTTCTATTTCTTTGGGGTTACCCCCCGCACCCGCCCCCCCCCCCCATGGCGGTTGGCTATTAAGCCAAATAGCATTTTTGTAGGCTGATGGAAGTCAACATGTGTGTGCCTTGTAGGAAACTTTAACATGGATTTTAGTAGCTTGTGTCTTCCTTGTTGTTGTGCTCAGGGAAGTTAATGATTCCTTTTTTATCTCCTCTTTGGGCCAACTGTCGTTCAGCATAAAGTTATTTAATTTCCATGCCTTTGTGTAGGGATGACAATTTTTGTTGGAGTTGAGTTCCACCTTTATTGCCTTGTGGCCTGAGAAGGTACAAGGTAAATTTTTAATTCTTTTGATTGTGTTGAGGTTTGATTTATGTCCTAAGATACAATCTATTTTGGAGAATGTTCCATGGGCAAGTGAAAAGAATGTATACTCTTTAGCTTTGGGATGGAGTGTTCTACATATGTCTGTCAAGCACTGTTGTTCTAGGGTCACATTTAAGTCCCTTGTATCTTTGTTTAGTTTCTGTTTAGAGGATCTGTCCAGCTCAGTAAGAAGAGCATTAAAGTCCCCTGTATTATGGTGTTATAGAATATCTAAAAAATAAAAATTGAAAAAAATATTATTTTTAGAGAATTAAAAAAATAGAAAAAATCTTTCTTTGTAAGTGAATAAGTCTACTTTTACTTATCAGAAAATGAAAGTTGCACAATGTAGCCAATCTCACTGCTCAAATGTCTCAAATCTATTTGTGTATTTATCTTATACCAAATGGACTCAAGCCCAATTTACCCATGGATTTTTTCTCTCATTATATTACAATCTTTGAAGAATCTCTTATGCTTTCAGAAAGAAACTTGACACAAGCTTTTAGAAAAATTGTTTTGGAAGATCTGAGAAAAAATGCTTATAGCTCTGTAACAGTTAAAAAGGAAATTATTCTTTATTATCCCTGTGACTCAGAAAATAAGCAGTGTTCACTGACAATGAAATCTGAAGCTACCTATGTTGTGTAGTATTTAAAGGGTACACTTATCATCACCAATATAAAGAAGATTTGTAGTGGGAACCTTTATTTCTGAATGTAAGAATGTAAAAAAAGAGAACTTCTGAGTTAATAAGAGTGAATTTCAATAAAAAAAAAAAGAAAGAAACTTTAACAAAAACATCAACTATCCCTATTCTGGATTTTATGGACATACAAGCCAGGGAAGTCAACCTTGATAATGTGTGTCACGTTGCTGTGTAATCCTGCCCCACCTATCAATATGCAATCCATCTCATTTTCCACATTATACTATGCTATTTATTTAAAATCCATAACCCAAGGCTAATTTAGCTTTTTTCTCCAGGTAATTATTGAAAATACAGAATAGATGCTATATGGAAAAATCACTAGACTATACTTAGAAAATTTGAAATCATTCATGTCACTAATTAATGATGTAATATTTAAGATCTTGTCCAAGCATATATTGTGAAACTAAGCCAATAAAGCTTCCCCTAATTTCTAATCCTGCTATAGCAAAGGTAGAATCTATCTGAATGTGCTTTGAAAGCTATGAAGTACTAATATATTGAATAGCTAGCATTGTCTATCTTTACAATTATTACTGTCTGAAGGAGTGGATGACACACTGTTTTATGGCTCAAACCCAGTTAGTTACCTTCCCCACGGTTCCCTTCCTTATAACTCTCATCGCTTAGCTTTATTAGAACTCACATCACACTGCATGCACTTTACTCATCTGTTTTTCCATTGGGCTATGAACCCCTGAAAAAGTTCAAGTCTGCAGGTAGCTTCAGTTCCAAAGCCTAACCTTCTGTGGCTCTCAGGAGAACCTGGCTACGCTCTCAGACCGCCTCTCCTCAGAGTATGACAGCTGCTTTTCACTCTGGGGAGCAGATATCCTGTCCGCTTTCTGTCCTCCTCACCAGTCGTCTCTCAGGAGCCCCCCATCCAGAGTGGTGATGTGGGTATATTTCCAATCTTCTTCCACTGCTACCCCAACATTGCAGGGGATGAGGTTTGGGGTTTCTTTTTATTCCACTACTCACTTCCCCCCATGGAAAAGTTTAAATTACACAGATTTGCCAGGCTGTTTCCCATTACCTTTTTGGGCTTTTCTCTGAAGTCACCAAGGCAGTTCTGCCAGTGCAACGTAGAGTTCGGGCACTCTAGTGTTGAGTGCCTCAATGATTTGGGGGAACCACCCAGCTAATTTGAAGTTGCTGAAATGTCTGCTCTTTGATTTCCTTGTCCTTCCTACCTTTGTCAGATGAGAGCAATTAACTAGTAATGAGGGCTGTGACTGGGAAAATTAATTTGGGGAACTGTAATCACCATCCTCCCTCCAGGAAATTTATGCATGTGTGTAAGCACTGAGGAAAATCCCAAAATATCTGCTAGGGGAATAAAAAGGAGCAATGTTGAGAAGGAATGCTGGATTAATTAACTTATTATGCACCCAGAGCATGTTGTTACGAGACAGACAAAATCGATTCTTTTAATGTGACTTGGACATTCCATGCTTGCCTTCCTTGCTTACTTTGAATGTGATCAAGTTCAAAACCAAATATAAGGGGGAGGAAAGGCAGACATTTAATCGGATCTTTCAGCGTGCATTTTCTATGTAGTTCCCAGTTTTGCGTTCATATTGACTAGGAGGATTTGCTTTTCAGTCTGGAAGCACCTACAGTCCAACCTGTCTCAGGTTTTAGATATTTATCTGCCCTTTTTATCCAAGTTGCTCCCTACTTCTTTGTTGTTCTTTGTGCCTTTTTGACTATATATTTTTTTTGCTGTGTATGTTCCTTGTAAGATTCTCTTTTTTTCCTCCTGTTGAAGGACTTATGATGTGGATTCCCCCCGCCCCCATTCACTGTCCTTTTAGGAATTTATTAATCACTGTGATTCACACACACCTCTAATGTCAGGCCTTCCTATTTCTCTTTCACCTGTGTTTTTGAGTATGTCCAGAGTCTTTTCACTCTAATTTTTCAGTATCTAGAATTAGTGTCTGGAATAGAGCTCTCTTCCTGAAGAAATAATTTCTCCCCATTTTTGCCTTTTCCGCTGTTCACATTCCTTTCTGTGTCTCTGGGCTCATAACTCTGGCAGCACATACCAAACATTATCAGTGTCCCACACCACAGTTTCTCATCTCGAGGCTGGTCCTGTGAGAACTCGTCTTCATTTCCTACCTCAAGTCATAACATGTGACTCACTTGGAAAACCACATCCTTTGGTCTCTGTCAATTTAGATCCTCTCATTTTAGAATCTTTCACAGATTCCCTGTCCATCATCAGGTTGATTCATGTGAGGCTCCTAAACCATTCTAGATTCATTTGGATCACTTCAACTTTAAAGTATTATCTACCAGGCTCCGGAATTTCATGTGTTCTTCAATTTTAGAAGGTTCCAGAATTCAGGGAATCTGAAGGACTTCAGAGCCTATGATGAAGTAAGGTGAGGAGAGGTCATCCATTCATCCAGAGTGAATACATGAAAGTCCTCACAGATACAGCTAGTTTTTAAAGATAGAACAATAAAGAGAACCTTAAGTGAAACATTCTAATAATATCCATATATGTATCATGTTAATAAGAAGGCTGTTTATTAAGAAAGATTTACCATCCTTTGATCAGACAATTTGCAGAATCTCCTCCTCTTACTGTTTCAATTAATGTCTTTATATTTTTTTCTTGTTTTATTGCAAGAGGTTTCAACTCTCTGTTTTTGGCCTTTGACCAGATGTTATGTACCCTTTTGATTTTATGACTCTTTGCCCACTTCCATCATTAAATCTTATAATCACATCAGTTTGTTTCCTGGATGAAGGTCTAATTCTAATGTTTTTTTTTTTCCTTAACTATCCTTTAATTTTCCCTAAATCTCATTTTTACCAAAATTTATCTTTTTAAAAATATTAATTACCAGGTGGTGCCTGTGGCTCAAAGGAGTAGGGTGCCAGCCCCATATGCCAGAGGTGGTGGGTTAAAAGCCCAGCCCTGGCCAAAAACTGCAAAAAAAAAAAAATATATATATATATATATATTAATTACGCTACTTTGACTCCATGCTCTTCACTGTACCTCTCTTTTTTTAGCCTGTTATCCAGGAGTTCCCAATTTTTTAAAATTATATCCAATAAGAGTAACTGCAATAAACATGGAAGAACTAAGCTGCTTCCAATTTCCAGAGCACAGTCAACTATACTTGAGTGAAGGGAAATTCAGGTAGACATGTATAGTTACTGGCTAGTTTCATTCATTTTTGTTAAACTATCTGTCTGCTCCAGAATTAAATGGAGCTTAATTCTACTCACTTGAAATATTTATTGAATGACTCTCCTCTATAGACCATGTTTTGAGACATATTAAATGCTCCAGAACTGGATAAATACATGCTCACCACCTGTACATGGACCAGAACTCCACAAATCTAGCTGCAATTTTCACACTTCAGTGTGCCTTATTCTTCCTTTTGGGAAAATGGCTTATTCCCACCATGGAGATGCTGGTTAAATAGTTTGGGGCTTGTATTCGAGGATGAATATTTTAAATAAGGATACCAGGTGATTTTGGTGCAACTTGACTTCATATCACATTATGATAAACATTGATAAAGAATTAGAGAAGAATAATTAAAAAATTTTAGAGCATCTTCAATATGTCACATTTGTTTTCATGTGCACCAACTATAATATGGATTTTGTACTGACGTTTGTGCCAAAGAACATGCATATGCTTGCATTTGAAAGTGAATGCTATTTTATCTTTGGTTAAATCCATAAGATAGATGAAGTAAAGAATTTGCAAAGTGTTGATGGAAATATTTGCTAACATACACAGGTTAGGTATTTCCATGGGTGAATTTGAAGGGACCCGTGGTGTGCAGAGAAACTCTCAGCTTCCTTTTTGACCCTTTCTCCTTCTAGCTGGATGGCCTTGGACAAACATGAGACCTCTCAAATTTGCATCCCCTTTGAGTAGACTACAGGAATGGCACCCTTACTTCAACGAGTCACTGTGTAGCTTCAGTGAGAATATGCTATAAGTTACCGAGGACAGGAGCAAAAATTAGGTGGCATTAATATTTTGGGATCTGAAACATTGTGAGATTTAACATAGTCTGCTAGATACTCTGGCAAAAATGAGCTGATGATCTTATTCTCCTCCCCTTTCTATATCCCACCCCCTCCAACTTTTATATTACAATCTTTATAACTTTGGAAGCTTCATTTTACTTCCCTGAAACTCTCTATAATATGGCAGTTTACATAGAATTGTTTAATGAACTTTCAAGTGAGGAATTTTACAAGCATATCTACTCTTGAGTAAAGTCTTCTTGCTAATATTATTTCCAGCTACATTCTATAATACCTCCTTTATAAGCAAGGGGGTTATTATTTTTATTTATTTATTTTGCAGTTTTGGCCGGGCTGGGTTTAAACTTGCCATCTCCAGCATATGGGGCCAGTGCCCTATTCCGTTGAGCCACAGGAGCTGCCCAGCAAGGGGGTTATTATTAGTGAGAGGATCTATGGTGAACTTCTGCAACAGCAAAGCATAGAGAATGGCAGATTTCTAAAGGTTAGGTGGAAGGCAAGATGTTTGACCTTACTATCACTCCGCCACCCATTCATATTACTTTTTAATTCTCTCATGGCCAATTTTATGTAAAGGTTTAAAATGTTTACTGAAACCCACAGTGTAAAAAATGTGTCCAAAAATTTGAAATTTGCATAGCATTAAGAAAATGAGGTGACTGACTTTAACTCATTCCTGTGGACAGCCTACTTGAAAAGTCCAATTCCCTGAATGTCAAATGACAAGCTGAATGCATTTATCTCTTGGCATGGAAATAATTAACATAGTGATAACTTTCCCTAGAGAACAAATACAATTAAATGCACTACCCAATAAAGGTAAATAAAAAAAAATGCTACTGAAGTCTTATCTGTCCTTTGTGACAAATGAGAAAATATAGTATAAATTGAAATGATTATAGTTGAAAGAAGAAACCACCCTATTAACAGCTCTGTTTATGGACAACTGAGTAAGAAGAAAGAAAAAATTGGTGAGTGTGATATAAAGATTTACAATTACAGTGAAATATGGCTATTTCACTATTGTCAGACAAAACTCTTAGGTGGGAGGTAATGAGCTCTAATGCGCACCTAAATACAACTGAATGTTGGACTCTGAAGTAACAGGAAATAAAGCAAAGAGATTTCTGGTACAAAATGACAGCTCTTCGCTCTGGCATCACTCAGGTTGACAACTGATTTATAGGACATATGTCACAACTCATCACTGGCTGCCTTGCTGGTATGGGCCTTGGAAGTTTCCAGAAAAAAAAAAAGAAAGCTATGACAACGCAGTAAAATCCCATTTCATTAGATGAGCTAGGATCAGGGCCATTTTGGACTAAAAAAAAATCATAGAAAAGAGTTATTGTCTTATGCTCCAAACCGACAGCCATTACAAGAAGGCTATCAAGACTCGGGCTTGTCATGAGCTGTAAATCTGACATCATAAAATGAATCTTGTGCACAAATATTTTCTTTGCCCTTTATACTGGTTTTGTTTCTTATTCTTACTCAACTGACTCTATATTTAAAAACCAAGAAAACGCCCATAAAATGGCAATTTCTGACTTCTCTTGAAAAATCAAAAGATTTAGCAATGTAGGCCCTGTAATGTAATCTTTGGTACAACAATCACCTGTAGCTGAGTAGATGCTTCCTCTCTCTTTTTATTTTTAAAATGTTATCTGTTTATTTTTGTTTTATATTGAAAAATTGGAGTTTTGTGTATTTATGGATACAGAGTGATATTATGATTTTTGAATGCAAGGCAGAATGATGAAATCAAGCTAATCAACTTATTCATCGCCTCAAATATTTGACACTATTTATTTTTTGCTGTTTTTTTTTTTTTTTTTTTGGCTGGGTCCAGGTTTGAACCTGCCACCTCTGGTATATGGGGCTTGAGCCCTACTCCTTTGAGCCACAGGTACTGCCCAATATTTGACACTCTTTACAATGAAAACATCTGAGATTTACTTTCTCAGTGAAAGTAAAGGATTCAAAAGTTCAGAATTCAATTAGCTGTATTGACCACATGGTACAATAGATTGAAAGAAAAGATCTATACTTATTACTTTTATCAGACTAAGGCTTTGCCCTCTTTGGTTGTCATCTTCCTATTCCTTCTACCTCCATCTCTGTAAGCACCATCCCATTCTCAGCTTTCACGACTTCCATGGTTTCATATTCCACATAGAGATGAGATCGGGTGGGTTTTAGCTTTTCAGCATTTGGTTTATTTCATGTTGCATAATGTTCTCTGATTCCACCCAAATTGTGTCCAATGACATGATTTCCTCCTTTTTAAGGCTAAATAGTACTTAATGTACCATGTGTTCTTTATTTATTCCTCCACTGGTGGATATTTAGATGGATTCCTTATCTTGGCCATTGTGAATATTGCCACAATAAACATGGCAGTGCAGAGATCTTTTGAATGTGCTGGTCTCGTATCTGCCAGGGAAATACCCAGGTGGGCAATTACTGGGTCATGTGGGAAATACACTTTAAGTTTTTTGAGCAGCCTCTGTAAGTTTGTCACAAAGGCCACATTAATTACAGGCCCACCAACAGTGGGCAGATGCTGCTACATCCCAGACAGATCTACGTCTTCACCTGCCTGGCCTCAGAACGCTGGAGTTGGAGATTCTTTGCTACACTATACACAGGGCTGTTTTGGTGCGGGCATGATGGCTTCCACCTGTAATCCTAGCACACTGGGAGGCTGAGGTGAGTGTATCACTTAAGTTCAGGAGTTTGAGACCAGCCTGAGCAAGACTGAGACCCCATCTCTAAAAGAAATAGAAAAACTATCTAGGTATCGTGTTGGGCACCTGTAGACCCAGCTACTCAGGAGGCTGAGGCAGGAGGATTGCTCAAGTCCAAGATTTTGAGGTTGCTATGACCTATGATGATGCCACGGCACTCTATCCAGGGCAACAGAGTGAGACTTTGACTCAAAACAAAAAAACAGGTCTGTTTTGTGATTCATTGCCTTGCATTTATTATTCAACATATGTAGAAATAGATTCATTTATTCAACATATGTAGAAAATTATTAATTACCTATACATAGTGGGACTTTGATGTCTGCAGCTTATATGGTAGGTTATAAGCCTTCTTGTGAGAGGAGCTGGAATGCTTCTTCTGTCTCGCACCTGCACACAGGAATCCAGCATCATGGCAGCACCTCAAGCAGTCACTCCTAGGAACACCCCTGCCCTACGCACTCTGCCATCGCTTTGGCTTGACATCTTCCTGTAATTCCTCTGTTTCTACTTTGCCTTCTGTCTCCCTCTCTGCTCCCCTTTTTGCGTTCTCTTTCTCCCCCCATCATATTTAGTTCCCTGCTAACAAATACTGAGGCTGTCTATGAGCATCTCTGCTCTCTCTGGAATTCTAAGCATTTCTACCGTTCTGCAGGTTACTCTTTCCTCTCTAGGTCCTAAGTCTACCAAGGGAAAACCTATGATTTGCTTAGCAGTAGGTGCTACTCAACATATGTAGATTTGCTGTCTCATTCAGAAGTCACTAAGATAGATGCCCACATGAAGCAAACATTTGTCCCTTCCCCCTACTGCTGAAGAGCATTTGACACACACATTACATTGACAGGGCTTCTGTGTTTCATCAGGAGCTCGAAGCCTGAACTTTCTTTGTTGCTCCTCATCTTGGAGGTCCTGGAGCTTTGTGCTACCTAGCAGCAGGGAACTAAAAACAAACAAAACAGCCTCTCTTCCAAAAACCTGTGTTATATTAACCTTGCTATTCTGAGTTATTTTATTGAAGAGTTACCTCTAGCAATTTGGTATAATTCTCAAGTAGAAAGGTTGACAAATTCACAATAGCTTGTGTTCAAGGTATGAATTTAATAGTGGAAATTTACTAGAACAAAAGTTTATGCTATTTCCTATAAGTCAGATAGATAAACCATTTTATTCTATGAATAAGAATTTCTTGTATATGAGATAGTCACCTAAAATTTGCAAGTTGATGAAACTTTTTACACCTATGGTGCATATTGCAAGGGTTCATGTCAACTCTATTAAGTATAGAGTATAAATGTCTTAACACAATAATTAAGTAAATGAGGTGAGGGATATATTAACCAGTACGATGTAAGCATTCCAAATAGTATATGAAATCAGCACAATGTACCCCATAAATGCATTAATGTATACATGATCTACCTCTTTATGATTTAATAAAGAAAGAAAAAGAATATTTCTACTACTAGATTTTTAATTTCAAAAATGTCCTACCTAAATGTAGGAAAACCTGGATTGTCACATATTAAAATATGTACATTATTGTGAGCAATTTGTGTGCAAATTTAATTACCCCAAACCAAAGGGTCAGATAGTAAATAATTTCATTTCTGAGGTTGAACAGGCTTTGTATTAATTACTCAACTTTGCCATGATCTTGCCAAAACTTTAATCAAAGGCAGCATGCATCACTATGAATGGGTGTGGCTACATTCCAAGGGAACTTTAATTGTAGAAAGAGAGGTAGGTTTGATTGTTAACCTGTAAGAAACAGGAAAGGCCTTTCAGGACTATGTATAAGAGGTGCATTAAAAAAAAAATATAAAAACTTTTCTGTCATCTTTTCTATCATGTAATTATTTATTTTATTTGATTTAACTAGTGACTTAGACCTTCTGGGACATCCTAGTGGGTAATTAAATCCCGTTAATCCATGAAGTTTGCAACCTTAAAAGTTCAGCTTTCCCAAACTCCTGAGTCTTATCATGGAAGAGTGGTGGTAAAAAAAGAAGCATTTCTTTTTTCTGGTCTTCATATTCCTGAACGATCAGAAGTGAAAAAGAAACAAATAAAAGTAGTAGCAGCCTAGAGAAGAGAGAAAAGCAGCACAAAGCAACACAAGAAGCAAAGACTGGGGCAGCAAACCCACCATGATCATTACTCCACTAGTCTGCAGCCAGATTGGGATTACTTCTTAGGATGCAAACACCGGCACTCCATATAAAGTGAGTCAAAGATACAATTCATCTAACGCACGGTATTGAATTTGCATACGTTTAGTGTTTGGTGAACTTGTGTAGCCCATGAAAGTTAGATTTTGTTACACACAGAAATCATTAGATAGTATTTTTCTAAGCATAGAAAAAGTTCTATTATATAATCATGTGACTTCTCACCTAAAATATTGTTGAATTGAGAAAAATAGCAAATATGAGAGTTTAGTTTATATAAAGTAGACTACATATGGATACTCAATGTAACCTCAAGTACGTAGTAAGAACATATATTTTTTATGTATGTCCAAAATATACACTAGTGCTATCTAAAAGTACTGGCAAGTCCTATCAAAATAACCACTAAAAGTTTTAGAAATGACAAAATATAAACTATCGCTGAGTGGTCATATTTTTATCAGTAAATAGATTAAAATTAAGATCTTAAAATTATTAGAGCGTTATTTCGTATATATATATATATATATATATATAAAATAAGTTACCCCAAACACTGTTATCAAATTCACTTTATTTGAACTCTCAATGATCATTTTTGTAGGGAGAACTTGAGATAATTCCTTATAGTTTAAAAGCCTTCCTGATGCCTTGAGGACCTCTCCACTCTGTTCCAGTCTCACTTTCCCCCTTTCATCTCGGTGCTCACCTCCCATCTGGTCCTGTGTCTTCTCTGCTCTAGCCTGGAATTTACGCTCCCACCATGATCCCCAGTCCTCATGCCGTGGCCTTGTACCTTCTGTTACAAGATAAAATTGTTTCTCTCCCAAAATTTGTATGTTGAAGTCATAACCCCTGGTACCCCAGAATGTGACTATATTTGAAGACAGGGTCTTTAAAAGGGGTGATTAAGGACAAATTAGGTCATGAAGATGGTCCCTCATCAAACAGGATGGATACCCTACTGCAAAGAGGAATCTTGGATGCAGAAGTCAGAGCAAAGACCATCCACAGACAGGAATAAGACCATGTTAGGCAGAAGACAGCGTCCACAAGCCAAAGAGAAACCAACTCTCCTGACAACATAATTTTAGAATTCCAGACCCCAGACATACGAAAATTAAATTTCTTTAGTTTAAGTCCCCTAGTGGGTGATGCATTTTACTGCAGCCTTAGCAAACTAAAGGTCTCATGCTGTCCCCTCAGCAAGGACATTGGATCTATTGCTCCACATTCTGTATTCAGATTAAGTAGTGTCTCCTCAGTCTTGCCAAATTCTGCCTTCCCCAGGCATGACTCAGCCCTTTCTTCTCTGCGGTATAAGACTTGGGGCTGGAATCACGAAAGCCAGATCCAACTCCCCAGCTGCTGCTTACCAGCATGGGAACTTTGGGAAATAACCACTCTCCCCAGCCTTGGTTTTCTCATCTCTAAAACTAGAATAGTGATGCCCAACTGGCAACATGAGATAGTCAGTGTGAAAGCACAGTCGGTGGGTCTCTGTAGAGAAATTTATTGAATGCATTTCTTTTGAATTGCAGCGTACGCCATGCTACATTATTTTTAACTGTTTATAGTTCTCATGGTTCCTTCTATAATCTAGAATCTAGATTGCAAGATACTGGACTGCTTGGCTATGTTTATTCATCTTTCTAAATATCTTTCACGATCCCATACAGCTCTTGTCCACAGGCTCCTCAATAAGTACTTTCTGGACATAGATTAATGAAGGAACCAACTAATTTGTCATACGTAATTGTCCCCTCTTTGTAAAATGTTGGTGATTGGAGAGATGAGGTCAAAACTTGTTGGTGAACACAGTTTCTCATAAAAAAATCTATAGAATATGGATAGTGGGGTTAGGAGCTAGGGGAGGAGCCACAATGGAAATTAACTGAACAAATACTATTGGTAGGTGATTAATCAAGAGAGAACACATCACATTAGTAGGCAAGCCAAGCTTTGACTTCAGCCTGTGGTTTTCAAAGTCATGCGCTGGCTCTGAAAACAAATCGCACTCTGTTATTGCACTATTGAAACTTATTATCTGACCAAAGAAAATGGCCATTATCAGACGTAGGGAAAAACTAGAGAGATTGACATGAATTGGTATTGTGTGTGTGTGTGTGACTGTGTGTGTATGAGTGGGTGTGCATGAGTGTGTGTGACTGTGACTGTGTGTGTGTGTCAGTAGAAACAAAGATGTTTAGAGTCAGTAAGAAAAAGTCGTCTTGGAAATTAGGAGTCTTAAAAAACTAATCTTTTGCTTACTAATCACTGTTGTAAAGTTGTTGCAAAAAAGTCTTAACATTTTTGAGATATGAAAGTATTGCTAACAGCATTTTCTGCCTTTTGTTAAGCTGCAGTCTGAAATGTCTTCCATTTTTTATCTTCTTGGTGCTTTTTTTTTTATTAAATCATAGCTGTGTACATTAATGTGATCATGGGGCATCATACACTTGTTTCATAGACTGTTTGACACATTTTCATCACTCTGGTTAACATAGCCTACCTGGCATTTTCTTAGTTATTGTGCTAAGACATTTACATTCCACATTTACTAAGTTTCACATATACCCCCAACGACTATTTTTTTTTTCATATTTGATTGTTAAGGAACTCTGCATGATCATGAAAGAAAAAAATGATTTGAATTGCTATGTTTTCTTATTACAAAAGAAGATAACAAACAAATCCCACTTTCAAGATGTCTTTGACATCTTCCCTGGAGTGGTAATAAAAAGAAAACATGTTAGGAACATGTAGTGGACAATTCAGTTCCACAGAGATGTTTGCTATCATGAAAAACCAACAAACAAGGAGGTAAGAATTTGTTTTTTAATTAATAAGGTGTGTTCTAGAAAACTCTGGGAAACTTGCTGGTCTTTATCTCAGCTTCTGACCTGAAAAATACCCTGTGATGAAGTCGTTTGACATTAACATAATTCAGTTACATTGATCACAAGCAGAAGACCTTACTGACATTGTAACTCAGGACAACTGGCTCCGAAAATAATAGATGAGAAAAACATCTAACTAAACTTTGAATAGCACAATTCCACAACTCAGAGGTCCAACTGGGCTATTAGTGGGACAGAGTGTGGGATGTGGTTAGACGTCAGTATGGACTTAGGCAAATGAATAATCTTGCTAAGAATAAGCTAAGGTAATTTTTAAACTGTGTACATCTTGAAAGCTGCCATTTTAAGTGCTGTGTGGAAGCATTTATTGTGTTACCCTCTTTCTCAGGGAATGCCGTTTAGGTATGTGTCTCTGGAAGTAACTGAAAAATGGGACTAAGAAATGAGATGGGTATGTGTGTGAGAGTGTGTGTATGTGTGTGTTAGATTTATGACTGTGCCATGGAGCATGCTGAGAGAAAGTATCGTCAATGACCTTGGCATGACATTTGCAAAATTCTGAGCTAACTGTCATTTTGAAGTATTGTTTCCTGAAATTATACAGTATTTTGCTATTAGACAGATGGGTAATTAATTAAAGCATCAATCATTTGACAATGAATTGATCTAAGGCAAAGATTGCCTTGTTACATACATAGTAAATACAAAATAACTATTTACTGCATATGAACAACTTTCAGTGAATTGATTTATGCAACATGAGTGTACAAAATTGTTCTACATCTCTTTAAATCTCAGCATTATTTGGCTTTTTCTTTAACCCAACTCCATTTGGGGATGGGAAGTTGGAGGCTTTATTTCCCTGTCTGAGCTTTCTCATTTCAAATTCCTGCTATTCGCTCTGATATCCATTCTGTCTTTCAAATCTGAAGTTTCCTGGGATATATGAGCCCAGAGGATGGAGAAGTCACATCAATGCCTCCGTGTGACATTGATGTGATGTCTCAGAAGCCTGCTTTCTCTCCTTTCCAGACTCAGCTGCGGTTCTCCTTGTAAGCAGAGGGGAGTCTGCAAGTAGTGAAGGCAAATGCACTACTGAGGCAACTTGCTAAGCTGAAGATCTCTTTGCTTAGTTGAGTTCCAGGGGAAAGGGGATTTAGGGCTGAGAAGCATGGCTCTGGGTCCATTGGAATCTTGTGTGGCCCTGACAGAAACTCAGAGAAGTCAGACGCTTGGTGGGCGGGGGAGTTAACAAATACAAACTATGTCTGTATTATACTGTAAGACTCATTGCTTGTTCTCACCACCTGAATTTAAGACTACTGCTTCTGCTCTGCTGGAGAGAGACCACCTCCCACTCCCTTTCTGAAGTAAACTCTCCTTCGGATAATTAGAAGATCAGTGAGAGGACAGTGATAGCAATGAACATTAGCAAATAAGGTCTTCAGTGAAATGCTCAGAAAGAATAACTCAAGGGGAAGAGAACACCTAAAAATAGTCCTCTGAACTGTCAACAGTAAGGATGTCATGGCAATTACGCAGGGTATTATATGATCACATGTACAGAAAACAGCATATGAATGTTATCAGCCTTAGTATCTTGGGCAGGCAAGTGAAATTGCCTTTCAGGTAAACTTTGTATAGAATGAATGTCAACTTTGGTGATGTTCTCTACCTAGTCCTCCCCAGAGACATTTGTGTTTCCACAGTCCAAAAAATACCTTATAATAAATTCATATTTTAGAATTTATAGACAGAAAGGATGTCTTCCATAAAACCTGAGCTTCTGAGGAGCCATCTTGGGTTGTGTATTAGATAATTTATTTTTTAATACTTTGCTACAGGACCACCCTGCCTTTACCACTTGAATGGCTTTTAGAACAAGTATCTTCAAATAATTTATCTCAAAAATGATGTAGAAATATAAAATATAAAACCTAATGAGAATTGGGAATACCTAGTCATCAAATTTAACTGTGAAATATGATAATCAGAATTTATGCATGGAACAACACAGTAATGGATGCATCTGGTAGTGATAACAGTGGATATTATAATCATCACAAAGTGTGTTGTTAAACCAAGAGGGATTTAATCTGTCTGTCATTTGTATCAGTCTAAAAGTCTGTTACTCAGTTATCAAAACATAGCAACTGATCAGAATGTGTCCTTTCATCATAACACAATAAATTCTCCCATCTGTAAAACAGGTTGTTACTTCATTAAAAAGTGGGACATAAAATTTACCAATGCTCCTTATATTCTGTTTCTCTGGGAACTTTATTTTTTTCTTTTTTATTAAATCATAGCTGTGTACATCAATATGATCATGGGTTCATAGAACCCATACACTTGGTTCATAGAATATTTGACACATTTTCATCTCATTAGTTGACATAGCCCTCCTGGCATTTTCTTAGTTACTTTGCCAAGACTTTCTATTGGGATATTAGATGAGAAGACAGTTTGACAAAATGCAGCTCAGCTGTGCGAGGTACCGTCCACCTCCTTGAGAGTTTTGGGGGTAGCGTTAGCACTTTACCAGTGAATCACTTACACTCAGAATCAAAAGACAGAACATCCTGAATAAATATTTACTTACTAATGAATGTGCTTCAAGATGGACTGTTAAATTATTTTGGAAAGTCAGACACGCTATCTTGGCATTCCCTTTAAAAGGCACGTCACATCTGGCAAGTGAAGGTCTGAGTGAGGGAAAGCGAGCTGGAGGCTGGCTCCCAAAGGGCACACCCTTGAAAGCTATTGCAAATAATTTCTTTGGGGTCCCTTATCATTGATGACAAATACATAATTATTTCCTTCACTTGGTTGAAGTCTGAACAGAAAAAAAAATGCGACTGAAAACGAGCTCTTTGTCTATAAGAAAAAAAGTACGAAGAACCACACACAGTCCTAAGGTGTGCATATATTAAGGAGACCAGTGCTATATTTGGAGAACGTGATATAAACAATTTTATTTAATTTGTTGCATTTTCTTGTTTGTTTTTGAGACAGGCTTTTGCTCTGCTGCCTAGGCTGGAACACAGTGGCATCATCATTGTTCACAGCAACCTCAAACTGCTGGGCTCAAGTGATCCTCTTGCCTCATTCTCCTGACTAGCTGAGACTACAGGCATGTGCCACTACATCTGTCTAATTTAAAAAAAATCATAGTGATAGGGTCTTGCTATGCTGCTCAGTCTGGCTGAAATCCTGGGCTTAAGCAATCTTCCTGCTTCAGACTCCCATGTTAGGATGGCAGGTAGGAGGCACTGCACTTGACCTATTGCTTATGTATCCAAAGCATATGTTTTTTTTTTTCCCTGCAAAGACAATACATCTCTTTGGCTTTGGGGGACATGAGGACTCTTTTGCAAGTACTCAATGCTGCTGCTAAAATGTGGAAGCAGCCATACATAATTAGTAAACAAATGAGCATAGTTGTGTTCCAGGAGAACTGTATTTACAAAACTTGGGGATTGTCCACATTTGGCACAAGGGCCATATCTTTTAGACTCTTGCTCTAAGGTATAAAGGGAAATTCTGTAGATGAGGCATCTCAATTATATTCTGAAAGCCTGGAAGCAACCAGCCATGCACAGACCTAGCCATGGCATTGTTTTGGCAGAGGAAGAAGCAACCATAAATCTTAACAACAGAAAAACTGAGCTTGTCCTCTGCCATGTCAGGAGACTTTGTAGCTGGAAAAAGTGTCATCTCCTACTCCATGCCCCATAACACTGGATGAGGCCATCTTGTTTATGGCTTACAATTAAAGGTCATTCCTTAATTGTGTTAGCTGTGATTATTTGACATTTACAGTAGAAAAATAAATAAAACAATAAAAAATATATATAATTTGTTTCAACAACTTTGCCATTTGGCAGATTTCTAAAGTCCACATATGCTGATGTTTGTGTTAGTTGCTTAGTACCAAAATACCTGTCAGAACCAAATACTTCTGTCATCAATTATTTAAAAGCTATCACACACTAAAAATGAGTGGTTTGAGAATATTTCTGACATCATTGTCATTTTTAATCAATACATTTTTATAATAATAAAAAGAGATCAAACTTGAACACTGAAAAAAAAAAAAAAAGAAATAACGAGATGTGATGAGATTTGGATGTTTTTAAAAGCTCCCTGAAAGACTTTTAGAGGGGGTAACTAGGAGAAATGAGAACTTCCGAAAAGACAGGTTAAGTGCTAGTTTGCCCAAGCAAGAATAGAGGATGACTTTGACAGACTATTGTGTTGATGGTAGAAATGGGAAGGAGAATTATGGATAGATTTAAGAGCTATTTAAGTGATAGAATATATAGAACCTGGTAACAGATTGACTATATGATCTGGTAGATGTGTCCTGGATGGCACCTAGGATTCTGGCACGAGGAATTGGGCAGATGTTGCCATATTTACTAAGCCAGGAAACACTGGAGGAATCCAGGTTTTGAGCAGAAGGACATGAATTCAGTCTCAGACATACTGCATTTCAGATGCATGTGAGATAGCCATGTGGAACTTTTGAGTAGGCAGTTGAATTAATATGTAAGTTTGGAGCTCAAGAGAGATCTAAGCTAGAAATCTAATTATAGAAGCCATTTACATTTAGTTGGAAATTTTAACCATGGGAAAAAGGTGACGAAGATTAGAAAGGGCCTAGGACCAAGCCATAAGGAACTATAATGTTAAAAGATTACTTAGAAGAAGAGACAGCAAAATGAGCCAAGGAGGAGCACCAGAAGGGCGCATTCCCATGGGGGTCACTGAGGTGCTGCAGGTGGAGAGTCCATGTCTAAGGCTGCTTCAAAGGTAGATGGGAACATTTAGTAACTTATACTCCTTAATGACAACTGTTGCAATACAGTTCATTGAGTTTGGGCTGGGTGGATGAGTTTAAGATTAAAGTAGATTACAGAGTAGATATAGTGATGGGAGGACGCAGAGTAAGAAATGTGGAATATAATCAGCAGTGATTATAAGGAAGAGGATGACAATGAATCCTAAAGGAAGTTAGGACATTTGTTGGTGTGTGAAGGTGAGCGCTGCTGGCATCTATTATACAGAAAGCGTAAGTGCTATGCTCTGCCATGGGTGACACAGTCCTACAGACAAGTAGGAAAGGTTCTGCAATGCCCACAGACTTTTAGTGGCCCACAGAATATCTGTATGTGTGAAAAACTTATTCATAAATATCTGCACTTAAATCATAACTCTGTTAAGCATATAAAGGCACACAAGTACGCATGCATTCATGTGGGGAAGGCATAGTAACATCATTAAGACTTACATGGTAACAGTATTTTATACATATATACATACATGTGTGCACTTAGGTACACTATATATACTAATTCTTACAAAAGTTCAACTTGCATGTAAACCAAAGACTTTTGTTTTATTTGACCATTACCAAGAATTGTTTAGCATTTAAGAAAATCATATCTTCCATAGTATTTCCATTACAGGTGTCTAAATAAACACTGCAACACAACTACCCTATTCTGCACTGGTAACTCTTATACTTGGAGAGATTCTATCTATCTACAGGGGAAGCATATGGAATCACTATCTTTGTGGATATGCTTGAGAATTTAAATGTTGAACTACCTATATTTTAAATTTGAAAATATTCTCATTCAATTTTTTTCCTTCCATGATGGTAGACTATTACTTTACAGCTTTTTTTATAGGTTTACACATTATATTGTCTACGAATTTCATGTCAAAATAGCGAAGGGATAGCCTCAAATATTTGCTGTACCAAGTGGATTTGATGCCTGATGGGACTGAGAACCAATTAGCCCTGGTAGGTAAAGTAGTTCCTTAAGTGAGGAAGGAGATTCCAGAAGATTTTGAAAACCAGAGTTTTGTGTGTGTGTTTTTTTTTAAAGGAAATTATGTGGTTTATAGTACCCTGAAAATGTTAATTTGCATTCAATTAAATAACAAAGTATTAAAAATAAAATAATCTTGGCTCCTATAACAATAATACAATAATTAATAATACTCTTAAAATAAAAGTAGTCCAACAATTTTATGTTTGAGGAAGGAGCAAAGACTATTTGATGCTGAAGAGAATTCTGGGAGTTTCTATCACAGGACCGTAGCTCCCAATAAAGATATTTATCATTACGAATTAGTAGGTCTAAAAAGTTATAGAGATTTCCATTAATGATGGTTTGATTTTAAAAACTTAAGAAATATAAAAGCTGTAGACAGCTGTAACTTGGTTTCAAGGGCTTTGAAATTCACTTTCATTGCTGTGTTTCTGGAGTCATGTCAGGTAAGAAACTTAAACATATCATCCAATATCAGACACACAAAGTCACAGAGTTAATGTCAAGGGCTAATGAGAGGCCACCAAGGGCATCAAACATGTGGTGAGGTCTTCCTGTAGAGAAATTAAAGATTTGCGAGCAAGGCACAGCTTCAGTCTCTGCCAGTCTGAAACATGGCTGCGTAAGCTACTTCCCTTTCAGAATGATTTTGAATGACCAAACTTATTATGAAAATTTCACACAGACAGCCAGTGCACATTAAGGATAAAATTCTGACCACCACAAAATCACGGGTCATTCACCTCAACGTTATTATTATGTAGGATGCTAACTAAATACAACTGAAATCAAAGAAGACCACCGTAAAAATATTTCAAAGAACAGCCAAAATCTAGTTCTAAAGAATACTCCTAAAACAAAATAAATTTACTGGTTTTTCTAGTCTGTTAATTTTTATATAGGAAACACACATATGCATATGCACATAAATTAATATAGAAATTATACACATGTAGTTACCAGTTTTTAGTATATATTAATTATGTTTACCTACAGAAAAACTCTTTAAAATAAATTTCATGTCATACATTTTGTGATAGCAATGTACAGGGTACTGCAGTTTTTAAACACATGACTTCCTATGGGGCATGAAATTATTCACATGAAGTTTTGAGTAAAATTTGGGCACAGACCTGTTTTGAAATAATTGTATTCTAGAATATATCATGATACTTGCCCTTCATAAGATATTTTATTTAACACTTGTGTACTTCCAATTTAATTTAATGTGTGAATAGCCCCCCCCACATGCACACATATACTGATCTGCAAATTATCTTTTTCATTCCAAGTTAAAATGTGAACAAAAAATAAAGAGCATCTTGGTGTCTGGGATTTATTAAGAAGTCTTTTTTTTTTTATAAATATAAGCATTAATGACAAACTATATTTTGTGAAAAAGAAACATCACTTTAAAATAATATAGTTTAATAGTACTAATGAATTACTGAAGTGTAGTAATTTCTAAAATTGTATTATAGCACCCTGAAAATGTTATTTAATTTGCATGTATAAATGTATTAAAAATAAAACTGGTCTAGATTCCTTTATCTAATAATAATACCTTTATTGCTAATCCTCTTGAAATAAAAGTATACAAACAATTTTATGTTGGGGGAGCAAAGATTATTTTTCCTAAAGTGAATTCTGGGGCTTCTATTACAGTGATAGATCTCCTAAATTTGACATAAACAGATTTAATAGGTAGGGTGATTTTTTTTTCTTTCTCTGCAATACAATTACTATTTTTGAGACAGAATCTCTCTCTGTCCCCTGGCTAGTGTGCTGTGCATCATAGCTCACAGCAACCTCAAACTCTTGGGCGCAAGAGATCTCCATGCTTCAGCCTCTCAAGTAGGTCAGACTCCAGGACCACAATGCCCAGCTAGTTTCTCTCTTTTCAGTAGAGACAGGGTCTCACTCTTGCTCAGGCTGGCCTCCAACTCCTGAGCTCAGGTGATCCACCTTCTTAGGCCTTCCAGAGTGCTAGAATTACAGGCATGAGCAATGGAGTCCTGCCTTGGAATACAATTAAATTCACAAACTTGCCACTGTGTGCTTATGTTGGCTGCAATGTACCAACAACTTGGTTTCCTAACTTTGGTACCTCAGTGTTTCACACTCAGGCTTGTGTTGACGTGTGGTGGCATCTTGCTGAGTGGAGTTCATTATTATTGTTGAGTTTTTTTGTGTGTGCCATCATGAGTGTGAACTTGCATTAGAGCAATGAACAAACAATAAATTTCTTGTTAAATTTGGCAAGAGGGAAAGTGAAATTGGAGATGTGTTAGTGCAAGTTTATGAGGATAATGCCATGAAACAAAGGGCAGTGTACACAGGGATTAAATGTTTTCTGGGGGGAGAGGACGAGTCCCTGAAGAAGAGAGGTCAGCGCGGCCAGCAATGAGCAGAACTGACAAGAAGTGCGTCAGCTGACTCTGAGAAGACCAAATAAATGTTCACAGAGAAACAATTAGGAAAATCTAGCTGAAAATCGTGGCAGGAGAAAGGTGTGACTCTTGCATGATGACAAAGCACCAGCTCACAGGGCGCTAGGCTGTGAGGGAGTTTTTGGCCAATGTACAGATAATTGCATTAGAACATCCTCCCTATGCTGCTGATGTGGCCCCTAATGACTTTTATGTCTGCCTGAAGAGAAAGAAAACATTGAAAGGAAAACATGTGGATCACAGTCAGGATAGTAATGTGATGACAGCTCTAATGGCCATTCCAGAAAGAGAGTTCCCAAATTGTTTTGAATGGTGGACGAGGCACTGGGTAGCTCCCCAGGGGCAGTTCTGCAAAGGTGACCGTAGTGATGTTCAGCAATTGGGGACATGGCACATTTGCTAGAACGAGTTTGCAGACTAATGCAATGGGCGATGCACTTAGAGTTTTCTGTGCCAGCTTCCAACTGGCCCAACATAGCACACTCAGTTCAGAGAGAAGAAGTGGCACAAATGATGACAAACAAAAGAAAAAGAGAAAGGACGAAGAGCTAAAGAACAAAGGAATACATTTTAAAGCATAACGCTCTATTACTTTATTCTAGATTTACTAGACAGCACATCACTTTTTGTGTGCTAGGCACTGAGTATAAAATGATACATTTTTTAATCAGTTTCTGGGACATAAAACTACTCACTCCCATTCTGACTATTGAGGAATTAGAATTGCATCAGTAATTTAACATATTTTTTGAGCAAACCCATAAACAGGTAAATGCCCTCCAGTTACTAACCATACTGGGTAGAAAGTTAGTAGGCCCAACGGTCTCATAACAATGATTCTTGGAATCAGATAAAGATTATTTACCTTGAATGTTCTCTCTGAAAGCTAAGAGGTAACAAAGCAACATAATATTCATGTTCATTTACTTCTTCCTATTAAGAAGGCATTCTTTTTTTTTTTTTCTTTTTGGCTACTATTGGTGCATTTTGCTGTGTGGGGCTCTTATTTAAGGCACAATTTCTCTCCTCTAGTATTTTATAATATGGGGAAAATATGGGTAGTTACATAAAACTCTTAGACCAGGACAAATAATCACTTAATGTATAATCATTAAACAGGAAAGGTATACTTATTCCATACCACTTGCAAACAAAGAAGTAAGTGGAAAGGAAGTGGTTGGAATTACAGACTTAATAGGGTGCCATTGGGAAGATTACTACTTGCTGCCAAGTCAGGGAGATATTTTAATTATTTTGAGCTTACAATTTTATTTTTATAAATAACAACTTCCACAATACTCTGTCATTGAAGTAGGCAAAACATTTATTTCCTAGGCCCTCGTGGGGTTTTATCAGGTACAGAAATGATATCATTCTTTTTTTTATTTTTATTAAATAATAAACACATAGATCATGTATGCATTAATGCATTTATGGGGTATAATGTGCTAATTTCATATAGAATTAGTAATGCTTACATCACTCTGGGAATAATTTGTGTCAGGTAACCCATTTTGAGTGGATACGAAATGGTTTGAAGATTGGAGCAAGGCTGGATGTGATAGTTCATGCCTGTAATCCCAGCATATACATGTTTACGGAATGAGTAAAATAAATTAATGAATAAAGATTTAAAAAAATAAACAGCAAGTAGCAACTCGTACATCCATTGATTTATAGTATAAATAATTTAAAAAGATAAAACCATTTATCGTAACTTACACGTATCTGTGAAGCCAGTACATATTTCTCTGCTTTGTCTACTTCTCAACCCGATTCCTTCTGTTCTTCCCCTTTTTTTCTTTTCATTCTTCCATCTTTCTCTGTCCGTACTTCCATACCTATACCATTTCTCTATTAATTAATCATTTTGAAATTAAGTGATATATTCATTATTTTTAATCTAATGAAAAATTCATACCATGCATAATTAAAAAACTAAATTTTGTGTTTTTTTGTATCTTTAAAGCACAATATTAAATTCATTTGCGACTCTTAAGAAATTATAAAACCACTGTCTTCAGCTAAGGAAGGATAAAACAGCCCTTGCTGTTTTTAGTAATGAAAACATGGCTTGGTAACTAGAGTTTGACATCACTCTCTTGTTGGGTAGACGTGATTCTATAGAACGCTTACCATTAATTGAAAGTGCATGCTGAAAGATGGGTGTTCAAGGAGATAAGAGATTGAGGTAACTTATTACTTTAGAAATTTTTCCAGGTAAGATTGGTTGAGCACAGTTGACAATGTCTGGATATGAAGCAGATAAAAATCCATAGATTATGCAACTGTTTAATGATAATATCTTATTAATATAGGTAAACAAACTACAAATATGATAATTTAGTACATTATTTAATTTGCAATTTTCTGTATCACATGAAAAATATATTTTGGGTCCTGGTGTATAATTTATGAATACTCTACTCATCAATTTATTTTACTCTCTTCCATATTAATTATTTCTGAGGATGTAGACAACATTCAAATGCAAACTTTAACCCTCCCTACAATTCATGACTTTTGAAAAACTGGGAAACTGATCTAGTGCTATTTTACTTAAATGTATTAAAAGTGTGAGAGTAACATCTATTTTTTTCACAATTCAGGTGGATATTTTCATCTATTTTATGTTTTACAGTAAAATTCTGTCAAGTTGAATTTCTAAAAGTGCAACATATTTAGAAAATACATGGATAAAAACCACTTAATCTGAATTGTATGAATTTATTTTTATTTTTAGAATAATGATTAAGAATCTCTTACCGTGTACTATTTACTAATGACCGATAACCACCCAGGCAGTCAATGGCCCCCTGTCACATGTCTAGGTGTTATCTTACTACCTACCTGTCACAGGTGCAGGCTATGAGGAGTTTATCACAAAAATCTAAAAGCATCAAACCCACAATAGTGAAATGGGACTTCATTTTTCTATTCTACAATTATATCAATTATCTTACATGTACACAGAAGGGCTGTTACCAATGGGGACGGTAAAGACTACCAAAACTAAACAGGTAAAGAAACTTACAGAAAAGCAGAAACGAGCTCATAACAATTTCACTCTGCATCTAGGGTAAAAGATCAGTTATGGTGGGTGATTGATTAAAGGTTTTTAATACAACTGAGCATAAAATAGAGTTGTATAGGACTCTTAAAACATTTTGTAGTTCTCGCAGACTGCAGATGAACTCTTGGCTAAATGAGTTATGAGGTTGCTTTATAGCTGTCAATCCATCAAACAGATCCAGCCGTCCAATTAATCAACTTAGTTTTACAACAACCCTATATATTTTTTATTACATCTTATAAAGACTCCCCAAGATCACACACCTAAATAATGAACTAGTGATTTGCAGAGCTTGGATTTGGATCAAGAGTTTGACCTCTTAATTCCTTTTGACGATACGTTTCTTGAAAACAGAACCCATATTAAATAATTTTTATGTTCCTATAGTATTTATAGATTAGTATTTGCAGATTAGTATTTACTCTGGGTCATTGTACAAAACCTTCTTAAAACAAGATTGCAAAACATCCCACTTCCTCTCTACCTCCCAAATGTACATATTATAGTAGTCATAGCTCGATCCTTCGCATAGTTTAGCTCATGAAGATAATACTATAATTCACATTATACTTTGGTCAATGAAGCCTGTCTACTGGGCAGTTGAACAGTGATCCTCAGACTGCTGTGCTGTTTAGAAATCTCCAGCTTACCTGATGTGTGGGCCAGATCACTCACTCTGTCCTGACCAAGCTTCCACATCGCTTAAGCCCTTTCTTATTTCCACTCTGTGTAATCTCTGTCTTACAGCCTCCTCGCACTCCAAATCCGATCCGACATTTCTGATATCAGTAACCAAACCTTAAAAGAGCTCACTCCTCAGGCTGGTTCCAAATCCATTCCTAAAGTTGGGAAACCTCATTTTATGGTTTTCAAAAATGTTCTGTTTTTTTTTTTTTTCCCAAGTTATTTCTGACTTTCTTGGATTTTCAGAGAAACTTCTGATTCCTGTGCTTTCATGATAAGATGCTGCAGGGCAAACAAGAAGGCAAGGCCGTGAATTAAGCATGGCACTTCATATTATGAACTTCACTTATTTTTTTTATTATTGTTTCAGGTTCATTGAGAGTACAAAGAATTAGGTTACACTGTTTGCATTTGTTAGGTAAAGTCCTTCGTATAGTTGTGTCCTGTCCCCATGAGGTGTGCCATACACTGTGACCCCCGCATCTGAAGCTTCATTTATTTAAAAAAAAAAAAAATCTTTTTTTTTTTTTTTTAGAGCAGTTTTAAGTTCATGGCCAAATTGAGAGAAAAGTTAAGACAGTTTCTATATGTCTCCTGTTTCTACTCATGTATAGCCTCCCCCATTATCAACATCCCCCACCAGGGTTGCCCATTGGTTACAACAATGAACCTGCACTTCCCAATCACCCACAGTCCGTCCTTTTCATCAGGGTCACTCTTGGCGTTGTACATTCTGAGTCTAGACAAAGGCATAATGACACGTGTCCCTTATTATGGTGCCATACAGACTATTTTCATTGCCCTAAAAATCTGTGCCCTGCTCATTCATCACTCCCCTCACCCCACAGCAAAAACCGATCTTTTTATTATCTTCATTTCTTTTTTTAGAATACAATCCAGTTGGAATCATACAGCATGTAGCCTTTACAGAACGGCTTCTCTTGCTTAGTAATGCACAATTAAAGTTCTTCCATTTCCTTTTATGGCTTGATAACTCGTTCCTTTTTGGCACCAAATAATATTCCATTGTCTGGATGTAGGACAGTTTACGTGATAATTATGAATAAAGCTGCTATAAATATGTGCGTGCAGCTTTTTTGTATGCACATATGTTCTCAGCTCCTTTGCCTAGATATCCAGGCACACAATTGCTGGATTACATGATAATATTATGTTTAGCTTTGTAAGAAACTGCCAAACTGTCTTCCGAAAACACTGTGAAATTTTGCATTCCCAGCAACAATAAATGAGAGTTCCCAATGAGTAACCACAACCTTACCCGCCATTCGGTGGTCAGCGTTCTAGAGTTTGACCATTGTAACAGGTGTGTAGTGTTATGTAATTGTTGCTGTGATAAACCTTTTAAAAAACTCATAACGTGAAAAGGATTGTTATAAATATTGAAGTTTATTTTTTAGAACCAAAGTGTGAAAGTCTCTAACAAGTATTTTTGTAATGTTTAAATTACACAGTGAAAGACACATTCCACTATTTAATTTCCTAAATCGAAAGATGATATAAAAAAGAGTCTCAGAAGCTATGAGATCTAATGTCAAAGAATTTATCACTAACCAGTTATAAGAATTCTCCTAACCGTGTCACCTTTATCTAAGTTCCCTCATCTATACTAAAAGAGATTAAAAGACACTGTATTTTCCCAGTAGGGTCCTTGGCAGAAAAATATGTGAGAACATTCTAAGTTATTTAAAGATGCTGCAGGATTGGAAAATTTAACTTATTACTCAAATCGTCACTGGTTAATTGCTAAATTTAGATCTTGGAGAATTTCTAGTGCAGATGTTCTTAATTGGGAGAAACAGCTATCCACACTGTAGTGAATGGGATTCAGAGAATTTATGAGCACAAATGGGAAATAATGCACTTTTATTTTCACTAATCTGTTACTGAACTTCAGCATTTCCTTCAATTATGAACATAAGTAGCAAATTACAGTGGTATTATCAATACTTGACATTTCTGTTATTCATAACAACTATAGATATTTTCATACTATATTTAACCATTGCAGTGACTGCAAAAAATTTATTTCCATCACCATTCAGATTTGCTAGTAGATTTTGCTTAATGTATTAGTTTCAAATGTCTCTATATATTTTTAAAAGTTTTTTTATTAAATCATAGCTGTGTACAATAATGCAATCATGAGGTACAACATGCTGGTTGTATATACAGTTTGAAATATTTTCATCGAACTGGTTAACATAGCCTTCATGGCATTTTCTTAGCTATTGTGTTTAGACTTTTATATTCTACATTTAGTAAGTTTCCCCTGTAGCTTTCTATATCTTTTTATCACTTGTTATATCACGTATATCACTATATCTTTTTTATAATTTGAAAATGCTATTTTAGTATAATTGCCTTCCTTAGCATGTACTAATTATGTGCATCCCAAAATTGTTTTTTATAAATGTTGAAGTGAAAAGCTTTAAAAGACTGTCAGAAGGGTGAGATCTATGGAAAAAGCATTTCTATCTTATAGGCAATGAGATACGGTGACGTCCTCATGGCAATATATGCAGGTGGCCACAGAACGCTTGCCTACAGCCAGATCTCCTGAGTTTCTGACGTGTGACCCTCCCACATACCATGCCCCTACTCTAAGTCTCTACAATGGACTGATGTGTCCCCTAAAATTCCCGTGGTGAGACTTAATGGCCGATGTGCTAGTACTGAGAAATGAGGCTGTTAGGACTGATACAGTAATGAGGGCTGAACCCTCATGGATGGAGTTAGGGTTCCAATAAAAGGGCTTGGGGGAGTGGGCTGGCTCTCTTCCATTCTCCTGCCTGGTGTGGATACAGTGGTCATGTCTTTTTCACCTTTTACCCCTTCTACTATTTCAGAAAAGCAAGAAGCCTTCATCAGTGACTTTCCAGCATCAGACTTTCCAACCTCCAGAACTCTAAAACATAAATTTCTGTTCTTCGTAAATTACCCAGGCTCAGATATTTTGTCATAACAGCACAAGGGGACCAAGATGGCCACCATTTACAATGCCCTGGTAATTTAAACCTAAAACAGTATATTTGTGCAAGAAGAAAAGAATTCACATTGGCACAGTGGAAAGTCTTCCAGACACAAGTATTTAAAAGTGAAAAAAGGCATCAGGCATTTTAACTGCATTCCCTCTAATGGAAAAGTTTATGTAGGTAAATTGCTTCTTCAGAACTCCCTGTTCCCAGATACACTTGTTCCTAAAACAGTATTAGCAACAGACCCTCGATAGGGGATTAGAGGGACTAAAGCCATCACTGGGTTTAATTTAAATAGCCAGTGAAAGCAGTACAAGGCTTCTACGAATATTTAAAGAAGATAAGACCCGGTACTGACGTAGCTGGAGAACTCACTCACTGCACACATTCTTTCCACGTCATAAGCTGTTGCATGAAATCATGAGTGTTTCCACTTATTTATATTGTAGTAGAAGTCAAGTGACTCTTACAGGCCCAGCAAGTGAACGGGCAACTGAACAACTGCTATGGAGAGCCTGGTTCCCGGAGCAGAAGATGGGAGCCAGCTACAAATGCAGAATCTCAGGTCCTGCCCACAATTACTGAGGAACAACTACATTTACCAGAAGGTGCAGATTAAAGTTTAAGAAACCTTTATGCAAAGAACACTGGAGCTGGAACAAAAAGTGTGTGGTTTTGCGGGGTCTGTTGCTAATATTATACATGTGTCTGGAAGACTTTCCACTGTGCCAGTGTGAAATTCTCTTCTTTTTGCACAGATACTTGGACAAACATCTGTGTAAAGGAAGCCCGGGGAAAGACATCACACTGATGATAACATCACACCGATGATGATGACTCCTAGGATACTATCCAGTTGCACAGCCAGGAGATGAGGCTGTAGCCGCCACTGTGATACTCTCCCCCATGTAGATTTTTCCCAGGCATTTTATCAAGAATTAACTAGATGGATCCAAAGGCCTGAGAGTGCAAAAGTCAAGAATGACATGGGAAAGGAACCAAAGAGTGCACTGTGGACAGGTGGATCATGGGGTAACCAAGAGAAGAGATAAGCCCTCTTAGACACAGACAAGAGGAATTTCATCTGAATTAATACAGTTGAATTCATACCTTCATCATTCAGGCATTATTGTGAAGGCTATAAAACAGTTGGCATATCTAAAATTTCAAGGGGGATTTAAGTTTCAAAACTTTTATTTAATACTTACTCTTTGACTTTTTGAACTTCTTTTCTTCCTTCCCTACTTAACATGGTGAAAGAAGTGGAATAAAAATTCACCTAAAAGTGAAATTATACACTTGACTAACAAATAATGTAAATCAACTTACTCCCTAAAATATAATTAGTGGGGTCACTGTTTGGTCTAAGTCATTTAATAAAACACAATTATTATAAGAAGCCCTACAGCTACAAAGAGCTGAAAAAAATATACATCATAAGCGGTACCTTACTTAGACTGGATACAAAAAGTTCAGGGCATCTCAGCATGATTTTTACATATTTTAATAAGAAAAGACTATGCTATATTTGTGCTTGATTAACCTTCTTATACCCTCATACGTAAGTGTAATTGCATTGTATAGATGTCTGATTACAAGACTCTTAGTTAAAAATAGATGAGTCCAACATATTGCTCATATTTCCTTTTACTAGAAAATAAGTTACACATATTGACATATAGGAAGCACACTTAAAAATCGTCCTATTTTTATGACACAAAGATAATCACTGCTAACAATGAAAAATTGTTCTCTATTGTTATCTTAAGCATAATTGTACTTCACTAAACTAAAATTTTGTATCAGTTTTGACTAACATCTTTAATTTGGGGCAGGTTTTTAAAGCTATATAAAAATAGTTTTTTATTCTTCCAAAAGAAAGGCTTAAGGCCACATCTCCCTTGCTGCTTCTACTCAGGTTTAAAGCATTGTGAGAGGGCAGCATAGTTTCCTGGTGGGATAGTTGTCAGCACTGAAGTGACCAGCTGGTCCCCAAACCACACATGAGCTAATCTACTGCAGCCTCGGGAATACTGGCAATGTTCAGGCCATACTCCCTTTATTTTATAGTCATTTCTAAGAAATCCTTTTTGTCTGTTTTTTCCCTTTTCTAAACAGATGTGAAATTTGTCTTCCAGTTAATTAACAAAGAAGCTTTGAAGTAGCTGAAGTATAAAGAAATAAAAAATAACTCTGAATAAATCTGAAATACAATATTTTCTCTACTAGGTATCTTCTCAGAAGGAAAAAATAATTTTATCGTGAGAACATTTGTGCTAGGATGCTCGATTTGCAATCATCAGGATGTGGAAACAACACAAGGGCCCGTCGATCCACAACTCACGAGTGGATACATAAACTGTGGCAGGTGTCTGCCATGGACACTATTCAACCCTAAACAAAGATGGAGACTGTACATCTTTTGTATTTACCTGGCTGGGTTTGGAGAACATTCTCCTAAGTAAAGTATCACAGGAATGGAAAAGCAAGCCTCCAATGTACTCCATGTTAATAGGAAACTGGCCGCTGAACAACTACATACCCACGAGACAGAAAAACACAACAGGGGAGAGGGGAGAAGGGAGAGAACATCGGTTACCTACGCCTTACTCGTCCGTTACTCCTGGTCAAAGTTACTTTTTTATTCACTTATCCTCTCCTGTATTTTGAAGCTCACTGCCCAGGTTACAATCTGTGTCCTGGAGAAGTTACCGAAGACAAAAAGCAAAAGTGACAACAGTGTTTGTTGAGCACTGACTGCATGCCACGTTCTTTGTGCCCATTCGTGCCTCAGAATAAGCTTACGAGGTAGGGATTAGGAACTGTTTGCCCTAAATTTAGCAGAGAGGAAACCAAAGCTTAGCGAGTTTAGAAAAGTCACTAATACCACAGAACGCTCAAATTAATTCAGATGTTAACTTGTGAAATTCAATTGTCCAAGAAGAGCAACGAGGAAACACGCGTCAGGGCAGTGGGTGTTGTATAGGAAAGGGGGAGAGAGACAAGATTCTTTTCTTTACAAGTGTTTTTTGAGACAGGCTCATTCTGCTGCCCGTGGCATCATCATAACTCACTGCAACCTCACACTCCTGGGTTCACGCAATCCTCCCGGTTCAGCCTCCTAAGTAGCTAGGACTACAGGTTCATGCCACCATATCCAGCTAAGTTTTGTGTTTCATGCAGAGATGGGGGTCTCACTATGTTGCCCAAGCTGGTTGTAAACTCCTAGCCTCAAGTAATCCTCCTGCTATAGCCTCTCAAAGTGCTAGGATTACAGATGTGAGCCCCCAGGCCTGGTCTTATAAGGAAGATTTTGTGTGTGTGTGTGTGTGTGTGTGAAAAATCAAAAAAGCTTAACTGAAAACCCCAGAAGGCAGCAGGGATTAATCCTAGAGGTCCCTTACGATAACCACGCATTACGGTAGGCATCTTGCAGGAAAACTATGTCTACAAACTACATGGCACAGGCAAGAGATCCAGCTTTAGTAGGGAGGTAGCCATCCATCTTCAATTACTTTCTACCTATCACTAATTTAAAAGTCAACCTAAGTTGCTAATAAATAGAAAAGGAATAATATTACATAATTTTGGTACTTAAAACAGGGCATCAAATTCAATCTTTTGAGTGATTTCAAAATAACTTCAACATCAATCATCAACTAGATTTTATTGCTAGCATCTAAAAAGAAGGTATTTCCTCTTTTCTGGTATCGCTCCCCATTGATTCCCAGAGGTATTATAATATGGAATTTTTGAATTTTTGTGAAGATGATAATAGGTTGAGTATAGGTCTTATTAGGAGAGAGACAACATGGCCGCCGTTGTGTCTTCCATGGTGGGCCTATAAACCCCGACTTCTGCCCAGACAGGCACCTCTCACTCTGACGCCGACACCCTCCCTGATGTGTGTAACTGACAGACGTTCCAGGGGACAGGCTGTATAATTGCAAAAACCCATGTACTTGTGGTTCAGTTTATGCTCATCATTGTTATCATCTAAGATCTACAAGTTTTTGGCAAATCAGCTTTTCCTAGCTCCTTCTTGTCTGACAGCAGGTGAAAAGATTTAAGATGAGAATTAAAGCCACCAAGAGGTATGCCTGTGAGCGTTCCTCATTGGCCCCAAAGGATATAAAATGTCAGGGAAACAGCAGCAGCACTATATCAATGAACCCAATGTTTCTGATGCTTGACAAAATACATCATATCAATAAAAGATGCTGTGCTCTGTGATGAGACTGTGCAAGAAGAGAATCATTAAAACACCACCTTGCAGCAGATACACTACTTCACACAGGGCGTCCTTACGTGTAACACCAACGACGAATAGATCAGTCCTAGGTCATTTTGATATTTTTTACTATTAAGAATGAGGGAAAGTAGATTGAAATAAAATAAACACTGGTTAATAATAAAATCAAAATTGTGAAACTGGGCCAAAATTAACATATCCAAAGGGAAGGTTAGGACTTCATATCCTCTTTGTGTCTCTGAGCTGAATTAGGACAGTGAAATCATAGTTAACACTTAAGAAGAAAGTTAAGTTTGAATTAAAAAGGACTGTGTCCTCATACTAATAGCTTATCAAAATGTAGTCATAGCATTTGTTTTTCATCTAAGTGGAGAAAATATCTCTGGCAATGCAAGGTGATTGTGAAAAGAAACATTGGAAGTGCCTTTTAAGTCTAGATAATATGCCCTTTTTCTATTCAAGAGAAGTACAACTTACACATCTTCAATATTAGGCGTATAGCTACACTATAGTGTGTGCATACACACGTGGCCAATCAATAAATAAAACATTTTTAGCACCTTAGAGTCCTTTATGCTTCCTTCTGGTCAATATTGTAGGTAACCACTCTTCTGATGAAATATTAGAATTTGTAGTTTTAAAATTTCATATACTATGACCATTAATCATGTATTTTTGTGTGTCTGTATGATTTTGCTCCTTATAATATCTGTGGGATCCACTAGGTGGATCAGCAGTGCATCAGGTTGACTGCTGTATAGTATTCTATAGTAGGAATATATTACAATTTATTTATATATCCTACTATTGATAACGTTAAAGTTGTTCCACTCATAATGTTGTTACTAATGTTCTTGCACGTGTCTTTTTAGTGGAAAAAAACACCTCTCAACTATATACCCAGGAGTGAACATGTTATACGTTAACAGATATGTATGTTTAACATCAGCAGACTTTGCCAACATGCTTTCCCAAATTGTTACGCTAACTGACACTAGCAATATAGGAGAGTTCTCTCTGCCCCACGTCACCGCTAACCCTAAGTCTTCCCAGTCATTCTAAGGTTAGTATTTCTGGTGAGAGCCTAGTTGCATCACTTTGTGGGTTTGGGTTTTTTGTTTTATTTGATGGGTAGCAGTGCTGAGCACCTTTTTATAAGTTTATTGTCTATTTGAATATCCTCTTATGTGAAGTGCTGTTTTAATTTATTTGACCATTTTTAAGTAATTTGTCAGTCTTTTTTGCTTGTTTCATAGGCTCTTAAAAGATTCTGGCTCTTAAAAATTCTGGCTCCTAAAAAATTCTTTGTCAAGTGTAGGTATTACAGATATTTTCTTCCAACCTGTAGCTAGCTTTTCATTCTCACAATGCTGTCTTTTAATGAACAGAAGTTCTTAGTTTTAAGAAAGTTCATCTGATCAATTATTTCTTAATGGTCAGTGCTTTTGATACATTATAAAAAGAAAACTTTTTTCTATGCCATGGTCACGTAGATACTCATTTATGATTTTTTTTTTTTTTACAAGATTTTCCTCTAAAACTTTGTTTTTCCCTTTTCATTTAGATCTGTGGTCTCATGTCAACTTAGTGCAGTGGGAGGTAGGGAACATGGTCTCCCCACTAAGTTAACATTTTTTTTATTTAAAATACCACCACTTTCCTACTAAATCTCAGTAGTGACTTTATAATAATTAAGAAAACTATATATTTTTGATATCAATAGTCTATTTCCTTACTAAATTTGTCTGTACTCATGCCTAACACACAAACTGTCTGATTACAACAACTTCATAGGAAGTCCTAAACTATGTTAGTCTAAGTCCTTCAATGTTTTGTAAATATTATTCGCATTTCCACCTAATTTTAAAATCAGCTTGTACATTTCTACAAAAATACCGGCTTAGATTTTGATTTGGTCGCTAATCGATCTTTAAATTAATTTAAAGGTATGTAATATCTTAACAAAACCGAGTCTTCCAATTCATGACCTTCTGTTTATTTGGATATTCCTCAATGTCTTTCAAAGATGTGTTGTGATTTTTCAGGGTTAATGGAATAATACCATAATGTTGTATGGAATAAGACCATAATCTTGGAATATTCCAGCTATATTTACTCCTAGATATTTGACAAAATTTGGTGGTCTTATAACTGGCATTTTTAAAGGTTCATTGTTTACTTCTTCATTTCTTTGATATAAAAAATAGAGATTATTTTTGTAGAGGGACTTTGCATCCATCAACACTCCTCAATTATTAATTCTAATAGAGTGTTTCTAGACTCTTTCGGATTTTCTATTTTCACAATCATATTGCTTGTAAATAATAACAGCTTTATTTCTGGTTTCTAATCTTCATGCCTTCAATTGGTTGAAACCACCAGTATAACATGGAATAAACACAAGGGTATTATACAAACTCGCCCTTTTTCCATCTCAGTAGAATTGTTGACTGCTTTGTTGAATGAGATGTGAGCTGTTAGGTTTGATTGTAGAAACGTTTTTATTATGTGAAAATAGTTGTCTTTAATTCTCATGTGTAGAGAACTGTTATTTTTATTATAAATTAATGCCAAATGGATTTGTTTTTAAATTTTTTATGGATACATAATGGCTGTACATATTTATTTGGTACACGTGAAGCATTGATGGATGCATACAATGTGCAATGATTACATTCGGTAACTGGAATATCCGTCACCTCAAACATTTATCATTTCTTTTGTGGTGAAAATTAAAAATCTACTCCTCTATTTTGTAATATGCAATAATTTTTTGTTAACTATAGTTTCTCTGTTATGCTATTGAAGACCAGATCTTATCTCTACCATTTCACTTTATTTTTTTTTTGGTCCCCATTAACCAACCTCTCTTTATTTCCCTCTTCCCACAACCCTTCCCAGTCTCTGCTAACCACTATTATCATGCTATTTTCTACCTCCATGGAATCAATTTTTTAGGTCCCGCATTTAAGACCATGTCACATTTGCCTTTCCATGCCTGGCTTACTGGTCCTAACATATGGATGTATATATATTGCAAAAATTAGAATTTTCTTTCTCACAGTTAAAACATGTGTTCATAGATATATTCACTATGCAGTCTTGTTTTTTCCTACCATTTTTCAATGTTCTAATAATTTAATCCTCTTTTATCACTAAATTCTCCATGTCTTACAGGGACACTTGCAATTAAAGCCTTATCCTGAGGCACATTCTGCAGAGAGGTACTACCCTGAGTTTAATTTGATTCATTTGTCACATTCTATCACCGAACACCTGTAATTGACATACATCAAAATTTTGAGTAGTCAGATCATAAACAGATTACCAATGAAACAGTTCTTCTATTAAATCTCAATATTTCATTGGTTAATAATATGCGAAAGTAACATTAATTAATAGTTACTTAAAAGAATTCATCACCTTAAACTTTCCCCTGAACCACAGGAAAGGATCTTAATTTGTTTTCCTTAAAATATAATATGTGGGATGGAAAGAATATTATAATATGATATTTTAATTTGAAAATATGTTTCTAGGAATTATTATTATTTGAAATTATTATATTATTTGAAAATATGTTTCAAATTAAAATAAATAGAAATGTCTCATTTTCGTATGTAGTAACATCTATTAATTGGCAGTTTTACCTAAAATGGCAAACATTATTTGATCCCAGCTGGATAATTGATACAACTAATTATTTTCATTATTCCAAGTTTTGCCTATATTTAAAATTATGTATGAAATTTTTTTTTGGCCGGGGCTGGGTTTGAACCCACCACCTCTGGCATATGGGACCGGCGCCCTACCCCTTGAGCCACAGGCGCCGCCCTATGTATGAAATTTTTAGGTAAGAAAGTCATCTGCAAATATTTCTGCAACATGTATAAACTTTAAGTTTAATGGGCTAATGCACAGTAGTAATCACTTGGACTTTTTTTTCATAGGTAGTGCTTCGAAGCATTTAGCTTGTGAAACAACCAAGTGCCTCAGTGTTCACAGTAATAACTATTAGATAAAGGCGGAATTGATATAGGGGGAGCCTAATACTGTGAACATTTATTAATACAGTGAATCTTACTTTGTAAGAAATACCCTGTTTCCCTGAAAATAAGACATCCTCCTAAAATAAGACCTACTTACAGGAAAGATAAGACGTCCCCTGAAAATAAGACCTAGCACATCTTTGGGAGCAAACCTTAAAATATGACACTGTCTTATTTTCGGGGAAACAGGGTAAAACTATATAGTTGCAGTACCAAATACATGTCCATCTGCAGACCTCAGTATGTCCAAAATGCCAATAGTTTTATTCCTACATGGCTGATTGAAGCACAGTACAGGAAAGTATCTGTGTACCTCTACTCATTGAGAATTGAACATGCTCACTGGATCCTGCCTCTAAGCCATTTAAAATGAACATATTTATCTCTGGTAACTGTTTCTGTGACCATATGATGCTAATTAACTGTCGAATAATTCCTAGAGCTATTTCAAAGAATTTAAAAATAAAGCAGATTTTTATTTTTATTTTTTTTTTTTTGGCAAGGACATGAGGGGAAGCATGCCTCCTATTGTTTATGAGTTTACCTGATAATCAGTGTTACCATGATGTAGTTTCCAAATTGAGGACTAAAAGAGCATCCTTCATCCTTAGTATCCGTAAGAGGTCCACATATGCTCAAGGCCAGCATGATGTTTAGATCAGACCCACAATAACCATGCTATCCTACTTGGATGGATTTAATCCATGGATTAATTCAATTCCGTACATTCTCTAATTTTATTCCAATTACGCTTGCTGGGTTGAGATAAAAATATCTCTGGCTTTAAAAAACAAGGAATACGTTTAAAGAAATTCTCTACTGGTTTGCTTTGGTTGCATTTATTTTTATGTGTGCTCAGGAAGAGAAAGCAGAGAGAGCCAGCCCTACCTCAGGTCCCTCCCGCCTTTTCTGTCTTCTCATTAGAAACTCATTACCACTGTCACACTAGGCATTAGAAAGCCCTGATGGCCAACTAAGTCAAGGTCAGGGGAACTCATTTGTGGTTTCTGCTTCTCAGGGTCTGGAACTGTTGTGTTCCTGGTGTTTCCAAATTCAAGGTTTTGCTATTTAACCCTGGGCTGGGAGATGGTTATAATTGCAGGTGAGCCCTGACATCGAGGACAATAGGATGCAGAATCACAGAATGATACTGTTTCAATCCAAAAGCCTTTACAGAAAGCATAAATAAAGTGCATTTGGAAAGAAACCAGCCAGCTCACATCCAGTCTAGTTATTATACATCCCTGTGGGAGAAGCACCTTTTAAGTGCAGATGTCAAGCAGTGGAGTGATACCAGCTTTGAGTGAATTCGTGTGAAATCTGTTCCACACTATACCATAATGTGTCATCACAGGTTTCTCCTGAGTTTAATTTGCAAAGAAGCACCGGCCACAATAAGAGAATAAAAATTGTGTAATTACAATCATTGAAAGCCTGAAAAAAAGAGTCTCAACCGTGGTTTAAAAGGTAGGGGCTTATATTCCTCTTGCACCAGCTAAGAGTACATCAGCTGGCCATCACTGCTTCACACTCTTCAAAGTGTTCACTTTTCAACTGTTCTAGAGCTATTGGGAACCAAAAAGAATCTGCCCTAATTAAAACACATTTGCAGCCTCAGCATTAAAAAAGAAAATCCAAGGTTAATTCAGGGAACTCATGACCCAGGAATAAAGTAAATTTAAGGATCTGTCAGAGTTGGAAGAATTTCAGAAATAACTGCTCTGGCTGCACAGCTTCATCACTAACTCACAGTAGACACTAGACTCGCTGGAGGGCAAGATTTCAAAAACTACTGGCACTCAGTTAACGTCCACTATGAAGCAAGCTTTTTAGCATCTTACTTGACCTGCCTGGTGATTACATGAGGTAGGCTATTCACCTCTGTTCTATAGGTTCCTAAAGTAGTGGAGAGATGTTTCCATGATCTTAAATCTCTCTCTTCTACTTTCAAGTACTCTTGTGATTATATGTGATCTACCTAGATAATTCAGTATCCTCTCATATCAAGGCCTCTGATTTAATTATATGTGCTAGACCTTTTTTGCCATGTAAGGTAATGTAATTATAGGTCTTGAGACTTTGGATATGGATATCTTAGAGGAGGGCATTATTATGCCTGCCACACCTTCTCAGGTGATTTTGTAAGAATTAGGTGAAACATGTCAAGAACTTAGAAAAGTGTTAGATATATAGTAAGCACTATGTGTGTTTTGAATTATAGCCACAGAGAGTTATAGGACACTCATTTCATTGCATCCTCTATATTACACTTTATGAATATTTACTCTTATAGAAAGCCCAGGCTTATCAATGTCCCTGGATCCAAGGACATAGCCTAGCACCTACAGGGAGACTCTATTGGTATGAGACCAAATTGGCATTGTAGACCACCACAAAGTGGATGTCCCAGAAGACATAAAAAAATGGCTTTGGTATCTCAAGCATTTTTTGAATTTGAGAATTATTGTTCATTCATTTAATAAGCATTTCCTTATTTGCTATATCAGGGCCCTCCTTAGATCTTTGTTTCAGTTCACTTGTCAATGAGACAGAAAGTTGGAAGATCAATTCCTGAGTTAAAATAAGGCCCATTATCAGTGGATTCAGGGGCCAGACACAAACAGGTAGATCTGATCAACACTGGAGTAAAATCAAGATTGCAGAGAAACAGGTAGCATTTTAGTGTGGCTGGAGAAGGCTTGGTAGGTATTAATGGGCCCACGTTGGGCATGGTAGGGTTTGGGCAATATGGTAGGCTGAATAACAGTCATCAAAAGTCAGGTCTGAACTCCCAGGACCTGTGAATGTTACCTTATGCCACGTAAGCGAAAAGAGGCTTTGCAGATGCAATTTTAAGGATCTTCACATCGGGAGATTATCCTGTATCATTCGGGTAAAACCCAAGTTCCATCACAGGTGTCTCCTTGTGAAAGGCGGAGGCATATCTGACACACAGGAGCAGGGAGGGGACATGACCACAGAGGCAGGAACTGAAGCAGTGGTGGCCACAGGTCAAACATTGCAGGAAACCACCAGAAACCAGAAAAGTCAAGGGAACTGACTGATCTCACGGTGCTAACTTCTTGATTTCTGCACATTGGAACCAATCCCAGACTTTGGGACTTGAGAACTGAGAGACAATCTGCCTATGGTTTTAAGACAAGTTTGTGTAAATTGTTCCTGCACCCATGAGAATCTCACACGGGCTTTGATGTTGAAGTCACGGGGTATCATTAAATCCAGGAATAAGAAGGGTGAGTGAGTCATTTCTTCCCTAACTTCGAAGACCCGCTGGACTATGGGGGAGACAAAACACAGAGAAAAAGGAGGAGGAGCTGGCGCAGGACCACAGGACCACAGGACCACAGGACCACAGGACCCGAAAACAGAGCAGAAGTAAAAGTGAGTGGAATTCCAGGAGCTGCAGAGACTGAACCCCAATCGCCCCGCCGGCCTCTGTGCATCCAGGGAATGGGCCACCGCCCTGCGATGACGGCACATGGGAGAGGAAAAGGACATACACTTTTAAATAAAGACTGATTATAAATGGAGCCAGCAGAGTTTTAGGAGTAGTTTCGGATGAGTTTAATCTTAAGATGAAGAGGAAAGACTTGAATTATTCATGCAAGTGTTTGTAATCTACATACTTAAGAATTTCTGGATTTCCTGTGGCTTCCTCCCAAATCCTGGCCAATTCTGCATATGTGGATTAACCGTAATTTGCCTGATCTCTTTGGCACCATCATCAGAAAGGATCCATAGGCCAGGAAAGGCAGAAGTGCTGCCCTGGGAGGTGGGGTCCAGCCGGGGTGACCCGCAGCTGAAACTGTTCACCCCCCTGGCTGTCACTAGAGACGGCTGTGTCCAGCCAGCGTGGAGGATGGGGGGTGGGGAGGCCCCCCTCTCACACAGAGCACAGACCTCCTACACTTTTCTAAGTAGTAGGCACAACATTAAATATTTGTTTTCAGAATATTGGTGCAGCCATGATTCTACACGATTTTGATATTGAGACAGAATGCAAAGAAAAGGGGATGCTGAGTAAGAAAGTCTGGAGGAATCAGAGGAATGTGGGTATGGGGTTACCTAGGTAACCAATGACCCGCAGAAAGGGACAATAGTCAGTGACGTGCCTGGAGGTGCAGAGAGGCCCATGAACGTGCAGCCAATTTCAGATGGAGAGGAAGAAGGTGTTTATCCCACTGACTGCGCCTCTGTCTCTCTCAAGCCTTCTCCTTCATGAGAGGGACCCACTTCCAGCTCTCTTTGGAAGTGATCTAAACTTTCTCTTTATTCTTAAATAAACTTTCTCTTTGTTAGCCTGAGACTTGTGTGGTTACTTTTGGTCGCTATTCACACTCCCTGTGTTGCTCCAGTTTTATTTTCTGTTTCCACTCATTTTTTTCCCACAGTGTTGATTTCTTTCAATTACCTCCATGCCTTGGTTGAACTTTCTGGTCAGCTAAGTAATTGAACCAGGTCAACTGGGCTGGGGGAAGCTGGACTCCTGACCCCCAACAGATACACAAATACTGTTCTGTATGTTAAATTCCTAGAAAAAGTCAAGTCTGTAACAACCCCAGGGCTCTTTTATATTTACTTTTTAACTTTTAAGGGAAAAGGAGTAAGATGCCCATTTAAGAAATATTTTCCACTGTTGACGGAAGAGATGCTGAATTATTTAACAGATTATATAGAAATAGTGTCATATTACTTATACTGCCAAATACTTATAGGTAGGTATGTATATATATGCATATGTGTGTAAATATGCATTTATGTGTGTTCATTTTATAAGTTTATATATCCACATAAATAGAGAAAATTATAGACTGTTTGCTTGATGCTGGCTAGTCTGCACACAGTTCATATTCTCAAGTAATTCTGCATCTCCACTGGTTTAATTACAATTAAGCATCTTTCAAATTACCATTAAAATTCAAAGCCTGTTGTTGTGTCTTGTTGCTTAATTGTGGACTTGGGGTAACTAAACTTATGCTGAATGTCAAAGTTAGCAAACCTTTTAAGCCGATCAACACACTTTGTTATATCTTGGCATAAATCCATAAAAGGTAATGGAATATTCTACACAAATAAAATCATAATCCTAATTTATATGTGGTGCTGTTCTAGTAATATTATTTTCCCCTCGTCATCAAACAATCACCAACGATTGAGAGTACAACACAGATAGAAAAACGTGAAATAGAGTAAAACGTGAACTGAAATGTCATAGTGCTCCTATCAGGTTTGGGTATTTAGGAAGAAAATCTTCATTTGGCCCCAGATTTCCCTGACTTCACAAAACTCATTCATTCTGTTTAGTGAAGGCCAGGTATATCTCCGGGAACCTCCCACATTTGCGACAAAGCACTGTTATAATTTAAGCTTTTGGGAATGTGAGTGCCTTGAAGATTTCTCCTTCCACAAACAAAATGAGACACCCCAAATCAAGCCATAGGCAAAGGGATGGCAAATGTGTAGTGGTCTAAAACAATTGATAGGTATTACTGGAAAAAAGATAATAGCTTGTAAATAATTCAACATCATTTCATTAAATGAAGTCAAACCGTTTATCCACACACCCACTTAAATGTGCAAAGTGGCAGAAAGTATGTGCTATTATCTTCAACACTGCAATGAGAAAGCTGAGTATCATTCACTTGAGGATTTCAAAGGGAGAACTGGGAAAAGAACTGAGTCCTTTTAAATCTCCATTCTCAACAGAACAGCCATTCGAGACATAATTCTTCCTTTCCATGACAGACAACTCCAGAGAAAATAGCACAGGAAACATATTGTTGAAGGTTCTTAACAATCTGTTACTCAGAATCCCCTCGATGTCAATGGTGATAAGCCACAAGTAAATGTCTATGAAAGAGGGTCTACAATTTAACCAGCATTAAGAGTCACGTATCAGGAATGTGTTAAAATGGTTAAATATTCTGGTACCATGGTACTATAATTCCTTACTAATCTTTCTTCTTCTTTTTTTTTTTGAGAGCGGGTCTCACAGTGGTGTCCTCATAACTCATAGCAACCTCAAACTCCTGGGCTCAAATGAGTTTCCTGCCTCAGCTTCCCAGTAGTTGGAATCACAGGCATTCACCACCATGCTCAGCTAATTTATTTTTACTTGTTATAGAGGATGGAGTCTTGATATGTTACTCATACTAGTCCTGAATTCCTGGCCTCAAGCAATCTTCCCACCTTGGCCTCCCAAAGTGCTGAGATTATAGGCATGAGCTAACTGTGCTTGGCCAGTTTCTTACCAATTTTTATCAAGCCACAGTAAATATGCAATATTCCTATACATATTACTCTTGTTTACAATCTACACATCTACTACACAGACAACATTTGTTGTTTGTTCACAGGGAGAAACAGAGTTTAACAATATTGCATATAGATATTTGGAAGCAAGAGGAAAAATTTTGTAAATTGTAACAAAGAAAATATAAAGAACTTAAAGTCATTTATGATAAATTGATATTCAACTTCTCTTATTGTCTCAAAATAGGACATTTTCAAATTTGTTCTTTAGATTCATGCATTGGGCTTGGCAATAAATCTACCTGAAGATCTGTGAATGGTTTTCCTTACACTTGACCTTCTAAGGTTCTGTGTGTGTGTCAGAGAGATAATTGTGTTTCTCTTTTTCAGTATCTTTACTATTTAAACAAACTACTTATAAATTATCCCAGCCAGATTAACTAAGAGAACACATTTTTTGACTCCAAAATATCACAAAGCATTGCAACAGTGGATATGGCTACATAGAGACATGTTAAAATTTTCCAAGTTTATAAATAAATAATAACATTAGACTGTGAAGGAAGTAAAGATGAACATGACCCCGGTGATACGCATTTCTAGTTGCTGCTATATCTTCACTACTAAGAACAGTGCCCGAGACATAGTAGGTGCACAGTCACCTTTGGTGAATAAATGTGGGAGGACATTCCTCTGTAGAAAGTTATGATTGAAAATGGAAATTGCATGTTTGAACTTCAGAATCATTAATTTCTTAGTTGATGTAATAAAAGAAGCAAGAACTTATTTGTACTGCAGCTTCTAAGAACATAGAAGATGTGGCAAAGGTTCTCTTTTTCTTTCTTGCTGTACAGTTGATGGAACTGTTTATTAAAACCATGTTTATGTGAATGTTTCCCATCAAAATAGTCATGTAGGAAGATGCATTAATTGTGATCATGCAGCCTCTGATCTAGTTTTCATTTCTTTAACCATCTCCGCCCCCCTTTTCTCTGTCTCTCTAACAGAGGCGACTCTAACCCTACTCATCCAGTCCTGTCCTCTGTCCGTCTTATGTTACATTCTCACTGGTCGTAGGGGCTATGCTCTTACATTCTAAGTAAACATATTGTCAAACTAACACATATTAACAAAATCTTGTGGATATTTATGGTAACCTGATTACAAGTCACTTGTGAGCTTAACTCTTAATTATCAACTACATTAAAAATTCTTTTTTTTTTACGGCAGGCACCCAAGATCACTTTCTTTTTCCTTATTCTATTTACCTATTTTTTTCTTATGGAATGAATCAAGAATATTAAGTATCTCTTATATAAAATACTCGCAGGTTGCATTTATGTAGACTGTGAACTTCTATGGATTTTAAAACAAAGGCATCTTATATTTGAAAAAGAAACCAACTTTATGTTGTGACTTAATCAACGTCTTTATGCAAAGCAAGACAGCTCAGTGTACATCTATCAATAAGAAATCATGCTGTACATTTAAAGACAGCCAGAGAATGTTAATGCAAACCACCCTGAGTATGTGATTCATCCAAATCACCAAAGTACTTTAGAGGTCTATGGAATAGTCGTCAATTATTGTCAGCTGGGACCAATGAAATCTTTTAGGTTCTAAACATGAATCAGTCCCACATTTCAAAAGTTTTTCAGTAAAATGTTCAGATACAGCTTGCCAATGTTCTTTGAGAAAATCACCATTATTGATCTTTTTGTAATGATTACATTATTATTACATGATTCAAAGTAAAATATGAACACTAATACTACATCAAGTGCCCATTTACTTCAAATTGTCCCATTTAACCAACTATCCATTTTTTCAGTAATAGGCATTTTATAGTAGGAATTGTTTTAAAGCACCAATGCTTTCAAAACATTCTTCTGACACTCTCCCAACACTCGGACATAATTTGGAGAAAGGTGAACAAAAAAAAAAAAAACAACTTCTCCCACTTCTTTCACTAGAAAAGACAACACACACAAACAAGAAACTATGGAAAGAAATACTAAATATTAGAAAATACTGGATCAAAGATCCACAGTAAATAATTCTCTCCACCTCCACATTTCTTTGTTTTCCACATGTATTTAATCACTCTCAATTATAAAAGAAATCAAGAACGTACTCTGAGCACCATTTATATATAAAGTTTTTGGGGGGACATAAATATATGTTGGACATATCCAAGTGAAAAATCATATATTTTTTGAAATGTAAATGCAAGTTCCTGATTTTGCAAAAACATAAAGAGTCATACCTAACATTTTCATAGCACTTGAAAGATTTCAGAGTTCTAATGTATATTATCATCCCATCCAAAACCCAACTCTAAGAGACAGGTAATAAAAACCATCATTTCATATATAAAGAAAATTTAATTGAGAAACCTAACTAAAGCTAGATTACGAGTAACTGCAGAGACCAGAATTTAACTTAAACGTCCAGAGATTAAGTTCAAGAAAGTCACCATTGCACTTCTGTAAGTAATTAATTAAATAAGGTCAAGCTATTTCATGGTATATGTAAGATTACAAAGCACATCTGCTCTATCAATTTATCTTAATTAAAATGGAAAAATCAGTGGCAATAAGAATACCCAGTATATGCTTGAACCTACACTTAGTGAAAAAACAACAGATGTTTAAATAACATATATTCTGTTTAAATAACTAAAATAATAGCTCCATACATATTTATACCAAAAACAAAAATCATGGAAGCTAGAAAAAAACATGGTCAATAACAGAGTCAAAATTGCCTGCAAGGACAAATCACAAAGTGAGCCAGTGGTTATTAACCTTTGGTGCAGATGAGGATCACCTGGAGTGCTTCTTAAGCTGCACGTTATAAGATCCCACACCTTAGTGCTGAGTACATGGATGCTTGATTTTTCCATTTTTGTGATGCTTAGGACTGCGTTCTCCAAATCCACATATAAGAGAAAAACTCAAATTCAAGAAGGGGGAAGAGAGAGAGGAGATTTGGTAAGTTCCCACATAATGGGGCCAATGTACCATATGTACGGTGAATGGTACTCTGGGTAAAGTTCACAGCTTCATCCCTTACCTTACCTGTGCAAGCAGTGTAACCCAGTCGTATGCACCCTCATGTTAATCCATATATAAAAACGCTAGAAATTATTTGTATGTACTGTTGCAGGACAAGTAGATGTAATTCCTTCTTTATAATAGCTCTATCACATTCCTTAGTCAGACACAAATTATCTAAAACTACTATATTGACCATCAGTCTATTTTCAGATTTTGTTCTTAAAAGCAATGTTGCCACAGGTATAGATTCTAATGTATGGGCATTTTTATTCTCTACCCCTAATTCTAAGAAATGAGATATCGTAGCAGGACGTTATCCATATTTTGAAATAATTTAAAATTGTCAAAGTGCTTTCCAAAATGTTTTCATAATTTACATTTCTAGAAGGAAAAAATGATGGGATATCCCAATTTTTGATGAACTTGATAACATTGGATGGTTGCAATTTTTTTCAATAGTTAATTTTTGCTAACTTCCTGGACAAAAATCATGTTATCTTGGTCTTGTTTTAATTTTATTTCCCTGAATATGTTTATATGCCATGTGCATTGACTTTTTCTTCTATCTTGCCAGTTTTATTGGTTTGATTCTAACGTACCATTGTTACAGGTAATAAGCATGATTCTTTTCGACATGGTTTCAGCTGCAGATAAAATATTAAGTGAAAAATAGGCACATAGGGGTCCCCTGGTCTAATGCAAGGGGCTGAGCCATCTCCATACGGAGGGTCTGAGAAACCAGTTCTGCTCAAATGCACAATAAGCTGTTTGAGAAGAATGGAGACGTTGATAATGTGGAGTGCCCTGGAGAGAGTGTTTAGGGCAGAGTGCCTATAGCTATCCCACTCCTGCTATCACATAAATGATGGGATGTGTCTTGTCTCTCCTTAAATTCTAGTGAGAAAGGAAATTTTAAGGGAACTACTGAGAAAGCTAAGATGTGTCCCTTAATCATTAAGGCCCACATGGGATAAGACTCTTGCTGGAAGAATCTAAAGGCTAGAGGCTGGATGGAGGTGCCATGCAAAGAGAGAGAAGGCCGTGCTGGGAGCTGGTTATATTTCTAAAAACAGGGGTTAGTGTAGACCAGATGCAGAATTCACAACAGTGTTAAGCAAGGAAAGATAACCTGTGTGGTGATAATGAGTACTACAATCTGGTAAGTCAGTCCAAACATGACCGTGGCATCATCACCTTGCTTGTAAAGTAATGAACAATTAGACGTCTCTCGTGAGACTGGAAATTGATGCTGAAGCCTTAAAAGAACAAGCTTGGATACGAGTGTCTGCCAAGGGAAAAAGGCTGATTACAGCTGTTCTAAATCAAGTCAGATTTTACCTGGTTATAACCTGTCATCTTTTCTTCATCAAAATAACAACTAGTTATTTCAGGTTTCCCAGCATAAGATAGGCCCACACTAGATGAAGAAAGATGTTTTCATTTCAGTAAGAAGCTTTATGTTATACTGGACCAGTTATTTTGTTTGTGTGTTTGGTTGTCTTTTTTTGTGTGTGTGAGAAGTCAATTTTTAATGTGCCACCTGATGACCAAAACCACTTTAAGACAGAAGACTTATCCCTCCACAAACTGAAAAATTTTAATTATCAGGAAGGTTTTATAACTGAAAAGGCACAAAAAGTGAGGACCTATCTGAGCAAACAGTCAAGAGGATAAATAACCAGTTTCTAAAGCAAATTGGAAGTGAGTAGAAGAATAAGGTTGATTTCTACATTCATCCTCCTGGATCTAACTTGTTAAACGAAATAAAGTATAAAAAAATATACTTTTTTCTACATTTATCTGGTATCCATGCACAAGATAATTAGAATATCTCATTAGTTATTAGTTATCTTTAAAGATTTTGTTTTATCCAAATGTAAAAGAGCATCATATGCAATTAAAATTTTAATTTCTAGTATTTGTAATGATTATTTTATATTATTTTCCTGTTGCATTAAATTGAATCTCAAAAGATTTTTGAGAGTTGACAGAATAAAAAGTTTGCCTGATTGGCTCATAATTTTGATGCTGTGGAATTCATTATTTTATACTTAAAGATGGCTTTGGTAAATAGTACATAATGTTTGTATAATTCTTATTTCCATTTTGCCTACATTTTTTATTAGAAACGATTGCTGAATTATATTACACAATTTCTCTTAACATCTATAAATATGATGGAAATTTTCTCCTTTTATTTTATGGTATAATTTTGAGCTAGTGAAGGTAGAATAAGCCCTAGTTAACCATATGACAGTAAGGATTCAGTAAAGTACTAGAGTTAGTTGCTAATATGTATTTTGAATTTTTCAAGTGCATATGGCCTGTTATCTAGGTAAACATGTATGCACATGTGCAGGCCATCTCAGCCATGTTTTATTAGATTAAATATCTATATTTCAATATTTCTCTAGCTATTTTCTCATTATGGGTCAGATTTGCCACCTTTGGCATACCTGACTTTTAAAAAAATATAAATAGATCTGAGATTAAATCTGCTGAGATTAAATCTGCTATTATCATTAATACAACTCTTTGCATGAACTTGAGAGAATTGTGACACTCTCTGAAGTCCAAGATTCCTTAAAAGATGAGGTTTTGTTGTGAGAATACAGTAAGAAAAGGCATTCACACTTACAAGAAAGTTTGATGCACAATCGGTGCTGAATGAACAATGGCTATCATTATAAATGCCTTCAGAGCATTTATATATGAAGAGAAAAACATACTTGAATGATGTTTAAAAATCTTTTTTATTGATTTTTAAGAAATTCTTCTTCAAGAAAGACAACTTTATAAGCTCTAAATTCCCTCAGCCTAAACTCCCAGGTTCACGGCTAACAAGCTCCTAAGTCAAACACCCTGAAAACCTAATGACCGTCACTTTCACAATAAATGAATTTTGAAATATATTCTAATTGTCCTCAATAGAGCCTTCTTCCTAACTCTGTTCATTTTTTAAAAAATCTCATCCGTGACCCTGAGACTATTTTCAGCTCTCAGGACTTTTGTTCTATGATGTTCTGTTCTTATAAGAGGCAACCTGGAGTCAGAAGGCTCCCCACCCTCCCTGCTCCCTGTGATTCCCAGCCATGATAGGGGATGCTTCACTCCATCCTTGACAGAGATTTTGCTCCAGGCACTGTGATTCATCCTGGAGCCAAAATGTTCATGAAAATCATTACTCAAAGATTAAAATGTATATTCGAAAGAAAACTGCTGGTAGAATGGGTGCTGATACAAAGAGTCTTGGTCACTTGGCAATCACATAACCTTCATAAGAACTCTTCCGAGGTAAATATACTTTTCCCCCTTCTGCTCATGTAAGGATCTAAATTCAGTAAGCAAAAAGTTCTGGCACCATGCAAAATAAAGTACTCATATAAATAAATGGTGTAACATGATCTTGAACCAGACAGGTAACTCAGAAAAATTAGTTTCTCAAGGGAAATAGTAATTGGTACAAATGATTTTTACCCAATTAAAACTTCCAAATAAATGAGAAACTTAGAAAGTAAATAATGTCAGGGAAAAATTCCAATGTAAAACAATGATCAAAGAGGCAGAAACTTTTTTTTCACTTGGTTTCAGAATTAGATGAAACCCAGAGTATCTATTACAATTATATAGGGAGCTTTCAAAATGATTGACCTAGATGCCCATACCCCTTCCCGGACCTCATATCAGATTCGGAGGCATCACTGTAACTTAAAAGTTCCCAAAAGTGAATTCAAGGCCCAATGCTACAAGTTTCACCTCAAAAATATCATAATTCTAATGACACTTATTTATAATAACTATAACTAATAACTTTAACACCCCTCCCTCTGTACTGTTCTATGCCTAATGAAATAAAAAGTTTTAATATGCTCTATTCAAAGACCATTTAGGAAATATACAATGAATGCAAAGTTACTTTTTAATTATTTCTAGTAATAATGGCCCATGAAATACTTTGTGAAGTTTAATGTATGTCCCATAAACAAATGTGATCCCAAGAAAAGCCGTGGCTTTTGACTTAAAAAAGAAAAGAAAAGAAAAGCAATATTGGAAGGTGCTATTGAGAAATGAAGAGATAGACCATGTTTTGGCTGATTACAATTCTTATGAAAAAGTAAAATTGAACCATCGATGTTCCCCACTTAACAGAGGGCACAAAAAACTGAAAGAAGGGGTCAGGGTCGCCTCAAAAGCCATCATTTGAATGTAAAGCCTCATCACAGGATTTGTCTATTGTGTTTTCCCAATTGTTCTGTTTTTGTCATTTAAGTTGAATTATACTTCATGGAAAATCTTTAAAATTATAAAATTAACCTATAGTCATACATAAATATCTCCCATAAACAAGAGGGGAAAAGCAGTTTAACTGAGAGTTAAGGGACAGAGTTAGTTTCAAAGATATGAGTCCTTTGAAATCTGAGAGGGCTTTTGTGGCTCTTCTGTGTATTACCACAAACATCAAGAATCAACAAAATAAAATATTTTAAAAGGCCCTAAAATAATCCCTAAATAAAATATCCCTAAAATAAAATATTCCAAAATTCACGAGAAGTTGTGGAAAGATCTCTGCATTGCTGACAATTTGGGGAATTTGCCAAAACTAGGGAAACCAGATACACAGCAAGAATAGTGTAATCCGCAACTTTGACATTGTCACGTATACACAGACTCACCTTCCCAAAGCACTGTGCTTGGTGCACTTTGCACCTCACTACCGGACATCCTTCCTTGAAACTGGCCTGAAGCCCATGTATAAGAACACCACCTTCCATAGGAAGCTTTTTAGTGTGAAGCCTTGGTGAATAAATGACATACATTTAAAGGCCATTTATCATAATAACCACAAGTTTATAGCTTTAGCATTTTATATAACTACGTATTTAATCATATTTCACAGTTCTCCTACAGAATGGCTAAGTTTCTTTTTTTTTTTTTTCTATTCTTTGCCCTGTAGCAGAACAAAACCACCAATTTTATAATATGTGGTATTCTGGGCTTATTCAGTAATAAAATGCAATCATTACACACATTCTCAATGTACATTCTCCTTGACATATGTTTTAGCAAGAATTAATTTCTCTGTGTTATGTATAGCTACTTGCTTGGGGAAAATTTCCATGTAAGAAGATGTGGATAACTGAACATTCCCTGGCAAATATAACACAAGGATTATGATGGGGAAAGTCTAAAACACTGCAATGGAAATGCTGGAGGCCAACACTCCTGCATCCCCTGACATTGCACAAATTTACGTAAGATTTGTGCAATGATAGATTTACATCCAGTAAATCTTTCATTTAGGCTGGTTCTCTCTAGCACTTGGTAGAATACTAGTATATACCCATGATCTACCTGAAATGTGAACTGTCAGCTTGGAAGGGTTGGTCTTACGAGATGCACATCATCACACCATACCTCTGCTAGACTTTGTAAATGTCAGGTAATGTAACAGCAAAAATGCAGAAAACAGACAGTGCAACAGTAGTACATTTCAAAGAAAATAATTAATAATATCAGTTAAAGTTGAGCAATTTTTTAAATTCCTAGGCTAAGAATTCCATGTGTAAGGAATCTACCTTCATTAGTGAAAGCAGTTTCTTAAAAAATTAAATTTTAGGGAAAATTTAGAATTTTCTGGTTAATAAATTTTAATGTGCACAAAACTTGCAGAACAACAAATAACAGGTCTGATCTGATATGAAAACTTCGGGAGCAGTTCATCTAATTATAACAGCTGCGTTGGGAGGGTTTCTGCTGGCATGGAAAAAAAAACAGACTTCTACTGTGGCCCTCAACAAAGCCAGATGTAAAGGTGAATGATTAACTTGAAAATACCCAGCGGCAGAAACAAATTATGATTTCGTGGTAATGATGAATGCTCCACATAGACACAGAAAAACACAGAGAGACCCCAGTGAAGGCTTACGAAGGAAGACAGGGGGAAAAATGAAGGATGAGAGAGGAGAAGAGAAAGAGAACATCAAAGGTAAGTTAAGAAAGAATCTGGGGGCGGCGCCTGTGGCTCAGTCGGTAAGGCGCCGGCCCCATATGCTGAGGGTGGCGGGTTCAAACCCGGCCCCTGCCAAACTGCAATCAAAAAATAGCCGGGCGTTGTGGCGGGCGCCTGTAGTCCCAGCTACTCGGGAGGCTGAGGCAAGAGAATCGCTTAAGCCCAGGAGTTGGAGGTTGCTGTGAGCTGTGTGAGGCCACGGCACTCTACCGAGGGCCATAAAGTGAGACTCTGTCTCTACAAAAAAAAAAAAAAAAAGAAAGAAAGAAAGAATCTGGGACTTATACACAAATGCCTACAAGCCAATAAGGAATGGCCTCAGAGCCATTCACAAGGTACTATAACTTAAATGTTTAAAGAAGACAAAAAGTTACTCCTGTTTGGGATGAGGTAGAGGTAGGTTTCTAGGTCAGATTAGCAGAAAACTTTAAAGTCCGTGGTAGAGTCTTCTTTTTTATTTTTTAAAATTCTTTACTAAATTATAATTGTGTACATTAATGCGTTTATGAGGAACAAAGTGCTGATTGATATACAATGTGGAATGCCGTCGCCTAACTGATTAGCATAACCATCTCCACGCTTATGGTAGTGACTGGTAGTGATGCAGAGGTCAGTGTGTGATGTAATCACATGGATGGTAAACACATCTTGTCAAAGTGCCAGTGAGCTGTTTATCATGCAGCTATATGAGTATTTCCAACATCTCACCACATCGCTCACTTGAAACTCCACAGATGTAATTTTATCTAACACTTAGTGTGTCTAGTGTGTTCACCAAATGTGTATAATTCATTAATAGCGCTGCTTTAATACCTGTCATTAAAGTGAAAGTTCAAAATATAACGATATGTAATTGTAGGCATGAGATAAATACTGATACTATCAATGAGGGGAATTGAGTTAACCATCTTAATAAATTTAAAAAAAAGAAAAAAGTTTTTGATCACAGATCTCCAGATATTTCTCCTTAAGGTCTTGCCACTTTATTAAATAAAACATGACAAAAGAAAACTTACTTCATCTCTATATGAAGCTTATTAAATTTTATAAAGTGTAGAAAACCATAAGAATTTGTGAATTAGTAGCATGTCAACATATTAAGAACTGGCGAAAATGTACACGCAAACCCATTCTCTCCCTGGACGGAATGCATGGGGTCTACACTGGCCTGCCTACTGCTAGAAGTTCCCTGTTCCCTGCTGGAATTTAACCTAGTTGATTCTTCAGTGGTGCTGAGGCTGAGACAGAGAATGAAAAAAGAGGTCGCTTAGCATAGACAACATTGGTCTTAAAATTCAGCTTTCTACCTGGTGGAACGATGTAACTAATGTCCATGGATCCAGATAGCCAGAGTGTCTTAAGCCCTAGCCAAATCCTTTGTCCAACTGTGGGTTGACAAAATTGGTAAAACCATCCCTGTCTGTAAAACTCTTTTCAAAGAAATAGCAGACTCATCTGCCTGGGACAATTGTTGGTGACCTCTGATTTAAGGCAGTGCGTGCCTGTTACAGGCTTCTAGTTACCATCCCTTGAGACTCTCCATCTGTGACAACTTTCTCTTCCACACCAATGGGAGCTATGGGATCATTTCAGATGTTAAAATTAGGCATAACTTTTCTATTTTTCTTTTTTTTTTTTTGTAAAAGCTTCTGAATCTGAAACATTACTCATGGGGACAAATGTAGTAGACAGTACACTACTGAATTTTAAAAATAAGACAACTGAATTATATTGCGTATTGTTACTAACATCATCATGATTGCTTGTCTGCATAAATAGACAAAACCATGGTCATTATCCAGGTACTGGGTGATTGACGGTAATGAACTTTCTGTTGAAAACATAAGGTCTTACTCTATGAGATGGATGAAATAGACATCGCTACCCTTTCAGAGAAACTTTAATTTTTATCAAGACATCCTCAAATGCACAAAATTACTGAATAATATTATAGGTTTCATTTTAGAAAAAAACTTATCTTTTATAGAGTCCCATATCATAAAAAGCTGAATTCAGTTTCTTTCAGACTGTGAATGAACCTAAAGAAAATTAAAGGCTTATAAAAATATTAAAGCATTTTCCAGTCACAAAAAATTTTAAAGGAGAATTTAAAGTAGAAAGAACAGGAAAAAAGAAAACCATGATTAAAATGTAGTCCATCTCGCATTTAGGAGAAAGATGAAAACTACCAAAGTAAATGTAGTAGAAAACTGGTCTGTTTGTGAAAGAGAGCAGGGAACTCTTACTTTCATTAAGGACTTGCAAAATTGTTTAGAGTCTAGGGATGTCCTTTTTTTTTATTTTTTATTTTTTTTCATTTTCTGCCACATTGGAAGAAGAAGAGTTGTCCTGGGCCCTACATTAAATTTACAAACACTAAGGAGAGCTGATTGGGGGTGGGTATGCTTTTCACCATATCTGACACCACAGATAAGCAAAACAGGCCTCAAATAATGTGCATACTGCCCACAAGATGCAGAGTGGAACCCCCTGAGACATTTACAAAACTACTCCATTATTCCAATTAAACATTTCATTTGGGGGAGGCAACCCTTTTATAACTCTCAAAAGACTTATCACATTTAAAAAATAATCGGGGAAATGAAAAATATTGAATACAGGTTAATTTATATTAGTTTCTCTTTTCCTTAAATCTGTTGGGACGTAAATTTTATCTTTTATGCTACTGAATAAGTTGATTCTTAGAGAGACTTGAGGTTTGCCAAAAAAGAGAAAAATACTTAGAACATAAGGGTAACCTTACATACCAGCAGAATTACCACTAAGATTCCTTCTCCAGTTGTGTTTTCATTGCATTCTATTTAATAAAATGTAAGGTTCTAAAAACCCAGAAAAATATTATGTAATAATTGAGTACTGAAGAAGGAGAAAGGAGGAGGCTCATGGAAGGGGAGACTCCAGAGGGAGATACATTCCCTCAATGAGAATGAGGTTCAGATTTGCTACATGGTTTAAGAGAGGGTTGTTAAACCCAAGGAGCTGGATGTTGCTTTTCCAGGCACTGAAAAAAGAAAGAAGAAAGATTGCAAATAGATAGATTGCTTGGGGCTGGAACAGTAATTCAATTAATTCTCAGATAGTTCAAGAAAATAGTAATAACAGAAACAGAGAGAGATGGATGGGGTGGAGAGAAAGAGAGAGAAGGAAGGAGACCCAAGGGTGCTTGTGGATATGGCACAATGTTAGACAATTGTCAAGCCTGAGTGGAGGGTATGTAAGAGTTTTTTCAGTATTTTTATAACTTTTCTATAAGTTGGAAGATGCAACAATAATAATAAAGGAGTATCAGTTTGGGTGTAAATCACAGGAACTCACTCCAAAATTCTTTTGGATGTTAATAGACTCTTTGCAAATCTACCTGAAAAAGTAAATATTTGAATAAATGTGAAAGTACAACTTGTTGAACCTGTATTTTTCCTGCAACCCCCCCCCCTCCTGTTTTTGAAGCTTGTGACCCTTTCCTCTCTCCCCTTCCCCCTCAGACTTCTGGTCCTTATTTCAAAGGGCTTTGTTGCAGTGTTGATTATTCGCATCTGAGAAATGCCAGGAGGTAAAGCTACTGTCTGTCCCTGTATGGCAAACATATTCCCACCCCCAGACTTTTAAGGAATTGCAATTTTGAGTAGTTTCCACTTACTCCTGACATCTGTCTTGCATTTGGAATGGGAAAAGGGATTTTTTGAGAAGACAATTGACATTTGTAATTGTGTCCCTTACAATTCATCATAAGCAACCTGAAACCCAAATGCTAAAGCTAACAAAATCAGGAGATATTTGCTTATGCAATTTTTAAATTGAGGAACAGCAATTTAACTCCCCCAGCTTTTTTTCCGTTGATTTTATAAACGTGTGCCAGTTCTGTGTATAAAGAGTGGTACGGTCTCCAGCTTCAGCCTCCTTTTGCCTTCCTTCTCCAGGGAGAAAGGACCTGACATATAAAACGCAGGATATTTTTGCTTTGATACGATCTACAGTACCTTTTAGCAAATACTTAAATGCTAATTTAGGAGTCACTGATGAGACAAGATCTAGACAAATATGAGGAAATGCAATTAACAACAAACCTACACCCAAGAATAAAATGGCAGAGAGATACATGGCTGAGCACAGTTCAGGTATTTTCTGGGCAAGCCTTTTATTTTGGGAAGCTTGAGAGCCACATGGCTGTGAGGCAACTCAGATCCCTGGAAATATACTTCCCGGGAGTTAGCCAGATCTAGCTTTAGCTCTTCCACTAATTAATTGTGTGAACTTGAGGAATTCATTCATCTCCTTTGGGATATCCTCAGTTACGAAACAAAGTTGTAGGTCAATGTGATCGCCAAAACTGTGATGACTGCACACTGTTCCAAAGGAAATGCACACAGCATTCTTCATACATGAGGTTCTCAGATGGGAAAGGAACCAAACCACTCATGTGGTCTATGAGTGACAAGTAAGAGAGACAGAGAGGAGGGAAGGGTCAAAGACTCCATTAGCCAAATACATTACAAACATGATAAATTTTAATTCAAATGGATCTAATTTTTAAATAATCTAAATCTGAGATGACAGTCTGATGCATTTTAGCTCAACCTGAAATGTTAAAAGTCATGAGAATAATTTTTCCCTTCTTTGTATTTTCTTTGCAACTTTCTTACAAAAACAGAGTTTCACTTATTCAGTGATTTTTTCCAGTGTGATCTGAGTCCTGTAGCTGCATAAGGTACTACATGTCATTTGTTAAACAAGACCTGTGTCTCCCCAAAAGACATTGAACTTCTAACTCCTAATACCTACGCATGTGATTATGCTGGGAAACAGGGTCTTTAAAGGGACAATTAAGGTAAAATCAGACATTAGAGAGGGCCTTAATCCAATATGCCTGAGGACTTTATTAAAAGACGGAATATGGATAGAGAGAGTGAGACAGGCCTGGAGGGAGAATGCTGTGGGAACTTGACTCCAGAGGTAAAGGTGATGCTTCTACAAGCCAAGGAATGCTAAGCAAAGCTTGCCAGCAAACTCACTCAGGGAGAAGCGTGGGGCAGATTCTCTCTTACACCTCTTGGGAGGTATCAACCTTTCCAACATCCTGATCCTGGACTTCTGACCTTTGGAACTATGAAACAATGTGCTTCTGTTGTTTAAGCCACCAGGTTGTGGTACTACCTTATGGCAGTCCTAGCAAACTAATACAATGTGTCACTTGAACTTAAGCATCTTACAACTTGGGCAAGGAGATAATATACCTATGGTGCATCTTACAAGGGTACATGCAACATTTACTAAATGTAGAATATAAATGTCTTTTTTTTTTTTTTTTGTAGAGACAAAGTGTCACTGTACCGCCCTCGGGTAGAGTGCCGTGGCATCACACGGCTCACAGCAACCTCTAACTCTTGGGCTTACGCGATTCTCTTGCCTCAGCCTCCCGAGCAGCTGGGACTACAGGCGCCCGCCACAACGCCTGGCTATTTTTTTGTTGCAGTTTGGCTGGGGCCGGGTTTGAACCCGCCACCCTCGGCATATGGGGCCGGTGCCCTACTCACTGAGCCACAAGTGCCACCCGAATATAAATGTCTTAACACAATAATGAAGAAAATGCCATGAAGGCTATGTTAACCTGTTTGATGAAAATATTTCAAATTGTATATAAAATGACCACATTGTACCCCATGACTGCATTAATGTACACAGCTATGATTTAATTAAAAAAATAAAATTATCAGTAGACATTACATTATAACTGCTTTAAGAGATTTAAACATAAAGCAAGAGCAGGTGACCTCCGTCTAGTCCTGTCTTCTCATCCCTTCCTCCCCTCCTCATCCTCTTCTCCCTCTTTATAACACTAACATTTAAAGAGCCCTCGCTAAGCGACACACATTGTTCTGAGTACTGTATATGTTTGAATCCACTCAACATCCACAACTTAAAACTGCATTTAAAACAAAAGAAAACTGAGGGACAGAAAAATCAAGGAACTTCCCAGGGTCACAGCTGGTAAGTGGTAAAATCGAGACTTGGCCAGGTAGTCTGACCTGAGAGCTTGTGGCCCCAGGTCCTAGACTCTGTTTTCCTGCAGCTATTCCGCTAGAATAGACCTCCCCAGAGGAAGAGAGGAAGCGAAAATAAAATAACATTTGAAACGACATGTATGTTACTGAGATGTTTTTATTTTACCAAAATAATTACATCATAGGCCAGTTGCTATATATCAGTATCACTGTAATGCTGAAACATGTTCTGCCAAAATACCTAACATTCAAAGAAAAGCTAAAGCCAAAAAAAAAATTGGGTCTGGGTATTTCAACCTCATTCATATTACTTTAATTCTTTCAATAATACAGTAACACCTGCCATAATTCCTAATTACCCACGAGCATGACAATGTTTCTATTGGTAGAATTTTCAAATAACCTTTCAACACTAAAGAAATTTGTGCTTTTTTTCTTGCGTATAAATACTATGTTATTCTCTTGTTAATGGAGAAAATAAAACTAAAAATAATCTGATATTATTTGTTATCAAAAGTCAATGAAAAGATGACCTCAACAGAAACACCATTTCCATATGTGCTGTCTGCATAGTCATAACCCTTGAGCATGGATTACGAAGCAAGCACTTTTATGCATTATTGTAATATTCCTTTAAGTTTTATGACAATCTCATAAAATAGATGTCTTTCACAGGACAGAAAATCAGGCACAGAGATTCCCAGCAAGCCTAGTGACACACTGCTAGGCTACTCGATGCCAAAAATCCCTAATTCTTTTCCCACATAATTCTCTTCTCACATAGAAAGGTCCTATAGTAATAGATATCTATTTTTTCCCCAATACCATATGCAAATAAATGCTTGCTTAATGCACAAAAATTTAAATATTTTATAATAGGTGTCAGAGAGCTTCATATATAACAACATATCAGGTTGCTGATTATATTCATATGAAAATAACAATTCCATTTAGGTCACCATTTAAATGTCAGTAACTAAAGCAAAATACGCCCCAATATCAATACCTATCCAATTAAACACGGAAGGAAAATTAATAATTCCTTCAAGGGAATCCTACAAAATTAGACTGATACTTGAAAGTGCTGTTTCTTCCGAATATTCGGGACTTAGGGGCACTTTGGTCCAGGAATCTAAGGAATACAATAAAAGGGGCGGTTGCCTTTTCATGTGATCTCCTAGGAATGGATGGAGAATAGTCAGGATGGGGTAGTGAAAAAACTAACTCTGAGAGGTGAGTAGAGCACCCAGCCTTGCCCCCGCCCCACCCCGCCCCTGCCCCGCCACGTCTATTTCCTAAATGACTTTCCTGGCACACTGTCCTCTGGTGCTCGGGTTCAGGGGGAAGTGTCCGGCTTCTTCATCCCTTTAGGAGTGGCAAAGAGGGCGTGATGGCCACCTAAAGAAATAACTTTGGCAGTAGCCTGTAACCAGTAAATTTTCTTCACTAGTGGAAGCAGTGATGATATATATTTATATATATCCGATTCATCTATCCATAAATATTTTAAACATTCCTAGACATTATGGCCCTCACTGCTATGTACTTTGGAGAATAAAGAAAATACAGACTGATATTCAAATATTCATTACATACATTTTAATATTCATCAAAACAAAAGCCATCTGAATCACAAAATGGTTACAAGTTTTGGTGGCTCTATTTTGAATTCAGTCTCAAACATCTCTGCACCACCACAGTACCTGCTATTTTCTAAGAGGATTTAGAATCGCTATTCTGTAACATAAACACCGCCATCTCCATCATTTGAAGTGTCTGCTCTCTATTGCTCTACTACTGACATATACCCCTCATGCCACAAACACAAAGTTAGAAATTAGTACATTTAACTACATTTGTGGGTCTCTTACCAATACATAGTACTCAATTTGCGTGAGCATCGTTTGGAAAAATCATATGTCTGAATGTACTCTTTATTTGAGATTATAAACTATATATATGTATTTTCATGAATAAATGCAGGGTGCCCATAAGGTATGTGTGCAATTTAAAATCGACAACTATTTAAAAATGCACATGAACTTTATGGCTGCCCTGTATCTGTGCCTGCTGCTGTCGTCATCATAGTTTTAGTCTTCACAAAAGTTCTAAAAGTGATCTCAAAGTACGTGAGAGGAGAATGAAAACAGCACCCATTCATTCCCCACTAAACCAGCCTTTCTCCACTGAGCTCTCTCTGTGGTGAGAAGTGTCACAGGGAGGGGGCGACCGCTGCCAGTTCTGGCTCCTCAGGCTAACCCTGCAGCTGGTGAGATTCGGGCTAGTTCCTAACGTGCGGACGACAGGCATGGTGAGGTTGGCTGACCCCGTGTAATTAATTTGTCACATTCTGCCAGAGCATCATCACAATATCTGAAGACGAAACAAAAGATAATTGAGTGTTTCATCTATCTCTTGGAAAGGATTGCAAATGTCATCATCATGTTATAAAAGAGCCATTCAGAATTCTCAAGGTCAGTCAGAGGCCTGAACGCTTCAATTAGCGCTGGTTGTGTGGTCAGGCCTCATTCGGTCTTCTGAGCTGGGCATTGTCCCCTCTCATTCTACCTGTCCATCTGTGAGTCCCACTCTAGCCTAAGAAGTAAATTCTGGAAGTCATTTGCCCATGAAGAATTAAAAAGAGCAGGAGTTATGAATTATAGATCTTATGCAATAACCCTAAAGGGAGATTTTATTTTCATAGTACTTCACAAATGAGTCTGACGAAACATGCCTACATGACAACTCTGAGAAACATACCTCTATGTACATGTCAGAATGCCAAATTATATGCGTGTGTCCTTTTCGCTGTGTAGGAAAGAAGTTTAACTAGTTAATGAAATAGAATAATCATATACAAACACACAGGGCACACATAACAAAATAATTCTACTTCTCCCCAATGGTAACATAACAATATACTCTGCATTCATTCTTTTAGTTTACAGAAGGTCCCTCAACAAACTCACTTTGAGTTAAAACTCAGAATAATAATTTATTGAATTCAATAAATTATATTTATTGAAAACATGACCCTGGGCTTTGGATTACCTACATTTGCACAGCCTGGGCAATAAGTTTCTTCATCTTCAAGTTGCTATTCTTACCGTGACCACCCCAAATTCAGAATCACTTCAAGCACCCAGTAGTGCAATTTACCACTTCATTCAAAGTCAAAAATTACTTTAAAGTGCCAAGTGCTTCTAGGTACTGGAATGTATAGGAAATACAGTTAGGTATGGTAAAGTCATTTGATCATTCTCCTAGTGTATCAATTCGTATATATTAATTATTGGCCACATTTACAATGTTTCTGTGGATTCTGGGCGAATCTCTTATTAATAATGTACCTGGAATATTTGATAATTGAAATTAAGATGCTGCAATGTACTACACTGAGTCCTTTTCCCCTGTTAGAAACATAATGTCTGATGATGTTGTTATGCATAAAAAAATTTAAAATAACAGCATATTCTAGACCAGGTAGTTCATGGTTTAAAAAGTCTAAAGAATTTCTAATCGTGGCTAAAGACTGACCATCAGACTTGTAAGGAATGGCTTTTGTGGCTCAGAGAACCAGCAAATCACTGAATATCCTGCGTAGACGAACAACCCCTGCTGACGTGGTTTCCTTTCTTTTTTATGGTTATTGTTGGGTTTTTATTTATTTATTTTTTTTAATTATTGTTAAATCATAGCTGTGTACTTTAGTGCAATCAAGGGGTACAATGTGCTGGTCTCATATACAATCTGAAATATTCTCAAACTGTTCAACATAGCCTTCATGGCATTTTCTTAGTTATTGTATGTAGACATTTGTATTCTGCATTTAGTAAGTTTCGCCTGTGCCCATTCTAAGATGCACCGTAGGTGTGGCCCCACCAATTACCCTCCCTACACCCCAACCTCCTCCCTCCCTTCCCCTCCCTTGGCCCTTTTCCCATATTCTTGTGCTATAGTTGGGTTATAGCCTTCGTATGAAAGCTATAAATTAGCTTCATAGTAGGGCTGAGTACATTGGATACTTTTTCTTCCATTCTTGAGATACTCTGCTAAGAAGAATATGTTCCAGCTTCACCCATGTAAACATGAAAGAGATAAAGTCTCCATTTTTCTTTAAGGCTGCATAATATTCCATGGTATACATGTACCACAATTTGTTAATCTATTTGTGGGTCAATGGGCACTTGGGCTTCTTCCATGACTTAGCAATTATGAATTGGGCTGCAATAAACATTCTGGTCAGATGACTTTGTTATATTGTGATTTTTGGTCTTCTGGGTATATACCTAGTAAAGGAATTATAGGATCGAATGGCAGATCTATTACAAATCTAACCTCAGCAAATTTAAAAAAATAGAAATTATTCCTTGCATCTTCTCAGACTACCATGAAATAAAAGTTGAACTCAATAACAACAGGAATCTGCATAATCATACAAAAACATGGAAGCTAAATAACCTTATGCTGAAGGATAGATGGGTTATAGATGAGATTAAGAAGGAAATTACCAAATTCTTGGAACAAAACAACAATGAAGACATGAATTACCAGAACCTCTGGGATACTGCAAAAGCAGTCCTAAGAGGAAAATTTATAGCACTGTTGTTGTTATTGAATAAAGACTGTATAAATATTAACATTAACTTTGCATTCAAATTCCTACAAGATGTTATTTTTTTTTAAGATAAACACAGGGGGAACTACTGCCCACAGTAATTCTTCTGTCTGCACATTTCATTGCAAGCCTTCAAGTGTAATGTAATTTTAAATTAAATAAAGGCTCACTGCTATTTCTCCTGGGCATATATTTGGCTTTGCTAACTCTATAAAACTATCTTTCAGATGGCTCAAACTTCATTAGGAAAATAGCTGAGCAATTTATGGCACCTGGGGAATAATTTCTTAATACTTTCCTTTATTTTAATGTGATATTTTACATTAGACCTTATTTCCTCCGGGGCATAAAGAATGCCTCTAACTTCATCCCAAGGTAAAATTGTCTAGGAAAACTTTTGAACAGTGCAGTTAAAAGTTGATATTTCTATTATTAACATTGTTATAAATATAGATTTATGATTGGTAAAAAAATAATATAGATGTTATACGTACTGCCTATCATGAAATAGTCAGCACTGTTATCTAACTTGCAACATCTGCTCATGACTATATACTGAGAGCTAGAATTTTATTCAATAATTACAACTGACAGTTTTTTTTTTTTTTTTTTTTTTTTTTTTTTTTTTTTTTTTTTGTGGTTTTTGGCCGGGGCTGGCTTTGAACCTGCCACCTCCGGCATATGGGACCGGCGCCCTACACACTGAGCCACAGGCGCCGCCCCAGACAGTTTTTTTTTTTTATTGTTAAATCATAGCTGTGTACATTAGTGCAATCGCCTGTACCCATTCTAAGATGCACCATAGATGTGGCCCCACCCATAACCCTCCCTCCACCAAAACCTTCCCCCTCTCTTCCCCTTCCTTGGCCCTTTCCCCATAGTCTTGTGCTATAGTTGGGTTATAGTCTTCATGTGAAAGCTATAATTTAGCTTCATAGTAGGGATGAGTACATTGGATACTTTTTCTTCCATTCCTGAGATACTTTGCTAAGAAGAATATGTTCCAGCTCCATCCATGTAAACATGAAAGAGGTAAAGTCTCCATCTTTCTTTAAGGCTGCATAGTATTCCATGGTATACATGTACCACAATTTGCTAGTCCATTCGTGGGTCGATGGGCACTTGGGCTTCTTCCATGACTTAGCAATTATGAATTGGGCTGCAATAAACATTCTGGTACAGATGTCTTTGTTATATTGTGACTTTTGGTCTTCTGGGTATAAACCTAGTAAAGGAATTATAGGATCGAATGGCAGGTCTATTTTTAGGTCTCTAAGGGTTCTCCAAACATCCTTCCAGAAGGAACGTATTAGTGGGCATTCCCACCAGCAGTGTAGAAGTGTGCCCTTTCCTCCACATCCACGCCAACATTTCTGGTTTTGGGATTTTGTTATGTGGGCTACTCTTACTGGGGTTAGGTGATATCGCAGAGTAGTTTTGATTTGCATTTCTCTGATGATTAAGGATGATGAGCTTTTTTTCATGTGTTTGTAGGTCTTGCATCGGTCTTCTTTAGAGAAGTTTCTCTTCAAGTCCCTTGCTCACACTGTGATGCGGTCACGTGTTCTTTTCTTGTTAATATGTTTGAGTTCTCTGTGGATTCTGGTTATTAGACCTTTATTGGAGGTATAACCTGCAAATATTTTCTCCCATTCTGAGGGCTGTCTGCTTGCTTTACTCACTATGTTCTTGGCTGTGCAGAAGCTTTTTAGTTTGATCAGGTCCCAGTAGTGTATTTTTGATACTGCTTCAATTGCCTGGGGAGTCCTCCTCATAAAATATTCACCCAGGCCAATTCCTTCAAGAGTTTTACCTGCACTTTCTTCAAGTATTTTTATAGTTTCATGTCTTAAGTTTAAATCTTTTATCCAGTGAGAGTCTATCTTAGTTAATGGTGAAAGGTGTGGGTCCAGTTTCAATCTTCTACAGGTTGCCAGCCAGTTCACCCAGCACCATTTGTTAAATAGGGAATCTTTTCCCCACTGAATGTTTTTAATTGGCTTGTCAAAGATCAAATAATGGTAAGTATCTGGATCCATCTCTTGGTTCTCTATTCTGTTCCAGACATCTACTTCTCTGTTTTTGTGCCAGTACCATGCTGTTTTGATCACTATGGATTTATAGTACAGTTTCAGGTCTGGTAGTGTGATTCCTCCTGTTTTGTTTTTATTGCTCAGTAATGTTTTGGCTATTCGAGGTTTTTTCTGATTCTATATAAAACGAAGTATTATTTTTTCAAGATCTTTAAAGTATGACAATGGAGCTTTAATAGGAATTGCATTAAAATTATATATTGCTTTGGGCAGTATGGACATTTTAACAATGTTGATGGTATGTTTTTCCATCTGTTAACATCTTCGGCTATTTCTTTTCTTAGAGTTTCATAGTTGTCTTTGTAGGATCTTTCATGTCCTTTGTTAGGTATACTCCCAAATATTTCATCTTCTTTGGCACTACTGTGAAAGGAATAGAGTCCTTGACTGTTTGTTCGGCTTGGTTATTGTTGGTATATATAAAGGCTACAGATTTATGGGTGTTGATTTTGTAGCCTGAGACATTGCTATATTCCTTAATCACTTCTAAAAGTTTTGTAGTAGAATCCCTAGTGTTGCTCCATTCCTTCCACTGATGATAATTTATGGTTATAAGACAGAAAACACAGTATTAAATGGCAATATTTAAGCAATAATGTGGTAGATGCCATAACTTCTAGAGTTACATAATTTTTACCATCATTTTACCATTTAAAAAATAGAAAAAATAATATGAGCATACAACTTGATTATAGAGGTGTTTTTATATTAATTTGCATCTTTGCATTATTAGCATTTTACTAAAAATAGTTGTTGCCCATACTACTGTAAATACCTAACTCTCAAGGTAACATATCATCATGTCACAAGTACATTCTTCATTACCTCTAAGCTACGAAGACATAGATTTCTTTAAAGCTATTTCTCAAACATAGCGTAGAACACCAAATACTCTGGAACCATAACAGAGTATCATTCACCAAGGAAAAGAATTTGCTGTGACAGGTGCCATTTAATGTACTCAGTATAAGGTAGGAGGAGAGACAATGTAATCAACAGTCCATAGCTGTGAGACACATGAGTTAATTTAAGAGGTTTACATTAATATTGAGTCATTGAGGATCAACTTTTTGTCATTATGCCCTCATGAAAGGCACATGTAGTTAATTTATTAGTAAATGCATCTCTCATGAGATAAACCTTATTCACCATTTAACAGGTTAATACCATTAGGCACTGGTTATAGGAACTTAAAAGTGAACTAGAATTGTGCTTCCTTTTTGCCCACACAATTATTTCTGCTAAGTAATGCCCAGGAGCCAGGAATTAATGACCAAATAAAATACCTCCATCTAGTCAGAGAATTAAAATGTAGTGATTCCAAAGCCTCTCAAAAATATTCTGTTCCCATTCAGTCGCTACCTTGATTGGAAAGCAAATAAAAGCAAATTATTAGCCTTTGCATGAGCTAGGATGTGTCTACTAACATGTGACTCATCTCCCTGCAATTAACAGAATGGTCAGATCTTAAAAATAATGTCTAGCTTCAGATTAAACTCTGATGACATCTATTAATAATATGTCCTTGCTCAGAAGTACATTGCGTACCTTTCCATGAAACCTCATTTTCAACTGAATGAATTATCTTAAGACCAACAAACATTTAATGAAACTCTAAGGATCTCAGAGTACCATACGCCTTCCTATAATGCAGAGAAAGCAAAGTTAAAATGCAGTGTGTACAAAACTCGCATCTATGGCAACTCTGAGTTCCACAAGACCACAGCTGCATCTCTGTCACCATGACTCTGTCACCATGATTTCTCTAGGTTCTAGCATGTGTTGCATCCATTCTGGCTGACAGCAAACATTAGAATGAAAATGTGGCCAATATCTTGAGTCCAATGAAAGATCATTATTCTTTTAATAACACTACAGTGTTAAAATCAGTTAAAACAGACTGTAAAGAAAATTTGAAAATTCTCATCAGGGCAGTAATTCTGCCAATTTTGAACATATAAAATGTGAAGAAGAATCACTAATTTGCTTTTATCAATAAATACTTTCTTAGTTCTTTCTTTGGAAAAGAGAAAGAAAGAAAAATAGAATAGTTTTTCATATTCTATATGATGTCTTAAAATGACTTCTTATTAATTCTGATGTGACTAAGAAGGGGGATGTAAAGTATTGGGGGACCATTGAGTGTCCTGAAAGAAATGCCCAATCCCTGTTCAGAGTGCACTTCCTCAAAGGCCAATTCGTTTGGTCAACGGCCCTGGTTATGTTGTTGGGCCTACTTCAAGGCACTTGATCTGAACCATGTATCCATAAATCACATAATAATACCAGTAATCCATAGTGAAAATGAAAGCATGTAATGTGAAAGCCGTGGCTTGTGGGCCTGGGATGTAGACCTGTGTTTATCAGAGTGCTCCTTTCAGGTACCCACACAACCGTGCCTGGGATGCCGATTGACATTTATGATGCTCAAGGCATGTTAGACTCACTGAATCCGGGAACCTGTCCCATTAATGTCCTGAGGTTTGGACACCTACAGGCTATCTGAGCAAGTCCCAAATGTGTGAACCACCAAGAAAGAGTCTGAAGATCCGATGATCTCTTCCTATATTATTGACACCATTTTTATAAAAACAAAAGGTCTGAATTTAATTTAACTCAGCTGGTCCTCTGCTCTGTTAGCTGCCATCAATTCTATATACTTAGGAATCAAAACACATTAGAAAGATTTCTCTAGATGGTATGTTATTTAACAAAGTTCTTTGAAATATCTAACTTCATGCTGGAGTCATTGACCCCCATCTCTTTGTATTACATGCCGGAGGAAAGCAGGCTCCATCCACAGCAGAATAATTTACCTAAAGGCTGACATGTAGAATTGTTCTGCTGTGGAGGGTAATTTAGCCTTCCCGGAATAAATGAGCTTCATGGTCACCAGGTAGTCATTCCGTGGGACAACGCGCCACATCCTGTGGGTCCAAAATTGAGTGCAGGAGCATCTTCCTCCCTCCAACACCCTCCTGCTGTGGGTTTTGTTTCCTCAGTGAAAAGCATCACAGCTTACCTGGTTCTCAGCTCACTGGGTAAGCAGTGTCTCTGCTGCATTCAGAAAGAATCCCGGCAAACACGGACCTCTGTCTACAGTTCCTCAGAAAACACTTTCAACTGTCTGTCCTCCTTTCCACCCCCTTAATTCAGAGGTTGCAGACACCAATATCTCCAGACCCAGAAATAAAGCCAGCACATGGACAGAAACAAAGTGAAACCACATGTTTGGAGTTTTCATTCATAAACTAAGGAGTTGTTGTCGGCAGTTGTCCCTTCCTACAGCAGAGAAATACTTCCAGCTGTGAATTCTGGGCTTAGAGAAGCTTCTGATGGTACAGCACGCCACCATCTACTTGCTTTGGGATAATGAGATTGTTCCAGTGGAAAAGGAATTTGAAAGAAATACATTGTAGAATTAATATTAGTTAACCAAAAGAAATTTATTTATTTATTTGTTTTTTATTTTTTTGGAGTTTTTGGTCAGGGCTGAGCTTGGACCCACCAACTCCGGCATATGGGGCTGGCGCCCTACGCCTTTTAGCCACAGGCGCTGCCCCCAAATGAAATTTATTAAAGGATATGTTGGCCAAGGAGTTGAATGATTTGAAGAAAAAACATCTGCTCTCCTGTCAGGACTCCTCTATCTCAACTTTGTCAGGAACTCCTGTCAGGAGATTCTCAACTTTGCAGATACTATAGAAGATGTGCAAAAATAATGGTCCCCAAAGCTGTGCAACCCCCCATCCCTGGAACTTATTAATATGTTATATTATACTGCAAAGAGGAATTAAAGTTAAGAAAAAGGAGTTGTTGTCACTGTGGCTGAACTAAAGGGTGCACGGCTTGCCTGAAGGCCCAGTACACAGCACACACACATACCCCTATGCTCAATATATTAAGAAAATGGCAAATGTTTTGTCTTCTTGCTTAGAGAATAACCAGGCCTAATTGTCACTCTGGAAGAGAGGATTAGGGAGGGGGACTGGGCAAAGGTGACCATGAGGCTAGAACAGAAATATTTTTGGTGTGGTGGGAAACTCTGAGCTCTCAGCGGGATGATTTTGGTTTTTTTCCACCTCTCTAGTTCAAAGCTGGAACCAGGCGTTGGTGAATTCCAGTAACATGATGGAGTGAGCAGGACCCGGCGGGCCCCCTCTGCTCCTGGGATGTGCCTTCTCCACTCCCTTCCTCCGGTCTCCTCCCATTGTCCTCTTCCTTTTCCTTTTCTTTCCCCTAATGCTCAGATACAGCTTCCCGCGGCTGATTTAGTGTCTCCCTGTTAAAACCATTTAACTTTGTCCCCTTCTTCTTTCTTCCCAGAGGCTCTCAGTTTCTTTTTTACTCTCTGCCCCAATGCCATCCTCTCTGTTCCATAAAATGTCCCTGGAATTTGGATAGCTTCAGAGTACATTTATGTCTTTCTATTACCTACTAGCAACCTAATAAATAGAAAAACTAGATGCTCCATATTTTTCTTGTGCCCAAAAGACCAGTTACATGTAGCTTACTAGTTGCCTCTGTTTCTCAGTTGCTTTTCCTTTCTGGTTAGTGACCCTAGGTAGGATAATGGCATTCTTCCATGGGTCATAACTCATTATACTCTGTGCCAATGTTCAGTATCATGGGAATTACATGAACACTGGATGCTGAAATTAGTATTAAGAAGAAAATTAGGCAAAGGGCCATATTTGCTTCCTAATCTCTATGAATTATATTTGCCAAGATATCAAGGAAGGATAATAGCCATTTTTCAACCTGGGTGATGTATCCTACTGAGCCACAATGTGGGAGAAATCACAGGAAAAATGAACAAGAAATTTGTTTAAAGCATAATGTTTTAAAATATGTATAAAATTCGAAACTATTATTTAACACGTCAATAGTATAAACAAAACCACACTGGCTAGAAGTAAAATCAAGTGAATAAACGTGTGTACAATTTAAGCACAAGGCATATTTCCAAAGAAACACACACACTCACCTATGTGACAATTATATGTGTGTGCATATATGTACATAGGAGGTCTGACAATTAACTTCATAAACTCATCCTAGAAAGCGTGCTACATACCGCATTGCTGAATATCACCACAGTCACCTTCAAAGTCCTCTCCACTGGTCATTTGATGACCACAGTGATATTAGGCTATCAAGTATGTAGCACTTTTTCTAGAATGAGTTCACAAGCTTAAATGCCATACCCTCATATATTCTCAAAAAGTGTTAGAAATTGTGCCAGAAAAACAAGCAGCTAGCATCATAGATTGGTAGAATATCAGATACATTAATAACATCTCAAAATTAATACATTGTTTTAAATAAACTGATCTATATGAAGAATGAAGGAAGAACAATGGAGAATTTCACTCTCATTTGGGACACCTGGATGTAACCAGATGAACCTGGAGTCTTGCTTAGCTATAGCTTTGTCTCCCTGCTCTGAGGATAATGAACGGTTCTTTCCCAGCACTCTGCAGAAAATGCTGGGGCCCTCGTGTGTTGCAATGGGTGTTGATGGTTAGACATGGTCTCTGGAGCTCGGTTTATTTCATGAATCCAATGTACCACCCAGTAGCTAAAATCAAACCAAAAACCAACTACCCCCCCCAAACCTGGAGAGGGACTAGGGGATCCTGCCAACACCTGAATAGTGAACAGTTTCTTGAGGATGGACTGCGCTGGTGTCATTCAGAGACGGTACAAGTAGCAGGATTGGGCAAAGAACCCCCGTATTGTATCCTCCACGAGCATCTGACTGCAGAGGCGTGAGACACAAGCCTCTATGTGCGTGACTCTGGGGAAGGACAGACAGTGTTTCAGGGTTAGCAGGTCCTACACTGGGCAAAATGCCCCAGCAGTGTATTCCAATTCATCCAAACCCAAGGATTGAGCGATGGACAGAGGAGCCCACGTTAAACGGGAAGCAGCAGCATCCCACCACATGGTGCCAGAGCTACAGATCCTGCAAGAAGATGAGCAATTAATTCATGGCAGGCTGAGCAAGGCCACTCTGAGCCTCTCCTGTCCAGGTGCCCTCGGAAAACTGAGCAGAGACAGCAGCACAAATCAGGCCACATAAGTGAGCAGTGCCCACTGGACACAGGTGCAACCACCTCCGCAGACCAGGCTGATAAAAATACTCTTGAGAGGAATGAGTCCATTATCAGAAAACCATCTCACATAAAGTAGACAAGACTTTGGGGACCTCAAAAATGCTTATTGCAGACAACACAGCATTTATCTTATCGTTCTTAATGAAAACACATTTCATTCCTACACACTCCTTCATTCTGCACTGACAGCTGGGGCCAGGGGGTGTGACGCCAGCCTACAGAGGTGACCGACTCAGGGTTTCCGGATACTGCATGAATGAAGAACAGCACAGATCTGCCTTCAAACTTATGTAAACTTCAACTTACCAGTAGAAAAGTTAGGAAATATACGTGAGTTATTTCATTCTGTGTTGGTTTTAGTGTCTGTGCAATCCATCCACAGCTTGTCACCTGCTGTTCTTATCACCCTGGTCTACAGCTGCCCTCACCTCTCCATGGGCTCCTGCAGCATGGCTTGTTGTGAGAATCCCCACCTTAGATGCACTTGCAGGAGGGGGTAGGTGACTTTTATTAAACCTGCAGATTCCTGGGCCTGCCACCAATCCTACTGAGCTGAAACAACTATAGGTTGATCAGAGGAATCTAAATTTTTTTCTCCATCCAGCCCAGGTGATTCTTATGAGTCATAATATTTGCAAAGCAGTGTATTTTCCTGATTTACTTAAAATATCTACATGAAGAGGGATTATTTTCCTCTTAAGAGACTTAGAAGAGACATAATTTCAGGAGAACACCAGGACTTACCGACTCCCAGATGCTTGCATCCGGGTAATAGAAACATTTATAACACCATTAGGGAAATAATACTCTCATAAATGCCAGCCTGTGATAAAAAAAAGCCGTAATGAATTCTTATACATTTTATGTGAGATTTTTATTTCATCATTCAGAAAAATCCATCAGACTAAAACTAGAATTCTAAACTGCAAAATTAACTTAAAGCATCCAAGGGAAATCCTGTTGTATCGGAGATGAGGAGCTAGCCCAGGTGTATTAGGAAATGGTAACACAGGTATTGAGTGTCAGATCCAGGCTCCAAGTATTTTAAACAAAGCCCAGGGCTTGACCCATTGGATCATCTGCCTCTTTTCCTGCCTTCCTTCCCTCCCCGTCTTTCTTTTCTTACATCAGGAGCACATTCCGACTTAAACTCTTCTTTTCACTGCCCAGATGACAAATGACATTTTCCTTTCATTCTCAGTTTCTCTTTAGCATTTAGAATTTGCATTCAAAATCCCTAATCCAAACATATGAAATCTAAAATGTTCAAAGTCTGAAATTTTTGAGCACAGACATGACACCACAAGGGGAAAATTCCACACGAAATTACTTAACACAAGATTTGTTTCATGTACAACATTATTAAAAATATTGAATAAAATAAAAAAAAAAAACCTTGGCTTCCCAAGGAGCCTTTTCTTATTCTTTCAGAGTCACAGGTTGTTTAGAAAACAAGCAAACAAATAACTTGACTATACCACCTCTCAGCACTGTAAATAGTTTACAGTTGGTAAAGATCACTTTTTCTTTAACATCATTCTAAACTAAGTTTTGAACAAAAGTGTTTCTTCGTCAGTTTCTTTTCTGTGACCTTGCAGCTGATACTGTACCTTCAAGCAATAGTTTATATGTGACATTTTGCATGTAAGTGCCATATTGCAATCCTTATGACCTCAAAGGAAAGAATTATTGTCACATGGAAGAAAAGATTCTGCAGGGAATAAGAGTCTTCAAAATTGGAAATGCGATTACTATAGATCAGTCGAGATACCTTTTTCTGCCTCCCTAAGGAAGAATTATCTGACACATTGAATATCTTTATTTGGATATTAAGGGATTACGAGAGTGACTTCCTAAAATACAAATAAAGGAATATTCACCTAAAGTCAAATTGCTGATGTGATGTTCATTTAACAGAATTCAACTGGAATGAACTGAGTCTTTGACTAAATTCTCAATCTATAGATGCTAAATAAATTTGATTCCATATTAGAAACTAGTTAACACTGCACACACATTAAGCTGATTTTTTAAAGCTGACATAAACTTAAAATGAATGACTCAGTTTTCCAGATTTAAATCTTTATGCATCTTTTTTTTCCTAAATCTGAGTTCAACTAAAGTTGTCCTTTTAAAAGGTTTACTCAACTTAGTTCAAAACTTCTTAGTGGGGTTAACAATGTTTGTCATAGCTTTTAATGTTTCAAGCTCAAATGTCAAATGCCATACATTTTAATAATATAATCATTGTATAACATCAAATTTTCCCCTGACAAATATATTTCTAGGATTTTTATTTTTCATTCAAGAATATCTAAAGGAAACAGCTTATTTTTCATATTATGCTTGTTAATATTTGCTCAAAATGAAGCGTATACATACCCTAGGTAACAATTCCCTAAAGGTTTTCATTACATCATCATGCGCTTAAAACTTCTTGTTAGAAAAGGCGCCAGACTTTTTTATGAAAAATGTCTGGCATGTTGAAGTAATATAGAAAAACAGTTAAATATGTAAGCGAGTGAGTCAGACTAACTATGCTTAACGCTTTTCTGTTCACTGGCAGGATGATCTGGGGCAGATTCTCAAGCTCTCTGTGTATCGCTGCCCTCATTTTAATAGTATTCACTTTTAAAAAGGTTTGTGGAAACATTAAATGTGCTAATACCTCTAAAGTGTTTAGAACAGTGCCAGGTAGAGTGGACTATACAAATACTACCACTACTATTTTTGTGTAAATTAAGCTATTATTACTGAATAGTGTAATAATTATTACACTGCACTCTATACCATTATTTTAGTAGGGTCTAGGTAACAAATTTTAGTAGGCTCTAGGTAACAAATTATGGAATGAAGCTCATAAAACATTCTTTGTATTGAAATAGTTGAAATTCAAATTTGATTACACTGAAATAAACAGAATACTTTAACTATAAAGTGTTAGTCAAAATTTGAAACCACTTTTGGTCTTTATCCAAGTCCTTTTCCTAAAAGATGGCTGAGAATTATGTCTTGGTGTGGGCAGAGGGATTCTCTTGGGGAGGGGCCTGGGCAAACAGTGCCCCTTATCAGACTTTGGGTTCCAAGGGGAAATTTAAAAAATGGAAAGTCAAAAATTGAGCTCTGTAAGCCAGAGAATGATGCCACCCAAGGGGAGGCCCAGAAGCCAAGTAAGGGAGGATGAGGCCCATGGGACCAGAGATCAGCATGAAATCCTGTGGCCGTGCTGCTTCCCACAGCTCATGGATAGGGGATCTGGTTGCCATGCAGGGAAGGTGTATTTACAGTGCTGAGGACTGCACTTGGTAGTTAATACATTTCTTGTTTCTATTCCTGTTACTTAGACTGTACCAAGCATAATTAATAATTTTATTGTAGGCTAATCTACATACTAAAGAGGATATGCCCTACCTTCAAAAAAGAATGGCTTTGAATACACTTATAACTTCATGACAAAAAAAAAAAACATTAAGAGTATCTCAGTAGCAAAAAGACAAAACATTTAAATCTTCTCTGTCAGCAACACATATACCAGCATACGACAATGTGATACAATCACTAAGGGAAAGAGAACCAGAGGCCACAGCAGACACGGCCTCAAATGATTCTGAGACATCTCAGGGATTACTTGGGGGAATGTAAAGAAACTAAAATGAAAAGAACAAATGTCAAATCAATAAAAATTGACCCGTATCTGAAATAAGGCATCTCTAGAAAATATTATCTGTATTGGTTTTTTTCTAAAGGGAGCCTAGGGAATTCTAGCTTGATCTCGCTAACAATGTGTTGCATATTCATCTTGTGCTAGAGAATGGTATTTGCATAATGTGGGATCCAGTACCCTGTGCAGGAGCACCCTGCAAGGAGCTCAGATGCAGGCTGAAGAAGACAACAGCCTGACTTTCTGAGCACACCACAGCTTGCATTTAATTTCCCTTTGATGGGATTTCCCAAATTTGCTGAAGATCGCATTCCATGAGAGCATCATTCCTTACAGAACGTTTTTGCTTAACACATATGCGTGTGTGCGTGCATATATATTTATGCAAATATATATTCATGCATATATATTTACTTGTAATTTTTTTGGTGGTGGTGGTATTAACAACAACAGTTTTAAAGAATGAAGTTTTATAGAGGATGACATAAAAACTCAAATAAGAGACTATTTGAAGGCATTTGAGACTTCACTCTATCTCATTTCCCTGAAGAGGTGGTAAGAAGAAGCATCTTCCTTAAGTCTCTTTTACTCGGACATGTAGCAGAAATGAACTCTAACTGTAATATAATGTATGAACCTAACACATCTGAGTGCAATTGAGTTGTCAAGAGAAAATATTCTGGAAGAGGCCACATGGCTCAAAAAAATGCTCAACTTCTAATAAACATTACCACAAAATAAAAAGACTAGCATAAAATATAAATTTTAATCTTATAAGTATTTGTTTTCTAATAAAATACATTTATATGATTCTCATTTTAAAATACTCTCCTTTTCCTTTCCTCGTTTTTTTTTTAGAATTCACATTGTTTAATTTTTAAAAACTAATGTTTTACCAGAAACCTGCTAAGATAAGCACATGTCTAAATAAAAATGAATACAAACTCTTTCAAGATTGACCAGTTATCTATGAACTGGGTCATTTTTTTAAATGTGGCAGATGTACAATTCAAGATGTAATATCATTCTTTCATTAGATGTATTTCCATTGCCAAACATTGAGAAATGTGAAAAAACAGTCCCTATAATGTCCTAAGAACGATCAAGTACTAAAGGAAAAAGGAAGAATGGATAGACACAGAACGTTCCAGTTTTCGTTGTTGTGGTTGTTATTTTACACACATTGAAAGAATGGCCAATATCTTGCATATTACTTACTGATGGGTAGAGGTAACCTTCTCCATTCATGGCTATATACAACCCTGTCTTCACTCCCTGGATGGCAACAACGCGCAGTCCCACTGGTATGAGGTTGAAGAGTGCTGGAATGATAAACGTGGTCTGTCATGAATAGGCAGGAAGAAACCAAAGCAAGCAGTTTTCTTTTCTCTGTCCTTTCTTTTATTTATGAAACATTATTTTTGTTGCTGCTTTCTGAGAAGTTCCAATTAAATAACTTTCTTTTCTCTTTATAATTAAAAGTTTTGTTATGAGTGAAATTAGCACTGTAAGCAGTCCTAAGAGGGAAATTCATTACATTAAATGCCTGCAATTGAAAAACAGAAAGAGAGCATGTCAACAACCTACTGAATCATCTTAAGGAAATGGACAAGGAGGAGCAATCTAATCCCAAACCTAGCAGAAGAAAAAAAAAATAACCAAAATGAAATCAGAAATAAATGAAATTGAAAACACAAGAATCATTTAGAAAATGCATGAAACGAAAAGTTGGTTCTTCAAAAAGACAAATAAAATAGATAAACCTTTGGCCAGATTAACTAGAAGCAGAAAAGTAAAATCTCTAATAACCTCAATCAGAGATGAAAAAGAAGAAATAACACCTGATACCACAGAGATACAAGAGATTATCTCTGACGACTATAAGAAAGTCTCTATGCCCAGATATTTGACAATGTGGAAGAAATGGACCAATACATGTAATTACACCATCTCCCTAGACTTAAGCAAAAAGAAATAGATCTCTTGAACATACCAATATCAAGCACCGAAATAAAAGATACAATAAAAAATTCTCAAATGAAAGAAAGCCCTGGACCAGATGGCTTCACATCAGAATTCTATCACACCTTCAAAGAAGAGCTTGTACCTATATTGAAGAAACTATTCCAAAAATTGAGAAGGAAGGAACCTTTCTAAACATATTCTATGAAGCAAACATCACCCGATTCCAAAATCAGAAAAGGATCCAACTAAAAAAGAGAACTACAGAACAATTTCAATAATGAATATCTATGCAAAAATACTCAATAAAATCATAGCCAATAGGTTACAGCTACACTTAAAAAAAAATTATACATCATGATCAAGTAGGCTTCATCCAAGGGATGCAAGGCTGGTTTAAGATACACAAATCCATAAATGTAATTCACCATATCAATAGAAGCAAAAATAAAGATCATGTGATCCTCTCAATAGATACAGAAAAAGGATTTGATAAAATTAAGCATCCTTTTCTAACAACTTACGTACATAGGCATAAGTGGAGTATTTCTTAAACTGATTGAAGCCATCTATGACAAACCTACAGGTAACATCATACTGAATGGTGTAAAATTGAAAGTTTTTCCTCTGAGAACTGGAACCAGACAAGGATGTCTTCTATTGCCACTACTATTCAACATAGTGGTGGAAGTTCTAGCCAATGTAATCAGGCAAGAGAAGGATATAAAGGGCATCCAATTGGGGGAAGAAGAGGTCAAACTCTCACTCTTTGCCAATGATATCATCTTATACTTGGAGAACCCCAGAGACTCAACTACAAGTCTCCTGGAAGTGATCCAGAAATGCAGTCATGTCTCAGGGTATAAAATCAATGTCCACAAATCAGTAGCCTTTTTATGTGCCAACAGCCAAGTTGAGAAGCTAATCAAAGACACAATTCCCTTCACAGTTGCTTCAAAGAAAATAAAATTCCTAGGAATAAAATAACAAAAGAGGTGAGAGAACTCTACAAAGAGAATTATAAGACCCTAAGAAAGGAAATAACAGAAGATATAAAAAAAAAAAAAAAAAAAAAGGAAGAACATACTACTCTCTTGGCTGGGAAGAATCAACATTTGTTAAAATGTTTATAGTACTCAAAGCAATCTACAGATTCAATGAAATCCCTATTAAAATACCAACATCATACTTTGAATAACTAGAAAAAATAGCGATTTGTTTTGTATGGAATCAGAAAAAAAAACCTGTACAGCCAAGGCAATTTTTTTGTAACTAAAACAAAGCTAGAGGCATCATTCTACCAGACTTCAGGCTATATTACAAGTCCACAGTGATCAAAACAGTATGGTATTGGAACAAAATAGAGACATATATATTTGGAACCAAATAGAAAACCAAGAGATGAAACCAGTCTCTTAAAGCAATCTAATTTTTGATATACCAAACAAAGCATACACTGGGGAAAAGAATCCCTATTCAACAAATGGTGCTGGGAGAACTGGATAACCACCTGAAAAAGACTGAAACTGGGCCTGCACCTTTCACCACTTACAAAAGTTAACTCAAGATGGATAAAATCTAAGATGTGAAATGATCAAAATCCTAGAATAAAGTGTGGGGAAAACTCTTGATATTGACCTGGGGAAAGATTTTATGAAGAAGACTTCAATGACAATTGCAACAACACAAAAATAAACAAATGGAACTTAATTAAACAGAAAGATTTTGTATGGCTAAGGACACACTTAAAGCAAAAATACTACCTTCAGAGTGGGAAAATATATTTGCATGGTATGAATCTGAAAAATCCTTCATAACTGGGATCTATAGAGAATTCAAATTAATCAACAAAAAGAGCAAACAATCTCATCTATCACTGGTAAGAGACATGAAAAGAACCTTCTCAGGGAGATGGACACATGGATAACGAACATATGAAAAAATTCTCATCATCCCTAATCATCAGAGAAATGCAAATCAAAACCACCCTCAGATATCACCTGACCTCAGTGAGAATAGTCCACATCACAAAGTCCCAAAGTTGCGCATGCTGACATGGATGTGGAGACAGGGAAACACCTCTACACTGTTGGTGGGACTGCAAACTAATACAGCCTCTAATGGTGACCAACTAACCAGTTATCCTCCTCAGTACCCTTCCTTTGGATCTTAGCTCCACTAAGCAGACTGACTTTGAACTGTCTCCTCTAAGGGGCTCAGGAATTATGACACATATACAGAGAAGAAGGAGTTTTATTTTTGCTTATTTCTATGATTTAACATTAACTACGGGCATGGGGTTGTGGAGTACCATCGTAACTCTCAGTAGCCCTTCCCTGTGGGAGAAGGCCACCTCATACTGACTCTTGTTTAGAATATCTGGACTGTACCAACTCCTTTATATTTTGAAAAACTAAGCACCATGTGATAAATTTCTGATTTATGTGCGAATCTTTTTGGTGTGGGAAAATAATCATATTCCTGTCCATGCAATCAATTCAAACCTAATTATGCTAACATTCATGCATGCCTTGTGATATTTTTAGGTACCATATATTTGATAGAGACCAAATGGTATAATTCTAGAAGACAAATGAATCAGGAACTCACCAAAATAACGTGGTGTGGGAAACAGAAAAATTATACAAGATAGATATCTGAGTATATCAGTACTGGCTTTTCCATTCTTATGATACTTTACTAAGGAGATCAGGTTAAAACAAAAGATGTAGTATACACCCATATAAAAGAAAAACAATTAAATTCAAGTAGGGGAGAGAAGGCGAAAGAGAAAGGGAAAGGGGAGAGGGAGGAGGATTGGTACGCTCTCACCTAGTGGACACACTGTAAGTGTATGGTACACCCCCTGGGTTAAGGGCTCACATACAACTTGGACTTTGCCTGAAAAATGCAAACGATGTAACCTAATTGTTTATATCCTCATATTAATCTCAAATTAAAAAAATAGGTATTAAAAAGAAAGAAAAATTATACAAGATAATTCAAAACAGCCATACTTAAAACAAAAGTAGTTTCTTTAACCAGGATTTTGGTGGGAATGTGCATGATAAATACACGGCATTATAACCCATAAAATGTAATAAGAAACCAATTTTTATATCCACTGTCACTTGGAGGGCCATTCAAAGTTGACCGTGAGGGAACTGGTACTAATTAAAGCCACAGACACCCACATTCATTGAGACATCATTATATTTTTCTACTCTCCATATTTTACATAATTACAAAGCAATGTCACAAAGCCCGGGGTGTCTGAATAATGAACATGTTTGAGCAACTTTGTTTATTCAGTGGAACACTCTAGTTTTCCATGTAACAGAGATTTTCAACTCCAGCTGCACGTTAAAGGTAGCTGTGCTCATACAATAGCATGGCCAAGTTCAACCTCCAGAACTATCAAATTATAATCTCTGGCAGTGAGTTAGGGCATGAGGAATTTTTTGGAAAAGCTCCATAAACGGCCATGGTATGAACCACCAACCTAAAAGCTGTGAGGTGGTGGTCATCAAGTAACTGACAAAGTTACACACCAAATTAGGAGGTGAGAGGAATTTTCTTTTTAATGGTTTTAAGCATCTGTATAGTTCTTCTCTGTTTGAAGTATCTAGGAAGTCTGGTAATAGGAATAATGAAGTTAAAGGGGAAAAAAATCCACAGCATCCTTAGAAACAAACTGGGGTAAAGAAAAACCAATACCTAGTAAAACACAATAGTTCATAGTAACAGTGACAGATAGTAGAATTTTAGAGAAATACACCTCTGAAAATGAGTGCGGTGATGACGCCACCCAGGTGCTCACTAGCTTTCTTGACAGATCTTTCCGGGGCATGCCCCAGTAGCCAATAATTAGCAGTCAAGTCACTACAGCACCTTCTCCACCAGGACCATACACCCCTCATCAATGACAGTCTTGCCATTTTTCCTTCCCAGAGATCTCCAGATCTTAGGCTGGAAACCCTTGAAGAAGAGGTTTACCTGCTGGTGGGCCTTTTTTTCTTTTCTTGACTCATCTAAAATTTTTAACAAAGACAGCTTAGCAGGATGGTTCCGGCTTCTCCTCATTCTAACTGACCTCATATTTGGCCGTGGGAAATGTATTGAATTCCAGCCATGAAGAATTGAAGAATTGACTCTCCTTTTCTTATCCGTTGGCATTTGGACTGATATCTGGGTAGGTTTTAGGTTACTTCTCATTATTTTTCTTATTAGGAATGACTAATCCATGTTTTGGATTCAGGGGATTATCAAAAAATGTAAATATGTTTGTGAATTATTACATCCTTATTATATCACCCTCCTCCTCAAACAAAAATACCTGGGCTCTAATTAGGACCTGTCTGTCGTCATTTCTAATGCACACCTCCACTTTTAAATAATGTTTTTCAATGCTTCCATTTTTTCCTAAGACTCATCAGACCATAGCAATGAATCAGAAAAAAGAAAGTATCTTAAAACTCATCCTAAAAAACAGTGTTTTTCAACTGAAAATGATGACAGGACACAAAAGTAAATTAGCAATTCTGATTGTTCTTAAAAAATCTGCCATAATCCTGCCAATCTTTATTAAATTTTGTAGTTGTACAATTTGTATAGCCTTTCAAAGAAAGAACATTATCTCACCCTCTTTTATCAGGTCTTTCCAAATGTAGAAATAGTAACGAAACCAACCTAGCTGGCTTACAGTGTACATAAAACGAAACATCACATATGGGAAAGAAGCTGTCAACACAATCTTTGCATAGGGATTTGAATCCCTCCATCGTGGGTATTATGGTTTGGTTCTGATTTGCTGTTACTCAGGGGATCCTGTTACTGTTTCCTTCTCAAGACTTTTCTCGACTGACATTTTTCAGGGGGCATCAAAGATTTCAAGAGTTTCTCAGTTTCTTGCTCCTTGCAGAGAAGATATGTAACGGAAGGAAAAAGCATACAGTTAGAGAACAGAAAGTTGAGTATATTTTTGGTATCTCACCTATCCAGTTTAGTGTTTAACAATATTGCAATAATCAGACCTAATGATGCGTATGTCTGCATATAACGTCTACATGTGCACTTTCAAAATTAAAAATCTACAGCTTATTCCATGCTGAAGCATTTTGCTTTTAAAGATAATTTATCAAGTGATATCATTAAGGGTAAGCATTACGTTTGTTATTACAAACATACAAACACATACACATAAAGAGAAAAGCAAGGGGTAAAAAATCCATTAACAACTTTGTTTGAAAGAAATTATTTTTCCAAATAGTCCCCTGAAGGAGCATTTTCACACAGCCATAGTTTATTTCCTATCCTGAAAACTTTTGTCATCATACGGTGTTAATCTCTAGTCCGATGAATCTTTCAGACCTCATAGCTCATATCATTGATCAGAGTTAGGGAAAACTAGATTTCATGTTCTATTACACTCTAGACAAAGAAGACCAGAGAATATTACAGACATCAAAATTTAGGAAATCTCTAAACTCCATGACCTCTACAACTGTTCAACATAACAAAAAGGAAATGCCTCTTGTCAAGACAGGGAAAGGAGTTAAAGATGGAAAAATGAGCAGATATACATTTACTAGGTCAAACCATAAGAAACTGACATCTTTTATAGGTCAAAGATGGTCAAGTAATGATAATTTTAAGATCCAATCCAAAATTTCACCATGTAAACAATTGTGGACATAAAAATGCCCCCTCTTCGTTCCCTGTACCAGAATTGGTTTAGCCTCTTTTTTCATAAATCAAGAGAGGAAATAAAATTAAAATAATGAATAAATATAAAAATAAACATAAAAGGGCTATATAAGACACAAGAGAAAAGAAATTTGAGATTGAAAAGGAAAACCAGTATAGACCTATTTTATATCATTAGCTGCTCACAAAATCAGTGTTACTGACAATTTAATCACTAGAATTTTAAACAGAAAATGCCTATAATTTGGTTATGTGTATTGTTCAAATACTTCCTTCTTTTCATGGAATGATGTTTATATGTGAATAACAAAATGTAAATTAATGAAAAGATTCATATGAACTCCTGATCCACTAGTAATATTTCTTGTGATCAAATATTCTAATAAAGACACTTTTGCTTTTCACTAACTCTCCTTAACCATAAAAAGTTTGTTTACTTTTGAACTAACATGCTAAATTAAAAATAATCAAATGCAATATAAATAGAAAATGGGAAAAGAAAATATAGAAAGTTGAGTAAGGAAGGACACGAGGCAAAGAAAAGTTATACCTAAAGAAGTGGCAAAAAGAACACAGACATTAATACAGTGGAAGGCCTGTGGCTTTTTTTTTCTTTTTTTTTTTGAGACAGTCTCACTTTGTTGCCCTTGGTAGGTAGAATACCATGGCATCATAGCTCATGCAACCTCAAACTCTTGAGTTCAAGAGATTATCTTGCCTTGGCCTCTTGAGTAGCTGGGATTATAGTAACTCACTACAATGCCCAGCTATTTTTAGAGATGGGGTCTCACTCTTGCTTAAGTTGGTCTCGAACCTGTGATCTCAGGCAATCCACCTGCCTCGACCTCCCAGAGTGCTAGGATTATAGATGTGAGCCACCACGCCGGGCCGTATGTGGCTTTTTTTTTTTTTTTTTACTTTTTTTTTGTAGAGACAGAGTCTCACTGTACCGCCCTCGGTAGAGTGCCGTGGCGTCACACGGCTCACAGCAACCTCTAACCTCTTGGGCTTACGCGACCGTATGTGGCTTTTTAATAATAAAAAAAAATTATCACAGACACAATTCTATGAAATAGTTAAACATTTACAGTGTATTTAGAGACACACGGCCTTTGTGTCCTCTTTTTATAAGAGGATATTGTCTTTTCTTATTAAATGCAAAGAATTTTTTTTTTAAATGTAATTCTGTCCTTTGAAACAACTACTCCTGTATCGCTTGAATTTCCACAGGTATCATTAAGGTCTGATAAAATAATGCACCCAGAGATAACATGAAATCAATTTCCTCTGAAACCACTAGTGTACTTACTGGACTTTTGTGTTAATGAGATTAAAAGTAACAGCAATTTGGGGGGTGGACCATGACAATTATTTGAAAAAAAAAAAAAAAGACCTCATCATTATCTTAAAAATCTCAGGTTTCTTTCATTGCCCCATTAATATTTTCAGCCATGTGTTTTAAACAAAATCATCAATGGCAGTACAGTGTGTAACATTTGGAGAGATGAACCAACATAAACAAACATTTGTAAATGTATCTTAAAAAGTCATTTAAGCCGGGTGTGGTGGCTCATGCCTGTAATCCCAGAACTGTGGGAGGTTGAGGAGGGAGAATTGCTTGAGCTGAGGAGTTCGAGACTTGCCTGACCCTGACTCCTAAAAACAAAGTGGAAAAACCCAGCTGGGCGCCACCGTGAGTGCCTGTAATCCCAATGGAGATGTCCACAGCCCAAGTCTGAGGTTGCAGTGAGTTATGATGCCATTGCACTCTGCTTAGGGCATAGGGTGGGACTCTGTCTCAACAACAACAACAACAAAAAGCAAAGAAATAAAAATTTAAAATAAACAAGGAAAGTTTTTTAAAAAGTCAGTTAAGTAGCAATGTATCTTCTACCAACTCTGTTTACTGCTGGCCTAAAGTTGTCACTTACTAGAATTAGTGCTGTCATCCTTGGTCCCATCGAGAGCTCCATCGGGGTGCATTTGCAAGTAGTAGCCTTGTCTGCAATATAACCTGGTCACTATGCCCTTGAGCTGGGGATCTGAAAGGCAAACACAGTCGTCTTAAGCCTCACGATGTGTCACAACACAGCTTTTATTTTTTTCTTTTCCGTTCCTTTTTTTTTTCTTTTTCAAAGAGGATATTTTATAGAAGTAGCACATTTTATATCTTTCAGATTCTGTGTTTTATCAAACTTACAGTAATCATAGACAGGAAAAAAATGCAATAGCTTTAGAAACAGGCCATTTAAGGAACGTAGTATATGTGTGTATTAAATTATTAGTTAAAACTATTAAACTAATTAAGACATCAGCTTATTTGTTTAAACTATAAACTAATTATTGTCAGCAATATTATCATTCAGGATGGCAGCACAAGAGTTTTGCAAATTCTTTTAAGAAATGTCATTAAAGGCCTTTTAATAGAATTTTGCTTTTACAAGTTGACAAATGTCTCCAAAATAGAAAACACCTGTATTTTTAAAGCATTCAAACTAACATTTGATACACAGTCTTAGAAAAAGCCCCGATTTAGAGAGCATCCCCTTGCTGTCTGAAGGGTCATCCCAACATCCACAGAAACAGCTGTGGCGCTTACACACAATCCACAGGAAAACAGAAAACTCTGCTTCTAAACAAGGGGAAGCATAGCAAACCCTACGCAGTGAGTTCAGCTCTGAGCCAATCATCTAGGCAAATTAAACAGATGAACCTGTCAATGTATAAACTGAAAAAGCTAGTGAAATTATATAATACGGAATCTGACTCTTGGTCAACAGGCAACTTTGAGGTAGAGGGCAGCAGCAGTTTATTAAAACAAAAAGCGAAATCATGTTGTAACAGACTTCTCATCTGATGATTCATTGAAAAGATAACCATTGTAATAACCCAGTGCTTCACAAAGAGCCAGTTGTACCTTTGAAAATAAATATTTACATGTGGGTTTTCAAAGGCCATCCACATCCAGGGCTAGATTTGATGAGGGACATCATAATCTTCACCATGGCAACTGGCATCTCTCCACAATAGGTAAACGGAATATGCAAACGAACATGCCCGTGCTGTCAAAGCAGGTGAACAGTGCTGAGTGATGAACCTGGCGTCTTGTAACTGGTAGAGAAACCACGGACTTGTAAACAGATAAACGCAAAAAATACACATGCAAAAAATCTTGAAAAAGCTGTTCAAAAACAGAATATCCTTAGCTTTTGATTAGTGCTCAAAAAATGACAAATTACAGCCAGTGTCTCTTTTTAAGCACATCATGTATAATTAATAATTTGTTTGAAAAAGGACTCTCTCCATTATCCACAGGTTTACTTCATACAAGATATGATATTGAAAAATAACCTTTTGGAAAATAATACATAAAAAACATACCAGGGCAACATCAGCATGACTAAACATGTTAGAATATATGTGTTTTTAAAAGACTGGGATTAAAAAAATATATCTAAGTGATTGTTAGGATTGTGCTACACACACTCCTTATTTTTCAATAATGAACTTCCAAACATCATGTAATTCTAAGATGTGCATAATTGGGAAAAAAATAAAATTACTATTGTGCCTTAGTCTGCCCATCACCCCAGAAACTTGACTGAGCTACTACTCCTCTAAGGACTAAAGAGTTCTTTTCTTAGTTTTGTTGTATTTTATTTATGTTCTTCACAGAACATAAATAGCATGAAATAGAACAAAAGTGATTTTATTTTCAATTGGGGGAGAATTTCTTGATTGCCATGAAAAAATATTCAAAATTTAAAGATTGATAATTTTTTCCATCAAACTTTCATGTCCTCACATCACTTATTTCTAAACCATCCTGTACTTTGGCTACTGTATCTTCCGGGGTCGAGTGAACTAAAACAGGCAAAGCATTGAGAAGGCGGCTCCACACTCGCTCCTGAGCTCCATCCCACTAGTGGAGAGAGCCTTTTCCCACCACGCCTTCTTTATGATGAAGAGGTACAAATGCAACATGAAATTATGTTTTTAAGCTCTCCCTTAATTATAAGGAAATGACACCAAATTGATGTTGATTTATCTAGTTTCATATTATTTGCTGTTTTCCTTTCTAGAATCATAACAACATCAATTGCGTTCTTCTCGAGTCATAAGCACTGCTCTGAGGACAGTCCACGATTAATTCAGTGAATCCTTACCATGACCTTAGTTAAAAGGAACCTACTTTAAGGATGAGGAAATCAAGACACAAAACAATTCAGTAATTTGACAGAGGGAAAGTAGCGAATCCATGCAAGCCTGGAAGGTGAATGTGAGCACTAAGGTCTGGAGCCTGCTCCCTCAAGCACACTGCATTCTCTACGAAAGAAACGATTGAACTAAAATGTCTTAAAAACCAACATGAAATGCAAAACAATCTGTCTAAAACAACAACGAAACAACTTCTATTTCAAAATGATTAACCACAACTATGCCTAAATACAAGTTTCTCACAGCAGAACTAAATCTGCCATATAAAGCACAAAGGTTAGAATGGACCAAAGATACCGAAATCTCTTCCAGGATACTCCCTACTTTGCCACTGGCCACATTTCCAACAAATATTTAGCCCGTAAAACTCTCACCAAAATTGCCAACTGAGTACTCTAAGTTTAAAATTTTTCCAGTATTATTTTTAATTTAATTCTCTCATCTCCACCATCTCCAGCCAAAAGGTATTTCTACCCCCTCTGACTTTACCATTCATGTTAACAGTATCTGTCCCTCTGATCTACACAGTAATGTCCTTTGTGTGCCACCCAATGAGTTGCCCCGTTCAGCTGCCATGGATACTTCTTTACAAGATCCCTAGTCTTTTTTCCTCTTCTATATTCACTGCCAGCCCCTCCTCACCTCTCCAAGGTGGTCTTCCTACCTGCAGTTTGCCTGGTATAAGCTATCAGATTTAGACTCTTCACCACTAGCTAAATGATGGACACACCCTCCAGCAGCAGGGCCCCATCCTCTCTGCAGCCACGTTCACCACTGCTCCTGGCCCACTCCCAGCCTGTAGCCCCACCTGGGTAACTGTGGGTTACTCACAAATATCCATACTTTTTCAAATGTATCCCTACCTGTCTCAAATATTCCCTCCCACACATAAAAATGCCCCTTGGACATCTGTGTGGACATGCGCCCACATGCACACATCTCTGCACGGTGCTAACCGCTTTTCCTCTCCCCCAGGTCTGCTCCATCAACACTTCCACCTTCTCGGGAGCACTTTCCTGACAGCTCTGAGGAGTCCGCATTCTCCCTTTGGGCTCTTTTATGGCTGCACAGAGTACAATACAGCCTACGCCCATGTACCTGCCATTGACATTAAACAGATGTCAATATTTTGCTTTATAATTCATGGTCATAATTTCACATTTGTTTATGCAATTGTGATTAATGTCTGCCTCATACAAATTGGACCATAAGTTTCATGAAAATAGTTGAAATGTGTGATAACTAACCATTAGATCTCCTGGGTCTGAGAAAAATGGATTCTGAATTCTGACAAGAGAGGTGGTAAGATATCCAGTAATTATATATATTGCTGATTGAGTTAAAATCAGAAAACAGTAAGAAAACCCAAGATGGCAATTAAAATAAAGCCTTAAAGGCACCCACATAGTTGACTAATTATACTTTCCATACTTCTAACTTAAAGATAAATCATAAATGTTGTAAATGTTACAAGCTTTGTATAATAACATGAATGTATATAACACGAGCATGGTTGTATAAAAAATAACATCCACAGAGAAGGGAAAAAACCCAACAGAGAGAACAGACTAAAATATTCAATGTAACTGTATTTTGATTGTAATTGGAATATTTGTTTTTCACCGTTTTATTATTTGCACAATTTCTATGATGACATGCTAAATTTACAGCCAATATGCATAGATTTTAATAAAATCTATTAATATCTTGATTTTGATATTAAAAATATTTCATACATATTTGCATATAGAATCTATTAATATGGGCGGCGCCTGTGGCTCAGTCGGTAAGGCGCTGGCCCCATATACCGAGGGTGACAGGTTCAAACCCGGCCCCGGCCAAACTGCAACCAAAAAATAGCCGGGCATTGTGGCGGGCGCTGTAGTCCCAGCTACTCGGGAGACTGAGGCAAGAGAATCGCTTACGCCCAGGAGTTGGAGGTTGCTGTGAGCTGTGTGAGGCCACGGCACTCTACCGAGGGCCATAAAGTGAGACCCTGTCTCTAAAAAAAAAAAAAAAAATCTATTAATATCTTGATTTTGATATAAAAAATATTTCATACATATTTGCAAATAATTTTGCACATGTATATGCAAATTACCTAAAACACATACTACTACTACATTAACTGGTTGTTCAGGATTTTTGAGGATTCCGTTTATTAGTCTATTTTTGCGCACGCTCACATATCCATAAAACCCGTGCTGTGATACATTACTGCATATGAAACTGGCCATTGTGCACTATGGCCATTTATAGCGTAAGAGCCTTCTTCCAAATAATTAAAACATAGTAAAAACAAAACCTTTCCTGGGGGCAAAAGTATGTAATCAAATAAACATAGAAAAAATACATTTGACTGAGGACAAATGCATCAGTTATTTACTGTCGGGCAAAGGTAAGACTCAATTTCTAGGCTTACTATGAATGGGAGGACGTGATCCTTTGTTTTCTCACACACAGCAAACCTCATCCCGAGTCTAACATGCACTGACAACTCACTTCCATGTATTATTTCATAGACCGAGAGAGGAAATTGCACCAAATTGACTAGGAAGAATCCCCGTGACTACGTGAATGAACAGAACCAGACCGGGCAGTTGCTAGAGAAGAGAAGCATGCGTCTCTAATGGAGTCAAAAGTAGGGTCCTTATCTCCAAAGAAGAGTGCAAGCCAACGCATTGCAGTGTGTGAAGACATTATGTGGAGGCTTGGCGCCTGTACCCAGTGGTTAGGGCACTGCCCGCATACACTGGGGCTGGTGGGTTCAAACCAGGCCTGGGGCCTACTAAACAACAATGACAACTACAACCAAAAAATAGCTGGGCATTGTCGTGGGCACCTGTAGTCCAGCTACTTGGGAGGCTGAGGCAAGAGAACCACTTAAACCCAAGTGTTTGAGGTTGCTGTGAGCTGTGACGCCATGGTACTGTACCGAGGGTGACATAGTGAGATTCTGTCTCAAAACAAAAAAACAAACAAAACAAAGAAAAAGACATCATACGGGAACTTTCTTTTTATCATCTGCAAAGTGAGAATGAAATTAAGCTTTGCTAATTAACGCACTAATGGATATAGGTATATTTAGTTGGCTGCGTGGCACTTTAGGTCTTTGTAGCACTTGATATATGTTGAACATCCTCTAATTCTGGGGGTTACACAGTAACACTGGAACTCAGTCATTTGTTCCCAATCAGTGCTTTGTAATTATGTTAAAGTTTATGTGTTCCTGGTTAAGTAGATGTTAGAATAGGTTAACTAAAGTTAGAATAGTTTAGGGGAAAAAAAAATCCCATAGAGATAATGTGGATTAAAGATATTACTAGGGCTGCAATAAACATTCTGGTACAAATATCTTTGTTATGATGTGATCTTTGGTCTTCAGCCCTATTCATAATTGCTAAGTCATGGAAAAAGCCCAAGTGCCCATCGATCCACTAATGGATTAATAAGTTGTGGTATATGTACACCATGGAATATTAGGCAGCCTTAAAGAAAGATGGAGACTTTACCACTTTCATGTTTACATGGATGGAGCTGGAATATATTCTTCTTAGTAAAGTATCTCAAGAATGGAAGGAAAAGTATCCAATGTACTCAGCCCTACTATGAAACTAATTTATGGCTTTCACATGAAAGCTATAACCCAGTTATAACCTAAGAATAGGGAGAAGGGGGAAAAGGAGGGGAGTGACGGGGGAGGTGGGTAGAGGGAGGGAGATTGGTGGGATTACACCTGCGGTGCATCTTACAAGGGTATATGTGAAACTTAGTAAATGTGGAATGTAAACGTCTTAACACAATAACTAAGATAATACCAAGAAGACTGCGTTAACCAGTGTGATGAAAATGTGTCAAACGGTCTATAAAACCAGTGTATGGTGCCCCATGATCACATTAATGTACACAGCCATGATTTAATAAAAAAAAAAGATAATACTAATAAAATAAGCAAAAACAAACACAAAAAAATAGCAAAGATGACATTTTCTTTGCATGAATTAGATAGTTAAAAACAAATATACAAACCAGTAACAAATATAAATAGTAATCTATTAAGATCTAATATGAAGTCATTCTAAAGAATTTGAAAATGTTAACAATCTTAAATATATCTGTTACGATAAAAATAGAACCTCCTCTTAAATTAACATAATGCATTACATGTGTCAAACAGCTAAATTTATATTGGGGCGCATACTCAAGGTTTTCATTAAACTCATAGATAAGACATCCACAATATTCCTTTAAAAACTGTTAAGTGAAAGCCCTACAAGACAAAAGTGTTTGTTTTCAATACTAATGTTATCCAAACTCCTATCACTCATGTTCCCAATTAATAATTGAAAGATGAATAAGGATCTCAAGTCCTAAACCTGTATTTTAGCCAGCCATGCAAAAATTGCAAAATAACATTCAACTCATAAAATTTCTCAAGTTCTTTATTCTCTTCTAAAACAGCTATGCATTTGGAATACCTAGTCTGCTTAAAAAACACAAACACTTAGACTCTCTTCTTGCCTGTGTTAACTTTACTTTTCCTCCAATTTTGTCTTTTATATTATATAGTACATATATGTAAGATTATCTATATACAGACACATACATACTTGCCGCCTAATTTTACTAAGACTGTTTTCAAGATGCTCCATGCATGAAACTTGGTCCTAACCATGCTCTCTGATATTAATTAAAATGGAAATAATGAAAGCTAACGAGTATGCATATCAAGGAAAAAACAGAAATGTTTCATAATATATTACCCTCAACACCCAGAACTGACAGAAATGCAAATTAGTGCAATTGCCTTCAGATACGGGGGAGAAAACGCCCAACATTTTTAATTAAAACAATCACTCTCCGAAGTGGGTTCAATTAAACCAATCACTGCCACAAATTGTCTTCATGCAATGTGCAGGCTGACAAAAGAGGGACTGGGAAACCTATCAAACGGCGTACACACTTGAAATTCGTATTTAAACTGGAAAACGTCCACTCCGACACATTTTCTACAGCAAATGTGTTAATGTGTGTCCATCCCTACATCCCACGCAGTGTTTATGGACACGCAAACCTCAGTTCTAATTGGTTATCAGCTCAGGTTCTTCCGTGTGGGTTCTTTTCGATTAGCCAGGGCGAAATCACACGTTCTTTACAGGGTAGAAACAACTTTTGGAATATACATTTTTTTGTGTGGAAAAATGTAGCAGATCTAATTAGATTTTGGCACTCCTAGCAGCAGAAAATAGTATTGTGAATAATTTGCCCAAAGCTATAAATTATCATCTAATCCAACCATAAAAATAAACCATGTCCAGGAACTTTTCCAAAAGGGCTGAGAAAATAAAGGTGGGATAGGGACACAAAGGAAAATGACGGATAAAACTAAAGGCATGTGAGAATCCGCTGTCTGTCCACGTAACCCTGGAGATGACATTCCCTTTCCTCCACAGATGACCCAGTACCATCTCGAGAGCCCTATCCTGCATGCACCATGTAACTCCAGCCATCTCTGGGTGGCCGCCCAGGCCCCTGCCCCAGTGCAAAGCACTATTACGCATAGTACATTTTCACTGGGGTTTCCAGACTCCAGAATAGCCTCGCCACCACTGCTCTGCCTGTCAGAATCCTATGCCTACAGGGACTAGGAATAGAATCTTCATACAAAGATAGTTCTTGTCCTCAAAGAGTTTTCTATCTCTTGAGAGGAGGAGAGAATCTATAATTTGGCTTTATCTCAATCAGCCGGGTGTTAAATTAGTGGGTTTGCATGTCTTCCTGCCCTGCAAATAAATTATAAACCCCTTGAAAATTTGCATTGTATATTATTCAAAATAGCCTATTGCTGTGCTTTGCACAGAAAGTGCACTTGACAATATTTATTGAACTGAACTCACACTCTGATTGCTTTTTAAAGAATCTCAATTTGTACTAAATTGGTTTCATGGCATAGTGCTTTTTCTTTTTCTTTTTTTGGTATCTTATTTAAGAATTTGAAGAGAAAAGCATGCTAGAGATAAAGAAAAATACAGGTTTTGAAATGGAAGCACCAATAACTTTTCAGCTTTCCCCCCAGAACTATTGTGGCCAAAAGCCATAAAAAAAGATGAAGATTTTACATCTTTTATATTTACATGGATGGAGCTGGAACATGTTCTTCTTAGTAAAGTATCTCAAGAATGGAAGAAAAAGTATCCAATGTACTCAATACTATTATGAAACCAATATAGAATCACCTACACTTTCATATGAGTGATAAAACTATAATCCAGAAAGAGAAAGGGAGGAGGGAGAGTGGAGAGGAGAGGGGAGGCCGGGAGGAGGGAGGGTGTTTGGTGGGACCTTATCTCTTGTGGATAATGCAATGGCACATTTTTTTTTTTTTTTTTGGTTTTTGGCCAGGGCTGGGTTTGAACCCACCACCTCCGGCATATGGGACCGGCGCCCTACTCCTTGAGCCACAGGCGCCGCCCTGCAATGGCACATTTTAAAACTATTAAGAGTAGAGTATAAATGTCTTACCACAACAAATAAGTAAGTGAGGTGAGGTGATGGTCATGTTAACAAGTTTGATGTAAGCTTTCCACATTGTATATCGAATAAGCACATGGTACTCCATAAATGTATTAATGTACACAGTTATTATTTAATAAGAAAAATTTAAAAAATTCTCTTTAGCTAAAATATATTAAAGAATACTTGCTCCTACTCCAAGGAGCAGACCTAACAGTGGGATTTCGGGATATCTAGTTCAAGGTTGAACTCTCACTAGTTTTTGAATATCCAGAGCCTACAAGCTCCAGAAGGAAGGAAATCTTTGAAACTCCATTAGGAAAGGACCCTTTTCCAATACTATTTTCTAAGGAGGTTTTTGACTTGTAAAATTCTGATGTATTACGAGACATATTAGAGCTCCCCTGGCCCATGATAATCTAGAATTGGGCAATAATAAATTGTCCCAAATATTTTATCTATGGTTCCATCTTATTTACCTATATTTACAAAGATGGAGAATTGTATGACAAAAACATCACGTGCCTTAGCCTACTACTTTATTGAATATAAATTGTAATTACATATTTTTAAAACTAGATCCTAAATATCAATCGTATGATTGCAAAAGACAATATGCAGAATTCTTGTGCTTATTTAAGAAAGAAAAATATGCATCCTTCAGTGACAACAATTGGAATCTGAGTCAATTCTGTTGTAACTGATCCATCAAGGGGAAGCTTTCCTTTTCACAGACTGTGCCAGTGATTTCTAGTTTTTGAAGATCTCATTTGCTCCTTGCCAGGACATGAGTCATAGGCACAGAAGCAGCAGCTCCGTCCCGTGCAGTGTGCCTGGGTGTCACTTGGTGTGGCATCTGCAGCCCTCGCAGGCACGAGCATGTTATTCATCTTCAGCTTCCTTGTTAAAATGTCAGTGCCACTGAATATTAAAAGACACTTACATTGCTTCCGGGGACTTTTATGCATTATTCTTATACGCTGCCACCTAACTGAGATTGTGAAGCAAATATCTAGGCATTTCAGTTACATTTTCAAATGTTATTGTCAGGCAAAGGGGAAACGTGAGATACTTTAAACGCTATTTAAATATCATTTTTAAAAAACTCTAGGTATATATACATTTTGGTATTTGTGTCCCTAATGCCTTTTTTCTTTTTGTTTTCAGGATAATGCAATGGTACATTTCAAAACTATTAAGAGCCTCAAAGTACCATGCAAATTCTTAGCAGTATTTTTACATCAGCACATATTATTACATAGTATTTCTGGTTATCTTAGCAGAACAGTCCAGGCTTACTCAGCCAACCTCTAAACATTTAATGACAATTCTCTTTCTATTTTCTCATTATTGGATTTTCTATTAAGAATAGACTGTGGCAATAATGGTTGCAGACCACCTTCGGAATGATCCATCCTGAAGGAAAGCTGTACCGTCTTGAAATCCTCACAAATTCTATGCTTAAGTCACAGCACTTTGTCACAATAAGTAAACTCACACACACACGCCACACAGCAAAGAGTGGCAAAAGAATGGTTTTAGTCGCCACCTAAGCGGCCACGATCACATCCCTTAGTTTTAATACACAATCTTTTGACTTCACTCTGCTCAACAACAAAAAAACAAACAAACACATTCTTGTAAGACGAAATGCAATTGTATATTACAAATATTAACAATGTCTCTTGCTATCTTCTTCACAAAGGTTGAGGCTAATCAAATGTTATCAAATGGCTTGAGAAATAAGCACCCAAGAGTGTTATAAATGTTTTAGAGTCAAATAATATAAAGAACAAATTTCAATGCTAGAAATATGACCAAGAAGAATGTTAATGCTATAGGAGCCATAAGCTGCGATCTGAGAATGCTTAATAATCCTGCAGATTTTCATGAACAATCTAAGCGGCTTCTACTTCTGATCACTGCTGAGCAACAGGGACCAGAAGCACCATCTCACGTGGAAGGACTAAAACATGACAGACTGAATCCCAGGAGATGCTGGATATTGGAAGTGAAGGTCAGTGGTCCCTGAGAGAAAGAGAAACCAATGAGGCGAGCCCTGATTCCAGGGCATGGAGAAGGGAGTCCATGAGTCGCCAGGTGGACTCTTTAAATTGAGGGGTTGGAGCTGAGAGTCAAGGGGGCCAGGGAAGAGAAAACTAAAGAGGAGAAAAGTTTTGAGATCTGCAGAGAGTCCAGAGTATTCAGCTGGGTTATGAGCAGCAATTTCTTGTGAGGAAACTACTCAATGCTGGGGAAGGAAACTACAGTCTCTGAAAGGATTAGTGGTTAACTCTACCTCAAACACACATGGATGGAAACATACTCAGACTGGAAAAAGCCATAATTCAAATAAAGGTCTGGACTTACCCTGTTTTCCCGAAAATAAGACAGTGTCTTATTTTAAGGTGTGCTCCCAAAGATGCACTAGGTCTTATTTTCAGGGGACTTATCTTTCCTGTAAATAGGTCTTATTTTTGGAGGATGTCTTATTTTTGGGAAAACAGGGTAGTAGCGAGAGAAATTAGCATTAGTCTGAACAGTGATTCTGTCTCACTTAAGGAATCTTGAAAGTAAGATCTAAAAAGAACATACTGTTTCCAAGTAACTTACCTGCAACCCAGAACAACCTCAAAGATTTTTAGAGGAATACATAAATATTTAGCACCAAAAAAGGTAAAATTCAAAATATGAAGAACACAATAAAGCATTTAGTCAGCATGCAAGAAGGAAGGAGATATGATCTTTCAAGAATCAAAAAAAAATTCACAAATCAAACTTGACCTAGAATTGACCTATGGTAGAATGTTAGACTAGGACATTGAAATAGGTATTATAACTGTATTGCATGCATTCAGAAGTTAAATATAGACTAAAAATACACAAAGGAGGCCCAAAATGAGCTTCTTGAGATGAAAGCTACAATTTGCAAAATGAAAAAAATACATTAGATGAGATTAATGGTATGTTAAGCATTGGAGTAAAAGAGTGGTGAACTCGGGTGGCGCCTGTGGCTCAGTCGGTAAGGCGCTGGCCCCATATACCGAGGGTGGTGGGTTCAAACCCAGCCCTGGCCAAACTGCAACCAAAAAATAGCCGGGTGTTGTGGCGGGCTCCTGTAGTCCCAGCTACTCGGGAGGCTGAGGCAGGAGAATCGCTTAAGCCCAGGAGTTGGAGGTTGCTGTGAGCTGTGTGAGGCCACGGCACTCTACCGAGGGCCATAAAGTGAGACTCTGTCTCTACAAAAAAAAAAAAAAAAAAAAGAGTGGTGAACTTGAAGACATGGCAATAGAGATTATTCCAGGGCAGCTCCTGTGGCTCAAAGGGGCAGGGCGCCAGCCCCATATACTGGAGCTGGTGGGTTCAAACCCAGCCCCTGGCCAAAAACTGCAAAAAAAAAAAAAAAAAGAAGAAGAAGAAATCATTCCAAATGAAACTCAGCAAGAAAGAATTTAAAATAAATTAACAGAGCCTCAATAGGCTGGGCATTGACTTCTGGTGAACATATGTTTAATTGGATTCTTCAGAGGAGACAATCAAAGGGGCAAGAAAGAAAAAATAAATACTTAAAGAAATAATGACCATAAAATTTCCAAGTTAATTAAAACTATAAAATCAAAATTTTAAGAGAGAGAGGGTCTCATTTTTTTTTCTTTTTTTGAGACAGAGTCTCAGTCTGTCACCAAGGGTAGAGTGCTGTGACATCACTGTTCACAGCAACCTCAAAATCTTGGGCTCAAGTGTTTCTGTTGCCTCAGCCTCCCAAGGAGCTGGGACTGTAGGCGCTCATCACTATGCCTTGCTAGTTTTTCTATTTTTAGTAGAGGTGAGTTGTTTGTTTGTGGTTGTGTGTGTGTGTATGTGAGACAGAGTCTTACTTTATTGCCCTGGGTAAAGTGCCATGGTGTCACAACTCATAGCAACCTCAGACTCTTGGGCTCAAGTAAATCTCTTGCCTCAGCTTCCCAAGTAGCTGGGATTACGGGCGCCGGCAACAACACCCAGCTATTTTTTAGAGACGGGATCTTGCTCTTTCTCAGGCTGTTCTCCAGCTCCTGAGATCAAGCAATTCACCTGCCTCAGCCTCCTAGAGTGCTGGGATTACATGTGTGAGTCACTGAGCCTGGCCTAAAAATCAAAAATGTAAAGAATGATCATATTGATGATTGTTGGCAAGGATGTGAATGAACTGGAACTCCCATGCACTGATCCCGAGGAAATGAGATGGTCTAATGTCCTTGGAAACAGTTTTCAGGTTCTTAAGAAGTTCAACATCAATCTGCCACGTGATCCAAGCCATTGCCTAACAGGAATAAAACATCTGTCCATGTAAAACCATCTCCATGAATCGCACAGCAGATTTATTTATTAATAGCCAAGAGCTGGAAATAATGCAAATGTCTGTTCAGCAGTTAAATGGATAAACAAACTTAGCTATATCCATATAATCAAAGATAACTTAGCAAAAAAATAAGAAGCAGCAGCAGAAAGAAATTAATTATTGATAGATGCAAAAAAAGAGAATTTGAAAATAATTATGCTGAATAAAATCATACCTATTCTTTAATTCAATTTATATAATAGAGTATAAAAATGACAAAACAATATCTGTAGCTGGAGATCCACAAAGGAACACAGGGACAAAAGGTTGGAGGTGCAAAGGGCACAGAGGAGTCTGGGAAGTTTGTGGGTTGATGGATGGATTCATAATATGAAGATGCAGATGGCTTCATAGACATATATAGACTTGTGAAACTATACATTTTAAAGGATAGAAATCTATAATGCCAACAATAATCCAATTAAATCAAAAAAGGACAATATAGATCTCAGGAAAAAATACTATGACGGATAAAGGAGAATCATTTCACAAGGATAATGGCGTCAGTCCTCCACGGGCACACACAAATCGTGAGTGGGTCTGTATCTGCTGACAGAACTCCACACACAAGAAGAAAGAACTGAGAAAACTTAAAGGAGAAACAGAAAAATCTAAGATGATAGTCAGAAATTCAAATTCTGTTCTTGAAAACATTATATGGCAAATAGAAAATCAGTAAGAACATAGAAAAAAATGTCTAAGGCTTGGAGTATTATATATGAAATTTAAAACAATTTAATATACTCAGCTAAGTCACTAGAAAGTATGATTCATTTCTCCTTTCAGAAACAAAAGGTGGGATTCCCTAAACTTAAGGAATCTGGAAAACAATTGCAATTTGACTCATTGGCAGGATTTTTGCAGCCATTCAAACCTATAGCAGACCATATTAATTTTTATGTTCAGCTGTATCGCATTGCCAGAAATATGGGATTAGCATGACAATAAGTGTGATATTAAAAAAATCAAAGACATCTGTTGAAATTAAAGTGCATTCTTATTTGATAATAGTATCAAAAGCCTTTCAGTAAAAGTTACATCGCAATCAGGATATTACACTAACCTTGAAAACAAGAATTACAACAGATGTACAGTTTTTTAGCTTTTCTTACGAGAAAGAGTAAAGCAGTACTCTTTTTCATTTTTTGCATGAAAAAGGTGTCCTTAATTTTTTTTGCATGTGTTTGCTTTAGAGCCAGGAAGCATTTCTCTAAATGTATCATATCAAGAAAATCAATAGGATAGCAGGTAAATTTAAGAAAATACTAACTGCACAAGACAAGGACTGAGCTATACGTTTTCCAGAGCTGAGGCTCAGACATTTGAGAAGCAGCATTGCAGAGCGGGCAGAGAACTCATTTTGCCTGCTCATCTCTAAAACTATTCAGAAACCTGCACCAAATGGGGAGGTAATTGGAAGTGTTAGTGTTAGGAACATTACAGCTACGTCCACTTAAGGAAGGGGCAGACATCAAGCTCTGCTTCCAGCTAAGTTATTCCCCAGACGTTTGTCTTCCACCTGCTTCTGGGAGGGGATGGGAGTGAGAGAAGCTTTTTATTTCTCAGTGTGGCTCCTACAGAACCTCCTGAGTCAGGGGGAGCAAAAGGAGGGTAACCCAGAGACTTAGAATCATCACATAGACATTGACACTCTCAGCAGATGAAAAAAACATATAAACCAGAGGTTATGAAAAGAAAAAAAAAATACATGTAAAACCCCTGGAAATCACAGTGAAAGTTCTGTGGAAGATAATGTAGAATGTTGTCTTGAATTTAGAGTTTAGTTGTGACAAGGCGTATATGTGTGTATATTGCGTGTGCACATAAATTGACACACGCCATAAATACATACACATATAGACATATGTACACACACACACAGAGTCCTGAAGTTTCTGCAAATTTTATCCCCAGGTAATGGTACTCTTTGTCATTTTTATTCAATAAGGCTTAGAGTGAATGGCATTTCATAAACATTTCCTTAATGTATCTTAATGGCACATCAATCACTAACACTCTATAATATAACCACAGGCAATAGATCACTTCACATTGGAAAATAAAAGCAACGATCATTCCTGTGCTCTACGTAAGTGTTGTCAAAGGCCAGGATTTGTGACTTGCTTGTTCAGCAGCAATTTGTTGAGCATTTATTGTACTTTGTTCCAGGCTCTTCGCTAGGAGTTGAGATGAATTTATAGCCAAAGTATCATACATGCTGTCAGTTGTAGCCAGCATCACTACGCCAACAGTGTGATGTGGGTCCCAAAACAACCAGGCTGCATACAGAGACGGATTATGCTCAACCAGTTATAGCAATAGGAAGAAGAATAACTCTCATTTCCTAAGCACACACTTTGGGCCAAAAAACCATTCTAAGGGCTTTTGTATTAGTAACTCATTTATCTCTCATAGTGATGTCTTCAGCTAAGTTCCATTATTTTTTCCAGATGAGGAAACTAAGGCATAGAGCCACTATGTGATTTTTCTAAGAGCAACACAACCAAGAAATGATGGAGCTGGTATTAAGGCCCTGTAGTCAGGCATCCCAGCCCGTCCAGGTACCACTCAGTTCTGGGTGATGAACCCAGTTTCTTAAGACCACATATGACACATAACGAGGGCACACTGCCAGACGGGAGGATGGCGATGGATACCATGCGCATTGGAAAAATTGTCTTACAGAAGGTTTAGTCTGAAGCTAGTGATATGGAGTCATGGTCAGATATTTGAAGGGCTGTCAACAAAAACCCATGGAGTGCATTACTTAGATTTGCTCTGGAAGACAGAAGACAAGTACATGGAATGACCCCAAGATTGAACATAAATGAGGGCAGAGTTTGCTATCTCTTTGGTCATTGCGAGATCTCAGATGCCTGGAACAAAGATTGTCACACAGGAGGTGCTTCTTAAATACATGATTTGCACATGAATGAGCAAATCAGTAATAAAGAAGTTTCCAACACTTGCCGCTATGTAAGAAAGAATCAACACTCCCACAAAGTAATGAGTCCACAGTCACGGAAGGCATTCAAGAAGAAGCTGAAAGAACTGGGGCTGTGATTGCTGTCTCCCATACCCTAGTTTCAAGCTCACTTTGGAAAAATAATTTATTTTTTTAATATGTTGCTGTATTCTGCTTGCTAAGATCAACCCATGAATGGATTAATAAACTGTGGTGTATGTATATCATGGAGTACTATTCAGCCACAAGAAAAGATGGAGACTTCACATCTTTTGTGTTTACCTGGATGGAGTTGAAACACATCCTACTTAGTAAAGTATCTCAAGAATGGAAAAAAAAAATCCAATGTACTCAATATTAATATGAAATCGATATATAAATGATTACATGTCCACATGAATGATGAAACGCAAATATTGTCTAGCAAGGAGGGGGGAGAAGAAGAGAGGGGAGGAGGGAGGGCGATTGGTGGGGTCTCCCCCGATGTGCGCAGTGTGAGGGTGTGCAGCACGCCCTCTGGGTGAAGGGCTCATCTGCAACTTGAACTTTACCTTAGAATTGAAAACAATGTAATCAAAAATTTGTGCCCACATGTTAATTTGAAATTAAAAAAAAAAGAAATAAAAACATTTATCTGAAGATGCAAAGCATGAGAAAAAGGCAAAGGGTAGGTATTTGAAAAAATGGTAATTTCATTACCATTTGAAAGAGACCAGTTTAGGACCCCATCTGCCTAGAAGTCTCAAACACACACACACACACACACACACACACACACACACGCACGCAGAAGTGTGATACCCTCTACCTCTTTCCTCTTGCTAAGGGCTAGACCCAACCCTAATTACTAATTAGTGATTAGTAAGCCCAGAAGACATGGATGAGGGAAGGCAGAGGAGAAAAGAAATGTTTTTTTGTGAAACTTTTGCTCTAATAAACAAGGAAAACAGACCTTGTTTATTAGAGCAAAAGTTAAAAATACAGTTAAAAATCGGAGAGTGTTTTGATTGTTCATAAAATAACCTGTGAGATGTGGAGCTGTAGACAAGCCAGGCCTATTGTCTGAGAGAAATTTTCCGTTAAATTATGTATTTAATCACTTTGGGAGTTTTTCTGCATTTCAATGTTGTTTTAGTTTTACTTTGACTCTATTTCACAAATGTAGTTCCATAGTCCGAGTGTGCTAACTAACAGGAAATGTTGTTGTTTGGACATGTTTTCAGGGAGCTGAGTAGGAGGGAGAAGGGGAAGGAAGTGAGGTGATTCAGGTCCCCCCACCTTCTTCCCCCACATCTTCCAAATGTACATTTAAGTCTTACTAAGTCTTGATTTTCTTTGTTTAAATTGGATTTATGGTTTACAGCTTTGGCATCAGGTCTATACTTTTAATTTCTAAAACAAAAGAAACGAAATGCTGAAAAAGGCCTTACTTAGGGCCTATTCTGGCAGACTTCCTCAGAGATGACATAGGTCACTACTTAATTACCTGTCCCTGGGGAGCTATCCTTTTCCATTCATCTGCTTGCTCTGTTCAGTGCTTGAAGGTCTCCTTTGCCCAAAAGCATTTTTAGTCTATAACTGATCTGGCACAGGCCTCTGGAAAAAAAAAATAGCAGGGTCCTGGAGGAAAAAGAGAGTCCAGGGAAGCCTGGAGCTAAGATCTGGCAGGTCTAAAGCCAGAACTCAATGAGGACAGTTTCAAATGTGGAAAAAGGGCACAGAAAAATGAAAAGCAAAACTTTAAAATGCCACATTCAGAAATACCTCTTAACTCTGTGGATACCACTATCAAAATTATATTATAAAATATATATATATATTTTTTATAATATAATTTTGCAGAGGATAGGAATTTTAATGTGTTTTTTTTTAGGTCAATCCTTCAGCACATGTTTGAAAACCATTTTAAAGACTCTTTATTTAATTCCAGAATTATGCAAAAGACAGTATGTTAAGACCCATAACTACTAGGAAGTTTAAGATATTTTCTTCCTTAAGCAATGTATAGCTTTATGTGTATATCAAATTGGATTAGGTAAAAAACAGATCAATAATAAAAAACATTTAAATATTAATTATATAGTGTTACTGGCCAAAGAAGAAGGTCATCCTTTAGAACTAACTATAAAATGCTTGCTATAAAGAACAAAGCTGGAGGTGTCACACAACCTGACTTCAAAATATCATATACTGCAGAGCTGTAGTAACCAAATCAGCATGGTACTGGCATAATATCAGATCAAGGAACAGAATCAAAAATCCAGAAATAAACCACACATTTAAAGCCAACTCATTTTCTACAAAGGTACCAACAACATACATGGGGGAAAACATAGTCTTCAATAAATGGTGCCGGGAAAACTCGATACAGATAGCCATAGCCTGGAGAATAAGACTAGAATTTTCTCTCTCACCATGTACATCTCAGAGATAGTAAACATATTTCGTCTACTTTTTCTTAGAAGTGGCCTGATGAAGTCACATTCTAGGGAACCCAATTAACTACCAATAAGAGCAAACTATTTCACTGCATATAACAGATGTTTGGTAAAATAAATTTTAAAGTTTTAACCTGAAAAAATACCACGCGAATCTGTCTCTAAATTTTCAAATCCGAAGTGCTAAGCTTCTCTGTACAGAATGTCAGCATTTTGCATGTATGGGACATGCAGACAGATAGACATGGATATATGTGTGCGTTGATCTGTTTATACATATGCATTGTACTCTAGAATTGGGAGACTTTAAAATTCTGTGGCTTTAGGTAATTCAATATGATTTATTCTGATACTTTTACAGGGGATTAATTTAAATAATTTTTAAATCAAGCTTACTTTGTTGTTTGGAGGATATGTAACAAGATCATTGATAGAAAATAGCATAGCTTTAAATTCCTGTCAACATTTTTCTGAAATGTGCTCATGCAGTTAAATACATTAGCAGCTCCCTGATCAACTCAAAGGCGGACAGATTTAAAAGACCATTTCTTTTTGAGATTACTTTCTTTATTAAAAAATTCCAGATTAATATGAAGGTACAAATGACTAGGTTACGATATTTACATTTGTTAGGTAAACTGCCTGTTGTAGCTGTGCCTCACGCCCAGGAGGTGTGCCATACACCCTTACATTATGCCCGTTAGTTGGGAGCACCCCAATCCTGCTCCCTCCTCTCCGCTCCTCCCCCTCAGTATATGTATTCCATGAAAACTATTCAGCCATAAAAAAGATGCACATCTTTTCTATTAACCTGCATGGAGTTGAAACACATTCTTCTTAGTAAAGTACGGAGATAACTTTCGGACAGACCACAACAAAACACTTTTAAAAAGATACATTTCCACTTACTTATATCTAATGGTGTGAAAGTCTCAAAGGGCCTGTTACGACCTGAATTGTGTCCCCCTAAAATTTATATGTTGAAGTCTTAACCCTCCATACCACAGAACCTAACTATTTGAGACAGGCCCTTTAAAGAAGTAATCAGTGCAAAATAAGGTCATTAGGGTTGCCCTATTCCAACACCACTTGTATTCTCATAAGAAAAGGAGGTTAGGAAAGAATCAGATAGAAAAGACCAGGAAGACACAGGGAGAAATAGCTATCCAGAAGCCAAAGAGCGAGGATGTTAGGCATACCGCGGAAGTTTTTAAAAGATCATTAATTAAATTATCTTCCAAAAAAGTTCAAAGCATAGTAACTATATTCATTTTATTTACTTTTTTTTTTTTTTTGATCAACATAATTTAAATGTGCCGTGTAAGTTTAAATACAGGTTCAATTGTGCTATGAGAAGTCAACCTTATAAAGACCTTGACCTTAGACTTCGGAATTGTGAGAAAACACATTTTCTGCTATTTAAGCGACCCAGTCTGTGGTATTTTCCTAAGGTAGCCCTAGGAAAGAAATACAGAACTTGCCAATGTAAAGAAAAAAACTTAACCACCATTTTCATGGGTTAAGAGACAAAATCAGTTTCACTTAGAGGCCTATGGAGCTAAAGATGAGAAAAACTGGAGCTATAACCCCCACTCCCAAGATGGTTGTTGTCTGTTCTCATGTATTAACATATTAAAAAATAAATTCCATATCAACTTTCTGTCTCAACATAAATACCGTAATAAATTTTCTAGATTTTAAAGTTTAATGAAATTATGGAACTATTTTTATGCCTCTAATTTTAATCATGGGATATAGAAATAAATGGAAAAAAAAATGCAATCAAACGTGCTTATAAAACCACACTCGAAGAAGTCCATCCATCTCCACATTGGAAAATAAACTGCAAATCACTGGTAAAAAGCAAATGTCAAGTCAACTTTCATCAGATAAAAGAAAGGGGAAAAGAACTTTAGGACATCATTTTTATAACTAAAAACTTTTTTTTATTAAATCATAGCTATATACATTAATGTAATCGTGGGGTACATTGTGCTGGTTTTATATACCATTTGACATATTTTGATCACACTGGTTAACATAGCCTTCACCACATTTTCTTAGTTATTGTGTTAAGACATGTATATTCTACACTTCATAAATTTAACACGTACCCTTGTAAAATGTACCGTAGGTGTGTTCCCACCAATTGCCCTCCCTCCACCCACCCATCCTCCCTCTACCCCTCCCCTCCCTCTCCTCTTTCCCCTTCTTCTTGGGCTATAGTTGGGTTATAGCTTTCATATGAAAGCTATAAATTAGTTTCATAGTAGGGCTGAGTACATTGGATACTTTTTCTTCCATTCTTTTTTTTTTGTAGAGACAGAGTCTCACTTTACCACCCTAGGTAGAGTGCCATGATGTTACAGGACTCATAGCAACCTCTAGCTCTTGGGCTTAGGCAATTCCCTTGCCTCAGCCTCCCAAGTATCTGAGACTACAGGCACCCGCCACAATGCCCAGCTATTTTTTGGTTGCAGTTCAGCCGGGGCTGGGTTTGAACCTGTGAGTATGGGACCGGCACCCTACTCACTGAGCCACAGGCGCCACCCTTTCTTCCATTCTTGAGATGCTTTGCTGAGAAGAATATGTTCCAGCTCCATCCATGTAAACATGAAAGAGGTAAAGTCTCCATCTAGAACTAAAAACTTTTACTACACAATATCTATCTCCACGGTTGGCCTAGCCCACGTGATATATTGTATGAAGAAAATTTGTATCTAAAAACATATAATTTGCCCACTTTGCCCAGTGAGATATGAAATTGATTCCAAACCATTGGAGTTGTGGGCTCTAAAAGCACCTTCTCTTCATGGTGCTGCTTTCCTACATATGCACATTTTTATTATATACATCTCTATTTAAACTATTTCCTATGCCTGGAGGCCTGTCAAAACACCACCCTATAAGGTTGAGCTTAAACACCCCCATTTGTGAAACTGTCTCTTACCTTGCCTGTTGAGAACCCATCTTCGTAATCCCTTATTTGGATTTTTCAACAAATCATCTTTGTTGAGTTCTAAAACTCAATTTATTTACATAGTACAAAACAAAAGGCATGGTTCCTTGTAGAGTAAAAAATGTTACAGTTAAGATAAATCTTGACTTTGTCAGGGCCTAAACATGAGGTAGGAATTGTGAACATGCATATTTCAGAGCCTTTATTAGGCGATTTGGGGCATTCTTGTATTATGATTTCATTTCTTTCCTAACCAATCAACATCTGTAGAATACCATTAAATTTGTAAAAATCATTTTCTGCTTCATCTGGGAAAGCATTGTTCTTGGAAAACAGACTACTGCTGACTGCTCAGAACTTCAATAAAACCTTTATGTCTGCTTTGCTCTGCAGTAAGCCAGGGAGAACCATTTGGTGACCCCTGATCCTCTAAGTCCCTTCATTAAAATGAGATCTGTAGTTCATAAGGTCATCCGAGAAAGGCAGACCTTTAAGTAAAATCAGAACTAAAAAAAGAACCCTCAGATCTCAGAATGGATAGTGTAAAATAGGCTACAACAATATGGGGCGTAACAGCAATGCTCGACTCCCACACAGCCTCCATGTTAGGACATTTCCTACACAGAGAAAAGAATTTACGCTCTGTACATTCATGAAAGCTGACAGATCAAGATTCACGAAAGCAGACAGATTTTAGCTACAAGAGCCCTGCAGCTGAGCACTGCCCTAGTGATGCCAAGTACAGCAAAAGGTACAGGCCCAGAGCTGCACGTGTTTCTGACAGCTCTCTGCTCAGAGCCTGCAGGCTCCTGAGAAGACAGCATAGGGGGTGGAGAGAAATGAACTTGAAGTAGGGGCAGGTCCTCTCTCATCACCTCAGTGAGTTGGATCAACTGTCTAACCTTTCAAGAGCCTTTTTTCTCACCCAGAAGAAGACCAGGGGGATATCATCTGAAGCCATCAGGCTCACTGAGTGAGATAACATGTGTGGGGGTTCGAGAATTGTATCTAGCACTTAGTAGAGGCAAAGCCAAGGGGAAGTTTTTCTTTTCTCTGGCTATTTTCATGGCTATTTCTTTAGGAATACAGACATTTATATTTAAATTCATAGTCCAAATCCTTTGTGAAATTGGCCACAAAATATGGTTGGGAGGGTATTTTCTGTAGAGAGACTTGCTACCCTCCACTTAGCACCTTATCCTCTTTGGGAGTCCCTCCAGTCCCCTCACATTCCATTGCTCCAAAGGCCTGGGTCCTCTCCAAGTTGGAGATTGGGCTATCCCTCTCCCCAGCCATGTGGGTAATAGCCCAATTCTGGAAATGTCCCCTTGGCTCTCAGCACTCAGATAGAAACATCTGAGGGGAGTGCTTTATAGCTGCCTCTTGCTGAAAGCACCCTCATGCCTGGAAATAATACAAGAATGGGTCCTTCTCTTCCTAGTCCTGGTGCTCGGCTCCACACCTTCCCATATTTAAAGGTTTAGTGGTTGCACTGGTTGTAATAATAACAGTAATAACAGTGACAGCCATCATTTGGCCACTACCCACCACATATCAAGTGCACAGCAAGGAATGGTATAATATGAACAGTACTTAACGCCGTCCTTTGAAAACCATACCGATCTATGATTATTACTCTATTTATTTAAATACACTTTGAGATGTAACCCTGTAAGAAATTTGATAATTTTCACGAAGCAAGTTATAAATCTAAGCTTCAATCCCTATTTTCCAAGCTGCTGTATATAGTAGAGATAACTACAGAGTTTTAATTTATTCTACCAGTCCCAGCGGGATCTTCTGATAAATGCTTCAAATGGGGAACATCTAAAAGAGGGAAAGATGTTGACAGGTGAGAGCTTTGTGAAAGGTAAGAAGATACAGATATAGGTAAACGACAAAAAAGCTATCCCATATTTAGCAGGACTTACAGATGAATTGATAATGATATCAATGGCTAAGGCTTAAGGTGTCTAGAGTTTGCATAGTAAGAAAAATAATAATATTTAAATAGACAACTCAATGTAAGGTTGTAAAAGAAACTCTTTCTTGACATTCTTTTGATTTTAAAAATGAATCTCTTATCTAAACTCTTAATTTTCTATGGAAAAGTATCATTCATTACTTAAAAAAAGACTTGATATGAAGAATTCCATAGGTTCCCTTTGTACATTCTTTAAAAGTGTTTTAGAAACAAAAGAAAATGGTCCTCATCCTTATTGTTTACCATTTAGCCACATATATTATTTGGGCATCAGAAAGGCCTAGTAAAAGCTAATTAAGATCAAGACATTCTTAACTTGATAATTCTCTTAACAGCAGAGAGGAAATCCCTATACTTTGTAATTATATGGGCCATTGAACATGTGAAGTGAAAGGAATTAAACTTGTTATGACTCACTATCATGGCCCCCAAAATACCCCAAACCCAGTGTTATCTGGCTTCAGGGAAGATGAATTTGCAGAAAATCTATCAAATCCATCCTGAACTCTCCATGGGCAAAATCTCAGGTTTGACGGTGGGCTGGCCTCCCCACAAGGTGGTGGAAGAAGCGGTGGGGTTCAGTCACTCGTTAGCTATATGGTTTGGAGTTACATAGCCTCTAGGATTTCTCTGTAAAGTGGACATGAAAATATCTGGTCAACTGACAGGGCAGGGGATTAATTATGCGAATCTCATGCACTATTTTGCAGGAGTGAGCAGAATCATCAAGGAATGAGGCTGAAAAGGGTGGCTGAGTGTCCAGATCTTGGGAGGTCTGTTTAATCATATCAAAAATAAATAGTATCCTGACAATGCAGTAGGTCTATAAGTTAAAGCAGGCCAGTGGCAGAATCATATGTAGACACTCTGGTGTCTAAACTGGTGGGTGTGGTGTGTGCAGTTAGGATATCTGTGCCCATGTGTGGAATAGATGAAAGAGCCTTTCTCTAAGGTGGGACAGTGACAAATGCGTAGATGTGAGGGCTATGTAGGAGGTAGAAGTGACAGGCATGTCAATAGAAGCTTGCTCCCGGCATCCTTTAAAGTGGCTACTTTCTAGCCATTTCTTACCACCTCTTTGTCTTTGATCCCCTCCACCAGGTCCTTCCTGCCCCCTGCACCTGCAGCTGCATGAAATCAGATGAATTATGTCATCAGAACATTCTACAGCCAAGTGCTGCTATCGCATTGACTGAATCGACATTGTAATGGTGTGTTCAAGTGATTGCCTTTCTGTGGTGGGCAGAATAATGGCTCCCCCAAATTGCCTACATCCTAATCCTTAAAATCTGTGCATGTGTTATATGACCTGGCAAAAAGGCCTTTGCATATGAGATTAGGTTAAGGATTTTAACATGACGAGATTAGCCTAGATTATTTGGTTGGGTCCAGGATTATTCCTAAAAGGAGAGTGAAAGGGAGACGTGTCTATGGAATAATTATCACAGACTCGCAGCATTGCTGTAAAGTCACTGGGAAATAGCCATGTGCCAGGGCAGGCAGATGACCTCCACCAGCAGGAAAATGCAAGGAAATGGACTCTTTTCTAGAGCTTCCAAAAAGCAACTGAGTCCTCCTGGTACCTAGATGTTAGCCCAGTGAGATCCACGTCAGCATTCTAGCCTACGGGACTGCAGCATAATGAGTTTGTGTTGTGACAAGCCACTAGGCTAGTGGTAAGCTGTTACAGCAACAGTAAGAAACTAATATACTGGCATGAGACTGTTATTATCTTGAGGGGAGGGACTGTATTTTGTAGGACTCCCTGCAGCGTTGCATAGGACAGGCATTTTCACTGCACACAATAGCCTCACCCAAACTTTTTATATTTTTTTCACATTTTTACCCTTGTAGAAACATGGAAAAATATTTAAGAAAGAGTGTTAATAATACCAAGCTTCTTTTGCCTTTGGAATAGACCTCAGAGTGTTAAAGGTGATCTCATACACTTCAAGTCATTTGAGATTTCTTACTCCTGCTAAGATTGATTGTATTTACATTATGATTAAACTAATGTACAGATCTACAAATATGGAAAAGAACATGGTAAAGTTAAAATAGTTGTATGAGAGAGGTAAACTTAAAATTCTCCTCTGTATGATCAATGTTATGATGCTTTGGTCAGTTTGCTGGCGCTTCTAATTGGAGAAACCCTGCCTGTAGGGGCCACAGACTTATAAAAAGTACTAGTAGTAGATAACATCTTAGGGATTATCTATCAGTTTAATAAACCTCACCATTTTAAGGGGAACTTAGCTCATCTTGTCCTAAGTACAAGGAATCAGTATCAGAAACACAAAGTCTTGTTCCACATCCAATGCAGATGCTGTGAAGTTGACCAAAAAAAAAAACCTTTCTTTATGCCTAGAAGTTCTTTATAACACATTTTATTGTTGAACACACTGCTGTTGACAGATTTAATAGTAATCAATTTAGAGTGGTTATCAGATGTAAAATTAAGTTTTTCAAACTTCCTATGATGGTTTTCAATATTGAACAATATTGTACCTCTTAACTTTTAAGATTAAAAATAAGGGAAGGATGATAATGAGAAATTGAATCTAATAACATGGTGTCAGTAATTGAAACTGTCAAATGTATTATCAGCTACCGATTACCTTCAGTTGTGCATTTACAGCACTATTTGCATTTACATTGGTGAGAACATAGTATAGAAAAAGAGAAATATTAATTCTGCCATAACCTAAGATAACAAAGTAAAATGGATGATAAAAGTCTTTCCCCCATTTAAGGGCCTCATAGAGAATATTCATTTATCCAATTTGGAGATTTGTTTCAAATCATTAAATCTGAGACTCTTAAATTACTTCCTATGTCATCTTCAATAATCCAACTTTCGAGACCCAGTTAATTTTAATATCGATCTCTTGATTTCCTTAAATTAAGGTCTGAGTCTATATCCTTTTAATGTGTGTATATGCTTCAGAGATCTTAACACACCATAAAACTCTTAAGGACTGTTTGAGAGGGATCATTTTACTTTTCACAAAGTATATTGAGTCATATTTTAAAGAAAGTCATTGAATTCTCAACATTTTTTGAAGTCTGATAATGTAATTTTATTTCAAATTCCTTGAACCATTGACAAATACAAAGTGCAGATATCAATTTCGGCACAGGGTTCCATCAGACACCACCCCCCGTGCGCTTCTTCTCGGTTTCCTCCGGTATCTCCTGCTTCTGTTCTTTCACTCAGAGCTGGTTTTGCACAGTGAAAATGACTGGCTCTCATCCTGGCATGTTCTCTCATATTAAGCAAAGGATCATTCAAAATTGCAAAACGTTTGAAAGCTAGATGAAAAATAATTACCCTCCTTGGAGAAGGGACCATGAGGTATAAACACAACTGCCCAGGAGCGGTGACGAGCAAACAAAGATGTGCAGGTAAGAATGCATCGATTCACAAAGAATCAACTTTGCATCAGGAAGTTGAAAAGGCAACATCTGATTTTTGATATTCAGCAGACAGAAGTAGGCAGAGGGGGAGACTTGTTAGAATTAAGCGGGTGCCTGGACACGTTCTATAGCACAAAAGCTCCAGTGATACACAAATATCCTTCCTTAGGTATTTTCAATGACAGAGGAAAGTAAGTGTCTGGCTCACTGGAAAGCCTGAGGGCTGGAGCCTCAAACGGTCCCCAGTAAGCAGGAATTTCCTTGGAATCTTGCATCCTACTCAAATATTTTGACAGTTGTATTCTACTGACTCTATTTTTGTTTGATATTAAATATTTTAAATTATTCACCATAATTAAAATTGGTGCTACACAAATATATACCCATTCATTTTCACACCCATGGACTGCTCTTCTAACCCTAATCCTAACCCTCAAGAGAAATTAATATTTTCTCTTTTTCTATACTATGTTCTCAAAGATGTAAATGCAAATAGTGCTGTAAATGCAAACAGCATACATTTGCAAAGTATGCTAGCCAGCAGAAAATAAACTTTTTACAAATTATTGAGGTGGAAAGATAATGGTCTCTGAACATTCTTTTCATTTTATATCCATATCATCAAGTCAGTCTCATTTAACTATTTTGCCTTTATTCCCTTCCCCAATCAATGCTTCCCACACCCTGAATACAAAGTTTATGACCAACACACTCACACTGCAGTGCTCTGTCTTTTCTTAGAGTATTTGCCTCAACTCCAGAGGTCCCTTTTCTAAGTTCCCCATTCTGTGCCTTCCATTTCTCATCGAGCATCACTTCCCACCCACTACTCCACTCCTCAAGTATATGGGTCATGTTCACAAAATCTAGGCTCTAATATTCATATCTTCTCAGGTTGGAGCTCCACAGTGGAGAAAGACATGCAAAGGATTCCAAGAAGAAGGTGTTAACAAAGAGATCTCTGAGCGGAAAGAAAATCCATTCTTCCCTATCACTTTGGGATGAGAACGAAATGAAAAATGTAACCAGATCTTCCCACAGCTGAAGCAAAGCCATTTTTTTCTGAGTGTGTATATGCATGTGTGTGTGCAAGGAAGACATGTGTGTCTTTGCCCCTGCGTGTACTGTATCTGCAGTGATGCAATGCTGCATCGCACAGTGTGTCAACAAAATGGATTAGAAGAGTTCTTTCTTATCTGGCTCCGACAATGACTAACCATGGGACTATAATAGGGGATTTCAACTTTGGAGGCCTTATGTCTATATTAGGGGTAACTTATCTATAAAATGAGATGTGAACAGATAATTATTCAAATTTCTTCTAAGCAAGACATAGGAACATATACCAGAGCACAAATAAAGATAAAAAACATAAGTAAATAACCAATAATCTTTATCTTTTTCTCCCATCCCAGATTTCCAAAGTAATTTATATTAATATTTCCAGAAATGAAATTGGAAGCATGATGCGCTTGGAGATACGCTGTTATATGTGCAGAAGAAGAAAAGAACTTGGATCAATAGCTATGCCAAAAGATTTCTCTAGGTCCTGGCTTTGTCCCTATTGCTATGTGTGCAAAGAGTCTGACAATTTGCAAAGTGCTTGCACGTAGATTATCTTATTCGAATCTTACTTGTGAGGTAGAAAGAACAGATTGAATTATAAACTTACTTGAAAAATAAGGGTGTTGAAGACTAGGGCAACTGAATCACTCCTTCAAAAGTTTGGTAAGGCCTAAGCTAGCACCAGCATAAAGTCAGAATACTTGGATTTCCCTTCAGGGCCACTCCAGTCTCTCCAGGGTGCTTCCTGCAGTTATAGCAGCCTGGAGGATGAGATCTGCCATTTCAACCTTTTTTGTAAACTTCAAGAGCTAAGCCGAAATTAGATCACACACAAATCTTTATATTGCACTTTCTCCAGTAAACCCAGAGTTTCTTAACATCCTGGAAGATGGTTTAACAATCTACAACTTTGTTGCTGTTAACAACTACCAGGGAATAAACTTGAAAAGTGAAAGAATAACCCAGTTTTGATGACAGAACATAAAAGACTTAAAATAATTCCAGCTGGCAGTATTAGCAGTACAAGCTGAGCATCCCTAACTTGAAAATCCAAAATCCAAACTCCAAACTGCTTCAAAATCTGAAAGGTTTTGAGCACTGAGATGACGCTTATAGGTCATGCTCAAAAGAAATGCTTGTGGAAACATTTTGGATTTTAGATTTTTAGGTTAGACATGCTCAACTAGTAAGAGCAATACAAATATCTCAAAATCCAAAATAATCTGAAACTTGAAACATTTCTCACCTCCACCCTAATTACCTTCTATCATCTTGGATAAGGGATACTCAGCCTGCATAAGGGTGTGAGCCATATAATACATAAAGCGTGCCTATCCAGAAACCACTACAGACAGAAATATTCATCTTTGCCCCAGATTTTATTAGAAATTGTTAATAGAGCCAAATATGGATTTAGTCAGTAGTGTTCTAACAGATAAAATTAAAGAAAATCCCAGCCAAGATTTTTCTTCCAAAACTTCCAAAGGCTTTACATGAAAATTTGGAAATGAAACTTGGCCATAAATTCTATATCACAAAAGATCTATTTTTTTTATCAAGATATTGACTTTCTTTTTAATATTTAAGGAATGGGGAGAAACATGGAGATAATATTTCCAAATAGCCAGTTTTTCAGAGAATTATAATTTTAAAAATTGAGAAAGGAATTTCAGCACCGTTTATAACCAACTACACAAAAGACCAACTCTCCCACCTAATATGAACACTAGATATATTCAAAAAGTAGAAAAGGAGAGAAATTTTGTTGAAGGCACCATAGAGCTTCCAAGACAACCAAATTTGAGGGGCAACATCCAAAAGAAAATAAAAACATGTTGTACATCACTCTTGCTCTCAAGAATTTACTGTTTCAAAGTGGAAGGAGCCAACAATCTGAAAAATCAGAGCAAAGATTTTGGCAGTGCATGATGCTAAAGAGAAAAAAACTGAAGTTCAAGCCTTGCCAATGAGGAGTAGCCTTGATGACCAGCCAGACTTTTAGCTGGAACCTCTATAAAACTATATGTTAACAAAAAAATCAAACTAGAAATAGACAAGCTAATACACACACCCACACATGAGGTCTGACAGATAACTTCATTAACTCATCCTAGAAAAAGTGCTAAATATCTCATTGCTGAAAATCACTAGTTATTGGAAAGCCAAGGAAAGTACTTTGAAGATGACTGTAGTCATATTCAGCAATGAGGTAAGTAGCACTTTTTCAAGGATGAGTTTGTAAACTTAATTGTCAGACCTCATGTGTGTGAAAGCCAATTTCAAATATATTTCATCCTAGAGTTAATTGGGATTTTCTGCCCCTACTCTAATTACCTTCTAAAAGAAAAAACATATATTTTCTTTTCAAGGAAGGTAAAATCATAGGGAGTCTCAGTGGTTTTTTATCCAAAACGTCCAACACTTAATAAAAATGATCAAAATTGCCAAAGAAAATGCAAAAGGAACATCGGGAAACAGAAAATAAGTACAGATGCATAGATGGTTCAGATTTGAGTTTACAGACAAAGGCTTTAAAATAACTGTAATTAATATGTTTAAGAAAGTGAAAGAAATGATGGAGTTACAACCAGAGAACTGAATTAACCAACGGGAAGTCTGGAAACCATAAAAAAAGATGAAATAATAGAAAAATTCAACAGACGAGTTTCACAACAAAGGAAGAGAAGATGAAATACCAGAAACATATGTTAATTGAAGATAACCAGACCAAAGCACAGAATATCAAAAACGTATAAACTCTAGAAAACAGAGTAAGAACATGTGGGGCATAATGATAAGAACGAACATAAATGTAACTGAAGACCAAAAGGACAGAGTGAGAGAATGGTGAATATTTGGAGATATAAAAACAATTTTCTGAAGCTGCCATAAAAAACTTGCACTCCAGATTTAAACTGTCCTCATGCAAGATAAACACAAATAAAACAACACCAAGGAACATTTGGACAAAATTACTGACATAAAAGATAAGAGAGAATCTTAATAGTAGCCAGGAAAAAAAAAAAAAAGCACATATTTATGAACCTCAAATGAGCAACAATAAGTCTATGGCTGAGTTATTTTAATCCAGAAGACATTGTAATGACATCATTAAAATGATAAAAAGAAACAATCTTCAACCTGGAATTCTAAGTCCAGTAAAAATATGATCTAAAAAGAAAAATAAAAACATCGCCACACAAACATACTTCACAGCATTTATAACAAATGGATTGCACTGAAATGACAATTATATATAAATGTTTAGGCAAAAGAAAATAATTCTAAGTGGAAAGACAAAAGTTCAAAAAGGAGTAAAGAGAAATGATGTAAAAACCTCCCTATCAGGTACAATGAACACTACTCAGGTGATGGACCCTCTGATAGTCCTGACTTCAACACAAACATTTGTACCTCCTAAGTATTTTGAAATAAAAAAAAAATGAAAAAAACAAATATCTAAATATATATTGAGTGTATTAAACAAAAATAATTTGGATGAGTTTTATGTGCACACAAAAATATGTACATAAAAATATGTAAAGCAAGGCAATAGCACGGTAATAAGCAAAAAACTAGAGAGATTATGTGACAAAGTAATAATACCAGGGCCCAATATTGTCTTAAAAGATGATAACTATTCAAATTTACCTTAATAGTCTCTTAAATCAGCTTTAAATGTGGCAATATCCAGGGTAATTGCTAAAATACATTGTAATGAATTTACAATCCACAGCTACCAATGGTAGAAAATAGACTAGTCAAAACATTCATGATAAAAAAGAATATAAAAAAACAAAGACAAAGGAACACAGAAGAGGTTGGACAAATAGAAAACCAATATTAAGTAGGTTTAAACTTACTGCAGGGGTGATTTCATTAAATGTGCCTATAACTGACTTCAACCTTACAAAAGCAAACTATGCAACTAAAATGTATGTATTCCCATAATAATCCAGAATTTCAAGAAATAATAAATGTAAAAGACTAAAAAATGCACTTCAAAGAAAGAGATTGTCAGAGTGGACTTGAAATAAAAGCTAAACCAAAACAAAATAAGCCTGGGCTAAGAAGATGTTCATCTTAAATGTAAGAATATAGGAAAGTTCAAAGTATAAAAAAGAATCACCATGCAAATATTAAAGCAAACAAACAAAAGAACCTGGTTCATAATACCAATACCAAAGTAAACATGAAAGAAGAAAGTAAAATAGTATCATAAAAGGGCATATCTGCCAGTAAGATGCAATAACTTTATATAAAACTGTGAATAATGAAGGCGAAATTTGACAGGTCTCAAAGAGACAAACAATTTGCAATCATAGTGGAATTTTTTTTGGGGGGGGGGCAGTTTTTGGCCAGGGCTGGGTTTGAACCCGCCACCTCCACCATATGGGGCCAGCACCCTACTCCTTTGCACCACAGGTCCTGCCCCATAGTGGAACATTTTTAACACAGCTTCCTCAGTAACTGACAAAAGTGGGGACAAGAAAATAAATTTTAAAAACTAGAAAAGTTGAACTGTAAAATTAACAAACTTGATGTAATCATCATACAGAAAATACTGTACCTGGCCACAAAAAATAAAATAACATATTGTTTTCAGTCTGCATGTGTCATTGGTTCTCTGACCATGGTTGATTTAATCTAGAAATTTAGTAGTTTATTATCATTCAAAGATAAACTAAAAAGTTTCTAAATACTTTAAAATTAAACAAGCACTGCTAAATAATTATGTATAAAAGAAGAAATCACAAAAAATGGGAATTAGAAAATGATTTACTAAACGAAAACTAAAATATGAATACTTGTGCAACACAGCGAAAGCCATGATTATAGGTACATTTACAATTCCTCAAAGACTTAAAATTAGTGAGCTAATAATTTATACTCTCAAAAAGTTAAAAAAAAACAGCAAATTTAATCTAAGGAAAATTTTCAAAATTATTTGCTTGTATTTTATGAACTACTATTTGAGATAACACAAATGAATTTGCAAACAAAATATTAAGTAAAAATAAGCCAGATGCATAGAAAATGTATGATATCTTTATATAAAGTTTTAAAATAGGCAAAACTAATATATGTGGTAAACCTTGCCTCTAGGTTTTATTAATTGGAAAGACCTATGAGGCTTCTGGGGACCTGGCAGTGTTCTATTCTTAATCCGAGTGGTCTGTACACAATGTGTTTATTTACTTTGTGAACATCCATCAAGTTGTATGTGATTCATGCATGCTTTGATGTGCTTGCTGTATTTCAATACCATTCAATACCATTTAAAGGTGAAATGGCATTTTGATTCTAAAAACTGCCATAAAAATTATGAAACAGAATTAGATGACCTCCCGTGTCATCTTCAGTATGTAGGTTATTGAATAAACCTCTCACATTCTCTACTGTAGGAATTCTTTCTATCTTCAACTCCAGTCTTCCATGAGAAGTACCGAAAGGATTTTCTAATCAGAAGAAAAAAAAAATGCCTTTTTTAATGGACAAAAATTTCTCAAAGGTTGAGAAGAATGTTTCTTCTGTCAGGTCTCCTGGATGTTATGGCCTTGCAAATTTCATGAAGCAAGAAAATATAAAGAAACTCCTTCCCCAAAAAAATGAGGTGGAATTGCCTACTTCACAGTATTAAATAGCAACGTGTGTGGGGAAGAGATGGGAGATGATGGAGTAAAACCGTAATTCTTAATATCTCCTCCCCACTTGTTCTTTTTTTTTTTTTTAAGACAGAGTCTGTCACCTAGGCTAGAGTGCCAAGCTCAAAGCAACCTCAAACTCCTGAACTCATGCAATCCTCCTCCTTCAGCCTCCTTACTAGCTGGGAATACAGGCATCTCTATTTTTCATACAGACAGTGATCTTGCTCTTGGTCAGGGTGGTCTCAAAGTGCTGACCTCAAATGATCCTCCTGCCTGGGCCTCCCAGATGGCTAGGATTATAGGCATGAACCACAGTGCCTGGCCTCCACACTTTCCAAATGGTGACTTTTAAACCTGATTGCAGCTAGCACTCTGCACATTTTTCTTGTATGTTATCGGAGAGTCCTCAGAAGAGGAAGTAGTCATACCACGCTAGAGTAACTCTTGCACTAGAAATCAAAGAGTATAGAGTTGTAATCCTACTACTGCTACACATAGACTCTAAGACCCAGCAAAAATTACTTAACATTCATTAGTTTCCATTCTTTCCCTTGAAAAATAGGGATAATATTATCTACTTAATAAGTCTTGTAATGTTGTATTGAGGTACAATTGACATACAGAAATTGCAATACATTTTTATGAGTTTGAGCAAGAGCATACACCCATGATATCATCACCAAATGAAGGATTTTATGGGGTTCAATGCAGTTAATGGTAAAGTTTGGCAGGCTCAGATATTGGTTGTCTTATTTTTACTTGCAACCATAGGAGTGTCTCAATTTGATCAATTTAGCAATACCCTCAGATTATACAAAGCATAAAATGCTTGAAGAGAATCAGATACAGCCCCTTGGCTGGGGGTATGTACACAGGAGTAAATAAGATTCCAAACCTCAAGAACTCTTGGTGTGGATTCCACCCTCTCTGTTTTAGAGATTTCTCCACCCTTTTAAAATTTTTCTGTCTTTTTTTTTCAGTCCTCTTTTTAGCTTCCTGATGTTTACTGTGATAATTTAAGGGTCATCATGTCATCTAAAGGTATTTGAATGAAAGACGCTCATATACATGGGTCACTATGAAAGTTCCGGGGACTTAAAAATCATGAAATACGAAATCCCCACGGACAGAAACACATGAAGCCCTTCCAGCAACACTGGTAAGTCAAGCAAGTTGACAGTATCTTAAGTTAAATACTGAACCATAACACACTCTGTCTCAAAACTTTCATAGTGACCCATCAATTTCTTAAGAACAACACCAACACGACATATGTCAAAAATTTCTTTTTGTGTTACATGGTTTCTTAACCACAATTTTAAATGATACCATACCAGGCCATGCAGTATACCACCCGCCTACATTCTTTAAGGAGATGCTTGCAGCTGAAACTGATTCAGGCACTGCTGCTCCAGCCACTAGTAAATCAGGGTGTTCAATCAAACTACCTGTGTGCTGTGCACTCTGAGTGGAGTCACACTGGATGCCAGGTATAGAATAACTCACAAAAGAACTGCTATAACTCCCAAAGCCATAAAAGAATCCTCTTGACTTACAATTATTTTCTTCAGTAGAAAAATTACTATTTACTGAAATTTCAACCAAGGGATATTTTTTCCTGCTCAAAATCCTGTCATGGTGTGGAGGATCTGAATTTTCACTGGTTGGTTGCTAATCAGAAGCACATTAGTCTAGCCTTCTTTCAAAAGCAGCACTTTTAATATAAATCCTATAACTGTACTCCTATGTTTGACTAATTCGACTTATTAAAACTGAGAACTTCACTTACTTTGTGCTTCTCCCTCTCTTCCAAAGAAAGCTTACTGCTACTCTGAATTGAAATTGGTTAATATCCAGCCGTCTCAGCCATCTGCATTACTTTTTGGCAGTTTTCTGCTGGATTTTTTAAATTGCTGTCTTCAAATGCATTCTAGTGGCTATTCTGGGTGACTGTGCACTTCCCTTGAGGAAGATGTTCAACATTATTAACAGGACTTCAAACTGAAGTTTTAAAATTCTTGAGAGGCAACTTAACATTCACGTAAGTTGCAGAGCAGAGTTTCAGAGGCTGTGATTATAGGTGTTTATGTGTGTGTGGGGTGTGTGTGTATACTCATTCACATTAGTTATGTCTCTTTTCTAGGCTTGCCATTACTCCCTAGTTCCTCATTGAAGCTTTATTTCCTTTACATGGGTTCTAACTTGGCACTTAGTGGGACTGGGTCTTTTGTACTCAAGCTACAAATTTTCTTAAAAACTTGAGCAGATTCCAACCCTATGGAGGTTTGTTATGATAAAGCCAATAAGGATAGCTGGAAGAATCAAGTTCTATAGATACTAAGAGGCATTAAACGGACTTTTAGCAGAGACTTGAGCAGGCTTTTTTTTTTTCTGTCTCAATGCTCAAATTCATGAATATAAAAGAATGATCACTTTTATATGCCTAAATATAGAGCAGGGTGACTACTAGGGGAAGAGGGAAGGCTTGGTGCACCACATTTATAGAATCTATACAATAGGCAGAGATAATTAATCAACTATTTTCAAGCTGTGTTTAATGAACAGCCAGCAGGAAGCATGGAGCCAAAGCCAGGGCTCCAGCAAGGGGGCGGAGCCAATGCCAGTGCTATACCAAGGGGGTGGAGCCAAAGTCAATGCTCCAGCAACGGGGTGGAGCCAAAGCCAGTGCTCCAGCAAGGGGGTGGAGCCAAAGCCAATGCTCCAGCAAGGGGGTGGAGCCAAAGCTAGTGCTATGCTAGGAGGTAGGATAGTGTGAGGATGTGGGGTCTGGGTCAGGGACACGGACACCGAGCAGAGAATGAGCTTAAACCATCACCACCAGGAGGACGGTTCTGATTTAAAGATGGTTCTGCAATGCCTGTAGCAAAGGAATGTAGTTCTGTCTGGATTCTCTGAGGCCCAGCTCATGACAGATTCTGAACAAGTACACAAAAGGAGAATTTAAGGCTGGAAGGTATCTGCCAAATCATCTCGTCCAACCTGCCCACTGCATAGAGGTCTCGGTCAGTTAACAGATCTGCCCCCTTGCCACGCTAGTTTGTGGCTCTGTGAGGCCCAGAGTGTCCTGTGTCTGTGTCCAGGGCTCTTAAATCAGACCCATCACATTATGGGGGGGTTAGTTAAACATGGGCCATTGAGCTAAAATAAAAATCAGGTAAATCATACTGATAGAGGTATGTGAGAGAGGCAGTAATGATAAGATTTTTTTTTTTTTTTTGCAGTTTTTCGCCAGGGCTAGGTTTGACCCCGCCACCTCTGGCATATGGGGCCAGCACCCTACCCCTCTGATCCACAGGCGCCGCCCCCCCCCTTTTTTTTTTTTTGAGACAGAGTCTCACTTTGTTGTCCCAGGTAGAGTGCTGTGGTGTCACAGCTCACAGCAACCTCCACCTCTTGGGCTTAGGCGATTCTCTTGCCTCAGCCTTTCTAGTAGCTGGGACCACAGGCACCTGCCACAACGCCCAGCTATTTTTTTTGTTGTTGTTGTTGCAGTTTGGCTGGGGCCAGGTTTGAACCCGCCACCCTCGATATATGAGGCCAGCACCCTACTCACTGAGCTACAGGCGCTGCCCTATGATAAGATTTTTTTTTTTTTTTTACATTCACTTAAAAAATCAATAGGCCTACCTCAGATGACAACAATGGGAACATTGTAGAAAAATTCAAAAAAATAAAAATAGAGGAAGGAACAGAAGTTTGAGGCCAGCCAACATGATTGACACTCTGGTTAGTGTCTAAAAACTGATGTTTAAAGTGCGGTGCTGCAGGTTGTAAACTGACCTATCTAGGGAGATTGTAGTAAAGTAACCCCCTACTAATGGGGCAAAAGAAAAAGCCATGTGAACACAAACATTTTACCTTTAGGTTATGCTGATTTATTGGTGTAGAAGTTGCAAAAAGTACTTAACATTTCCTATGAGTCTCAGTTTTACTTGACTACGCAACAATAACTGATGCAGAGTGTAAGAACAGTAACATTTATGGTAGTGTTTGGACACCAGGGACGTTTCTGATGATAAAAAATTGTGTCAGTTTAGCAGCAGGGGCAGGGGAACAGAAAACCTTTGCTCATGAGTACCACATTCTCGAAACTTCAGCAACTTATAAAACTTTTATAATTTTCCCAAATGGAAATGCTTCGGGTGGAAGAAAAAGTTGAACAAACATGAAATACTCCAAACCTCACAAGAAAACTTCAACATTGCCACATGCGCTATCCGTAATGGATTATTCCCAAAGGAGCACCGAAGACAGGCAGAGATGTGTGCGCTCTCTGCTGTTCCACACAGCTCGGAAAACTGTTGTCCCAAGCATTGGGCAGCCATGGAAAGTGGAGGCAGAGGTCGAGGAAGCGAGGTCGTTATCCTGCGGGTAACATCACTGATCCCAGCCGATGGGGCAGCACCCCCCACCCCCACCTCCGTGTTCTCTCACATGAGACTTGTAGAAACGAACAGCAGAAACCTTGTGGTTCTTCTAGCCCCTCCCAGGGTTAAATCCCGGAAGACACTGGAATATAATACTGATTTCTACTATCATTCAGCACTAGGACTCATTGAGTTAATTCTAAAAATATGCACCCTGCATCATCCAGACCTGTGTTCAAATACTACCTCTGCCAAGTATGAATCCTTATAAAAATGATTTCACTTCCTCTCATCCATAAAAACGAAAATAACACCAACTACTTCCTGGGTTGTGGGAAGTATGACACGCGGTGTGCATCACCTCAAATCCGAGCAGATGCGGCGAAGATGTTTGGTGACTTTTGCCATATTTCTCTTTAATGTATCAGGCATGAAGCCAAGAAGACGACTTCTGCCTTGCATAGATTTGCCCAATTTCCTCATTCCTCCATTCAAATCAGACCCTACCCCCGGAGAGCCAGAGGGAAGGAGACACCAGGTGCAGTCTTCTCTCCACCAGGTTTGGCCTCAGCATGAAAGTCTCTTCATGAAAACAGCAGTCATCTTATTTGCTGGAATAAGGATGAGGTAATTATTGAACAATCCAAGCCACAGAAATGATTAAGGCGCCGGTGGCATTTACTTATGCAGAAAGATTAAGAGAGTTAAACAATTCTAAGTTGGCCAAATGGTAAGAAGAATGAAAAAGCCATGAACAAATATTTAAAGGGCGTGATGTATCCAAGGATAGGCAGGAATTATTTACAGAAATTTAAAGAGATAAAATGAAGCATTTGGTGGAATAAAAAGACATTAAGCAATGAGATTCTGACTGTTTTATTTTTTTTCTGATGAAACCACTTTTTTTTATTGTTAAATCATAGCTGTGTACATGAGTGCCATCAAGGGGTACAATGTGCTGGTTTCATATACAATCTGAAATATTCTCATCAAACTGTTCATCATAGCCTCATGGCATTTTCTTAGTTATTGTTTGTAGACATTTGTATTCTGCCTTTAGTAAGTTTTGCCTGTACCCATTCTAAGATGCACCGTAGGTGTGGCCCCACCCATTACCCTCCCTCCATCCCTAACCTCCCCCCTCCCTTCCCCTTCCTTGGCCCTTTCCTCATAGTCTTGTGCTATAGTTGGGTTATAGCCTTCATGTGAAAGCTATAATTTAGCTTCATAGTAGGAATGAGTACATTGGATACTTTTTCTTCCATTCCTGAGATACTTTGCTAAGAAGAATATGTTCCAGCTCCATCCAGGTAAACATGAAAGAGGTAAAGTCTCCATCTTTCTTTAAGGCTGCATAATATTCTGTGGTATACATGTACCAAAATTTGCTAGTCCATTCGTGGGTTGATGGGCACTTGGGCTTCTTCCATGACTTAGCAATTATGAATTGGGCTGCAATAAACATTCTGGTACAGATGTCTTTGTTATATTGTGATTTTTGGTCTTCTGGGTATAAACCTAGTAAAGGAATTATAGGATGGAATGGCAGGTCTATTTTTAGGTCTCTAAGTATTCTCCAAACCTCGTTCCAGAAGGAACATATTAGTGTGCATTCCCACCAACAGTGTAGAAGTGTTCCCTTTTCTCCACATCCATGCCAACATCTCTGGTTTGGGGATTTTGTTATGTGGGCTACTCTTACTGGGGTTAGGTGATATCTCAAAGTAGTTTTGATTTGCATTTCTCTGATGATTAAGGATGATGAGCTTTTTTTCATCTGTTTGTAGATCTTGCGTCTGTCTTCTTTAGAGAAGCTTCTCTTCAAGTCCCTTGTCCACCCTGAGATGGGATCACGTGTTCTTTTCTTGCTATAACGTTTGAGTTCTCTGTGGATTCTGGTATTTAGACCTTTGTCAGAGGTATAACCTATAAATATTTTCTCCCATTCTGAGGGCTGTCTGCTTGCTTTACTTACTATGTTCTTGGCTGTGCAGAAGCTTTTACTATTTTAAAGACTTTTTCAAACGAGAGAGAATTGTCAGATCATGGAGAAAACAAACAAATAGCCACCCAACCAGCAGCTAAGAGTTTCCTGAGAAATGTTACCATATTCCTATAGTAGCCAGTGAACCCAGGAGCCACATATCACCCCTAGAGGACCGAACAGGAAGAGAATAGAACTCTGTCTATAAATTTGTTCCTATATGCCAATTGCCAGCTTTGTGCCATTTCTTATACCTTAAAAGTCCTTTATCTTTCTAACTAAAAATCAAATAGAAAAATAAAAAATAAGTGCAAAAAGATTACCTTAATTTTGTTACCAAGCGAATAATTACCTATCTATAATTAGTAGGTAGGTTCAGAAGAGAACATATTAGCACTGCTTTAAAATGTAGACACAAAATAAAGAGCAAATATATCAGTGAAAACATTCCAAACTAAATATAGTTTATAGAAAATAAACTATATTAAATAGTCCTTCCTGAGTTTAGGACTCTCTTTTCTATATAATGCTTAAATTTGAGTGATGTTTAAGCAAATTAAACTACTGTTTTAGTTTGCCACTTACTATGTGCTATAGTAGTTATTAAGGAGTTTGAAAAATAGTGATTGCTTAATTACCTACCTATTACATTTAAATATAAAAACAAACGATTGAAAGTAAATCGTAGAAAGATTGTCAAAATTCCTCTTTCTGTTTTATGGAGACAAGTCACTTCTTCCAAACACAAATAGATATTCATATGTGAATAATGTGAATTATTGAATAATAATTCATTATGTGAATAATATTTTTCACAAGTAAGGAAACACCAAGCATTACCTTTGAATGGTACTTGAATATCAACTGATGACTAACAGCATTTGGCTGAACTTCAAGTCACATAATGGCAAGAGTTAACATGTTCACGAACTCAATTAGGTATCCAGATGTGACTATGAAAGGATGGCCACATGAAGGGTCTTGGTGGGATAAATGATTTGTTCAAAGTAATTTAATGTTCTTTTTAACTACAGTATGATAAAAAATACAAATTTAATTGTAAAAAATTTGAATGCCAAGTGCTATATCAGTAGGATTAGGACTGAAAATAGAATCTTGGGTTAGTAGAGACAAAAGTCTGATTAGAAAGCATTCAAGAGAGAATGGGAGGAGAGGATCTGGAGATTTTTCTTTCAATGGATTTTGTGATAAGAGATTCTTGGTCAATATCTAGGGAGGAATGAATGCATGATTCTTTATTTAAGACAGGACATATTACAGCATATTTATATGCTGATGAGAAGAATCTAGTAGGATATGGAATAATAGAGAAGGATGATTCAGAAGGCAGCAGGTCGCTACTGGATTGATGTCCCTGAGCAGTAGAGAGGATCTGCTGCTCAGCTGACCTTAGACTGGAGCACAAAAGGTTCATTCCCAAGTTCAGTAGAACAAAAAGAAGAGTAAAGAGACGTAGCTGCAGATAGCCTTAAAAAAGCAGTTGTAGAGTATGTGAAAATTTATTTCTGATTACTTCTATATTCAAAGAACATAGTTGAGGATGGGGATGTGTAAGGGGATATCGAAGGTTTGAAGAATAAGAAGGTAATAGATATTGTCAAACCTCCCCCATTGATTTTATTGACTATGAATTTAAATTAGGGACAATGTGTGTGTCTGTATATTTTCCTTCAGCCTAAATCAACTGTGTAAGTGCAGGTACAAAGTAGGCAGGCAGTTAGATTGACCAGTTAGTTTTACCATGTAAGTAAGATAACAAGAAAAGCCAAATAATATACATAATTCAGTAAAATGCAGTATTGCCAAATACTACAGCTAGATTTATAAGGCGTTACCAAACCCAAATTTCTATTTGTGTTCAATTTCTATCTATTGTTCATGATACAATTTACAAACAAGTTAGACTTGACAACATACATTATGTTTTTTCCAGCATCAGTTTTAAGAATAAAATATATAAGCTCATTAGAAAAGGACTACGAACCAATTTAAAAAGCAAAACTCATATAGTATCTAGATTTCTAATAGTATTTTCATATATAATAATATATAATATATATTATATATATATAATAATAATATAATAATCCTATTAGAATAATAGTATGAAAATAATTTGTGACCTTATAACCGTGGTGATTTGCTTCAGTTTACAATAAGGCCCAAGGAATGTAACCAACCAGTAAGGCCACCCAGAGATGATAAATGTTTAAAATATATAATACATGAAAGTTAATGAAAAATTGATGCAAGATTGAACATGAAATTCATTACGTAGTAATGAGTAGTCCAAATGAATCGTTTTTTGAAACGTTTCAGATCAAAGCTGTTATTCACTAAGGAAATAACACCAACAGGCACCTTACCCAGACACTATTGAAGACTAAAGTTTCATTCTTATGTCAAAAATGGATTGGCAAAATAAGCTCTTTTATTTTTGTCTCTTCCCCTAAACTTCAAAGATATATCTCTACTTTTGGATTAAATTTATTATACTCTTGATTTTTAAAAGTTAATAATACATTATTAGAATCATAGAAATTTGATTGCCCTTGTAATAATAAGCATAATTATTGCATTACAATTAACCCAGTCAATGGATATATATGTTGAGCATCGACCACATTCCCTGATGTAACCTAACTTCCATTTGTTAAGAGTTTACAATGTCATAAAGAACTGGGAGTGTGTAAAGTAGTGAACAAGAGAGCAGATTTAAGGACAGACAGATTTTTTTACAAACTCTGAATGTAATACATCATAGCTGGCAAAACATAACTCTTTGAGTTTCAGTTTCCTAGGCTGTAAAATGGTGATAAGTCTCAAGTAATTGAGATGATGACATAAAATAAGTGGCAAATGATTCTTACAGGGACTCTGGAATCAGCCTTATAACCTGATCCACCCATAATCCCAGCCCCACTCTTTAAAATTGTGTGAACGTGGGTCTTTCACTCAAACTTTTATCTCTGTTTGATTCAGATTCCTCATTTGTAAAATGAATGAGTAGCTAATATTAGGGTGCCACCCATGAATGGACAATTTAGTGTATTAATAGATGGATAATGCAGGGTACCTACCACATAGGTTTGTTGTGAAGAGTAAATCGTACTCCATAGACACAGAGTGAGTGTTATGTGGGGGCAAGACATGATTGCAAGAGGGACTTTACCTAACAATTGCAATCAGTGTAACCTGGCTTATTGTACCCTCAATGAAACCCCAACAATAAAAAAAAAAGAAAAAAAAAGAAGTTGTTAAACACACTAATAATTATCCAATTACAGCTATTGCTATGTGTTCATTCATCTCAACTGTCACTCTATGTCACTGTTGCATATACGTCCTGAGAAATATGGGATTTTTCATTCACTCAACAAGTATTTGTAGAAATATTAGCTGTATGCCAGGCACTGATGAGACAGTGGCTTTGAAGTAGTTCTGCCCTACTGTGACACCATATGCCTCCCTATAGCAATACCTGTATATCAAAGAACTATAAAAGCAGAGGGTGAAACATGCATTCCAGAAAAAATGGTTACAAAATATGGTTTTATGAAAAGGGACATTTTCCTGAATGATAAAGTGGTAACTATCATAAAATTGTTATAAAACTGGTAGTTGGATCCCTATTACCCATCCTTACTGATGCTCTCTCACCTCTAAAGAGCAAGCAGTGACACATCCATGTGATCGGAGTTGCTTAAAATGAACATTGGGATAATTACAGATAGAATTACTAAATTAGTTGTTTTCTACTCATTGGCTTTAAATTGCATCAACCTCTCTAAAATGGTCACTCATAGGTTTGTTTGTTTGTTTTTTACCATTATGTTTTAATTTAGCTGTTAGGTGATAAAATAACAATATTTAAAATGTCATTGTCCCCGATCATCAGAGAAATGCAAATCAAAACTACCCTGAGATATCACCTAACCCCAGTGAGAACAGCCCACATCACAAAGTCTCAAAACTGTAGACGCTGATAGGATGTGGAAAGAAGGGAACACTTTTACCCTGCTGGTGGGACTGCAAAACAATGCAACCATTTTGGAAGGAAGTATGGAAAATATTCAAAGAAGTCAAATTAGACTTCCCATTTGATCCTGCAACCCCATTACTAGACATCTACCCAGAAGAAAAAAAATCATTTTACCACAAGAACATTTGCACTAGGCTGTTTACTGCAACTCATTTTACAATCTCCAAAATGTGGAAACAACCTAAATGCCCACCAACCCAGGAATGCATTAACAAGCTGTGGTATATGTATACCATGGAATACTATTCAGCCATTAAAAATATGGAGACTTTACATCTTTTCTGTGAACCTGGATGGAGGTGGAATGCATTCTTCTTAGTAAAGCATCATAAGAATGGAAAAGCAAGAATCCAACGTACTCAATTTTAATATGAAGGCAGTAGGTGATCTAACATAAGGGGTGGGGTAGGGGAAGGAGGGAGCAGAGAGAGGGGAGGAAGGAGGGGAATGGGGGGGTCACAGTGTAGGGCACACCTCTCGGGGCAGGACACAATTACAAGAGGGACTTTACCAACAGCCACAATCAGTGTAACCTAATTCTTGGTGCCCTCAATGAATCCCAAACAATTAAAAAAAAATTCATATAAAGTATGTATTATCTAAATACCATAGTCTATTTTGGCTAAAGCCTCTCACCATTTGAAGAGATACCAGTATCAATTATAATGAGACAATATCCTAGAATTTCACAACTAAGTAGATAAACACATTGAAAAACATTTCCCTTTACATTGTTGTCATTTTTTAATTAAATAAAATTTAGAAGGCTTATCATCTTACATTAAAGACAAGAGATGGTCTCGTTTATTTTGAAAATAATTATTTTCACAATAACATTATAAATAATGGAATAATTAACAAAAATACAAAAGTTTTGGGCTAACTGCAAAACTACCCTAATTTAATAATTATAGCAATTTGAAATATAAAATGGAACTTGCAATTGATTATGACAACCTCAGGGTAGGAGCGGATGGCACACAGTGTTGGGTGCCTCTGAAATCTTATGGTAGGAAGTGTCAAAGGATTTCCTCAGCAGAGAGTTGGCCATGAAATGGCAACTATTTTCTCAGTAGATGTAAACTGAACTCAATCCATGAATATAAATTCAGCCAAAACAAATCATCTTATTTAACCTTAATTATATTCTACACAACCTGACATAATTTACACTTTATTTATTGCCCCACCTTTGATTTATTGCACCACTGCTGGGTTGACCATTTTCAACAACCTATAGCAAATATAGAATGTTGAAATCATAGCAATTAAGCCACAGGAGGAAAAAATGCACAAAAAACAAACACACTTTGTCTCTCACATCGTTTAATTTACCAACTCAGTAATGTTCTCATAAAATTGCTCACTTAAACACCTTATTTACAAAACACTGTTTTTTAAAAATTATTTTTAAAGTAGATATGTCGATTTAGAAGGACTTAATTTTCTCTAACCTTAATACAACTAATAGATAATAAAACTCTGTCTACTTATCAAAAAGCCAGCAACAGGCATTATCAAAAGATGTGCAGGAAGACTCCCATGGACATGGCCTTAGAAAATCAGAAAGAAAAGAAAATAGTAAAAAAAGTAAAAGTATGATATTTTAGAGAAAAAAGACCTCTTTAAACTGTAAAAATAACCACATAGTCCTTGTATTATGGGCACATGTTAATGACTGTGAAATAGTAGCATGAGAAATGGTGGTCTTTTGATTACTATTTGCCGTTGATTATTTCCTGAGAGTGTGAACAGTCCTTGCATTACATACTATGTGTAAAAAGAAAGTACTTTTCCTAGGATAACTGATGAATTTCACTATCACACTGGAGCAAAGCAGATTTCTTTATTTAAGGTGTATATTCATTTCTACTTTTTCTATTATAGATTAACTTGGAAATATATTTTAAGTAGCTCATTTGTAATTCCTTATTTCTTATGACAGCCTGTAATTTATATTAGGTGAGGTGTGTTAGTGAGAAACCCACACAGCTACTGATTAAACATGCATGTTCCATACTACCATGGTTCTTATGATCATGCCCCCACCCCCCAAAATGTAAATTTCAAGCAACAATAGCATTAGTTACCCTAAAGATTTGGAAAGGTTGTGCCCTGCAAACAATCAAGGTTCTCGTTTGATTTTAAAATTCATCCTAAAATGTAACACTTTAAGATAAAATAATCATTTCACATAATCACACTCAGTTTCTATTTTAGTTTTCCTTTTTTTGTTTTAGATTCCAGATAATAAAATTACTTGTAAACTGTTGATTTCCTTGTGTATTCTTCTTTCTTTGACTAAACTAACATATATTCTAAATATCTATGTTCCTATATTAATAAGCCTTACAATAAGGTTATTATATTCTTGCATTCTTGTAAATAGTCCACAACTATGTAATCAACCTCTCATCCCTTAAAAAGAGATAAATTATATATATATTTATTTAGAGAAATAAAAACTACATAAAAAATTGAAAAGTATCTTTATTTCTAAAATCATCTATTTAGAGCACTGTGGCTCAAGGACAGCTTTCTTAGCTTTGGACCTGTTGATGTTTCTTATTTCACTCCAGTTCAAGGGCAATGATGAGCAGCAGGCCATGGCAAACAGTCTCTCAAGGTTAGAAAGCCTCTGAAGACGCAGAAAACACAGACTTTGCTTTGAAACTACAATCAACTAGACATGTGTGCTGAATTAATTATTATCTGGTATAAACAACAACAGTGAGGCACAAAATGCCATGAGAGGATCATTTTTAATTCCTTCTAAAAAAATGTTTTTCTTATTTTTTAAACAACAGAGATTGTTATTGAGATTATCTTGAATTCTACGGAATGCAGAGAGATTCTCAGAGGTGACATCATTTTCTCCAAGCTTTTAGATATGAAGAGAATTTCAACAGGTGAAGACAGAAGTGGGGAGAAGATTCCAGGTACATAATAAGTCAAACGAAAGCATGGGGATTTGGAAGACATGGCAAATCTGGGGACATTGAATTGTCATTGGAATCTATGAAGGTAGCCAAAGAGCAGGTGGGGTGAATGCAGAAAGGTGGGGTACAGTCTTAGTGCTCACCTTACTATTAATAGGAGTAGCCAGGCTGCAAATTTCTGTCCTTCAGAAGAGCAAGTAAACTGGTGTAAGAAACATCCTTCTTTGGGGGTAAGAGTGATGGGGGAAGATGAGGGGTGTAATGTAATGTACACCTTACATTAAATAAATTACTACTTAATACAAGACGAAAAAGGAAACGTCTACCTTTAAGAAAAGTATTATATTACCCTTCTCCAAAATATAAAATGTGGAGTTTTTTGATTTGGTTTTGTTTGTTTGCTTTTTTTTTTTTTTTTTCTGTTTGGACAATATAAAAAAAAAATTCTATGTGGAAGTATACTTAAAATGTTTACACCACTTTTTTCTTTAATCTCAGTGGGCTAAGATACCTTCCACCTTAAGAGTCTTTGCATACACATGGCTTCTTGTACCTTCTTATAAACCCTCTGCCTCCTCCTCACAGGTCAGCATCAACTTGTGAATCCTAGTGTGGCCAATCCCCAATCCCAGCCACCTCATTGAATAAGATCCCTCACCCCACCACTCTCATCCCTACAGTTCTCAACCTTGGCCCTCTTTGTGCTTTATACAACTTTGACATTTGTATTTTCTCATTACTTTGTTACTTTCCACACACAACTATATTCTACTCCGTGTTTATGAACCTCATCACACAGGAAAGTCAACTGTTCTCCTCCCTACAGTGTATCTAAAAATATGATACCTGCAACAAGGCCTAACAGACGGCAAGCATTCAATAATTGTCAAAGTAATGATTTTCAAATAGAAGGATAGATACAGCTGTCATACTTAAAAAGTTATATCTTTAAATTAACAGAATTTTTAAAATTTTCCTGGGGGCAATTCCTACCTGGGTAAATGTGTGGGGGGAAAAAGGTAAATAGGCTTGAACATGTTTCCCAAAATAATACTTAATTAACTGAATAATTATATAGTTATATATAATAGTATAGAATTATACCAAACATGTCAATATGTAATTTACATCATATAGTTTTAATATTTGTTTTGCTTAAAATAAGTAATAATCATAAATGAACTATTAGTTATATCTATGCTTTTATTTGCTGAAGAATATATTTCTTTAAAGATAAGAAAGGTAAGAAGAATGAACATGATTCTGATGAAATTCCCTTCTAATCTATCTTCTTTTCCATTTTCACACCAAAAATGAGGTATCCGAAGTGTGATCACATACAGTTTTCTTATTAATCTTTGAGGCAAATCTATCACTCCAAAGTCAGAGATCCCAAGAGTCAGGACTGAAAACCGAGAAATACACCACTAGGAAGCTTAGATACCTTTCTGTACTGGGAAAAAGTATACCCTCATCTTAAAATTCATCAAGTGTAAAGCAAACGCTGCTTCATCACCCAACATCGCAGAAAACATCTATCGTTAACACCTATAAAATAAACTATTGATTATATATTTAAAGAACATGAGTTTTAATCATTGCTGGTATCAAAATAAGCTTATTTCGAAGAGAATGTGTTTCCTTTAAGAAGACAGCAAATTTAAAGTTCTATGTGGCAAAAAAAAAAAAAACTGTTAATAGATCATCTTTTTGATGCCATAAAGGGAAAAGCAAACCATTCAAGTCATAAGAATGAGACAGTCTCAGAGTGAGGAGCGAGGAGAAGATTCCAGCAATGATGAAAACAGTCGAGCGAGTCTCCTAACACAAAGGTGGCCTGGACATATCTCCAGGCTAAAGTGGAAAAGTAAAATTCATTTTTTCTTACCAACTTCTGCCCTGGTCTGAAACTATCAATACCCTCAAGTTCTCCATCCAGAAGTTTCTTCTGTCACATTTATATAATTTTATTTCCCTTGGAACTTCCACTCTGATTTTCCTTAGCTGTTTGTCTTTTTAAGCTTAATACTAAGGGCAAGTACTCTCCAATTTCTTACTGTGACAATGAGCAACAGCCCTTTTGAAATGTTGAGAATTAGCCTTAAAAAAAAAAAAATAACTCTTTTGGCCATGAATTGGTTGCTGCGTGGACAAACAGCACCCAGCATCTGTTTCGACTCCCCGGCTTTGGAACAACAGGACATTTAAAATAAACACAGCTGGGCCCTGAGCATGTTAAGGTGCTGGACAAACATAGACTCCCATTAAGGTAAACATATTCCTCAGTGTTTCCGGTTGAGCCTACTTGCTTATGAAAAGCAAGCAATCCCCATCCCTCATCCCCCTCCTCCCCCCACGGAACACCTCCCCACCCTGGTCTCCAGACAACCAGCCTTAGCAACTGGACGTGGAGACCAGCAGAGAGAGACAAAAGCGCCCAGCTCCTCTCCCCTGCGGATCGCCTTCTCAGACCCTGACATTTTCCAGGCAGCAAAGGACGGTCCTGGTAGCCCTGAGTTGTGTGGATGTTGTGGTAAGGCGACGATTCTAGTTATCTTTAGGGAGTAACTGCTCATTTTGCTTCATGCAATTCGCTAGTTTTCTATTAAACCACATGTAAGGGATTTGAATCCTCCCCCTTTGTACTCCCCATTTACACTCACGATGACCCTCTCTCCACCCCAAGATTTGACTGAGGGGCTTCGAAGCGGTCAGTGCTGCTGGGCTAACCACCTGCTAGTAAATCTCAGGTGCACTAGCCCTTCATTCACAAGCACCTCTGCTCAATTCTGTTACATCAGCCCGGGCTGAGCGTATCTCGGGGACCACGGACGCTCAGCCAAGGTTCGGGAACCCAGGCGTTTTCCAGGAGCCCTGGGGGTGGGGGGGTGGGGGTGGCAGGTAAGGCGAGGTACACAGGAATTCCTGACACCCCGAATTAGACAGGGAGCAGTGCGCCCCCGGGGGGTAGCGGGAAGATCCTCCCCCAGCGGTCTAGAGTCGGATGCGGTCCTCCCAAAGCCAAGACGCCAGGAGCAGAAACATTTTCTGGGGCCCGGACAGCGCGGGACTCGGAGCACAACCCAGCCAGCGGGGAGTGGGCCAACTTGCCAGCTCTTGGCGGGGTTGAGTTGTCAATGGTTACAGGTTGCCTGAGAGCCTATTCCCAGATCCCCACAGATCGCAATCAGAGGGAGTTGAAGGCAGACCCGGGGGTGGGGGCTGGGGAGGAGTGGACACGAGGGACGGAGGGGGCAGGCGGGAGGAGAGCCTGGAGCAACTCCATCCAGGCGGGGACAGGGGAGACACCCGAAGCGCACCTCCCGGCAGTGACCCCCACAGACCTTGGCGCCGCAACCTTCGCTTCTTGAGGCCGAAGATGCGCACTTTGGAGAAGATATCCACCAGGTTGCCGTTGCAGAGCCCGCGGTTCTTGCTGGGGCTGCTCCGCCTCCTGCTGGCAGACGGCCGGTCCCAGTGCTGCTCCCGCGCCTGCCGCTTCTGGCGGATCAAGCCGCTGGCTATCGCCGCGGCCATGGTGGCCGAGAGAACGGGTCCAGAGAAGGCGGGGGACGGAGAAGGGGAGCTGGGGTCTGCGAGAGGAAGGAGGCGGCGCAGACCCTGGCGCGCCCTCTGTGAAGTGCAGGGGGGAGTCCAGCAGGGCCGGGGAGAGAGTGAGGGCGCTCAGTCCCAGCTAGGACCCATCGCCCTCTCCGTGGAGCGCGGGGCCAGGCGCGCAGATGCTCCCGGGGCGCAGAGGGACGAGCCCGGGGAGCCGTAGGTCGTGGCCGCTGTCACTTGTCTGTGTCCGAGTCCAAGGCTGGACCACTGCTGCGGGCTCTGTCGGTTACTGCTTGTCGCCGGAGCCCTCTCAGGGGTCGCCACCCTCTCTGGCGCTGCCTTCTTGCCCCGCTCGCCTCCCGGGCGGGAGGTACAGCCAGCCGCCTCCTTCCTGCGCACGGGCTGGAGGGCAGGTCCCGGCAGGGTCTCAGAGCGGCTGTGGTCCAGGGCACGCCGGGCAGCACTCAGAGCCGGGCTCCAGCTGCTCCCGGGCCGGCACCGCCGCCGGCGCCGCCCGCTCCAGCCTTCTGCCGGTGATTGTCAAGAGCTTTGGAAATCAGCATCTGGAGAGAGCAATCTTCTCCCCTGAGATCCCTAATCAAAGCGCTCCGTTCCCACCCCACTACACTCCCACCACCTAGGTGGTCTCTCTCCTATGTATCTCTTCAGAAAGAAAAGAAAGTACATATAATAATGATTAAAATGATAATAATAAAGAAAGCTCAAATGGATTGCAGGGGCGGGGTGCCAAGAAGCTGAGGCAAAGCAGGTGGACCTGGAGGAATGTCGGTGCGCTTTTTCTTAAATGAAACTCGCTGGTTTCTGAGGCTTCCACAGCTGAGGCTTCTTGGTCTTAACCCTACTTCAGTCCACAGAAACTCCCAGCAGCGGTTGAAGGGCGAGGTGGTTTCCACACTCCCTGCTAATCCCTTCAGCACCAAAGCCCCCCCACCTGGGGAGGCGGAGGGAGCGGGGGGAGGTCGGGAGGGAGGAGAGTGTGTCCGGTGGAGAGGAGGGAGCTGGCTCCACTGCTCACCTAGTCCACCCAAACTTGCTGGACCCTGCCTTCTGCGGCCAGGACCGGTGGGCTTATCTTCTCCAAAGGACAACGGGGAGCAAACAGGAGGAAATGGGGAGAGGGAGAGAAGACGTGGTAACGTGGTATGAAAGACCCGGTTCCCAAACCTGCTCCCCAGCACACGGAGGGGGAGATGACAGTCACGGTCGCCGCTCCAAACAGCAGCTGGATAGAAAAAACGCACGGAGAATACTGGGCAGAATTAGTGAGGGAAGAGAAGAAGGTGTCACAGTATTCCAGTGACAGCAAAAGCAGCTAGACTGAGGACACTCCAAATTGAGCTGTCGTCTTTTGGCGTCCCCGGGTAGCGCAGCTCTGTCGGGGAGCAAATCCGTGTGAACTGTCTGCAATTCAAATCCAGCAGCTGCTGCTCCCTGCCTTGGAGTTCCTGCCTGTGTCCCGACAGTATTCTGTTTTGGTTCACTGAAAACATGAGGGTCCAAGAGAAAGGGAGCGAGGAGAGGGCACACGGGGAAAAAAAAAGAAAAGGAGGTTGGGAGAGAGACACTTCACGCTGGCATGAGTACAGACGCGGTTTCTAGGATACACCCGGAGCCACGGACCGAGCGCAGCGCCTGCCCCCGGCTGCGGTCCCCCGCTCCCTTACGCTGCTTTGCCTACGATCGCAGGAAGGCGAAGAGAGAGACGAGCAAAACGAAGACTTCTGGCAATTCAGCCTGAAGGATGGGGGAAAGAAGACTCATTTGGTAATCAGGAGACTTGCAAAAATCTTCTCCAGTGACTGTTTTAGAGCTAGAAAGAGGGCAGGCAAAATACACAGGCGGCCCTGGGGGCAGTTCTGAGCCCAAACACACTTTCTCTTTGTCTCAAAAACAGGCAGGCAAGTACTACAAAGACTCACCACCAGGCAACTGGGAGAGGCGCAGCTGAGGGCGGGTTATCGGGAGGCTGGACGCCTTCTGCTCTACACAACTCATCCACAGCCTCTCCAAGGAAGCAGTTACTGCTAGCTGCTATTCATTATGTTTGCCCCATATTTACCAACAGGTCTCTTTGCGGGAGGAGAATGGAATCTGAGTGGAGGGTGGAGATTCGGATATAACGCAGATAGTATTGGATTTAGGAAGGTGTATATGGTATTTAATAAGAAAGAACCTATTTAATTGATCTCCACTTTTCTGTTTCATCCACAAAATAGCACAATTATTAAAATGGATATAGCATAGTTATTTTGCCAGAAATTTCCAATCCTGAATGGCCCCCTGAGATCGTAAAAGTGAAAGAAAGGAGCATGCGAATTATTTTGTTGTGCCTTCCCCACTTTATTTTCTGTTCTATATGTCTATATTCTTCAGTTTTTGGTGAGTGGGTATGTCTTTATGTTGTACCACCAGGCCTCTGCTCCAGAGGGAAGACCATCTATGGAGAGATGAAAGATCCTAACAAAATGGCCATTAAAGTGTGCCTGGTTTTCTTAAAAATTCACTGAAATAGGTCCCATTGAACATTGAGTCACTACTACTCCTGGATTCTGTTATTGGACAACGGCCATTTAGACATTTCAGAAGTTCTAGATTTGAATTTCTGGTAGGGGGTGAGGGAATCGGGGAGCAGAGATGGGGAAGAGGATGGGCTTCCATGTGCCACACCTCGGGGGGGCGGGACATGCACAATGATTAGAAGGACTTTACCCAACAAATGCAAACAGAGTAATACAATTCTTTGTACCCTCAATGAACCTGAATAAATCAATAAAAATATATATAAATATTTGAATTTTTGAATGACTTTGTGATTAAAGAGCACAGATTTACTTAAAGGTTTTAATAGTGATTTTCCTGAAGAAGTTAAATGTTAAGTACAGGGACCACTCAGATCTAGTACAACTTTCCCAACTAACAACATACCCAGATTGTGTATTCAGTGTACTCAATACTAATAGGCAACCAGTAGATGAACAACTACATGCCCACGGGACAGAAAACAACCACAATCCAGTGAGGGGGGCGGGGGAAGAGGGAGGGAACAGGTAAGCCCTCACCTAATGGACATAATGCAGGGGTAGATGGCACACTCCCTGGGTCAAGGGCTCAACTGCAACTTGGACTTTACCTAACAAATGCAAACAATGTAACCCAATTGTTTGTACCCTTATATCAATCTGAAATTAAAAAAAAAAAAATTTTTTTTTAAATCTGATGTATGTAAAACTATATTACTTTGAAAAGAGTGAGATTAAGCTTCTTGTTATTATGGCTGTGTTAATTTTTATTTCCAGGCCTTTTCTTATCCTGGAGTCTTCACCCCATACCCTTGGATTGATGAAACCAGGGAGGTCCCTTTGGCCTCCCTCGGAGCCCTGCCTGCTTCACTCAGCGGCCTCCAGACAGGCGGGTTCAGCACCGCGGACAGGGACCTCGCCCAGCCTGACCTCTCCCAGCCCAAGCAAGTTCCGCCGTGAAAAGCGCTGGCACGGAGGATCTCTGATACTTTCCTTCCTCAAAAGCAGTTTCTTCCCCCCGCCCCCAGGTGGAAAGGAAATTAATCCTCACAGCTTCCACTGACATTAATGACACACCTCGGAGCACAAAGCTTTTCAACTTTTTTATAACGCAGAAATGCTCCTTTCTTAAGCATTTCGCCCTCTGGGCGGCACCTGGAGCCCGACTCCCGGGTCTCAGGACGTCTGCTGTCGGCTCCAACCGTGAACTTCAGGGTCCTCACGCGGTCATTTCTAGTCTATGCGGGTTCCGATTTTCAGGGAGCCTGGTGAGAGCCGCAGCATCATCAAGGTCTTTTACCTTAAGCCTTGCCTTTTCCTTACCTCTCCAAAACACTGTTTAGTTGTTTACAGATGGAGGTAAGTGAAAGAAAACGCAAGAGAGCCATCTGCTGTCTTAAGCTGTGATAAAGAGTGTGCAAAGCTACACTGAAAACCAGTTCAGAGCCCATGAACATGAACCCAAAGGTTCCTGCAATTCAGAACATAACTTCTCACTCATCAGAACCTCCTCGAATTTAATTTCCTCTGGGACTACACAGAGACAAAAACACCCAGTACTGCTCAGGTAGCCAGCTCCTAGGAGTGGGAACTCTGATTTCACAGGCTCTTGGTCCAGTTTTTTGACTCCGCCACTTCCTTGTTGTATCATGTCCTACAGTAAATCGCTTTAGGCTCTCTCACCACCAATTTCTTCAACTCTAAAAGGAGATGGTAGCAGAAATCCCTTTTCCACAGTCGTGAGAATGTAAAGGTCCTAGTACAAAGTCTGTCACATCCTTGGTGCTCGGCAAATGCCAGCTGTTACTATATTACCATCTTTCAGGTCACTCACTTCTGTCTTGTACATTATTTTTCAGTTCAACATCAAAATATATGCATTTCCATGTACCTATCCTCCCCTCTTAATGGATATGTGACACAACTTTAGATAATAATATCATAAATTATTTTAAGTTTTGGTGGAAGAAGTCCAGGTAAAAACCTTAGTCATTTCATTATTGACTAGGTTTGTAAACTTAGCCCTTAAGCCTATGTTCCCAACCACTGAAACTCATAAGAAAAACACTTCTCAGAGGTTATAATGAATACTTATGAGAAAATATTTCTAAAACCATATAATACCTTATAAACATCAGTTTGGAAGGTAATTAGCCACTATTTCATTGTGCTTGGAAATCTGTGTTTGGCTTTATGACTTTGCGTATGTTTTCTCCTCTGCCTAGAACAGCTTTATTGCTCCTGCTTCATACCCTCTGCTAATGTAAAACAGTGTCTACACTGAAGTTGGAGGAAATTGAAGTGTTTTTGAGCAATTCAGTTACCCTCCCTAAACCCCAGTTTCTTCTCCTGTAAAAGTGTCATAATAATACAATCATTTTGTTATGGGAATTAAATGAAAACATATATGAAAAACACTTAAGGTAGTGCAGATCATATAATGGGAATTTAATAAAAATAGCCAGAGCTATTGGTTACCACTTAATTCTTCATTACTCATGTTTTCATTTATTCAATGATCAGGTCTTTATTGAGTGTCTTCAATGTACGTGTCAAAACCTCAAACATTAATTAAAAAAAAAAAAGCCAATCTAGGCAACGTAGTGAGATCCTATCTTTAAATTACTGGGGTGTAGTGGTGTGCACCTGTAGGCCTAGCTACTTGGGAGGCTGAAGTAGGAGTTTGAGGTTCTGGTGAGCTATGATCATGCTACAGCACCCCTGCCTGGGAGACAGAGCAAGACCCCATTTTAAGAAAAATAAAAAATAAAGAGGGTTTTTGGCTATGCCTTCAGGAAGTTTCTAGTATTGTGTAGGTTTTAGCATAGGAATATTCTCTGGAAACCTTACCAGCTAACCCATCACCCAATTTAATGCTGAATCTAGCACCCCTTCTGAACACCTCTATAATGCCTCTATTAATGCTTAACACAGCCATGACTGAATTAGTCGTCTTCCTTTTAAACCTGTTTTTCTGATCTTCCTCATTTCTGGGATTGCAATTCCATTCCTTTCCTTCCTTAAGCCAAAATCTTTGGTATCATACTAATCCCATTTCTTTCTTTAATACCCTATATGTTGCTTATATTGCTTCAAGGTCTATTTATTCTTCAAAATATATCCAAAATACAATCACGCTCACCATCTCCCCTCTTACTTACCACCATTATCTTTTGAAACGCTCCCATAGTAACCTGAAAATCCTACATCTCAATAGAACCAGAGTGCTCAGAATAGCCTATAACACCCTATATATTTTGTGCCCACCTCTATCTCCATTTATCTTTTGACATCATGTCCATTCTTCTTCCTTCACTCTTCACTTGCTGTTCCTTAAACTACCTGGCACGCTTCTGCGGCAGGATGTCTTCCTTACTGTTCTATCTCGCTCTCACTTCCTTCAATTCTTGGCCCACTGGTTTGCTCACTTGTTTACTCACAAATCTATTTTAAATGACAAACCATAGACATAATAAATCCTTCTTGATTTTGCTTTAGGGTTCTATGTAGTGCTTGTCACTTTTAAAATGTCCCTATATTTTCCTTATTCATTTGGCCTATCTTCCTCTTTTAAAGTACAAGCCTGTAAGGATACAGATTTGGTCACCTTTGTTGAGTGCCACATTTCCAGTGCTTTAAATGATGCAATAAATATTTGTCTCGAGAGGATTAAGAAGTTGGATATATAGACAGACAGTTAATACCAAATAAGAAGAACAGAACAATCTCGTTTAGCCAATCTGTCAAGGATGAATTACCCCATGATGCTTGATCTCTTTAAGCACCATGACATCTAAAATTCTATCTGGATTACACACAATCTCAACTCCATAAATAGCATGTACACAGAGTACTTTAGCCTTTGCTTGATGGCTCAGGCCCAACCTAACATGACATGTAGTTTGAGTTCTGAATTCCCACAGTGATACCTTTGGGACTTACTGCAGCCTGTGAGATTGATTCCAGTCGAATCAGAAAGAACTTTACTACTGATCTTTGTTCTTCAGTCCTCCCACCTGCAACACACATACACACACCATTTTTTCTCTTTGGCTTTCAGGTTACCCATTGACAAATTGACATAAAGTCCCTTTGTAAGTTCGCTACATCTAATCCATCACAGAATTGGAAATAAGATTTGTTAATTCTATTTGTTAGAATTTCTATTAACACAAGAGTGAATTAATTTCTAAGTGAGGAGTCTGTAAACCAGAAACAGCCTTATGGGTATTGATTTCCTCTCTTTCTCCTGCCCTCTGTGTTTTTAATATGGTCTAGGTCATTTTGTTGCATAGACTGATTGAGTTCCAAATAGATAAGTTGTTGTATGATTTGCTGTAAAAAGTGCATGATTTTTGTTTTTATTTCTGCTTCAAATAAAAACTCTTAAGAGTATTTTGTACTTGATGTCTATATCAAATGTTACCACTTATTATTTTTCACAAAGTAGCTACCTGCCTATTTTCTTTCGTTTCTGCCATTGCCAAAGCCAGTATTTCACCTTCCCAACAGGTCCTCATGTTTAAGCTATATCATTCTATGGATTATAATCATTCTATGGATTATAATAATAATACCAATTTTAGAGGTATTCATTCATAAAAAGTGTTTGTATCTTAGAATCAATGAAATGTGTTGTGTATTTAATCATTTTCACAAAAATGAATGACTCACTCCATTTTGTCACATGGTTTCCTTTGTGAATCAATCACTTTTGAAAATTTTGAACATCTTCGAAGTTAAAGGTAAAATGTCAGGTCCAATATTATTTTTCCACAATTTAGTTTTTATAAACTAATTTCGGGTAAGCTTGAGTAGAGTTAAAGAGGCTATATTGGCATTTGCTTTCAACTTCTATTTTGAATAAATGGGTTCTATTTGAAAATGCAGATGATACTTCTGAAAAAGTGATCAATATTGATATTCCTTCTCATTTTTTTACCACTTGAAGAATATAAAAATTTAATGTCAACATGCACTTGAGACAAATTTTCAATTCATTAATAAAGATTGAATGCCTATTCACTTACTATGGCTCAAGTTCAAAATCACATTATTTCTTTGATAGTATTATTGATCTTACATAGATACAAAGGGTAGTTTAAATAAATATTAAAGTATTTTAAATTAGAATTTTAAGAACTAAGTGATAGCATTCATGTTATAATAGTCTTGTTAGTTAATTTTGCTATATACTTATTTCTAGTAGGCAACAGATTTTCTATCTATTAAAAGAACTGGGAAGAAATTTTATTGTTAGTTAATATTTCGATTCAGTAAAGAAAAAGTGGAAACTATTGATGCAAAAATCTTATGAACATTCTTTTCTATAGGTTCAATATCAGATTGATACTAACAGATGGTTTAGCTTTATAAATTTAGTAAATTTTTTAAATCTCACAAATAAATTGGAAAAAATATGCTTAGTGGCTTCCAGCCTTCTGTATTAAAGTAAATCCAAACGTGCATAGCATTCATTTCAGAACTGTGAATATTAGCTTATATTTCGTCATGCTGAATTAGTGGGGGATTATAGTATCAGGAATTTTAATGATAGATTAATGGATTTTTAAAAAAACATTAGTGAATATTTCAACCAAACTACTCACTTTCTATGAAAGTTTGAGGGAAAAAACATTCATTTATAACCTAATACACATATAATTTTATTTATATTTAACATTATAACCAATTTCTATTCAATGATCTCTAGAATGGCTACATTCTTAGGAATTAAGTTCTCTGCATTTAGCATACATGGGTTAAACACATATGTAAACATGCATTTCTGCACATACCCACATATGCATGCATGTATGCAAAAACCAACTAAATTCCTTATGCTGTCAAAAAAGAAAGAAAGAAAGAAAGAAATGATTTGCAAATTTCCAGTTTATGACTCTTAGAAACTTGTTTTCATTACCCTTAAAGAGTTTAGGCACCATCTCTCTACATTTACTTTTGGAATTTTTCTGCACAAAAGCTAAATAGAAATTAATAATCAATTAAAGTACATGTTTATACACTCTAGAGTAAATATATGTAGAGTATATTTTTCAATCATAGCTGTTAAGGCTATGCTTCTCTTAATTTATAAAACATCTAAATGATATACATAATGATAGCTTGTGAAGAACTTTACGTTTTAGTGACGTGGGTACCATGATCCCTATTTTGTAGAAGAGAGAAATCAGCCTCAGAGCTAAATAAGCACCAGAGTTACACTGCTCTTAAGAGTTAACCAGCTCTTAAGCTTAAACTTTTGTTACCATACCATCTGCCACCCAGCAGTCACCAGTTTGAAATGTAACTCTCTGTTACAGCATTATGTGTAAAACAGGGATACTTACAGGAGAAGCAAGGACTCCCAGCAGCTTCATGGATGGGTCAGGATTATCTGTGATTTCCTTGATAAGGGAGGGAGGGTATTCATTTTGATAACACCTGGTTCAGAGTTTTCCTTCAATTGGTAAAGAATGTGACCAAAGCAAGACTGAGAACTCACAACTAACCGGAGGCAAAGACGGAATGAGCACACAACACTCTACACTGTGTTTCCTAACTATGAAAGTAACTTGTTCACCTCAAGAAAATGAAACATAAAAATAAAGAATAAAGAGCGGTGCCTGTGGCTTAAAGGATTAGGGCACTGGCCCCATATACTGGACATGGTGGGTTCAAACCCAGCCCTGGCAAAATAAAATAAAATAAAATAAAAATAATAATAATAAACAAGTAAATAAAAAATAAAGAATAAATAAAAATTACCTTTATTACCCACACTTAAACTTTTTGGAGTATTTTCCCACTTAAAAAATAATTTTACATAAAAATTTACATATTTTGGCACATTTTAATGATAAGAAGGTACAATTTAGGTAAGGCAAAAAGGATGCACTTTAATTACATAGGTTCAAAGTCTATCAGTGACTACTATATTCTACATGTCTCCAAAAACTTTCTACAGCTATGAGATTATCTCCTCCTATGTCATATTCTATTTCTGGAATCCACCCTTACCTGAGCATGCAGGTTTCAGGATGTCTGCAGCTAAATATCAGAAGTCTTAGGGTCTTGGCAAAGTTGTGGTTAATCTGCCTGTGATCTTGCAATCTAGTTCCAGAAGATGAAGGTGAACGTCATTTCCAAAGCGCAGGCATGTGGGCTTCATTGATGCCTTATTCCAACCCTAGTTCCTACTTTGTACAGAAGCACTGAAAAAACTAATCCTAAATTATTTCCTTGAGGTTTTCTCAGCAACTTACTATGCAAGTTTTTATTGCTCCTGTTACAAATTACCACAAACTCAGCTGCATTACAAAAAACAGTCAGGAAGGTATCTGTAGAGACTTTGGGAAGAACTCATTTCCTTGCGTTTTTATCTTCAAGAAGCCACCAGCATTCCATGGCTCATGGACCCTCCCTTGTCAGGGCAACCTCTTGCTTCCATTGTAACCTCTTCTGACTGACTATCCTGCCTCCCTCTTGTAAGGACCCAAGTGGTTTCGTGGGATTCACTCAGATAATCCAGGATAATGTCCCCCATCTCAGTATCTTCCATTTTATGGCATCTGCAAAGTCTCTTTTGCCAAGTAAATGGACACATTCACTAGTTGCATTGAACAGTCACCCACCCCACCCCACTACAACAGGCAGAATAACTGCTCTAGAATGCCAGTTTTTAAATTAGAGTCCTGTTTCCTACTAATATAATTTTTTAACACCAGCTGTTTATTTGATTGAATATTGCCTGCTTTACTCCCTGCTCTGAATGATGTGTTATTTGCTGAACCTCTCTAATACCACCTGCTTACCTGAATTTGTTATGACTTTAATTATTGCATCTTTCAGGGAAAAAAAAAAGTACAATTCTCAGCAATTGCATAAGCAGCCATTATGCTCCCGTGTGGATTGTGACAATGTATTTTCTGAGCCCCACACAAACCCATAAAAAATTTAATTTCTTGAGTTTATAACATTCCTTTCATGACATTTAAGGCCATAGCATCCAGCTAAATAAAACCAAGGCTATGCATGTGATGCTCTACAAAATGAGATTTGGGGCCTAAGGCTATCACCAAATGAAGGAAATAGATTCTGAAAGTCTTTTTCCTCATTCCATTTTCATTTTTATGTAGCTATAGGGGTAGTAGATAATTGCTCTTTCCTTTTAGAAATTTAGACTAGCTCCTTAGGTACGAATTTGCTTTAACTGTCTAGTTTGACACTGGCTCCAAGCAAAAGGTATCACTCACGTGAAAGATGTTTAAAGGAATCAGAAATATTTCTCAGAGTTTTATGTGGATGGAGAAAGAAAAACCTCAAAAAAATTGAATAATTTCAGGGAGAATACCATGACAATTTTTAAGCAAGCAGATTCTAGAGCCCCAGGAGAAACCCCATTCCCTAAATTTTTCTTTACTCACTCTTTGGCCCTTTCATCCTTTTTTTTTTTTTTTTTTTGTGATTTTTTTGGCCGGGGCTGGGTTTGAACCCACCACCTCCGGCATATGGGACCTGCGCCCTACTCCTTGAGCCACAGGCGCCGCCCCCTTTCATCCATTTGGTGCTGTTATTCCCTTTACCTTCCTCTGAGTCCCCACAGAGATGTGAAACTGGCTTCCAGAGATGAGCACATCCACATGGTTAAAAGAAGTCTTTGCCTGTGAGTCAAGAATATGGCAGGGCACAGTGGCTCAGGCCAGTAATCCTGGGACTCTGAGAGGCTGAGGTGGGAAGATCCCTTGAACTTAGGAGTTCTGATAGCATACTGAGCAAAACCCATCTGTTAGAAAAAGTTAGAAAAATTAGCAGGCATCAAGGAGGGCGCTTGTAGTCCTAGCTACTCAGGAGGCTGAGGCTGGAGGCTCACTTACGCCCAGGAGTTTGAGGTTGCTGCAAGCTATGATGACATCACTGCACCCTACCTGGGGTGACAGAGCAAGACTCTGTTTCAAAAAAATAAAATAGTAGTCATTCCACTTTGTATGTTTTCTTGTACATATATCTTATATATACGTATATTTTATATTATATATACATATAGCACAAAGACATATCAGCAAATAGATCTCTATCCAGCAAGCAAGAATAAACTGTCCAAACAGAATGTTTTCCTCAAGACACTTAATGCAGTCAGCTGTGCTAAGGAGAAGATGGGGCTGGCCCTGCTCAAGGGCTTATGTTCATTCCTCCATGAAATGGGCTTAGTGATCCTCTCAAGAGTTTTAGTTCTAGCAGGACAAGTCTCAGATTAGTTTATATCGGGGATTTGGGACTCCAAACAGGAGACAGAAATTTAACATATTTTTACACCATAAAATTTAGAATTTAGCTGTTGGTGACTTGCTACAAGAGTCAGAACAGACACTGAGATGCAAATGTCCTATTTCTCAGCACTTTGTTGTGGCTTCCTTGACTGTGAAATGCCCCCACATGGCCCCTCTGAAGAGCCATTCTACCCAGCTTAGCAAATGTCCGCGCACCAGCTCCCAGCTTCCCTGCCTCTCTGGGGATCCTCTCTTTGGGTCCCAAACCCTCCTGCTCTCCCCACCAGAGTCCACGAACATAAGGACTTGACCTCCCTAGAGCCCTAGCACTGTGCCTAAGGCCCCCGAGTCCTCAGTCTGTGTTTCTTAAAGGGAGGAAGAGAACAAGATGAAGGGGTCCAGGGCTTAGACTGCTGGTCTCTTTAATTCTATACTCAGTGATAAGACCCAGGTGCCCTTGGCCCTATTTCCCTCTCTTGTCCCAGGTAAGACTCTAACTTTTCAAATAACTCAAAACATAATAACTGCTCTAAAAAAGGCTACTCTTATGCTCCTTTTACCCCTAAAAGAGGACTGGGGTGAGGGGCTTGTGGAGGTCTTGAGACCAGCACCAGTAGGATCCTGCGTGTGGGATGTGGAGGGGAGTAGAGACAACATTGGCAGTGGATTTTCCTATGCAAAAGAAAAGGGAAAACATCCAGCCTAAGGTAAGCACTCTGCTTCACTGATAATGAGCTTAAAAATAAAATCATATTTCCATACATATTTATCAGTATAATTGATGTTTTCTTGTTTTAATTATTGAAAATTAATGAAAACTGAAAATCTTATAATTAAAACATTTTAAAATTGCTTGTGTCTATATAGACATGTCTATAGTTTTCACCCATCTCAAGAACAGGGAAAGTCACTATGTACTTTATTTCTCCATTTTAATCACGTATGGCCATGAACTAAAAGCTTAATTTGATGTATTATATTATTTTGTCTATTTTTAAAAATTATAATGAAAAGTGACTTTAGAAATGACCAAATCTAATAATCCTATTTTCCTGAGCATTAAACTCAGGCCCACAGAGGTTAAGTAATTTGCTAAACTCATGGCTGACAAGCAGCAGCCTCAGGCCTGAATTCCATCCTCAGATGATGTCCTTGCAAGGGTCCTCTCTGCCACACCTCTGCACTTCTCAGTCCCCCTTGGCTGCCCTGGAGGAGAGTGGCCATTACGTCTCTCCAGAGCATTCCTGGAGCAGAGCCGTACTCTCTCCATCCCTGCGAAGCTCGGCACATTATGCTTTCTGTGCCGATATATACTCCATTCTTAAGGAATGCGAGTTGGTGACGAATTACTTATCTGATTATCCATACAACAGGCCTCCCTTAATGAATATATTCATCAACAATATAATTTGCATAAAGGCTTATATCTTGGTTTACATGATCAACTTTCATTCATTCATCATTTATTGACTCACTCATCAAATCTACTGTGCACTAACTCTCGGCCACTGCGGGTGACTGAGGGCGCAGACATCTGCCCTGGAGCAGCTCAGAGTACAGTGGGGAGGACAGCTGCGTGTGTGCGTGGGCTACGTGTATGTGTGGGGCTACATGTGTGCATGGCGCTACATGTGTGCGTGGGCCTACCTGTGTGTGTGGGCTACGTGTGTGCATGGGCCTACTTGTGTGCATGGGCTACATGTGTGCGTGGGCCTACGTGTATGCGTGGGCTACGTGTGTGCGTGGGCTTACGTGTGTTGGCTGCTGCGTGGGAAGCACGTGCGAGAACCCTGGGCAAGTCAGCTCTTCCTGGTGTGGGTCAGGAAAGGTGCTGTGGAAACAGTGACAGTTGGAGCTAAGATTTAAAGGATGGGGGACAGTCACCAAGTCAACGAGGGGGCCATGGGGATTCCAGGCAGGCAATGTTGAATGAGGGGAAACCCCCAGCAATGGCACACTTTTGGTGACACACTAAATAAGTGGGAGCAGTTTTGTAGACCAAGAGCACCTGATCTGTGTTGGGGAGACCAACACAAAGACCTCAGTCAGGGACCAAATTAAGAGTTATGTGTGTCATTGGGAAAATTTGCACCAGCTGTAGAACCAGCTGAGCTAAAAAACATTAAATAATAATTGATGAAGAATTGTTTTCCATATAGGTTTGCAGTATGGCCCACTTACTCACCTGGGTGTTTCATGTCACTGACTATTTTCAGATTGACCTTTTCTCATACTTTTGCATTAATATGTGAGATATGGTCCTGGAAGATGAACGTAAGATGTATTTCTATATACATGTGTGGCCTACATGCCATTAAATATGCACATAGGCATATGCCAAAGGAAATAGAAACCGTTTTCAATGGGTTATAGTTCTTCATATTTTTTATTCTTTGTATTTCTCTTGGATTTTTTACATGCATGCAATTTTTTTATGCATGTGTTACCTTCATAGTCATAAAGGGTTGACTTTACTTATAATAGATGTTAGTTCAGGAAAGGTGGAAGGAGGACAGCACATGTAAAGGAGGGGCTTTTTGTTTAGCCGAGGAGTGAGTTGTAGAAAGCTTTTCTTCTAAATTTTAAACAGCCTTATTTTACTGCTTTTAATGTGAGAGCACATTCTGTGTAGACAATATCAAAAACCTTGCATGTAGGATTCTAAAACATCAAAAATTTTTCCTTGCCTTTTATGTTTTCAGAGACCTAAAGTAGTAAAATAGATTGTTCAAAAAAAACAACAAAAATAATAACAAGATTTCAGTCTTTGAGACACCCTTCAATATGGATTTTGAGAGATATGAGTAATGTAATTCATGGTTGGAGAGTATTTACAATGTCTCATGTCAGTAAGAGTAAAATTAATTTCCTGGGATAAAATATTGCCTTCTTTCTAGTCACACCTTGGTTCCTGGGTGAATATTCTCCATTTTATTTACAGCTGTCCCCATATCCAAGTATTAATGCTGTATTGATAAATTCAGAAATAAATCTTTGTCACTGGGATACTCAGTCTTCATCATGTGTGGTCACACAATCATTTGGTGATTTTCTTTTGACCCTACAGAAACTAGCCTGCAAAATTTTCTCCATCAAAATTTCTGGGCCAGTTGGTATCAAAAGTTCAATTTCATTTTCGTCTAGAAGTAAATTATTTTCTGTTATAACAGTACTTGGATATCATTGTAGGTTACACGCACACAAACACACACGCACTCTCTTAAACTGATACTGCTAAACCTTCTGGTCTGTCAAGGAAAATAAAAATGATTGCTTCCATGCAGAACTCCAGAGGCTAGTTTGCCAAATTCACAATTATTCTTCTGTTCAAAATTTTTGTAGGAAGAGCCTCATAATTATCTAGTCCTACTTTGTTCTAAAAACGCTAAGAACTGGACGTCTGATTTCCACTTAAACATTCCAATGGTTCAGAACCAAAAGAATTATTTATACCTCTCCTTCTTCAGATGGTTTGATTTTTAGAATGCCTTTCCTAGGATTGGGCCCACACCTGGTTTTCTAAAATGTGCAGTCATCTTTTAACTTACATTGCTCATTGGAACAAAATACTTAGCCATCTTCCACATAATAGTCTTGAGATATTTTATTACAAAACATACCCCCTCTAATTATTTCTGTCCCTCTAGTTTTGGGACATTGCGATGGCACTGACCTAGGCATATTGCTGAGGTCACACAAAACCTGTAGGTTCTGCTCACCTTCTCTGCCCTTGCTTGTCCTTGGCTCCCAGGCCCTCACCTTCACCCTCACGTTGTCTGGGTTCCAACACTTCACTCTATTCTGTCTCTTGGGTTTTTTTTTTCCTGGTAATTTAGTTCACAGTTTGCATTCACTTTCCTTGGCACTTTTTCGGAATACACATTTTGATGGTCTCTTCAGTCGCCAATACTAAGAGACTTCAAAATGAGGCTGCAATGAGCTCCATTCTCTTAAAACCCCGGCCTGGCTGCTCCTCTTGCTCTTCCTTCACCATGTTTGAAAGGCAGGAGGGATTTTCAGCTTCACTGGGTCAGAGTCGGGGACTTTGCTTTGTTCACCGCTCTGGCGCATTGACCTGCAGAGCCTACCATCGTGCTTGGTCCAGAGAAGCAATTCAATGAATAGTTGCTGAATAACTCAAAGGTTGGTTTCCTCTGAGGGAACTGGACAGGATACTGATGGCTATTTAGCCTCACGTCAGAAATGCGGATCCGTGCCCCTCACCGTTCCCAGCACCTGATGAACAAACACTATTGTCTCTTCTTGAACTTGGTCCATTTTACTCCTAAGTCCTTTTCAGAATATTTCTTGTTACAATTAATTTATTATTTGACTCCAGCAGAGCTCCCTCTAGCTTCCTATTAGAATCACAGAGGACACTTTTTAAAAAACTCTCTGGTGGTGGGTGGGTCCTAAGTATAAGAAGCTTCTCTAATAGTTCTTAAAGAGAACTTCCAATATTAAGATATTATGCAAATAATCAGACATTCCATTAAAATTAAGAGACTGTCTTTTCAAAGATTTTGTGGAAACACGTTTCTTGTATATGCCAACCCACAGCCTTGCTCTGCAATTTTCTTTTCAGTATATAGAAAATAAAGTTATTTTATGGAAGACGGTCTGGCCCTTATTTTTAGCCCATTGGAGAAGGTGCATATGGTTCTTTTCCTTGTTTTTTAAAAGAACATCACAAATACACAAAAATAGGCAATATCATTATAGAATTTCATAGGGTAGTGCTGGGGACACTTTGGTTCTTGGGCCAGATGTAACTACCGGCTGAGTTGAAATTAGGCTGTAAGCAAGTTTCCTAAAATGAATTATTTGTTACTCAATTGCTCCTACCCACTTTTACTAATCTTCCCACCCACCTTTTTAAATTACAGTAAATTAAATTTTAAAAACTGAAAGTGAAAGCACTTAGAAAAAATTCTAGGGGTAGGAAACAGGTTCTGCAATTGCAGGCCAAGATATTTTTTGCCTTGGAGTTTAATATAGGAGACAAATTTAGAGGGAATATAAAACTCCAACCAAGTGATTTGGAAGTCACACTTGGTGAGGTGGAAGACGGAGCCGAGGGGAAGATGGAACAAACTAACCAGCCGTGGGACACATCCTGAAGTCTAATTTTCTCTCAGTTCTATTTCAGTTTTTTATAAATATTTTTTCTTTAATCATAATTTTCCACTCCCCCTCCATCTTTCCTAATTGATCATAACTTGGAAATACTGGATTATCACTAGTAACATTAGTGATATTTTATATATCCTGTTCTTAATATTTTAAAAACTGAGTTTTGTTATTTTTATTCTTTCAAACAAATTCAGATAAATACACTAAAATTAACTGAAGTTATTGATGCCCCTTTTCCTGGCTAATCTGTACGTGTTTGCAGTCAGATCCCACCTCTAACCTCCTATTGTTTATAGAACAAATGCTTCAATAACAATAAACAAGAAACTGTTCCCTAGATTTTCAGATTGTCTTTTTGAATTATATTTATTGAATTATATTGAATTAATATTAATATTACTATATTGGTATATTTTTCTAATTTATCAGTGACTAAAATTTTTACATAGGGTCAAATCAATTTAAATAGCTAACTATTAGTATAAATATTATTATTGCTTATATATAAACATGTATGCACTTGACAAATCACACTCTATGCATGTGTGTGTATGTATGTATACATCTCAAGTGTGATTCAGAGCAGGAAACGTATTTTAATTTCACGATATCTTTTGTGCTGTAATTATTGGCAGAATGTGAAACTATAAACTCCCAGATCTCATTTGGTGAATATTCTTGACAGGTGACTTTTCCCATAGCCAAGAAATAATGGGAAGATAAACATTGTACTTTATTTTTAAACTTTTAATTTAATTCTTCACCAACCAATGGAAGTAGACCTTGAATTAATCACTCATCCATGAGATGAAAGCCCTTGATTTGGTAAATAAATGTGGTTGTTTTGATATCCAAAAGCAGCCTCCACATTGCAGTGGTATGTGAAGAAAGCTGGTTCTTCAGAACACAACAGAAAGAAACGAAGTGGGTGTCCGTCTATAGGAATATGTAAAACACACAGGTATGTTCATACATTTGAGTACTACCTGTCAGTAAAAAAGTTCAAATCACTGGTATACACAATAACACCAATAAATCTCAACATCATTATGATGAATAGCTAAGTTACAAAAGAATAAAATCATGATTCCGTTTAAAGAGTCTTAGTCTCTGGGTTGGGCAATGGCTAGAAACTATCAAGAGGGAACTTCCCGCGTGCTGGAAATAGTCTTTGCCTTGATGAGAGATGTGTACATTTGCCAAAATGTATTAAGCTGTACACCTGACTTATTTACATTTTACTTTGTATATATTATAATACACTACTTCAACAAAATATATTCAAAATAAATGAATAACAACATGAACTGAAATCAAAAAGGTCACCTCAAATGAATGACTAGCCCTGTGCACAATTTCAGCACAGGGATGGTCTCTAAAAGTCCTCATTCCCCACTTTCTATCTGCCGTTATCTACATATAAAGACCTGCTGATGCTTGGTGCATATCCTCCTGCTTAAACATGTCTGTTGGTTGGATATGTCCATGGCTCAAAATGTTACAAAGGAAATTCAATTCTCCCTTGCTTTAATTTTATTGTGATAAGAACACTTAAGATGATATCTACCCCTTTAGCAGATTGTCAAGCATATAATACAACATCGTTATCTAGATACAATGTTGTACAGCAGATTTCTAGAATCCATTCATCTTGAGTGTTTAGGTTCAGGGAGAAGCAAGAGAGGATTATGGAGCTATTGACACAGTCCAGTCCAGTCAGGAAAAAAAGGGAAATTATTTCCAAGAACATATTTTAGTAAAATATTTCTTATTAAAGTTGAAATGATCAAAGGAAGCACATCACTTTCTAACATGAGGCTTAGGTGAATGCGAGTGAACTGATGTGAGACAGAATCCTCCTCTCTGTCCTTCAGGGCCATCTCCCGCAGCCGGCAGGGACACTGGTCCCCACTGTTGAGTGCTCACTATCCAGGCAGTGTGGACTTCTCATGCTCTGCCAAGAGACCAGCAGGCCTTCTTGGTCCTTGTTCTCAAGCTGACCCCAACTCAAAGCACAGTACACACAAACCCCCAACCAAAACCACCCACATGTCCTATCTGTCCAGCAAATTGTCTCTTTCCTTCACATGGCTTCTGGGTTGTCATCCGGCATCTATGACCTATTAATTTCAGAGTGCACTTAACTCACTATCTTTTCTTGCTTAAATGAAATGTCTTAATTCTTAGTAAGAGATTTTTAAATCTTGTGTGCTAGTCCAAAAGAATAAGGTGTCAGTGGTTCTGTGAATGAAGGGGAAATTTTGAAGGGGGTGTAGAAAGGATCTTTCATCATACATAAATTAACATATCTTAAGTGTCAGGCATGGTGGCAGCTGTTTAACACACATCATCTCATTTAATCTTTGAAACAATCTTATAAAGAGAGAGTGACTATACTTCTGCAAAGTCATGATGTTTGTAGTCTGCTGAGACCAGCTCCTCCTTAATGGCTAGCCCAGGAAGGTCCTGAGCATTTATGTGGTAAAGAAATGAAAACACCTTCTCAGGAGATTTGCTAGTGTTTGGCTGAGGAGTGTCAAGTTGGAAGCTCCTTCCACCTGTCTCCAGTGAAGGTCAGACCTCAGGCCACGTTTTATTCTCCACGGCGCTGAGTCACAGTCTCCATGAATTTCAGATCTTAAGGAAGGAATGCCAGTTGCCAGTATCGATTATAACTATAAGGGACAAGTGATTGTGGAGAGCAAAATGTTGGCATTTTAGAGACATTTCAACAGATTGTGGGGATCAGGGGATAAAATATTTTCATTAGTGTCTGATCCAAAAAATTTAGAATGTAGAACAACCATGGCAGTTGGCTCTAGAAATCTATCCGCTGGGAGCTAGCTGCATTCTGCCTGTGGTTGCCTTATTTTTCCTGTTTTCCAGAGCAAAGTAGGTCCTATTATTTGTTCATTATCATCTCCCCAAAAACTTAGCACATGCAATAGATTGTGGATAAAATTTGTTGGAAGAATAGAAGAGAAAATATGCTCTGAAAGCAAGATTCAACCAGTAGCTATAAAATCTTTATTTACCCTCCAGGAGATGTTTGCAAATGTTTCTTCTTTTTGTAGACAGAAAAATTGATGAGTATATCGGAGGAAGTCAGCTCAAAAATGTCAGATTAAAGGGGTAGGGCTGGGAGTGTCTGAAACACCAACAGAATGAAGACTGTGTTTTGCACAACTCACATCTCTGTGAAATACAGAAACTCCCCTTGATTAAAAGGATGGCATTTTGATTTGTTATCTCACTGCCAAGCCGGCCTTGGTCCTGAAAGGCAGATGAGAAGATTTGAAACTCACTGTCACTGTAGATAAAATTCTCTCTTTATGTCTAGGCCCGTTTACGGAGTAATGGAACTAATTGAGGATAAGAATGCATTAGAATAATTCCTCAGTTAAATGACATTAACATGCAAGCAATTAGTTATGGCCTGAGTTGTACCCTTGCAAATTCATATGCTGAAGTCCTAACCCCACTACCTGAGAAGGCGACTGTATTTGAAGACATCATGCATGAGTTAAAATGAAGCACTACACGTGAGCCCTAATCTGACTGGTATCCATCTAAGAGGAAGTCTAGACACACAAAGAGACACCAGGGTTGTGTCTCACATGAAGGCACAGTGAGAAGACGGCCATTAGCAAGACAAGGAGAGAGGCCTCACAAGAAACCAGCTCTACAGATATCTTGATCTTGGACTTCTGGCCTCCAGAATTGAGCCCAGGCCCTTAAAGGGTCCTGTCAGTTACACACTGCTCTGTGAACATCAAGGGGGATGAGAACAGTCAACTCATCAAACTTTCACATCTGACTACACAGACGGATCTGAGAGACTAAGCCCTGTTGTGAATAAAACACATCATCCTGTTGCAGGCAGAGACCACTTTTGGTCATTTGCTTAAAACACAACAAACACATTAGGATAAATTAACATAAAGAAGTCCCTCTTACGTATTTACTGGGAATAATCCCTCATTTTAAACACTATTAAAATTAATTATTAAAATAACACATATTCTTTATATGTTCATGAAATTAATGTTTATGATGATTTTTGCTTTTACCTCTTGGGTTAATATTAGATACGCTCACAGGAAGAATATGTATTTAGTTCATAATAAAAATTGCTGCTAAAATACAACTGTATCAAGTGTGTCCCAATAAAATCCAAGCCATAGAGAAAATTTTGCTCACAGAAAACTAGTACTTACTTTCTGTTATTCGTCAATGAGAATATAACATTCTCCTTTTAAACTTGTCCCCTTAGATATAAATTAGAAGACCTCTATTGAAAATAATACAGAGATTTCTCAAAGAACTAAAAATAGAATTAGCATTCTTTCTGGAAATCCCACTCCTTGCGTCAAACATATGCTTGCACTTACATATTCATTGTAGCTATTTGTAGCATTAAGTATCTATCAACAGACAAACAGAGAAAGAAAATGTAGTGTGTGTGTGGCCTATATCCAAAAATCACAAGTACCCTATAAATAAATAAATATATACATATACATACACACACACAATGCAATATTATCCAGACGTGAAAGAGAATGAAACATGTCTTTCTTCAGCAACGTAGATAGAATGGATAGAACCACAGGCCATTATCTTAAGTGAAACAGCTCAGATACAGAGAGGAAAATATCTCACGTTCCCACATATTAGTGGGAGGTACATGACGTATCCACATGGGCATAGGGTGTGGAACGATGGCCGATGGAGACTGGGAAGGGTAGGAGGGTGGGAGAGGTGCATAATGAGAAATTACTTCATGGGCACAACGTACATTATTTGGGTGGTGGATACCCTAAAAGCCCAAACTGTACCATCACCCAACATATCCACATAACAAAATTGCATTTATATCCCTCACATTTATACAAATAAAAAAATTCTCATGGTTTGCTTAAAACAATGAGTAAATAAATGTATCCCCTTGGCATGCCACAGCTAAATGGATTCTGTAAATATAATTGCTCTGCTCAGCTCAGATATCTAGAATCTCTCCCTCTCTCATCACTGCATTTCATTAACCTTCTGTCTTTAACAAATGTACCACATTTTTTGCCCATAAAATTCTTTAAAAATTATTTTCTGGAATTAGGTAAGAAATAAATAAAAAAATAAGAATTAGGCTTTTGAGAAAATGGAATACTTCCCCTACAGAGGAATTGTATTTTATTGGAGGCAATTTTGCCTCTCAGGTAACATTCGGCAGTCTGGAGCTACCGGAATCTAGTGGGTAAAGGCCATGGGTACTGCTGTCCACTGCCCATCAACCACACAGCATGACCCTCTCCACTCAGAGAACAGACCAGCCCCAAAGGCCCGTGGTGCTAACATTGACCAGTTCTGCCACAGAGTTAGTATAAATTCAGGGTGTCACTTATAAAGTTGCCAGACATAGGAGAAACAGGAAATCATAGCTAAATGTACCTTTGCCTACAAAATACTCATTACAAATTTTACAAAATAGTTATAAAATATTCTCTATGTGTCTGTCAACTCTTTGATTTACACACACGCGCGCACACACACACACCCATACACACTTACACTCACAAAGTAGAGCCTCTGTAAATTGACCACAAGGGATTGTAACTAAGCCGTCAACAGACAGAGGTGGTCAACAAGAGGAAGCAGGCCTGCTGTACTGTACTGACGGGTACAGGTGGTGCATGTCCAGTCTATGAAAATTAGGTCAACTTAAGGAGGTGGTCAGTATAATGAGGTGGTCAACTATGGAGGTTCCACTGTAAAAAGGTAAACGATTTATGTGATCTGAAGAGAAACTGGAGTGTGTTTCTACTGTGTGTGTACATATAAATTTTTTTCAGAGAAAGAGTCTCACTCTGCCCTCAGGCTAGAGTTCAGTGAGTTCACAATCATAGCTCAGGGCAGCTTCAAATTCCTAGGCTCAAGTGATCATACTGTTTCATCTTCTTGAGTAGCTAGAACTACAAGTATGCACCACTAAGCCTGGTTTTTCTATGATTTGTCGAGAAGAAATCGTGCTACGTTGCCCAGGCTGGCCTTGAACTCCTGGCCTCAAATGATCCCAGAGTGCTGGGTTTAGAGATGTGAGCCATGATGCTCAGCCTGAGTTTTTGTAACATTACAATAGCTTGGTAAGGCCATGATTGAACACTGAGTGTTTGATGAATGAATAAAGTCTGGTGAGTTTCAGGTTCTGTATTAATCTTCAACTTGTTCTAGTTTACGCTTTCTAATTGTAGAGAAATATCTTTTTATACAATTCTTTGCCTTTCACAGATGTTCTGGCCTTGGTTTCTTTTTGTCTAAGAATTAGTGACAGTATTTCTCCAGCTCTCCTAAAAACAGGTTTAAACTTATTAACAGCATCATTGCACACAATCATTGGCATGATGATTAGAAATGACTTTAGTAAGCCATAGGCAGCTTACTTTATTTTTATCTGACTTTCCATAGTCCCAAAAACTAAAGGTCATTTTTTCCTGCACATTATTATCCCTGAGCATAAGCCCAACTCCCACCATGAATAAGATTGAAATTTGATTGATACACATGGTATGCCTTTACCAAAATATCACATGTACCCTATAAATACATATAACTATTATATACCCATAATAATTAAAAAATAAGCCAGAGTTCCCCAGTGAGTTGGGCTAATGACAGACCCTGAAATGTACCACTGCCCATGGTTAGACTTTAATCTTCAGTAACAAAGCTTTGTATAATCAAAAGCTTGCACTCGGGTAAGACACAACTGCAGCCTTCCTCCTTGTTTCTAATTCACAGACGCAAATGGCAAATGCGGGTTTTGTAACTTCATTACCCACCTGAGACAGTCTCACTATTAGAATAATTCAATGAGTATATTGTTTACAAATATTATGTAAACATAAACATTGTTTATGTTTAATCTAGATTATTGAGAAAAAATATCTGGAGCCAAGGGGCACCAATAGCTCTTATTAAGTAAAAAGAAATGGCACACTTTGGAAAGAAATAGTATGAATGGAAGGTTTAGAAAGTAAAGAACCATGAGATTCCAGAGAAGAGGAAAGAAGACTGGCTGAGAACAAAAATAGAATTTTGCCAAGGAATATGTTACAACAGAGAGAATAAAGTAATTCAGAGAGCTCTGGATTAGGATGCCAGAATTCCCTGGCTCTCCTTTCTTCTTAATTTGCAAAAATGGCCCTGGTCAAGTTACTTAACCTCTGTGGACCTGAAAAATAGAGGACTTATCTTGAATAATTTTACTCACTGTCCTTCTTGGCAGCAAATATATGGTTGTATATGTGCCTTGGGTCAGCTCAGAAACTCAATGGTCAGGTTCTTAAAAGGGCAAGCTTTCAAACACGGGGTGAAATGCAGAGGAGAGTTTTAAAAGGGCTATGGAAAGGTCTCCTATCTGAGGCACCTCTTCCTCTGGAAGTATTTGGGAGGCCACAGTTAAGGGAGTGGAAGGTACAGGCATTGGATGGGGCCATAGTTCTCCAGTGGGAGATGAATGAGAAAAATACGCTCCCCTGTTCTTTCCAAGGGAAAATGGAAGCAGTAACAGGGAGACAGGGTGGCCTACTTTCCATTCTTTAAACATGAAAAGCTTGTGCTCATCTTTAGGCTTGCAAAACTGTTTTGTTCTACCTGTAATACTTGGTAGGTCGCCCTCTCCTTTCCTTCCATTTAGAACTTCTTTAATTCCTAAGTTTTCAACATTTTACTAGATAATCTTAGATATTTGTTGCTATTGTAAAATGGTATAAATTTTAAAGTTTCTTTTCTAGTTGTTGATTGTTGGTATATAGAAATACAATTGATTACTGTATACTGACCTATTGAACAATGGTCCTGGTGAATTCACTTAAAAATAGTAAAGTAACTGGCAACTTAGCGTATTTAGACCGCAACTATTTTCTTCATAATCTCAAATCTTTTGTCAGTAGGATGGCTGGCCTTCCATTTTTGTCCTTATACATTTCTTGATTAGTCTCCCTCCATTACAGTATAAATTCCCTGAGATCAGGGGCCTCTTTGGTCTGTTCCCATCTACAAAATTCAATAAGTATTTGTTGAAAGAATAAATGAAAAAAAAAAGTATAGGAAATCTCACAAATAAAATTTGCATTTGGTAAGATCTGGAAGACAGAAAGAAAAAAAAACCAACAACAACACTATGTTAAGAACTGCTAAAGTCCTCAGGGAGGTGAGACTTCCCTGGGGAGGTAGCTGAGAGTCAGGGAACAGCACTTACCTGTGTAGGTCAAGTGAAGACCTGCCCTCATAAAAGAATAAATTCATGAACCAAAAGCAGCAAAATTGTGGGGAGACTTAGCAGCTTACCTGGTTCTGATGTCTAGGACCTTATAGCTATAAATCTCGAAAAATGGGAGTTACTACAAAGCAAGAACAAACTCAGCAGAGATGGGGTCATAACATGTCCATAGAATGTAATCATCTTCATAGTATGCACAGTCTTCATGTATGGTATGGTTATAATCATCCCATCACCAACCTAATGAACAGTGGAATTCTATACTAGCTCTTAACAATCCAACGTGTATCTCTAAAAATACCAGAAAATGCTATTCGTGGATTTCCATTACTTATACCAGCATGATAAGTGCATTTTATCCATATATATATGGCTTTCTCCATTTACAAGTACAAATTTTAAGTAGAAGTGTAATGGAAGAATAAAACAACTATTCTCAGTTTCAGTGAATTTTATTTAATAGCTAAAATAATTTGCTGGGCCCTCTGCTGCCTATTTGTGGTACTGAAAGGTTCTCTACCACACACAGAAATCTTGGGAAAAAAAGGCCATTCTAGTTAGGCTTTTGTCAAACTGTCCAGTTAAATAAATCAAATTCTTAGATTACAAAAATGGGCTTCAAAAGTTAAACAAATTGAAATGTCCTTAAATGTTTTGAAGAAATTAAGAAAAAATAACCTCATTTCAATAGTCTTCTAAGTTTCCTCTTACAAATCTTTGACAAATGCCCTGAAAAGAATAAACCCAGGTAAAATTTTGGTGAATTATTATTTTAAATGATCTAAACAAGTTCAAGTGCGTAATAATAATTTTGCTTATTTTAAAACTTTATGGTGTAAAATTATATTTTTTAGTCACTTAATAATTTAAACCTCAACTATCTTAAAATAGGAACTGTTGCTATGTCGAAGTCTTAGGTTTATAGAGACAAATTGATTATTTATGAACTGTTAATTAATTATTGAATTAATATAAAGCTAACTTTTTACAAACAATAATGGTATCTTTTCTGACTTCATGCCTTAAAATCTTTACCTGAAGATACATCCAGTGAAGGTAACATGTTACTTTTCACATGCAGTAACGGTGGAAGGTTTGGTGCAATTATCTGATTTGCCAGCAGTGGACACTGTTACTCTAGTTATCACCATAATGTTACTAGGGAAAAGCCTGCTTAATATCTCAGAAAATGCCTTCTCTTTATTCCCTTAGATAGAGCAGAAGCCAGTAACACAGGCGACTATTCTGGGAAAATAATAAAATACATTTTTAAAAAATATATCAGCTTCATTCTTGGACATCCAAAGATTATTAAAAAATATTTACATTATGAAGTATAATACTCATTTGATTTTTGTCTTTTAATATATAGAATATATATAATACCCACAGAATAGAATAAACCCAGGTAAATCATCATCATCACTGCAAGTATATCTTATATATCTACAAGGAAACAATGTTGGCAGTTAGTGTAAAAGCATGCTGAACTTAAAATCAGTGGATCAGGTCAGTCTTGGCTTCCTGGGAACTAGCTCTGAACATCTGGGCAAAGTACCATTGTACTCTGATCATAGTCATCTCCTGCCTGTAAAGGAAGAGGCTAACCTAGATAATCATCATGAACTCCTAAGCTGATGTCTGGGTTTCCATGATTCTCCCAGGACAGATCAGAGCTAAAAGCCTTCACCACCCTTGGATAATCAATAAGGTGTTAATTGTTTAATCTCCATCCAGAAAACAACCATATAAAACAGCAATTCTTCTTTAATGAGGCCAGAAACATAAGTTCCAACCCTCAGGGCAAGCATTATGGAAACTAATCTGCAGAGCTAATGAAAATCAAGCTCAAAATAGAAAGCAACGTACTCCCCACTTTTTGCCCTGAGTAGGAAGGGGACTCAGCTTGCTGTAGACACGGTGTTCACTTGGTGTCAACTAGATATTTTTATTCCTATTTTATAGGTAAAGAAATTGAGGCACAGAAAATTAAGAACTAGTCTGTGGATGCCAGCTAGTAAGTTCGAGATCTGAATCTTGCATCTAGGCTGTCTAGCTGGAAAGCCGAGGCTGTGAAAGTGGCTAGACTGTTCATCTGGAGAACATGGTCCCGTTTTAGATTTCACTACATGTGTCTGTTGCCATCTACTAGATACGGGATTGCTTCAGGGCAAGAAATCAAAGAGCATGGTAGGAAGACATGGATGTAGACCAGTGGTTCTCAACTCTAGGAGATCACCCCTACCCTGGGCCATTTGGCAAAATCTAAAGGCATTTTTGATTGCCACAATGTGGTGAGGAGACTGCGCTATGGCATCTAGTTGGTAGACTCTAGAGATGCTGTGAAACATTCTACAAGTGCTCAGGAAAGCCACCTGCAGCAAAGCATTATCCAGGCCAAAATGTCAACAGCGCTGGGATTGAAAATTGCTGCTCTAGAATAAAGAGAGGCTGAGTTTGAACCCTGGCTCTGCCCCTTAATCTTCATGCGAACTTGAGCTGTTTTCATGAGTTGCATGAATCTCCCAGTCTTGTCCCTTAAAGGTGGTAAAGTACTATTCACCTGACAATTACAATTGTAAGATGAATTATATGCTTTTAGACTGTGAAGTTGTTTATATATTTTCAAAGACAGTATCAGTGCAGAAGAGAAAGAGGTTTTGCAGTCAAAAGGCCCTAAATTGGTAAACTCTCCAACCCTGGTTTTCATCTATTAGAAAAGGGATGGGATGGGATATTTCTACCTCCTCAGCCATCCTCAGAATTGAATATGGTAATGCAAAGATCCCCTCCTAATGTCTCACACACCACATCCCTAAAAGGGATGATTCCTATGCTCTGAAGTATCTACACAGTGTCTTTTGTCTATCTCCCGTACAAACCCTGCTATCCATACTACATTTTTCTTTCCCAAACCAAATACAATTTTGTTCAGGTATTAAAACGTTATGTGTTAAAACAAAGTCACGCCAGATTTGACCTGAGGGTCATGGTTTGCCAATCCCTGATTTAGACTATCAAATATACATTGAAGATTAGAACTGGATTGCTGTCTTAAAGCTTGCTATTTATATCCACATTCGTTGGTGTAGCATTATTCACAAAAGCCAAAAAGTAGAAGCAACCCAAATTTCCATCAACAGATAAAGGGATAAACAAAATTTGTTACACACACACAGTGGAATATTATTCAGCCTCCTAAAGAAAGGAAATTCCCAGCCAGGTTCTAACAGGGGTGAGCTGAACGCCGTTGTGCTAACCAAGAAGCCAGTGACAAGTGGGCAGTTCTGTGTGATTCCGTTTTATGAGTTACCTTGAATCAGATTCACAGGCAAGAAAAGTATAATGATGATCGCCAGGGATGGAGGGAGGAGGGAGTGAGGAATTATTATTTAACAGGCATGGAGTTAACATGAAAAATGTTCTAGAGATGAATGGTGGTGATGGCTGCACAACGGTGGGAGGCAGTTAATGCCACTGAAACATATACTTAAAAATGGTTATAAGGGGAAATTTTTGTTATGTACAAAGTCTGACAACTAAGTTCCCAAACTCATGCTAGAAAATGTGCTATGTACCTCATTCCCAAATATCAATACATTCATCTCTGAAGTATTCTCCTTGGCCATCTGGTGGCCGCAGTGATAGTCAGCATAGACAGGTATGGTAACAGCTAGGGTCAGAATAGATTGCTTCTCCCAGGAAATACTTTTTAAGAATAAAGTCTCTCTGTCACAAAGTCCTCTGAGTTTCCTGGCCAGGACCAGGTCATGTAGTGCTTACAAATCTGTCACCAGTAAAGTGCGTCCAATTGATATGATTTCTGGATTTGGGGATGTGCTCATTTCCTGAGGCACTTGGTTGCCTGAGATTCAGTAATGTTTTCTTTAAATTCCAAACCCAATGAGGTTATTATGCATCATATCTAGAGGAAGAGCTCTGTAGGGCCCATAGTTTTTTATCACTTCATGCTGAGATTCTCTGATAAAACGATCCTAAAAATTATTCTTCCTTTAAAAAGAGTTGCTTCTAAAAGTTAAAGTAATATGTAAAAGGAAATAATGATATGTAAAAGACAATTTAATGGTGGGAAAACGACTTTTTTAAAAAGGACAATTTTTTCAGGATAAATAAAGGGTATAAATTCAAATAAAATTTAAAGTTTCACATTTTTAAGGAAGAAAATCAGCGCAAAGAGCTAACGCTGAGCAGATAGGCCATCCGCACACATTTCCACTATCATTTTGCCTTTCGTCAATTCTTAGAGTTGTTTTCAGATGTTTTTCAATATGCTAAAATTTAGCAGTGATGTATAGTAAATGTCAAGATGAAGCCAAGATGTGGTCACATCTTTGGAGGTCATATTATATGTTACCATTGGAGTTTACTTCTTATTAGCAGTGGTTCACTAGGCATCAAAACGTATTCTCAAATAGATTTCATTGTGCAATACATAGCATGACAAATACACATTGAGAAGTATGTTGTCAAACAGTTCTACAGGAACCACTGAGAGAGGGAGAAGAGAAAAGGAGGGAGAAAGAGAAAAGATAGGAAACAGATGTGGTGAGACGGCTGCATACCACTTTCACTGTCCAAAGAGCCGACGTCTACGCTTCTCTAATGAAGTCAGCTTAATCACAGATGCAGATCTTAAAATGAGCTCATTAGCAATGATATTAAATGAGGTCCCAATGCACAAGCCTCATTAATGTCAAAGAAGTAAAAGTTAATTGATTTTTTTTTTAAGGACAAACAAAAGCAGAGTTTGACACAGAATGTTTATATTTATAAAGTTTTTAAAAGTATTATAATCATCAAACATTTATTAGAATTCAATATATTGAATGGAGTTAAATTGAAATCATTTCCACTCAGATCAGGAACCAGACAAGGCTGCCCATTGTCTCCACTGCTCTTTGACATTGTAATGGAAGTTTTAGCCACCGCAATTAAGGAAGAAAAGGTGATCAAGGGTATCCACATAGGGTCAGAAGAGATCAAACGTTCACTCTTCACAGATGATATGATTGTATATCTGGAAAACACCAGGGATTCTACTACAAAACTCTTAGAAGTGATTAAGGAATACAGCAGCGTCTCAGGTTACAAAATCAACATTCATAAATCGGTAGCCTTTATATATACCAACAATAGTGAAGCTGAAAAAACAATTAAGGACTTTATTCCATTCACAGTAGTGCCAAAGAAGATGAAATATTTGGGAGTTTATCTAACAAAGGACGTGAAAGATCTCTATAAAGAGAACTATGAAACTCTAAGAAAAGAAATAGCTGAAAATGTTAACAAATGGAAAAACATACCATGCTCATGGCTGGGAAGAATCAACATTGTTAAAATGTCCATACTACCCAAAGCAATATACAATTTTAATGCAATCCCTATTAAAGCTCCACTGTCATACTTTAAAGATCTTGACAAAATAATACTTTGTTTTATATGGAATCAGAAAAAACCTTGAATAGCCAAAACATTCCTCAGAAATAAAAACAAAGTAGGAGGAATCAATCATGCTACCAGACCTCAGACTATACTATAAATAGATAGTGATCAAAACAGCATGGCACTGGCACAAAAACAGAGAGGTAGATGTCTGGAACAGAATAGAGAACCAAGAGATGAATCCAGCTACTTACTGTTATTTGATCTTTGACAAGCAATTAAAAACATTCAGTGGGGAAAAGATTCCTTATTTAACAGATGGTGCTGGGATTCATAATTGCTAAGTCATGAAAAAAGCCCAAGTGCCCATCGATCCACGAATGGATTAATAAATTGGGGTATATGTACACCATGGAATATTATGCAGCCTTAAAGAAAGATAGAGACTTTACCTCTTTCATGTTTACATGGATGGAGCTGGAACACATTCTTCTTAGTAAAGTATCTCAAGAATGGACGAAAAAGTATCCAATGTACAGCCCTACTATGAAACTAATTTTGGCTTTCACATGAAAGATATAACCCAGTTATAACCTAAGAATAGGGGGAAGGAGGAAAGGGGGGGAGGGAGGGGGGAGGTTGGCGGAGGGAGGGTGATTGGTGGGATTACACCTGCAGTGCATCTTACAAGGGTATATGTGAAACATAGTAAATGTAGAATGTAAATACAATAACTTAACACAATAACTAAGAAAATGCCAGGAAGGCTATGTTAACCAGTGTGATGAAAATGTGTCAAACGGTCTATAAAACCAGTGTATGGTGCCCCATGATTGCATTAATGTACACAGCTATGATTTGATAATAATAAAAAAAAATTAAAAAAATGAATACCTTGGCAAGTTGGGAAAATGGCATACTTTAGAACGACCCTGTACTACTTAGCCAGAGTCACTTTATTATTCTATCATCTCATAAATGTCAACAGTGGTTCTATGTAATTTTCAGAAGTAGTCATCAGCTCAGTCCTCCCTTTCCCACCTCCATTTTCTGTCTAGGAAATGGTTTGCACAGATTGAAAACCATCTTTTCTTCAGATTCACCTGTATACCAACAATTTTATATTCTCATGCTTTTTTTCCTATATATCTTTTTCTTTTTGATTCATTCCATCACTTGCATGCTGACATCAACTATCTCTACTCAACTGAATACCCTAAGTGTCTCTTTAACCCAGCAGGAGATCTGGAAGCTGGCTGCATCCAACGTAGATGAATGAACATGACAGTAAAGTGACAGGTGGCTCAGGATCCAGGTGATATCACATTCACTCCTGGAATTCCTTCTCTATGGGCTCCATCCACTTCTCAAGAGACATGAGATGCCATGAAATATTATAATACCCACCAATTACTAGCTTGCTAGATTTTTACTAATGTATTACTACAAATTATAGATCATGACATCCATAACCATCCGTTTATGTCTAATAGAATTTGAAAGACTGACTAGAGATTGCTTTAATAATTCCTGTGGTTCAAAGTTCTTTCCATTGCACTGCTGTGGGCATGAATGAACACAAGCCCATGCCTACAGTTTAGAAGACCCAGGTGAAAGCAAGGCTGGGTTAGGTTTTACTGCTCAATGTTCAGTGTCGACAGCATCCCTACAGAACTAAGGTGTTTACTAATTATACAGAAGCAGATGATGTCAGACCCAGCTCTTTTTAGGCTTGACCAGGCCTGACCTGATTTGCTTTGCTTAGTAAAATTAGTCATTCCATAAATATTTAAGGAGCATCAACAATGTATGAGGCATCAGGGAGGAGCTGGATGCAGCAGTATTGCTTAGTTATAACCTATACTTGCAAGAAATTGAAAATGAGGATGTTAGATACATTAGCAGTTTACATGCTTCTAGGAGATGGACAAGGGGAGGACTTCAAAGGTGACCATAGTGATATTCAGCAATGAGGTATGTAGCACTTTTTCTAGGATGAGTTCAAGAACTTAATTGTCAGACTTCATATTATCTCTAGTACTAGCTTCTGAGGAGGCTGAGGCAGGAGGATCACTTGAACCCAGAAATTTGAGGTTACTGTGAGCTCTGATGTCACTGCACTCTACCCAGAGTGAGACTCTGTCTTAAAAATAAATAAAAGAAAAGCAAATATTAGATGTAACAAAATAGCAGTATGACCTCTAACAGGGATGGAAGCTGAGAAGCTGAAGGAAATCAGTATTGGACACCGCCATTAAGCTTCTCAGCTCCTAGATGTAGCCTTGAGGGGAACATTTTAGGCAGAAGTGATAGATTAGAAAATGTGATATCTATTGGCTAATCTCAATCCCCCATTCTCTAAGTCAAATCTGAAATGAGGACTATTTGCAAAATAAAAATTAGAGGGACGCTCTTGCTGTGGGTTTTACTAACTGTTAGGCTAACGGGTCTCGGGGCCTTCATTTGAATACATCTGCCACCTGTTCTGAGGCTTCCAGCTCTTTGCTTAGCTCCGAAGTGGGCATTCCCAGTTGGAGGACATAGGCACATCTGGAAAGCCAGAATTAGTCATCTCAGAGTTCACTGCAGCCTTATCACCTTCATGTTAGGTATTTGAAAGTAACAGCAATACCCCAAAGTGGTTTTCCACTTGGAATACACCTGTAAGGAGTGTCCTTGACCTAGAAACTATTCCACACTGCAATTGGGTTTAGCTTCTACAATGCAAATCTAACATGGCTTCAATTATCTTCATAGTCAGCAGGCCCTTTGTCTTTTTCATGAGTGTGACCAGGCCTGAGGGCTTGTTCCCTCAGCTGTGGATAAGCTGGCATCTTGTGAAAGAAAAGATATAATTCTTGAGGCAAGGAAACAAGCTCATAAAGACATAAAAATCAGCTTTCAAAGTGATTTGTTTTACTGTTCGTGTCAGTAAAATGTGAAAATGATTTAAAATATCACGGAGTGCATATGTATTTTGATGCCAAAGTGATATAAAGATGTGTGTCACCTGCACCCTCTGATCCAAGACTCCTGAAGGGAAGCAAGAGACATCAGTGGCCAGTAGGGAGCGGGAACTGTGTATAGACTCATTTCATAGGATTTCCTATGGTAAAAATTAGCATAATGCCATTTACATTTCTGAAATGTTTGCTATAGAATCACGACCTTTGCTCCAACGTGACAGGAAAGACAACTTTGATTAAAAAACACTTGCATGAATGGGCAAAGGAGCTTTTTGCCATCAAATTTAACTTATTCATTAATAGAATTTTGCACAAAAATAAACCCCAAAGTGGCATTTAAACCAATAATCTTTGCTGTCTAGCACTTCCCAAGAAAAAGAGCATGAAGCAAGTCCTATATTTTCATTTTGTTTTTCATTAAAGTATTTGGCAAAAAATTTCATTAGTGAAGACTCAGAGGGAAATATCCAGAATAAGCAAAGTAGTCTGTCATAGTGTTGTAACTTCATCATTTCAACATACTTGCAACTCCTGGAGGGAAGAAGTCAGTCCCACTGGTTTCCCGGTCGCAGGAGAAATGCTGCGTGGAAAATCTCTACCCAAGCAGAGCAAATGGCCCATTGGTTTACAAATTCACACTATAAATTTTATTGTTAATATGAATATTGACTCTCAGATATACAGACATAGACGGTTTATCTTAATTTTTCCCCATGACATGTATATAGGTGACATTTCATATTATTACATAACTTGTTTCCAATTTTACTTTACACTATCATATTATAGTAGCGCATACCTTTAAAGCAAAAGGAGGAAAACCTGAATTTTCTTTTAGCTGTATTAGGAAGTCATCATATTTCGTGAGGAGGGTGTACAGGCCAGGAATTTATTGGAAGACTGGTGGGTCGTCCTTCTGGACTCCAGTGGTTCTGCCGGCCACTCAGTCTGGCTCAGCCTCCCATTTCTTGTCTAAACTATGGCAATGGATCTCCCAGCCTCCATTCTCTCCACTTCATTCACTGCTCTTCAAGGAAAAATGAATTCAGAAGGTAACAATTCCTAGCTCACACGTCTCTTCTGTAACTCCCACTAGCTAAAGACTGGTGTTATGAATCTTGATCAAAAAAAAATAAATATATAAATAAATAAAAAGCATTGCTGTCATTATAGAGCCGTCCCAGCACTGGGATAGTCTCTTGTACATAAGCAATTTACAGCACACACGCCTCAGGTGAAAGTTACTCTGAGACCACAGTAAAGTCAGACAAAGGAGGGGCACGTCATAATTTTTCTAAAGCAATGACAAAATCATGGTCACTGTGCTACCCACGAAGCACCACACACCCTTTCTCTAGGCCAAAATGGGAAACTGCTGGTGCTTTCCAGTGGCAGCTCTACCCTCCTTCCAGGCTCCCCTCCTGATATATAGGACGTACTGAGATACCCCACCTTTCTGACAGTGTCCAACCTAGAGAACGACCCCCATTCCTTAGACCCTTCCCAGTACCACCCAGGCAGAACCCCACTCCCGTGATACGTTTCTCCCAGCCCCTCCTACCAGACACCCCGACCCCAGTCCTCCTGGTGTGCAGCAGTGAACTTCGCTGAACTGACAGGTGTGTTCCTGGAGGTTTTGGCTGAAGGGCAACAACAATTCCGTGTGATGTTTAATGCCCTCGCTGTCATGTCATTATAGGCCAGTCTCATATCCGTGTCATTAAACAGCTTGTATCTCCCTGAACATGTACAGCTCTGTGCTGAGCTGTAATCTCAACTGCAGTTTTTGTTTTCCTTCTAATTCCCAAATATTAAAACCTTATTTACCTTTGACAGCCTAGGTTAAATTCCACAAACAAGTTTCTCTGACTTCTCCAGTCACAATCTATCACTTTCTCCTCAGTATTTTGTTTATACTTTATTTTTGACAGTTGCTCTATTTTATCCTCCATGACAGTCATTTATGTAATTTTTGCCTTCACCAGATTCAGAAGTTCCTTGAGAATTCCAATCATACCCCATCTCTCTCTCTTTTCCCCAGAGACTGCCCAGCTGTCTGCCTATAACAAAATTTTAATAAATATTTGCTGAATTAAATCTGAAAATGAAGTTTCAAACTGCTGAAGTTTGAAAATTTTGAGAGAAGTATGTAAATTAATATAACATCTTAGCTTAACTATTTAAAACTTTCAATCTATGTTATAGTAACTAACTTAAGCTTTATTGAATTTAAAATGTCAAGTTATCAACTATTCATTGCCTGATATAATTCATTTCACTTGCCTCACCCTAAATATATTTCTTTATCATTTGAGATTCATTAAGCATCAAAACTGATAAGAATTTATTAAGCACACAGACTGGCCTTGAGAATTTTCTTCAAATAAATGTTGACTTTTTCTACTTCCTTAATCAGATTATACTTTTGACATGATATTGGAAAACATAAACTGAATTTATGAGTCCTAATATCTTATAAAGTAACTAAAGTAGTGATCAAAATCAAAGGTATTGGAGGGTAAATGAGAAAAAAAATACTGCTGAAAAATAGATAAATAAGGAAATGTATCATAAACCAATTTAGAAAAAAATAAAATTCTTTTTTCCTAAAATAGCAAAACAAATTACACAGCCCTCGCCTGTAGTTTTTGAATAGCCTTAAATTTTCTATATTTTAATATAAAATCTGTGACAACTTAATGATCACAGTTGTATGTCACATATGTTTAGGCTTCTAGATATATTGTTTGGAGACTTAATAGTACAGTATTTACAGTACTGGACCCAGCCTTGGAGGTTTAAATTGGGTTCTGCCATCGGCCATCTGTGTTTCCTTTGGTAAATTACTTACTCACCCAGGCTTCATTCCTGAGACTGCCTCATGTGCTAGCGGTACCATACGAATAACACAACTAATTTCCCTTCAGAAGGCATCTTCTCTTCTTTAATTCTTCTTCTTTCTCTTCTGGCAATGAAAAAGTATTATTTTCCTTTCCTTTCCTACTTTCATGCATTTCTTTCTTTTCAGTGACAAGCCTCCTAAGCTCATGCTTTGCCTTTCCTGTGTATTCGAGATCTGTTATGCTTTTTGTTGCTTTCTTTTTTTAGCACTTTCCCACTCTGTCTCTTGTCCTGGCTTTGGGCGTATCATCTTCGTCAGCATCTCCTGGTCTACACAGTGAAGTTATTACAGACCCTACACACACCTCCAGAGCAAATCCCACAGAGCAAATCCCACAGAAACCTCTCCAGTCCAACGCTATAGGAGGAATGACCTCAAGAATTAGTTCTCAGTATTTTTATCACATATAAAATTATGAACAATTTAATTTTTGTCAAACTTGGCCAAACACCCAATATGTTTTAAAAAATCATTTTTCTTAACATTTTGTTGAAAAAATTGTTTTCTGACTTGGATTTAAGTTTTTTTAAAAATTGAATGAAGAAGGAATTAAGAATTGCTAATGGAATAGTCTAAGGCTCTGCCTTTAAGACTTGACAACTTGGCAAATTTTATTTTAATCCAAAATTTTAAGGAGAGAATAACATGCTGTTTTCTAGGATCTGATAACATAAGATCTTAAAAAAGGATTTTTTGTTGATTTTTTAAAGTAACTTTACATTTAAAAAAGGAAGAAGTCAATTAGGAAGAAAGGAAGAAAAAAATAATGGTGAGCATATAAAGCAATCAGTTTTAAGGAATTGATTCAACACCGGGATTAGGTTTCAGCCAGCCCTCTGCATGTGTCACGGCCAATATTTATATATTAACAATATAAAATGGTAATTTTATATTTTTATAAGAAGTCTGGCAGGACAATACACATAGCACAGTCTCCAGAAGTGCAATTCACCCATCCTGTTCCAACTACCCAGATCTGAGTGACTGCATGTATTCAACAAGGGAATTAAGCGGAAGGAAGGTGTGATGGGCCGAATTGTGCAATTCCCTCTAATAAAGACATGTTGAAGTCCAAAACCTACCTGAGAATATGACTTTACATGGAAATAAGACCTTGACAAAAGTAACTGAGTTAGAATGAGGTCATTAGGTGGGCTTCCTGCCAATATAACTGGAGCCCTTATAAAAATGGGAAATTTGGACAAAGAGATGGACCCTCATGCATGGAGAATATCACACAGACACAAATGCAGAGGTTGGGCGAAGACCACATGAATATGATGATTTGCAAAAGAAGGGATGCCAAGGATTGGGAAGGATCAATGTGTACCTCCAAAATCTCAGAGGAGGTGAAGGAAAGTGTCTCCCTTCCAGGCTTTGAAGACAGCAAGGTTCTGCAGACACCCTGATTCGTCAGCCTCCAGAACTGAGAACACATTTTGTTGTTTAGACTACTCAGTGCTTGGCACGTTGTTAGGGAAGACCTAGAAATACAGAGGGGTCATGAGACAGCTGGTGATTGTTTGAAAAATTGCAGAAGGATTCTTGATCAGGCAAGAAAAGGGATTTAAAAGAATGGCTAAGAAAATTGTGCTAACAACATAAGAATTTGCTTCTTTAATTTAAGCTGACATCAGTAACTACCTCACCCAAGACTTTGTGTGTGAACACTCAGCACCGATCCGAAGCTATAATGTTCAGCTCTTGGAAAAACAGCACCAAGTTAGTCCTGCTGTGGCGTTGGTTAAGTTCTACGGCAGAACAACCCAGACTGTGACGGGGCTTCCCACATCACAGTCACTTAGGATAAGCCTTAAAACTCAGATTTCAAGGGCTCATCCCAAATCTACTGACTCAGACAAAATCTAAAGGTAAAGCAACTTTGTTCTGTTGAATTAGAAAGCCTGAGGGTGGGATGTTCTATTGGATTAGAACATCTAAAGTCATTTTTACTACTCTTGAATGCCAATTTGGATAATCTTTGTACACAGTAAGTGTGAGAACCACTGTTCTGTGTTTACGTGACTGTTTTCACAATGTTTCCTTCTGATGGTGGTAAAGTTGAAATTGTTGAGCTAAATGTATGCCAATATCAGTTTCTGCAGTATAGGCAAAGCATGATTATTTCAAGGTCATGCAGTGAGAGTGTTTATGCAGTGTGGGAGGAACTTCTTATTCCTTCTCATGAATAACACAAACTGCCAGGCAAGCAATGGAAACACTAGAAATCATAAGTAAGCAAAGCTGTTCCTTAAATGTTCTCCTTTCATAGCCTTGTCTAAATCAAGGTACTTCTTTAAAGCTCCTACACATGGAATTTTTTATGCACCTGTGCTTACCACGGCTATAATACTGAAATACTGATTTGGGGCAGAGCCCGAGCTTTTGCTCTTGATGTCTAAAAAATCTATCACATGACATAGGCACATTAAAAGCCCAATACATTTCTGTTGCTTCATTATAAGTAGAAAAATCTGATATATGAATGCTCTAGGAATAAAATGGGATGATGAGTTGGGCACTCTGGTGATGGAGAGAACATTTTCTTTTTCTGAATTGCAAGCTCAATTGGCGTGGGGATGAGTCATTGGGTCAACGGTCACATTGTCAATTTGTAGCTCTCTGCCAACACTTTAAAATAACTTTTAAAACGATAATTAGCCAAGATTGATGACTTGGAGGAGAAATCTGTAATTGATTACATTCTATTATATAACCAAGCTCTATTACTCAGACAAGTAAAAGTACAGTTACAAGTGGATAAATACTGTCTCAGAAATGAAGACAAATTAATGTAAATGCATAGAGGTGAAATTGTGATGTAATGGGCTATGTCTAATCAATTAGGCATGCCATTATAAACCTGACAAGAAGTCTGGAAAATTATTGTTTGATTTTTTTTTTTTTTTTGGTAACATGCCACATAGTAACAAAATGTTTTAACTTTCCCATGGGCAAAATACTTAAAATAGTTCTTAAAATAGTTACCGAACAGCTTTTGCATTTTTTTCTTATGATTAAAAAAAGAAAACATTTAGGAAGGCCCTGCAGCTCAATATTTCCAGTGTTTTATATTTAAGAATACCCAAACTCCAAGAGTCAGAACACACACAGGGCTGTTAAATTAAGTTTCCGCCCCTTCGCTCCTTTATCTCCCTTTTCATTTGTTCTTGAATCTTTCATTCATACCATCCACAGGCTTTTTTTCTTTTTTTTTTTTTAATCTAGGTATTGCTTCAGTTGAACAGAGCCGGGAGTTTGGAATTAGCGCGGGTACTTTCAGGAGGGTGGATTTCTATGGCTGCTTTTAATCCACAATTTGAATATAGAACGCTCTTTGGACAGACAAGGAGGACGTGCTTCCAGCCTGCAGCTAGCATGGAACTCAGAGGGAGACAGTGGGAGGACACCAAGGGCAGGGTAGAGAAGGGAATCTGGACGTCCTGGAGGCCGTCCTGGGTCCTCTTTGGTGACGGGCTGGACTGCCCAGGTCTTCATAACTACATGTGCTAACACTCAGTGCGTAGCTGACACTTACATAATGTGTTGATAGTAAGTAACTAAACAAATTTTACTTGGTCCTGTGATTCTGGATTGAAGGATAAGAAAAGGTGCAGTCTGGTATTTCTGGCTGTCCTCATTTGAATTGTCACAGGTCAGTCCAAAATACCCCTGCCTTTGAAGGTGCCTGGTGCCTTCTAAGCATTACGTTTCAAGGCAGTGAAGGAAGGGAGTTGATCAAAGGAGTTATTTGTAGAATCCTGCCCAACAGGCTGTGGTCCCCTCCTCACTTCTTACAATACTACACACGATATGTCCACATGACTGTTTTATGAGTCTTTTACACCTTAAATTAAACTCCAAATTGGAATATTTCTACTTATTTCTAATTTTAGCTCATGTTATTATTATTATTTTGAGACAGAGTCTCACTATGTCACCCTCAGTAGAGTGTGGTGACCTCACAGCTCACAGCAACCACAAACTCTTGGACTTAAGGGATGTTCTTCCTTCAGCTCCTAAGTAGCTGGGACTATAGGCACCTGCTACAACACCTGGCTATTTTTGTTGTTGTTGTTATTGTAGTTGTCATTGTTGTTTGGCAGGCCTGGGCTGGGTTCAAACCCTGCCATCACCTGTGCATGTGGCTAGCGCCCTAGCCGCTGAGCTACAGGCATCAAGTCAGCTCATGTTACTTTTATGAAAAATTAGCTGCTTAGAGTATAAAAGCAGCATCGAATTACGCACATAAGTTAAAAAAAAAAAAAAAAGGAATCCTCATCTGATAAGGTCCTGAATTGTGAGGACTGGGCAGGGCTTGTCCCATTTTCTAGTGCACAAACACCCCACATCCTGACAAAGCCAAAACAGAGTGTTCGTTCCTTCTTTTTCTTGTTTTTTTTTTTTTTTGCATTATTTATGCATGTAGCAAATATTTATAGTTTATGGGTCAGGACATTTGGAATGTTTTCTTCTTCTGGCTTCATTGTTATTTGCCTCATAACAGTCTCTGAAGCTCTCTTGACTTTCTTCTATTCTATTCGACATGAATAACAGTATGGTAGCCTTTGCTGTAGGCTGTAGGCTGTCCGGCCTGGGGACATCATCTGAGTCTCACGTTTTGAAGGTGAGGGGGCTACATGTTTTATAACTCTTTATAGAGACAAGGGATGTACATCTTGAATGAAAATCCTATTTTTCTCTTCAGTAAAACCAGAAAATATTTCTTCCACTCAATTTGTTCCCAATATAAGTTTAAAAGTAATTTCCCACTGTAAACAATATAATTTATTTTTTGCATATGGCCCCTCAGCAGAAGCATTTGGAGACTCTCTTATGATTTGCCCTGTTTAGACAATTCCCTACGTGACTTTTAAGGACTTCAGATTAATCAGATACACAGATCCTGGGATCTATTGGTGCTCAGGAAACAATATTCCAAAGATCAGCACTTTGATAAGCTGAGTGCTTTGACCTGGACAAGCAGCCTTAGAACCACAATCTGACTTCTCCCGTCCCATCTTTCACCTTCTGGCTCTCCTGAAGCACAGCAAACAACTGTCTCTGAAGTTTCCCTTATCTGACTAAGGGAAATTTCCCCCTTGTGGAAGAAAGGAAACTGAAGGTCTGCCTGCCAGGCCACCATGCCCAGACAGGCTTTCCACCTATTCTTCTCAGGGCTGCTGCTGGAGAGACATTATCTGCACAAAAAGACGACCTTTGTTCCCAGTGCACTTCTCCCACCCACACTCCCAAAGCTGGTCACCACCAGCCTCTAGGAGCCTTGAAACCCCTATTCCCTTTTTTGTAGCTCAAAATTATTTCTTTGAGTCTCATAGTTTGTGATATTCTGACGCAAATGCACATAACAAATGTGTCCACCTTCCTCCTGTTTATCTGCTACCAAGTTATAACGTTTATTCCAGAGATCAAACCTTCAGAAGGTGAAAGAAAAGATACCTTCAGCCCTACAAATTCTAGATGAGAAAAAAAACACAATACTGATTTTATAGTTTTCTTCAGTGATGTTTCCAGTTAAAATGGGGTACACGAAATGTTTCTATGCAAAATTATGTTGTAAAACTGTTGAGTAAAGTTTGTAAAACTACATTATAGCCTTGAAGAGTGACTGAATGTTTAGTCAGGAAACATTGGGGTCGGGGCTCATTTATTGCATCTTTAGTAAGAACCAGCCACATCCATGACCTGACATGTTTGCACAAAACTTTGAGGTAACTATCATCACTGTATCTAAAAGATGAGGGAAATAGGACCGACAGAAATTAACCAACTGGTTGGCACTGGTTGTGTCAGAGTTGGTATTTGGATCTAACAGGGTGAAACACAGAAGTTACCTTCCATTATAAAGTAGCCGTCTCCGATGAAATCTGGTCAGTTACAATATGGCAAAGCAGGAAGTTTGAATGTTTACATGTGCGTATTCTAAATGGCGGAGGAAGGGGCGTGTTTGAACCTCAGCATTTGCCATGGACACAGGGAGCCTGGGGGGAGGCTCATACTGAAGAACACATGTGGGTGGAGAAGCTAGGACCCCGCATTCTCCACCATTAAGTTTCCAGTAAAATTCCCTAATGGATCAGATGCAATATAATTACAAATGAGTGAAAGGTCATATGCTTCAAACAGAAACAAGCATGCTTTCAAGAGAGCTGCATTTGCACTTGAGTGAGGACAGCAGGTGGATCGTTCTCACTGCTGCGTCTCACCTGTCCACCCAACACCAAGTATGTTTGCTGGCACCTGAGTAGATTATCACAGGCACCAGGAACTCTCTCCTGACTTGGGCTGTTTCAAAGCAGTAAGTTCAAGAGTCTCATTGCTTAGTTCTTTGGGGATTGGTAACTGATGTCATGGACATTTTTGCCTAAAATTTTGGCATAAGGAAGGGGGAACCTGAAAACCACAGGTTTTTGACTCATCCAAAATGTTCTCTGCTATCAACATGATCAGAAGTGAAAGGGGCCAGAGAGGCCACTGAGTCCAGCTTTCTCTTTCACACTTCTAGAAAAAAGGAAATTCTCCTTTTACCCTCATGACTCGTTTTAATCTTATTGACAAAGTTGTTCTTTTAAAGTTGTATTTTATTTGACATTTTTAGGCAAGCCAAACCCAAGAATAATTGCATAGGGATTTTCCTTTGCTGAAGGAGAACTTCCATTGTAATGAGAAAGAGCTGATTTTATGGGAGGAGATAACACTGGCAAAGAAAATGGTAAATAGCAGGCCTGTATCTGGCTTCTGAACTATCAGTGACCTGCTAGGTGTATGGAATAAATAGCCCCCCCCCCCAGTACAGTAGCTTCCTTCCCTTAAAAATCAAAAAATTACTTTCACCTTTGTTCATACCTACTATTTCTAGCAGACTGATCACATCAGAAAACACACTTCATTTTTTCCCTTTATTTCTATGTTCATAGCTCTTGAGAAAGCATTGAACCAGCTGGTATGGTACATAATTGGAAGTGAATGGTACACAGAAATGTTTAAAAAAAGTTATCCCCTTCCTCCAGAGGTCATAGTCATGGAAACCTGCTAATACCTTTAAATAAAATATATCCATTCTTCAAAGGAAAACTTTATGCCATCTATAAAAATAAATATTTTATGAGCTAATGTAGGTTGGCTTGGAGATACTTTCCTTTGCCACAGTAATTATTTTACTTTCCCTTTTATACTCGATAGAGAACTCTTAATTTGATGGTTATCATAGTCCCGCTCAATAGCTAGTGATGGTTCTACCTGCTTCTTCAACCAGTCTTTTAAAGGCTTGAGATTAACTTTTACTTATTAGAATAAAAATGTCTCATTCAATATCAGTCAGTATAATCACGGATTGCCACGCTAATCAATCACATGTGTCTTATTCATCCATTTCAGTTTGTTGTGGCATCTGCTACTTAATCAAGAAAGAAAATGTCTACACCTAGGCATAGAGAATACAGAATTAAAGAAATTACTCCTTGTCAAGGTCTTAGAGAGAGAGTCCACAACTCCAGGGGCTGCCATTCCCATCACGTGCTATAGGAATGGTTCCCCTGGAAGGAACATGAGCAGACCCGACGAGGCCATCCATGACACCCTTGGAGAGAAAGCCTCTCTGACTAATCAGTGGAAAAACAATCCCATGGGCAGTGCAAAAAATTGGTGAACACTCCATAGAACCCCCCATTTTTTTTCTTTTAATTCAAAAATCAAAGTCTCCCAAAATAGAACACACAGCTATTCACCCAATTCCTACTGGGTGAATGTGCATCCAGGCATGACCAGAAATAGGAGATTTCTCCTTGAGTGTAATGGATAAAGAAGCCAAACTTCTTGAGATAAAAGCTCAGAGATATGGAAGTGTCCAAGAAATACAGGAGGATGAGGGAGAGAGGGAATGAGGGGGAGTGAGTGGTGGGAAATAGGAAGGAAAGGAACAGCTGAGTTTGGCAATGTGTCTCTGGCTTCTTGACACCCCCTCCCCTCCCATCTCGTCATTCAGCTGATGTGACTCCTGATGCCTTCCCTGGCTCTGCTCAGAGTCCTCAGCTACAGACTTAAAACCGACCTCCAGAAAATAATAATGGATATCTGCCCCTTCATTCCCCAGCTGTGTTCCCAGCCCCCTCTCATGTGCTCCATCCACCTCACCACCCTCTGCATCCACGACTCCCTGGGCAACTGCCCAGCCACTCAGCCCAGCCGCTTTTCATCCCGCTTTCCTCGGAGGGAGCTGCTGCCAGTTCTCTTCCCTCCTCTGGTGCCTTCAGCTCCACTGTCATCTACTGAAACCCACATCCCTAGAACCCCACCACGGCAGTCCTGTCCTCCAATAAGTCTTCTCCATGCCCTTCACTCAGAAATCACTCTTTGTTCCTCTCTGTTCTCAGTACACTTGAAACCTCCTTCATACCATCCTCCACTTCCTGCCTTAATTGCTTCACTATAGGCCAGCTCCCTCTGCTGTGTGTTTTAGCTTCTTAAAGGCAGAGCTGTGTCTCAGTCATGGTTTTGATTGAGGTGAGGTACATGGTAGCTATGTTATAAAGATTCATATTGGTAGGGTTTAAAATGTCTGTTACATGCCAGGCTTCATGCAAAGCCTTTCACAGTGAAACAGACTTTCTTGGTCTCTTTTTGCAATAAAGATGCTGAGCTTCGGAAAGCTTAATAAAATTAAAAAGCTACTGTCACAACCAGAATCCTAGTACAAGTGTTCTAAAGGCCATCACCCTTCCATGACTTTATCCTGTTTTTGTTTTTGTTTTTTTTTTTTTTCCCTGACGGGAGAAAACAAGAGTCAATTAAACAAAGCAGAAAACTGCTAATATTATCCTAATATATATTCCTGACGACAGCCACACAAAGCTGCATGTGGGCCCTAAAGTCTGGAAGCGTCTGGAACCCTCAGCATCTGGCTGTGCTAGAATAGGATGGTGTTTTATTCTGAATAATGAACCTGGATTCTAACAAAATGTTTTATTTATTAAATATTCTCTGTGTTAGAAGGCAGAGAGCTGGACTATTGTTCATTTCTTCTAGCTCATTAATGTGCTGACCCAATTGTTCAGCAGCCAAACAGTAGAAGCTAATTGGCCATCCCAAAATAGTACAGTCCAGTGATTCCCAAACTTCCTCAATTCCTAACCCTCTTACTGCTGGCCCCCAGGTCAAAAGGAATAGATAATAGTTATGCTTATTACATGATTATGTGCAAGCAACTTCATAAGGATTAACATCCTATCAACTTAGCAGCCCATTGAAAAAATACAATAATCTTTTAATTTAATTCTTCAATCGCCATAATTACTAATGGGATGTGTGCTACCACTGGGCACCACATAGCTTCTTAAACCTTGGACACTGTTCCATCCTCATTTCTTGTTACTCCTTCATTTTTCATGCAGAACTTTGTTTTTATCACAGCAATTGCCAAAAACAGTCAGGTTTGCAAAGGTAGGACATCAGCACAATGAAGACCAGATGATCTCATAGAAATGCTCCAAACTATTCCAGACTAGTAGTTAACAAAGTGATCAGATATGTTGAATCCTGCTGTGTTTCTTTCAAAAATTTAGAATAGCCTGTAGCATCACCATGAGTTCTCTATGGCACCCTGGCACCCTGGGGTATCTCAGTACATAGTTTATGAAGTGTGGGTATACTCACTGTATGCAAATAACTTTATAGTTTTTTCTAAATTCTCAGTTAAGTTTTAAATTTATTTATGAAAGTATGATTAACACGGAGGCCATATAAATCATGAGTGTGATAGTTAGATGAACGTTTAGAAAGTGAACACGCCCATGTAACTATCAACCAGACTGAGGAATGAAACATTAACAAAACCTCACCCGGGTTTTTCATGCCCCATACCTGTCACTGCTCACCTTCCCCTTAAAGTTAACCATCACCCTGACTTCCAACACCATAGATGAGATTCCTAAACAGAGAAGTACTGTCTATGAATACATGGTACTCTTTGGAAACAGCCATTTTTGAGTTGCAGTGAAAAAAAAGGGGGTCATTTTCTGATTACCTTTCCCTCCTCCCTCCATATTGTGAAGCAGCTAAAAAGGCTGGTGAATTAATTCCAAATTGGTCTAAACGTTCACGTGTAGACTTCTTACCTGAACCTAAACCAGTCGCTCCAGGGCATTCCCTACAAGGAGAGGTAAATGACCTAAGATGACCCAATCAGAGAAAGATCCCAGAAATTTCCTCCTTTCTCTTCTTTTGGTCTTTTCTTTCTTTTCTCCTTCCTTTTTTTTTTTTTTTAAATAACATGACACTCTCTGAGCTGGACAAGAGAGCAGATAACCCCAGCAATTTCTGGCAGCAATTTGAAAATGGAAACAGAGTTATGCTCAGGACAGAGCCAACATCACAGAAGGCAGATTGGCAAAAAGAAAAACAAACAAAAACAAAAAATGTTCCCTAGAATCATCTTAGAACATTGACTCATGAGTGAACCCACATCAGTGTGAACCAGCGAATGCCCATGTCAGGTAAGTTAGTTCGAATTTGGGTTTTCCTTAATTTACATGCTCATTAAATCATAAGATCAGATAAATATCAGCTAACGGGCAGAAGATTCAACAATGTAGAACAGCCCGTTTCTCAGTGTGGAAAAGAAACTAGAGTGTAATTTTCCCATAAGGGAAGAAAAAGGAACTAAAATTTCCATTCGAAAAAAAAAAATCAGCCACCCCAGCTTTGTGATAATTACTTCATATTTCTAGGGCTCAGTGATTAGCCCTCCACTCATACCTTTTGCAGAAAAAAGGAGATTTAAACATGGTAACAAAAATTGGGGTGATTCTTGATGGTTTTATTCTGTTTAGTGTATCTTTCCAGTTGCAAAAGACAAATCTTTTTTAATGGAGTAGAATTTTCAAGGCAATTTTTTTGTCCTTATCTTGCTAATGAAGTTTTCCACTTACTTCTAATCCGTGTAGAATGGAGATATTTGATGTGGCATTTCCTTGACATTTCTATCCTCCTATAATCACACTCTTTAATGGTTTCAGCCTCATCTACATAGTAAAGATGACATCTTATCCTAGCTTCTGATTTTAATCATGACTCCATGGAGCCAGAAGTGTCACTAAACAGCATCTGAAAAACACTGCTATCAAAGACATTTTTTTTGCCAATGCTTTCTGGAAAATGAGGTCATTTGCTGCAGTAAAAAAAAAAAATGAAGGGATAGGTTTTAAATTAAACATCAAATGGGTTTTCTAAACCTTAAAGTAGGATAAGTATAACACCAGACTAGGAATGCATCCCTTATATTATGGTACTGACAGCTTTGCATCTGAATTTGTTAGGCATTTGTGGACAACAATGATGATTCTAGTAAATGTCAGTTCTACTTTCAGAGTATCTCTGTCCAAATAAATAAATTACCTCTTGTCAGGCCAGCAAGGACTACTGCGGAAGCAGAAGCACAGCAGTTCCGCTAATGGATGAGGCTCCCTGGGGAATAATTTGTTCCCCTGGTTCTGCAGAGGCCAGCTCTTCTCCTGTATCATCAGGACACACCTGTCTTAGAGTGGCAGGGACTTTCCTGGTGAAATGGCTGGTGTGTAGTGGAATTCCAAACAGGGGAATCACAGCCGAGAGCCACCGGAAAAATGGTCAATGGAGTAGTCGTAGGCAAATTTCCAGAGAAGAAAACTTGTCCCATAAAACCTTGCTTTCTTAAGCAGGGAATACAAAGAGGACCTGTCCCGCAGGAACGTGAGCTCTGCAGCCTGAGCTCCTGCTCAAATCCCATTTGGGACAATCTCCAGCTGTGTGGCCTTCAACAAGACCCTTCACTGTTCAGTCTTTCAGTTTTCTCAAGTACAAAAAGTTAGGGCATTAATTAGGGCCTATTTCCTGGGTGTAGTTATGAACATTCTGCATTAACTGACTTAACATTTACAAAGTGCTTTGAACAATATTAAGTATTATACATGAGGCTGATAAATAAATAAATAGGACTGACATTTATTGTAGCTATTTAGTGCCATTACATCCATTTTAATTGCTCCCAGAAAGGCTTAGGAAATGGATGTTTTACTTTTATAAATATCACTTAATTTCCCCAAACAACCTTCAAGATAGAGAGAATTATTATCAGCATTTTACAGAAGAGAGGACTGAGAGCAGAGTTTCAGTAACTCCCCTGACGATGGTACGATTTGTGTCGCGGGCCCTATTCCTCCCAAACGCGATGTGTTGTAAACTGGTTTGTTTGTTTTCCCATCGTACAGCCTTCTACCTGGAAGCTGGAACAGGATGGTAAAAGGCTGTTGTTGAAGTAGAAAGGCGATTTGAAAAATGAAACCAATAAGGCAAGTACTAAACAGGCTGGATGCAGAGGGGACGGTCTCTCTCATTTCTATCATTGCAGTCAAGTTGGTGACCCCCAGGGAAAAACTAGGAAAGAAGCTTGACATAGAACTGATTACCGAGGAAAAGAAGATGACAGGGAGAAAACTAGAAACCTAGGCACAAGGTAGATGTTCACTTTGATGACAGGGCGACAAGCAAAGGGCAGAGTGGAACCACAGGAGGCGCCAGAAATAAAGAAATGTCCAGATGCATCAAAACTGTCATCGACATTTAATCATTTGCTGCAAGGAAAACAGCTCCCACTGTCAGTAGCAAGGCAGCCAATGCCATTTAAAGGACTTTGTGCCACCTAAAAGTGGCAAGACTCATGGAGTTATTGTTAATATTCACAGACAACGAAAGGATTAATTATCTACAAGTAATGTCATCTCATTACTTCTGGCATTCCATCTGCTCGTGGACAAAACATCCTGTTATTTCATAAACAGATAAATGTGTAATGAAGTCTAATTTAATTAAGTAAAATTGCAAAAATACAAGGTAGTTTTCCTAATAATTTAAGGTGCCTAAATAAGAAATATGGAGCAAATCAAGGCTAGTATACCTCTTCTGACTTGCATTCATAGATTTAGTGGTTAATTTGATAATATAATACTAGAAAAAAATGTGCAAAACAAGGCTAGGATGCACTCCAAGGTTTTTGATTACAGGAGTGTATCTACATGTCCCTATATACATGAGAATATAAAAGAAGTCTATTGTCAATGGAAAAAGTAGCAAAATTTAAACTAGGGCATCATAACGATTTTAATAAACTCCTATTGGAAGGCAGTTGATAAGGAAACAATTTCAGTGCATGGATTTACATTTGATTTGTTAAAAAATTTCAGAGAGCCTTTGAAGAAATAGCTAACTTCTCATAAATATCTCTTATATCTCCAAAATATTCTAACATTATTATTGCAATAGATCAAGAGATCTTCTATAGGAAATCCCCCACTCCTAGAGATAAGCCCAAGCTGTCAGGGAAGGTTAAAACATTAATGCACATTCCTAATGTCATATCTAAGTTTCACAGCACAGGGCAGAACACAGAAGGAAAGCGATCCACAAAGATGTTTTTGAAACAAACCTATCCAGCACACGTGCTGTGTTCTGAATGCCGTGTTCACTCAGGACTCACATGTTGAAACCTAATCACTGGTGTGATGGTGGAAGGAGGTAGAGCCCCTGGAATGAGATTAGATCAGGAGAGTAGAGCCCTCATGAATGGGTTAGTGCCCTTAGGAAAGAGGTGCCAGAGCTGCCAGGCCCCCTTCACCATGTGAGGACACAGTTAGAAGATGCCTATGAACCCAGAAATGGGTCCTCGCCAGTTATGGAGACTACAGGTACCTTGATTTTAAACTTCTCAGCCTCCAGAATGGTGATAAATAAATTTCTATTATTTATCAGTTAGCTGATCTACAGTACTTGTTGTGGCAACCCAAATGGACTAACAGAACACACGACAGAGACGGAAAACAGAAAATGCACGTCAGACCTGACCAGCAGCCTAAAGCAAATCAGCTCTGTATGAAAACCGGAGGAGAGAAGGTTGTCATAATGACAAGGGTAACTCAAAATTATAGTGGGGTGGAGAAAATATAGACTATTCTCAAGCTTAGTTCAAATTAGGGTCTTAGCATAATCTGTGGAAGATTAGGAAGTCTCCTCAAAAGAAAAATATACCCTCAGACCTTTGGTCAAAGAGTGGTTGAAAAGAGCAGAAATGGAACAAAGGATGCCTGGCGTGAGCCACAGTAAGAGGGATGCTGGTGGCAGGTGTCAGGCCGAGTTAGCAAAACCAGCCTTGGAGGAGTCTTGCCTGAGTTCCACAGACGTAGCTACCGTGGCCATTACTTTTCTTTTTCTTTTTCTTTTTTTACTTTACTATTCACTTATTTCTTTACTTTTCTTTTTTTACTTTATTATTAACTTATTTATTCATTATTTTTCTTTTTATTAAGTCATAAACACATAGATCACGGCCATTTCTATTTCCTATTTTGGGGAGCTCAAGGGAAAAAGGATGATTGGGGGAGACAGGGCGGCCTCAGGTATGGAAGAGCCTTGTTAGTGTCCTGGGCCATCACTGAGAGAAAAATGGGTGGGAACCACTGAATTCCTCTAATTTTACCAGTTAGAGTGACTATAAAATGTGGCGTTCAAAGAGAACCCTTTTGGGAAGTGTCACTGGTAATAATTATGGTGGAAGAAGAGATATAGAAAAACTAGACTAAATCTTCTAATTCCAATGCTTGCTTGATGTAATTTTGTTCCATCTCTGTCACCGAACATATCAAATACATATTTCTAATTAATACATGGTTTTAAATTATGTTTTTCCATTTTACACAGCAAGTTTAGATCTAAAAGTATTTTACTGTTTTCAAAAATTCATTCTCAAAATGTCTAGGGTTGGCACTCTGAAATGCTTTTAAAAATGTGCCACAGTGTAAGATAGAATGATGAAAGGGAACTTTCAGCAGAGCTTCAAATATTGAAATACTCTGGAATAAAGGTTGATACATCCTGCCACGTTGCAAAGCGATGAATGAAAAGACAGCATGTTTTAATGGATGTCTAACATGTAGAATATTCTCTATGAGATAGATCACAACAAATCATGTATTATCTGAAAAAATACATATCTGCACGTGTTTAAATATGTTTGGAAGCTAGAAATACTGGATCTCAAAAGAGATTAAGAAACTGGGTTATAAAGAACAAAAAGTCCTATTTTCCTTTAGCTTGAATACTCCGTGAATATAGTTGACCTCTCTGTCCTGGAGAAGAGAAAGAAAAACTAGATAAAATAAAACCTGATATAAATATCCTATCTTGCATAAACACAAAGAGGGCTCCAAAAGCTCTGAGTAATTTTACACAGGTCAAGATTCTAGCAAGCAGATGGAAGAAACCAGAGAGAACCTTTTCCTGAACAAACTTACTTAAGAGACAAGACTCACCTGACTAGCTTGGATACAATGATGATATATAGAAACTCCTCTATGCATGAACTTTCTACTTAAAAATTCTCATGGTAACAATCTACCCAGATGCCCAAACAAAAGCGTATCAACTGATCACTGCCAACAGTTGATATGAATGGCTGTGTATTGTCTCTTTGGAGTTATAAATAAATGAACTGGTAAAGAGGCTTTCAGAATTAAATTGTTCAGATATAAATAAACTTTGGTGAAGCTACTTATTACACAGAATCATTTGTACCCTTATATCTCTCCAAATCAGCACTCAGTATTCTTGCCAAATCATTCAGTTTTCCAGGGTTCCACTAAATAGTGTATTATCTTCGGGACATACTCCACTTCTTTACTGTTGAAATATTTCTCATACTGTATAATTGAAATTCAAGTCCTTGGCAGGTTCTCAAATACTAATTGAATGCACATTTTAAATATCTGAAGTCTATATGACCCTCATTAGGAATAGAAATAATAAGTAGCAAATCCAAATACAAAAAAGAATACACTTTAATATCTTTAATTATTATCCTTGAATCCACCTACTAACACAAAAATAGCAGGCCATGTAACTGCATTTTATATGAGTAATTCACATTCTGGGGTGAGAACCTGTAGCCTTGGGGCCACATGTGGCTTTCTGGATCCTTGAAAGCAGTCTTTGACTTGACCGAACCCAAATTTTATGGCACAAATCCTTTTTTTTTTTTTTTTTTTTGGCAGTTTTTGGCCGGAGCTGGGTTTGAACCCACCATCTCCAGCATGTGGGGCTGGCACCCTACTCCTTTGAGCCATAGGCGCCGCCCAAGGAACAAATCCTTTTAATAAAGGGATTTGTTCTGTGAAGTTCAGATTCAGTCAGGAAACCACGTTTGGGAATCTCAAGGGCCACCTGTGGCCATGAGGCTGCAGGTTCCCCATCTGATGCGGGCAGAAATGACAACACAAGCATTTCACAAAACTGAAACCCAGACCACCTGTCCCACATCCACACAGAACTGCTTCAACAGCTGGGGTCACCATCTGAGAAGAGCTTGGGGGCAGGTGGCCACACAGGCCAGGACATTGCCTGCTGATCTGAGATCACTACTTGGTCACAGTTTTTCATCTATAATGTGGATTCAGAGAGATCTGAATTCAAAACCTAGACTGTCCACTTATTATTCCAATGAACTCAAAACCATTGCTTAGTTTTTCTTTCAGCCTGTTTGCCCATCCATCTAAGGCAGATAATATCATGCTTCTTGCCGTTGCTGTAGGGATTGACCACGATATTGAGTGTAACAGGTACTCAAAACTGTGACTGACTTTCACATCGATTCCAGAAAGGGCCTGGGAAATAAATGCCAAGACTGGCATCGTCATGCTTGTCAGATCTGCATCTCCCCAATAAGTATTTCAAACCTGAAATGAGGAAACAGTCATTGCATCTATAAGCCATGTAATGCTCATACATTTTCTAAGACCTGAGCATGAATTCAATCTATCAGTTATTGGAATCCTGACATTAAAAAGTGTATTAATAGATAAGTTGAGTTTAGGAAAAACTCCCAAAGTGTCCTAAAGGTTACTATACATAGGAAAATTAACAAACACATATTACATTTTATATTATGTTGTATGATTTTTATATTTATATATTAACATGTAGACAAATATTTTGTGAAATTTCTAAAGAGCATTTTGTAAACAAAACATTTTTCCATTTTCCCTACAAATATAGGTATTGAGACCTTTGGGATACCCTATATATTTTACTAACATTCATTTCCAGCTACGATTTTTGAAAGTATTTGAATAAGAGATACGTTCGCTTGTAGTACCCAAACTTATTTCTTTTCTGCTGCACATTGGAAGAAGAGTTGTCTTGGGCCACACATCAGATAAACAAACACTAAGGAAAGCTAATTAGCAAAAAAGGAAAAAAAAAACCCTGTATGGTAATCTCAAATAACGATATCCCTACCTGACACCGCAGATAAGCAGAACAGTCCTCAGATAATCTGCGTGTGCGGATCCCAGCACTGCAGGTTGGACGCCTCTGAACACAGTGTTAACCATTGTCATTTTTTAAATCCATCAAAATCACTACCTCCTATAAAATGCAAGACTCTCATTTATAGGGGCCTATTTTAGGAGGCAGATAGGATCTGTATTCCCTAAACATACATACATGATTTGAAAAACAATGACAACTAAATTGAGTTGAAAACATGAGCTTATAAATTTTCTTTAAAAAATAGTATTTTGGAAGAAATAGGCCCGAGTTGTGAAAATATTATAGTCATATGGAGGCAGCATGGTAGAATCTGGATAAATAACAAAAAAAAATCCAAAATTATTCCTTTTTTCTTTTTTTGAGACAGAGTCTCACTATGTCACCCTTGGTAGGGTGCTGTGGCATCACAACTGACGGAAACCTTGAACACCTGGGCTTAAGTTATTCTCTTGCCTCAGCCTCCCAAGTAGCTGTGACTATAGGTGCCTGCCACAAGGCCTGGCTATTTTTTGGTTGCAGTTGCTTAGCTGGCCCAGGCCAGGTTCGAACCCGCCACCCTCAATGTATGTGACTGGCACCGTAAACACTGTGCTATGGGTGCTGAGCCGTAGTCTTAAAAGTCTACATTTTTTGTAAGACTTATCAGGCTATTGTTTTAAACTCTTTGATTTTATAAGAGTAGGAGAGGTAAAACCATAAAATGTGAAAAAAACAACTACATCAATGAGCCATATCCTTAATAGTAGTCATGAGTGTACCAAGATCCTGTTCCAACTTCAGTCTTAGACACATGAACAAAAAATTATATCAAAAATTTATTTTTTGATATAACTGAGAAAATTGCCTTTCTCACCCTATATAACAGAGCAGCAGACCACTCTTACTACCTTCTAAAAGGCATTTAAACCTCAAAAGAAGCTTAAGGTATGGACAGAGTTCCCAGGCTACTAGCAGTTTCTAAGTTAATTTAATTAAAATAAACTGATGAATTCCCATATGTGCACGTGATCTCTATTTAGAAAAGAGTTGCATGTATATATGTTTTATTTTTTAAGAACTCATTACATTATCATGCTAATAACTCCCAAATATAAAAAAAAATTACATGCATATTAAAATATCCCATGGACCATGTGTGAAGAGATAATAGCATTCCTAAAGTGCAGAAAAATCCCATTATTTTAGTATCTTGCTGTGTTTCCCTGAATCATCAGCATTAATCATAGATGACATATTCCTAATGCATTAGTACTATCCTTCATGGTGTGAAAACATCTACCAAGGAAATAGCTTTCACTTTGTTGAAAAAAAAATCCATAGTTCCAATAACGAAATCTGAAAACATGCATTTTTCATCTTTATCTCTGGCTCTTTTTGCAGCTGCAAATTACATCTTGTAAAATGCTATGCACAGATTTTTGAAGAGTCATTATTATTCAGTTGACAATAAAAATTACTCAAAATATGTGCTGAAGGACTTTGACGTGGCTTAAATATTTAAAAGTTGAATAAAATGATCTGTCAGTTTTCCATTTTTACAAAAATTTCTCAAAATAGCTACTTGTTAGGCTCTGCCATTTTCACTATTCCTATCAATTCTTTGAGGGTTCAGAAGATACCCTACTGCTACTTGAGTTCAGGATATACATTTGTGAGTCTTAATGGCTGATCTGTGTGTACACAGAAGACAGAAGAAAATTTAATTTTGTGGTTAGGAAATTAATTTTGCTTGAAGGAAAAAGAAAACTTCAATGTGATATTTAAGGATTCTTGTTTTGATGCCAATGTAGACGAAGATTAAGGTCTGTTATGATATTAATTAACCATCATCACCCAGGGAAAGTACAATTATCATTAAACACCGTTCATATTTTCTAATTCTCCGTGAAAATTTTTCCATAACACCAGCAGTTCACAAGTTTTGCTACTTGTGTTTCTTTTGCTTCTTTTTTTCCAGAAAAAAGAAATGCTGTTTGGTTTTCTGCTGAAGAGCTCTAAGTAATAACGTTCTCTTTTATTGAACCTACAGCAATCTTACACTGGAATTGTTCAGATCTTTCCACGAACATTCTAAGTCAGCGAATCTCAAGCTGTACCCCCTTAGAATACTAGGGATAAAAAGAGTGCGCTGGGTCAAATAAGAAAGGGAGATGACGAGTTGAATAAAGTTAAATAGGTCTTGTTGTTGCTGTTCTTATTGCTGCATATTTTTCTTGTTGTTTTTCTTGTTGTTGTTGTTGTTTTTTTTTGTTTTTTTTTTTTTATTGTTGGGGATTCATTGAGGGTACAATAAGCCAGTTACACTGATTGCAATTGTTAGGTAAAGTCCCTCTTGCAATCATGTCTTGCCCCCATAAAGTGTGACACACACCAAGGCCCCACCCCCCTCCCTCCGTCCCTCTTTCTGCTTCCCCCCCCATAACCTTAATTGTCATTAATTGTCCTCATATCAAGATTGAGTACATAGGATTCATGCTTCTCCATTTTTGTGATGCTCTTGAAAGACTTGGAAGACACTTTTCTAAGGGCAGGCCTAGCTCAGAGCTCAGAAGCAAGTAGCATCTAAAAGACACTTGCAGAAAACACCCTACATATCCATCTGCACAAAACCTCCATTGAAAGTCTCACAGACACATGAATAGACCTGTCAAAGTCTTGTCTGACCCTGAACTCTTGATAGTCCCTCTCCACAACCACTCATGTTTAAACTTGTCCCATTTCACGAGATGCCAAGACCAACTTTTCAGTTCCTCATGTCAACTGTCTTATAGATACTCTCGTCTCTCTCTTCCCCCTCCCCTATCTGTCATGAACTTCGTCAGCTTTGTCTCCTCCACGGTCACCTCTTACCACTTCAACCACCATCTTAATTCATGCCGTGACCTTGCCTGGCCTAGAGTATTGTGTACCTCCCCTAACAGTTGGCCCTGATTCTACCCTGTCCCCGACAGTCTAATCTCCTCTTAGTACACCTTCTCATTTTAAAAACATCATTCAGATTACATAACTCTTCTATTAAAAACCCTCCAATGCTTCCCCATTGCACTTGAGGTAAAAATGGTACATTCTTGCCGTGACCACTACCGCGCCCTGCTCTCCTGTCCAGACTCCTCTCCTGACACTGCCCCCAGTACCCTGGCCTCTCGCTCTTGCTCAAGCCACGACGTGGCTCCCGCCCCAGCCGTCTGCCTCTGCTGGGGACTCTCCTTCCCAAGGTATCTGTGTCTCTTGCCCCCCTTAGTTCCTTCAAGTTGCTGCCCAAATATCACCTTTCAGAGACAATTCCTGACCAGTGTAGGTGGAAAAGGTTTTGTTTCATCCCTCTCTTACCTCATTTATTCCTAAAGTATTTTCATAGCAAGTTTTAACACTTCATGTTACACATTTATCATTTTACTAGTTTGTTTTCATTTCTCTCTGTTAGCTCCATGAGAGCAGACTGCTCAACTGCTCAACTGCTTTTGTTTCCTACAGTTACCCCCAGTCCCTGGCGCAGGGCTTTGTATGGGGATACTCAGTAAAGACTGGCTGAACTAACCAATGTGAAGAGAATACTTAACGTATTTTTTCCACGAAGTCTTTAAGTCTGTTTCTACCAGTATTCAAAAGGCAAATTCACAGTTACTTGAGTCATTGATCAATTGCTTATATCTTCCTTCCTTTTTGCATAAAGTCATAAACACAGGAGTGTATTTTGTCATGTCCTCGGATATATTTCCAGAGTCTGCAAGTGATTATGCCTCATTTGTGACATTTTGAGTGAATAGCTATGATGTATTTTCACTCTCACTCTAGAACCATAAGTGAAATGCATAGAAAAACAATATTTTTGAATGAGAATTAATAAGTAGATCTCTTAGAGATACTTAAATCTAAATGGGAAAATACAACAATTTAGATTTAGGAAGGTGTGACAGTCCCTGAGTTATTAGCGAAGATGAATGAATCCGAGTTTTAGACAGTTGAGGCAGACATGGGAGCATATGGCAATCGAATCAGCAGAAATTAGTTGTGGTGTTAATGAACAAAGTAACAGGAAAGTACAATTGTTAAGACGGGGACCACAGCCAGGGAAATACAAGTAGAGTCAGCCGGCGGGAGTGCAAGCTAATGGCTGATCAGTCAAGATAGCTCAGAAAGAAGATAGGTCAGAAAGAAGAATGAAGAAGCCGAGACTGTCCAGTAACCGTGGACAGCGCTGAAGGAGGCAACGTTTTCTGCTAAGTTCAACTCAATACAAACAAATGTTTTTACCCCCAGGGAAACAATTTATATCTGAAGACTTCAATCCCTGAGATAAAACAGGATTGCTTTTAAAAATCTAGGTGTATCACATTGGGTCTGACTCCCTGATGTCAGGCAAAGCCTGAATTTTCACTGAGAGCTGGAGAAATGCCTCTCAGATAACTGTTACCGGTCTTGTTCTGTCCTTCGAGCTACACTACAGTGATTTAATAAGAACCATTGATAATTGTTTACTTCATGTAAGATGTGCTTTTCTAAGATAACTATATATGCCTAAGAGAATTAACTGAGTTTAAAATGAGCAATTTATTGTCCTTTTTGTTTGGGATGTATTGTTATTTGTAAATTTTACTTTATTAAATGTATATAAAGCCAAAATTTTAATCTATAAATGCTAAAAGCTCCAATTCACAAATAAATTTGTCAACTGTATTTTTATATCTTTCAACTTTATTTCCTATGTACAAAACAATTATCCATGAGTTTTCACTTTTCTGAGAGATTATAGAGAATTCTGTGTTGATTTTAAAGAAGGATGGTGTACATTTTATTTCCTACATTATTTTTTCTACCATCTTGTGAATACTGAACTATTCTTAGTCAATCTTGCAGTGGTTATCACCCAAATCCATTAGACAGGGATAATAAACTGACTGATAAAATTCTACCGCTATTCTTTTTTTTTTTTTAATTAAATCACAGCTGTGTACATTAATGCAATTATGGGGCACCATGTGCTGGTTTTATATACAGTTTGAAACACTTTCATCAAACTGGTTAACATAGCCTTCACCTCAGTTTCTTAGTTATTGTGACATTTATATTCTACACTTAGTAGATTTAACATGTACCCATGTTGCTATTCTTGTCTTTTCATTATTTCAGAATATGATTGATGTACAAACGTTTTGGTTACATAAATTGCTTTTGTACAATTTGAGTCAAAGTCATAAGGGTGTCTATAGGTGTTATTTTAATAAATGCCAACAACCATTACATGCCCATAATTAAAAATTTTTTAAATGAAAATTAAAAAATGGAGAAACATAAATAATTAAATTAATAAATCTTTCATGGACCATGCCACATAGGCATATTTATAAATCTATATCTATAAATATGTAACTATTGGTTTGACGCTTACAGATATAATTAGGTTCATATATTTAGGAACATATTTTAATCAATAAATATGTGTTAGTGTTAAACTGCTTGGTAAACAGAAAAGTAACCTCCTAATTATTTTCATGGTTATATTTACAGGGCTTTAACTAAGTTCTCTAGTATCATCTCCTGTAGGACTTCATTAGATACCACACTGCACCTATTGTTTTTAATGCTTTTGGATGTCATCCTGAAGTTATTTCACTGAGAACTTCTAACTAGCAATTCTTGCCAAATTCCCTGTATTAGTCATTTCAAACACAAGCCAGATTTATTATAAGATTAATAAATTATCCCTAAGAAATCTCTGCCTTGCAGTTTCTTCTTTATGTTTTCATTGACTTTTTATTTGAGATTAACTTTTCAAAGTCATATGAGCTGTGTTGCTCATAGAATGAGTTAAATCTCAGAACACAGACAAGAAACACAAAGTAATCTATGTTTGTATTTCATGAATGGTGGTCTCACTCAGAATAGGGCTGGAAACACACACGGGCCGGTTCTGTGACACCCTGCCTCAAACAGCAAGTACTAACCTTCCTGGCCTCCCAGTCCTTCACACGGGACCCCAGGCAGCCACTAATGACATATTGGATTGGTTCCCACAAAAGATCAATTATCTTTGCTATCCTTGAACTAGAACCTCTAGTCAGGAGTATGTGGTTAGAAAGGGCACAATTTTCAACAATTTTAAATCGGATAACATGGGTGGTTATCAAAACTCTCTTATAAGTTCACTCCATCTTTTGATCTAATTAAATGGATGGTTCTACCAATGCCTAATTTTATATTACTAGCTCTCTTCACTGACCACCTCAAAGTATTTGGCTTATGGAACAATTTTCTTATAAGCCCCAAGGATGCCCATCTTTGGCTGTGCATTAGTGCTGGGCTCTGTGGTGAACCGTGAACAAGCCCGAATTAGACCCTGGAGCAGTAGAAGTGAGAGAGGAATAACACCGTAGATTAACTGTACCTAAGTTTACAAACAGTCAATGATGAAAATCAATTTCAAATTTTTAGGAGCCATGTGACCTTATTATGCTATTCTTGGAGTCTCAGTTTTTCACATGTCGCCGAGGATAATAAAACACCTTCCACATAATTGTTATGATAGTCAAGAAAGGTAAATCAAGTAAGCTTAGCAGAGCACCTAACACAGTTGAATCTGAATTGAAGCAAAAAGAAACAATACCAATGTATTCTTTTTAACACTCATATATTTCTTCGACTCTGCAATTGCAAAAATTTGTTTTTCATATTTTACAAAAATTAAGATCTCATGCATTCAATATGTGCTTCAAATATAACTTTATTAAGACATAAAATTCATATCCCATATAATTCACTTATGTAAAGTATATAATTCAGTGATTTGTTAGTATATTAACAGAACTGCGTAATAATCACCACCAAATACGTAATAGTCTCTTGAATTTCTTTTACATTATCACCAAAGGCTATTCCCTTCAAAAGGAAACAATTTAACAAAATCACAAATTAAAACTTCTATAACTGAAATGGCAATGGAGTTTTAAAAGAGGTTCAAATTTAGTGGGATTATTCCTGGGGTAAGGAAACTACAGAAACCCAATGATTAACTGAAATGTGTAAGCTTTGATTGCTTCCTAGATCAAAAACAGAAAAGTTACAGACTTTATAGTTTCCAGTCTGACACAAAAAGAGCTTCAAAGTTTTCACTCCTATACCCATAAACAAGAAAATACTGAATAAACTGAAAATGGACGCTTCTTAAATCCATCATAAAATTGAGATCAGAGGAGCAACTTCTGCTAAAACTATAGAGATGGATAGGCAAAAAAAAAAAAAAATCACAGCTTGCTAGAGCAAAAACCCAACAGAATGCTGCAGATGAGCACAGTACCAGTAGGAACACTGAAACTGTATTTGGTAAACAACTGAAAACTCATTGCGGACTATGAGTTTAAGAGGAGGACCACACTTTCCTGAATTTTACCTTCATGTTCCCAGTGAAAAAAATCTCCTTGTGCTTCAGTGAGGGAGAAGGCAAAAGTAACCTTTTGAAATATGCCCAGAAATTTCTATGCTCTTTAGCAATGCAATCTATTTTACTAGGGCCTAACTAATTTGGTTTTCATCAATAATGCATAACCTATGTAGAAGGGGGGGATACCTGATGTCAGTCTTTTCTTTCCTTCCTAGATAGTTTACGGTGCTTGTGGAGGTCACAGGCCAGGGACACAGGTTCACTAAAGACTGAGACCTAAGTGCTTCTCCCATCCCTAGCCTTAGCACTGTAAAGAAATGGGACTGCTACACAGAAACAGAATTACAGTTGAGAGCACTCCAAGACACGGATACCATTTTAGGGAGTCTCTCAGGAAATCCAAAGAAAACAGGGGAGACACAAATCAGGACAGGTGAGGGAACTGTAGACCCTGACACTGCAGCTAGAGCAGCAACGAACACAATCTAACTCCAGCCAGAGGAACAGAGCACTTCACATTAAAGGGTTCTCTGCTTTGTTTCCTTTTATGCAATACATCATGTCTACTTTCAACAAAAAAAATTCCAAATCATACTAAAAGAAAAAAATTCCTAAAGCAAACCAAACCAAATGAATAAACCAGCAAGAGAGCCCCACTCAGATATGACAGAGAATTTGGAATTACCCAAACAGGAATTTAAAACAAATGTGACTAAGAAGTTAACAGATCTAATGAAAAAAGTGAACAAGATGTAAAAGAAGATTGGAAATGAAAGTAGAGAGGTGTAAACTCTAAAGATAATTAAAAGGTAACCAAGAAAAATTTTTTTTAAAAAAATAACCTGAAACAGAAATGAAGACTGGCCAAGGAAAGGATCCTTGAGTTTGAAAATAAGTCAACAGAAATTTCCCAAACTAAAAAGCAGAGAAAACAAAAAGGATTAAAAGAAAAAGAAACATAATATTTAAAAATGGTGGGATAATTCAAAAGGTATAATGTTTTTATAATTCTAAAAAAGGGTATGTTTAGAATCCAAAAGGAGAAGTGAAAAAGGAATAGAAGAAATACTTGAAGTAATATTGGCTTAGAATTTCCAAAATTAACGACGGATGACACCCTATAGATTCGGGAATCTTAGAGAACACGGAACAGGTAAATATCAAAATGTCTACTGCAGGAAATGAAAGACAAAGAGAAAATATTGAAAGAAGCCAGAGGAGGAGAAACCCACGCATAAAGGACAACGACAAAAATTACATCAGACTTCTCTTCAGAAACTGTGAAGGTAAATAGAGTAAGATACTTAAAACATCAAAAGAAAAAACTACGTGCTAACTACCAACCTAGAATTCTGTATCCTGAAAAATCATCCTTCAAAATGGAGGAGAAACAATGGCTCTGAGAGTAACTCAACTTGAGGCAATTCATCGCCAGTGAACCTGCTTTGCAAACATGTTAAACAAAGTCTTAAGAGAGAAGGAAAATAATGTTAGGAGAAACTTGGATCTAATTGAAAAAAGGAAGAGCATTAGAGAAGAAATAAGTGAAAATAAAATACATTTTTAAATTTTCTGTACTTTAGTTTATCTAATAGAAAATAACAAATATATGGGGTGCTCAAGTTCATGATTTAGTACAATGCATGGCCGCAGTGTGACATGTGGTGGGAAGGAGACTCGGAAGACTGCAGGTATTTGACCACATGTGAAGTGGCATCGTGTTACTTATTTGAAAGTGGATTTAGGGCGGCGCCTGTGGCTCAAGGAGTAGGGCGCTGGTCCCATATGCCAGAGGTGGCGGGTTCAAACCCAGCCCTCGCCAATAACCAAAAAAAAAAAAAAAAAAGAAAGTGGATTTATATTCATTGTAAATGTATATTTCCAACTTTTGGGGAATTGCTGAAATTGTTTTTAAAAGAAATGGAAGTCATACAGAGTAATCACAGAGAGAAAACAAATGACATCCTACAGAATGCATGTATGTGGCAGAAAGATAATGGGGGGAAAGAGGTAGCAAAGAAAATTTATGAAAACTATTTTCTTAAATTTAGAAAATCTGAGTACAGGCTATATGTCAGAAGAGATTACAGAATTCTTTCTTTCATTTCTTACATGTAATAATGGTAAATGTTTACATGGGAATAAAACCTTATTTCAAGAATATGCATCGTAAAGTATTTAGGAATAAAATGTCAGGATAGCTGAAACTTTTTCTCAAACAATTTACCATGCGTGTGCTTATGTACAATGAAGAGAAAAAGTAAACAGAGCAAAAATTCTAACAATTGTTAGGGCAAGATGATTGCTACATAGTGCTTAGCACCTGGTTCCTGTTTATTCAAAAAACGGTAAAATAAAATGTTGGAAAATGAATGAATGGATTAATGTATGTCAATTTACATATCTTTTATTTGTTCTAGATTAGGCTTTATAGCAAAAATCATGATTAAAATCTATATTTTAACTTTTAAGGTGTTCTCTGGAAAGCCAATGAGCTTGCGATACCATTTCATTAAACTTACGAGGATAAGATCTTTTGTGCGTCACACTGCTGTTGACATTTACTCCATTTCCCAGAATGCCATTATAATTTGGTTTTGGCCACCAGCAACTATCCGAATCATAAGGCTGTAATTGTCAGCTGGTCATTTAAAAACATAAATCACAAGTCGTGCAATTTTTATTTTACTTCCTACGTAATATAATATAATAGTGTAATGAGAAACGATCTGAAGTTTATAGGCAGTTCAGGAAATAAAATTAGTAGCATGTGAAATTTAAAATGAGCTAATGAACACATTTTGCTAAATTTATAATTATATCTCATGCTATTTCTTATTAAAAAACCAAAATTTCTGAGTCAATTTCCTAGTTATTTGAAATATGCATGACATTCAATAGTATATTTGTAACATGATTAAACAGTCTGTTATAGCACTATCATAAATTGTGTTATGATATGAGGCATTACACATTAACATATGGCTACTAAAACTAGAAGGACATTAAAAACATCTATTTTTCTACTTTAAATTTTTTGTACTGATATCTCCATCACAAAATAAAAAGTAATTATAGCAATTTGAGTAGAACATCTTGTTAAAGTAAGGATCATAATGTCTATTATCAACAGTATTATAAGTGGTCATAAAAATATCTGAAGGGTAGTAATTTTCTAAAAGTTTATTGAGAAAGTCATTTAGCTTTTTTGCTTTTGCATTATCCTTGGAAAGAATTATATTTGCATGTGTGTTTTGTGTGGTTGTGACTCAGTATAACATTGATACATGAGGAATTTTTCTATTGCAATAGAATAGAAAAAAGCAGCCCTCAGGGAGCCCAGATGGACAAGCTGGTGTTTGAGTTGGGCCCTGAAGTGTGAAAAAACTTTGTAAACCACTTTAGGCAGACGAAGCTTTTGGGGGGTTTTGACATGGTACAAATTACAGGGTACATGGGTGAGAGTGAAAAGGGATTTAGGGCAGATCATGGAGGACCGTGATTTTCAAACTGTCCTGAGCCTCATGTCAGTGGAGAAGCTTCCTGAGAAGGGTTGGGACTAATGCCTGCATTTTTTGGAATCAGCCTCTCGTAGAAAAATAGATGATTTTGAGATTGAAGTGAGGGAGAGAAGATAAAGGCTGTTAGAATAATTCAGGTGAAGGATGATGAGGAGAAAAAGAACAAATGCAGCCATAGGAACATTTAGGAGACATGATCAACAAACTCCGATTAGATTGTGGGGGTGGATAAAGAAGAAGTTGAGATTAAAGATAAATCGGGTTTCTGGCATAGTTGACATGTTGCCCCTTACATGGAAAGGACCAGATCTGGGAATAAAGCGCTAAGCTTCAGGAATTCACGTAGGAGCTAAATTCCTTGGCAATCTGCTTGTCAAGCAGGTTAGGAAGTGACGGTCAGTAAACAGAAGGCAGTCATGAGTTTCCAAGGGTCTGTCACCTCTTAGCTTTCCCTCGATCTTTTTCCCAAACTCATGAGAGACAAAAGGAAATTGATTTACAAAATACTATTACACAGAACAAGTTTATTCCACTCCCCAAACCGAGAGAGGGAACAGCACAAACCAGCAGAGCCCTCCGGTATTCTGATTAAGAAACAAGAGCAGGAAGGGACTTTTCTGATGCCTGGCAGATTCCTGCCTGAAGGCCTTTGTGGCTGGCTCTGCTGAGGACACCACCAGCTCTGAGCATGGCTCACGCCCCAGCCACGTGCAAATGTCCTGTGCTGAGAAGGGCTTCTGCGGCTGGCTGAGCAGCCCAGGCTCTCTCACCCAGGCGCCGGGCACTCTCCTCCTGCTCAGCTTCACAACCCTTCCCAGCAGCTCTTGCCACTGGGCCTGATGCCATAAAGTACTCAACGTGCATGTATTTAATCTTTGTTTATTGTCTATCTTCTCTCGGAGGAAAAAATTATTCTACCAGAGCAGGGCTTTGCTCTTCCTACAGCTGTGCCTGCAGTCCTAGAACAGCACCCACCATACAGTGGGTCTTAAAATCAAACTAGTGGATGCTGCTTTTATGTTGGACGTGCGCCTATCAGACATGCCAGTTTCCTGAGATCTCAAGCTGATTCGCTCCTCCACAAGTAACTCTCAATAATAAGGCAACTATGTCCTTTCTTATTTACTAAATTTAAACCAAATAATTAATACTAGGCTCATGGAGACAGCTGATTTTACAGTTTCTTGGCATTATAGCAATGGATCTTAAACCCAAACATGCATCAGAATCGCTGCTTCAAGCAGACTGCTGGACCCCAGACTAGAGGTTTTGATTAGCCCATCTAGGATGGGTCCAAAGCTTTACCTCTCACAAGCTGCCAACTGATGCTGCACTTTGAGAACCACTGTGTTCCAGACTAGAGCACAGCTACTGCACAGGTGCAGAGGAGCCTATGGAGTTAGGGGTCAGGGAGCTTAACGTTTCAGTGTTTTGGTGATGGAAGAGTTGGCTTCAAAGGGCCTCCTCTGTGCACAAGGCTTGCACTTTTCTAGACTGTTTTGTTTTTAAGTTTTCTTCCTTATCTCTATTTAAAACATTTAAAATCTAAATTGTACTGTGCATAGTTAAGGTGTACAGCGTCGCGTTCTGGGATACCTACACAGAGGAAAACAATCGCTATAGTGAGGTGGACTAGTGTATCCATCCTCTCACATAATTATTCTGTTTTGTGGATGTGGCAAGAGCTGCTGGAATCCACTCATTTAGCAAAAATTCTGAATACAACCTACTTTAAAAACACCTGGAACTCTTTTGATTTGCTAATTGGGTTGAAAAATTGCACTGGATTAAATTCATTTTCATCACACTTCTCAAAAAAAAAATAAATAAACAACTAAATTCACATTAAAAGAGCATTGAAGCCATAATAGGAAACAAACAAAAAAATATCCTTAGAAGGAGAATGCACCAGCATAGGACTTCTCTTAATAGTTACTCTCAAGACACCTGGAGGACAGCGTTAAAGAATGCTAGAACATTTCTCAGGGCAATTATGCAGTATAAAGCCCTGGGCTTTCCTCTTTAATGTTATCTCTGGGGCCATTTTTGAATTATCACCTAAGATTATATAGATTTGAATGATTAAAGATAAATACAAATAGAGGGATCATAGTATTGATCACACAAAGCAGAACGCCTTTGGGAGAGGAGGTGCTATTCCTTACGCTGGGATAACTGCTATCATGAAGGACTATTGGGGGGTATGGTCATGGAGGCAGCTGATTTTACAGTTTCTTGGCATCCTAGATATGCTAGAAAATCACATTATATTAACATCAGATCTCTATAGTTTGTTCATTGTTTATTGATTGGTTTGTGTTTTATTAATCTGAAGAATTTCTGAAATTCATTTGCAGTTGCTATGCAAGACCCTTAGAAAGCCCTTCCGTCCACCCTTCCACACTGAAGATCTTCACATATACACATTGATTGGAGGCCCCCATTGGTGTATGCGTATAATCACAGTAAAACACCAAGAACTTTGTGGGTGGCAAAACTGTAGTTTACATTTCCCTCAGCTGTGTTGCGGTGACTCTCTGTGCACCTTTATTCCCCTGTGGGTGGGAGGTGAACCCTGACACCTACCCTGTGGAATTACGTCCCTCAGCAGCACAGAGAGCTCGGGGTGCTCCACAGTCCACACACCATATGCGCTTACTTGTTTTTCTTTTCAAAATACTTTCCTAAATGTCTATACGGCAAAACTTAACGCTGATATTCTAAGAGGCTATTTATTGCAAAGAGCAGTCGGAAGCGGATAGAAGACTGTTCCCAGGTCTTTCTAAGGACCGGTGAGTTCCTTCCAGCCTTTGTACCACAGTGAGTCCTTTTGCTTTTCTATTTGTGCCCTTCCCACCTTTTATACCTGTTATACCTTTTCCTGACAATGAACACATGGTTAATTATGGAGCTTAGTTAATGTATTTTTTTCCTATTAAAACTGAGATTTTTAAAGAAGAAATTGGAATTTAAAACAGCTCCATAATATATTGCTGCAGGATAGATCATTTTTTCACTTATCATCATACTATAATTTGATGCATGTAGAAGGGTGTGTCTTTAAGACCTGTATGCAAAGATTACCTGTTGACTGTTAGTATTGTATTGCAAATCTCTGAGCCTCCAGGGAAAGTGCCTAGAGCACAGGTCCCCTGAAGTCCACTTTTTATGTTACAACCGCTGCAGTAACCATGCCGGTGTTTACTGAGCTCTCCCTGTGTGGCCAGCACAGTTTTAAGAACTTCCCACACATGGACTCATTTAATTCCCAAACCACTCTATGAGGTAGGCTCTATTAATATCTTAATTTGTAAAAACTGAGGGAAGAAAGTTAAATAACTTCTCAAGGTGACAGCTTTCTTCTGGTGCTGTATATAAAAAAAAGACCTGAGCTCTCTGTAGAGACCTTCCCCCCATTCCTTACATATTTATCAGGTGTCTACTATACATCATCAGATACTGGACCTGGTGCTAGAGGGCAGAGAAAAATAAGACAGATGAACTCTCCTGCCCTTGAAGTGCTTACAATCGGTTATCACAGTGCCTCCCAAATACTTTCACATCTGGGCACCCAGAAGATACATCATTTGTACTAAAGTAAAAGAAATGTGACCCTGCGATCCACTCCTACCCTACGCTCTGCTGAGTGTCCCTGAGGCTAAGGGAACTGAATGACTTGCATGTCCACTGTGCACTCTGGGAACAAGGCTGCATCCCACTCCCACGCAGATGACGCTGGAGTTGATGGTGCAGGTAAATGCATCTGCTATTTACATCACATTGCGTGGTAATACTTTACAGGGACATAAGTCCCATGCTAAGGATATCACAAGCATTATAGGGCAACTTAAAAGAAAGGCCTCATTTAGTATAGTTCAGGATTGACTCCCAAGGAAATAACATCTAACTTAAAAACTAATGGATGGGTTTTCCAAGTGAATAAAGAGGAAAAGGAAGAGTGCTCTGAGCAAACTGAGAGAAAAGGAGACTAGCGAGATTAATTCTGATGGAAGTATTCCATAGCTGTGCCCTCTCGTCTGCATGGCAGGCAGGGACCAGAGACCCTTGCTTGGGTTTCTCATGCTCACCTCTGCAGACTGGGGCTGGTGGGGGCTGTAGGCTCTGCAGTTTACACTCAGGAACTGGAACAATCCAAGTCCTCAGTTCAGAGTGGTTTATTCCAAATGCAGAAAGGTGTAAATGTAAAACGTATTAGGTGCCAGCTGTGTGCGTACCCACAGAAAGCAAAAAAATGGTGAAATAAGACACACACAAAACCATAATGAGTTTCTGGCATGTTGATCTCATTGGCAAGGAGTGACGGCTCTCAGACTTACTCTGTAACCTCAAGGTTCCCACAGCTGGCTTGAAAAGCAGAGTAAAATGTGGTATAATTTCACAATCTCCAATAATGTTTACCAAAATCTGGCTGCAGAATCCTGACCGCAGGAATCTAAAAGGGAAGCCAGTTATTCTCTCTGGAGAAACTCTGCCTCTGTTGTAATTGGTGGGCATCAGAATCATTGGCAGGTATGTAACTGAAGCTGATAGGAAAAAAAAGGGTAAAACTGGCTGGGAGGAGGGGAGAAGGCACAGTCTACCGTGAGAGGGGCAATATCGAGTTGCCTCTCTTTCCAACCCAAAGCAAGTAGGGTAGGATGGAGAATCTGGAATTTGTTTTGAGAACTCTGAATGCTGCCCAACTCAGCAGGATGTTCAGGTGACCAAAAGTTTTGGTCATTCATTTGATGGACAGTTCAAAATCTTAACAACAGCTTCTGAGATCACCCAGTGATCTACTTTATTACCCAGGACTGATGGGACCTTTTGTCCTTTCGGCTAAGGGACATTACCAAGTGATTAGGGACAGTATCACCGCTAGCACTCCTTCCCTAGTAACAGGTCTTTTGTAAAAGGATCCCACTCCAACTTATGAAGTACAGATGCATGATACTGCTGAAAACTGTGCTGCTTATCACCAAGCTGGTAATCTCATTAACCTAATAAACCAAACAGAGGAGACACTGCTTCCTGGAACAAATAGCAAAGTCCAAGAATGGCGAACTTGGGAATGGATAAATGGCAGAACTCCAGAGGTTAGTGTAAACAACACTGACTTTCAAGTGTTGTAAGAACAGGTATCTTGGAAATTAAAGTATTCATAGATGTAAAGAATGGGGGGATTGTAATCTACGATGTTGAAAGCACTCTATCATTGTTTGCTACTGAAATGTATAATGAGTCAAGTACAAGTTTTATTGGCAGTAAGTTTTGCCCAGTTGAAACTACTGTACTAGCAAATCTATTATTTATAACATGCACTCTAGAGTAAACGAAATATTCCCTGTGGGGAAAAAAGTAAGGGAGTAATATGATTCCAATTAAATTTCTTAATACTGACAGTTCAAATGAGACTATACAAATTTTTGATTTAAAATACAAAGAGGAGGTTGTTTGCCTGAGTGAGCTTTCAGCCTTCCTTATTCCGGGACATTTCATCACAGGCTTAATCTCTGTGGCACAGCCCACACAAGAAACATTCATACAACAATCCATGGAAATTAATCCATGAAAAATGAGCTCACCCTGTACCACTATTTTACACTATGTTTCATTCATGGGTATTTTTATTTGCTTTTTCACTAATCATGCACACATATTTGTCATTTTTATTCTTATCTTTTTTTTTAATCACATTCTGCATTCATTCAACAAATCCCTTTCTAAAACTTACTGATCTTATTCCCTTCCTTTATTAGAGTACCATTTCTTTAACTGGGTTGCTATTATCTCTCACACAGACCATAGCAACAGGTTGTTAACTTGTCTTTCTGTGTGTTTCTCTTGAATTTATTCTCAGACATGCACCAAGGAAGGTTTATTTAAAACACAACCAGGCCATGCCACTTCTCAGCTTAATTCTTTTCCGTGAGTCTCCATCAGTATTAGACATTGCCTAAATTCCTTCATATGGTGTTGAACTCCATCAGCAATCTTGCTGCTGCTAATCTATCTAGCCTTATCAGAAGCAAACTTTTCTGACGCTTCTGAACTTAGGTCTTGTGTACCTTCTCTCTGCTCCACTGTCCATATCACTTTCACCAGTGAACCACTAGATCATATACTGTGATGTTTAACTGTAGGTATGTCCCCTCCCTCATTGGACTATGAGAGCCTAAAAAAATAATAATAATAAATAAATAAATAAAATACAAAGAGGAATCACTCTGAGGGTCTGAAATACATTTGATGAGGATGGCTGGATTACCCATGTGTGTGTTTGTGTGTCCAGTAGTGGAGTGCGAGAGGTGGGCTCACTCGGAAACCATGCGCCCATTCTGTGGAAACACAATGTTCACTAAAGGACATTTACATGTTGAGACTAGAGGCCATTGGTAGGCTTACTTTCTTGTATCAGAGATGCCATCACCAAGTACTGGTTGGTTTTTTTTTAAAATTATTATTAAATCATAGCTTGTACATTAATGTGATCACGGGGCACCATACACTGATTTTATAGACCACTTGACATATTTTTATCACACTGGTTAACATAGCCTTCCTGGCATTTTCTTAGTTATTATGTTAAGACATTTATATTCTACATTTACTAAGTTTCACATGTACTCTTGTAAGATGCACTGTAGGTGTAATCCCACCAATCACCCTCCCTCCGTCCATCCTCCCCCCTCGCCTCCCCGTTCTGCATATTCTTAAGTTATAACTGAGTTATAGCTTTCATATGAAAACCATAAATTAGTTTCATAGTAGGGCTGACTACATTGGATGCTTTTTCTTCCATTCTTGAGATACTTTACTAAGAAGAATATGTTCCAGCTCCATCCATGTAAACATGAAAGAGGTAAAGTCTCCATCTTTCTTTAAGGCTGCATAATATTCCATGGTGTACATATACCACAATTTATTAATCCATTCGTGGATTGATGGGCACTTGGGCTTTTTCCGTGACTTAGCAATTATGAATTGGACTGCAATAAACATTCTGGTATAAATATCTTTCTTATAATGTGATTTTTGATCTTCTGGGTATATACCTAGTAGAGGAATTATAGGATTGAATGGCAAGTCTATTTTTAGATCTCTAAGTGTTCTCCAAACATCTTTCCAAAAGGAATGTATTAATTTGCATTCCTACCAGCAGTGTAGAAGTGTTCCCTTTTCTTCACATCCACACCAACATCTCTGGTCATGGGATTTTGTGATATGGGCTAATCTTACTGGAGTTAGATGATATCTCAAAGTAGTTTTGATTTGCATTTCTCTGATGATTAAGGATGATGAGCATTTTTTCATATGTCTGTAGCCTGTACGCCTGTCTTCTTCAGAGAAGTTTCTCTTCAAGTCCCTTGCCAGCCTGAGATGGGGTCACTTGTTCTTGATTTGGACCTCTTGAACTGGGCCAATTGCCTGAGGACTATCCAAGTGGTACCCTGGGTGTGTGGTTGTAGGAAGGTTTGATTTTCCTTTTGTTTTGGTTTTGCAAAGGGTTTGTTTTCTTTTAAGATGGATATGGGAGCAAACTATGTAGGAAATGCAGGTCATGCTCACAAAGACCTCAAGGAATAATGCATGCCCTCCCCTTTGTCAGCTTTCTTTTGGTTTCAAAATGGCAACCTGTAGTTGGAACTAATAGATTTTAAAAATTCTTTAAATGCCCATATATGGAACCAAAATACATAGACTTGGAACGTAGCAAGGAAAATGTACTCACCTTCCAGTTAATGACTAAATGGAGAAGAGATTTTCAGCTCACTGTCTGTGCTTTTTGTTTTCCCAATGTCCCTTCTCCTTGCTCCTAGCTCTCCCTAGAGCAGCAGTTCTCAACTTGTGGGTCACGACCCTTTTGTAACAATGAAAATACATCATGGCATTATGAAGTTTGAGAACCACTGCCCCAAAGGGTGAATTGTACCAATATGTTAACCCCACTGGTAGAGAGTTGCCAAGCTGAATCAAATGCAGGTGAATCCCAAGTTTCATCAGGGAACTTGCCGTCCAGATTTCTGTATTCACTGGCATTAATCAAGCAGAAGAATAAAAATAAGCCAAAACAGTATTTGCTCCAATAGGTTGAAAGGTAAAGCGTCTAGTACTTTCAGCAGAGAGGGAAAAGAGTTTCTAATAGGCTTACACTCGGAAAGGGACTAGGAATTATTTTAGACATTTCCTATTAGTCTGATTCTGTTTGGGGAGAATGTTATGTTTCTATGATTTGATACAGGAGCAGAAAACAGCTATTTCATTAGACCATTCTGGAATGTGTCAGGTCCAACATCCTATCCACTAAGGCCTGGCATGTGCAAAACTTTGACCTGAACCCTTCTTTTATTTATTATTATTATTATTTTATTGTTGGGGATTCATTGAGGGTACATAGAAGCAGGTTAAATTAATTGTTTTTGTTAGATAAGGACCCTCTTATATTTGTGTCCTGCCCCCAAAAGGTGCACCACACCCCTTGACCCCCCTCCTTCTCCCTCCTTCCCTTTCTCAGCTCTTCCTATCTCCCACGTACCACTGTGTACTAGGACCTTAATTGACCTCATATCAGAATTGAGTACATAGGATTCTTATTTATCCATTCTTGTGATGCTTTAGTAAGAATAAAGTGTTCTACATCCATCCAGGTTGATACAAAGGATGTGAAGTCTCCATCTTTTTTAGTGACTAAGTAGTATTCCATGGTATATATATACCACAGCTTGTTAATCCATTCTTGAGTTGGTGGGCATTTAGGCTGTTTCCACATTTTGATGATTGTAAATTGAGCTGCAATAGTCTAGTACAAGTGTCCTTATGATAAAAAGATTTTTTTTTCTTCTGGGTAGATGTCCAGGAATGGGATTGCAGGACCAAATGGGAGGTCTAGCTTGAATTTTTTGAGGGTTCTCCACACTGCCTTACAAAAAGGTTGTATTAGTTTGCAGTCCCACCAGAAGTGTAAAAGTGTTCTTTTCTCTCCACATCCATGCCAGCATCCGCAATTTTGAAAATTTGTGATGAGGGCCAATTTCAGTGGGGTTAGATGATATCTCAGGGTGGTTTTGATTTGCATTTCTCTAATTATTAGGGATGCTGAGAATTTTTTCATATGTTTATTAGCCATTCATCTGTCTTCTTTAGAGAAGTTTATTCATCTTTCTTGCCCAGTGATCTAAGGGATTGTTGCCTTTTTTAATGTTTATTAGTTTGAGTTCTCTGTAGATCCAGTTATCAAGCTTTTGTCTAAGTCAAAATATGCAAATATCCTTTCCCAATGTGTAGGTTTTCTGTTTGCTTTGGTTATTTTCACCTTACCTGTACAGAAGCTTTGCAGTTTCATTAAGTCCCATTTGTTTATTTTTGTTGTTGTTGTGATTGCCACAGGAGTCTTTCTCATAAAGTTCTTCCCCAGGCCAATAGCTTCCAGTGTTATCCCCACACTTTCTTTGCGGATTTTAATTGTTTTGTGTCTTAGATTTAGGTCTTTTATCCATCTTGAGTCATTTTTGTGAGTGGATAAAGGTGCAGGTCCAGTTTCAGTCTTTTACATGTGGACATCCAATTCTCCCATCACCATTTATTGAATAGATGTTCTTTCCCCCAGTGTATGTTCTTGTTTGGTTTATCAAAGATTTGGTGGCTTTAGGATGTTTGGTTCATCTCTTGGTTTTCTATTCAGTTCCAAATGTCTATGTCTCTATTTTTGTGTCAATACCATGCTATTTTGATCACTATGACCTTGTAGTATAGCCTAAAGTCTGGTAGGCTGATACCCCTGGCTTTGTTTTTATTGTTAAGAATTGCTTTGGCGGCCGGGCGTGGTGGCTCACGCCTGTAGTCCCAGCACTGTGGGAGGCCGAGGCAGGTGGATTGCCTGAGCTCAGAGGTTCAAAACCCATATGAGCAAGCAGTCAGCCAGAGTAAGACCCCGTCTCTACCAACAACATCAAAAACAGCCAGCACCGCAGGAGAAAGAAGAAAATCACCAGAAAAGGAGTACTTCAAACAAACATGAACAAGCACACTGAAATTAAAAATAAAAAAAAAAATTAAAAAAAAAAAAAAGAATTGCTTTGGCTATATAGTTTTGTTTGTTTGTTTTGGTTCCATAAAAAATGAAGAATTGTTTTTTCCAAACCTTGAAAGTATGATGTTGGTATTTTAATAGGGATAGCTTGAATTTGTAGATTGCTTTGGGAAGTATAGACATTTTGACAACGTTGATTATTCCCAGCCATGAACATGGTATGTTCTTGCATTTGTTGGTATCTTCTACTATCTCTTTGCTTAGGGGTTCATAGTTTTCTTTGTAAAGTTCCTTCACCTCTTTAGTGAGGTGTATACATAGGTATTTGATTTTCTTTAGTGCTACTGAGAAGAGTATTGTGTCTTGATTTCCTTCTCATCTTGGCTGTTATTGGCATATACAAAGGATTCTGATTTGTGTGCATTGATTTTATATCCTGAGACATTACTGTATTTTTTCATCACTTCCGGGAGCCTTGTGGTTGAGTCTTTGGGGTTCTCTAAATATAAAATCATATCATCGGCAAAGAGGGAGAGTTTCACTTTCTCTGCCCCCATTTGGATGCCTTCTCTTGCCTGATTGTATTGGCTAGAACTTCCAGCACTATGTTGAGGAATGATAAAGGAGAAATAACAACAGATGCCACAGAGATACAAGGGATTATCTCTGAATACTATAAGAAACTCTATGCCCAGAAATTTGATAATGTAGTGGAAATGGATCAATATTTGGAATTACACCCCCTCCCTAGACTTAATCAAGATGAAATATACCTTCTAAATAGACCAATTTTAAGCACTGAGATCAAAGAAATAATAAAAAATCTCTCAACAAAAAATGCCCTGGTCAAGAAGGCTTCACACCAGAATTCTATCAAACCTTGAAAGAAGAGCTTATACCCACACTGCAGAAACTATTCTAAAAAATTGAGGAGGAAGGAATCTTTCCCAACATGTTCTATGAAGCAAACATCACCCTTATACCAAAACCAGGAAAAGACTCAACCAAAAAAGAGAACTACAAACCAATTTCACTAATGAATATAGAAGCAAAAATTCTCAATAAAATCCTAGTAAATAGAATACAGTTCATCAGCTAAAAAAAGTCATACATCATGATCAAGTACAATATATCCAGAGATGCAAGGCTAGTTTAATATACACAAATCTATAAACACAGTTCACCATATCAACAGGAGCAAAAACAAAGACTGTATGATCCTCTCAATTGATGTAGAAAAAGCTTTTGATAAAATTCAACATCCTTTCCTAATTAGAATGCTGAAGAATATAGGCAGGGTGGTACATTCCTTAAATTGATTGAAGGCATCTATGACAAACCCACAGCTAATATTATACTGAATGGAGTAAAACTAAAGCTTTTCTACTCAGGACTGGAACAAGACAAGGGTGTCCTCTATCGCCACTGAAACCTTCTTTTAAAACCAGTGATCCTTCAGCCAAAGTATACCCTAGGTAGCAAAGCAACCTAAACTTGACTGGAATGCTTGTTAATGTCTGTAATCTTTTACTCCATGACAACCTGCCTTTCTCTTGTTATGGTCCCTCTAGGACAGGCGTCCTTAAACTGCGGCCCGCGGGCCACATGAAGCGATATGAATTGTATTTGTTCCCGTTTTGTTTTTTACTTTAAAATAAGATATGTGCAGTGTGCATAGGAATTTGTTCATAGTTTTTTTTTTTTTTTTTAAACTATAGTCCGGCCCTCCAACAGTCTGCGGGACAGTGAATTGGTCCCCTGTTTAAAAAGTTTGAGGATGCCTGCTCTAGGAAGTGGATAATCTGGTTAACTCTAGGACCTGGACTCGAAGTTATCTCCTCTCTCACTAATTCTCTTGGCTGACATACCTTTGAAGAAACGTGAATGTAGATGGAGGCAATTCCTTTCCAAAAAAGAGATTGCATTAGGAATGTTAGACAATTGGTGATATTTTTGACATTAGATTTAATTTATCCCTGGGATTTATATTCTAAGGAAGTAATCCAAAGTTTAATGCAAATTGTGCAAATTTTGCTTTACTATCTCTTTTCCACAGAAAGGATTTCTTTTTAGTCTTGTATCCTTTTAGTGATGCTGTTATAAAAATCCCTATGTGGATACATAATCAAATGCAAATAAGTCCAAGAAATGTCTATTTTGCTCTTGAATTACAGTATTCTCTATGCAAATAGTAGCTTTTAAACTTGCACAGAGATTTCTCTGTTCAATGCCAGCACCACACAAAACATCTTAATGTGGCCTAGGCTTCAGGTCATTGAATTTCATCTCTTCCTTAATACATAGCTGGAACAAAATCAGTTCACTGATCTCTCCCAAATGCTACGTAAGTTTTTTTTTTTTGCTTTTTGAGGGTTAGTGCACATCAGTACATGCCCAGAGATGACCCTAGTTGTTACAAAGGCATCTGGAAAAGGACACTGGATGACATACCTTTATTTTTTTAATTTATTTTTTACCTTTTATATTTTGGAGACAGAGTCTCACTTTGTCACCCTTGGTAGAGTGCCCTGGCATCATAAGAACCTCCAACTCTTGGGCTCCAGTAATTCTCTTGCCTCAGCCTCCTAAGTAGCTGGGACTACACAGCTACTTTTAGAGAAGAGGTCTCGCTCTGGCTCAGGCTGGCTCAAACCTGTGAGCTCAGGCAATCCACCTGACTTGGCCTCCCAGAGTGCTACAATTACAGGTGTGAGCTACTGCACCGGCCATGGCATACCTTTTTGAGGGTTTTTTATCATTTTCTACATTTGAGGGTTTTCTACATCATATCAAATGTAGAAAAATCCAGTGATATAAACTAATATTATAAAACTAGCTTATAAAATACACCAACCTGATATAATATGTGAAATAAATGTTAATCTTTTCAGAAATATTATCCCTGATATAATTTGTAATCACTCTGGAGAAATGGACCAACTTTGATCCCTCGAATATTTCTGAGTCAAATTAGGTAAAACTTTTGCATAACTAAAGCCATGATTGTAATCATTTTGAAAAAAACATAAGGAAATTTAAAATAAATTAAGCCTTATTCCAGAACATGCAATTACATTTGGTATATGCATCAGATTTGTAATAAATACAACTGTTGCTCTTATTTATCCATAAAATATAAATCAGCTGAAATGTACTTCTCCAGATTCTATTTACTCCCAATATCTTAAAACTCAGTAAGTACTAGGTACAAAGCAAATTCTTAGTGCTACAAGGAACTCTAGAGACAAACAGGACATATTCTCTGTCATCCAGAAGTTTTAGGTTGGGTGCACTGGCTCACGCCTATAATCCTAGCACTCAGGGAGGCCAAGGCAGGTAGATTGAGCTCAGGAGTTTGAGACTAGCCTGAGCAAGATTAAGACCCATTTATACTAAAAATAGAAAAACTAGCCAGGTGTTGTGGTGAGCACCTGTAGTCCCAGCTGCTCGGGAGGCTGAGGCAAGAGAATCGCTTAAGCCCCAGAGTTAGAGGTTGCTGTGAGCCGTGTGACGCCACGGCACTCTACCCGAGGGCGGTACAGTGAGACTCTGTCTCTACAAAAAAATAAATAAATAAATAAATAAAATTGGAACTAATCAATCAACACTTACATGAACATATGGAAATAACACTCATCAAAAATTGAGTAGGTAGAAAGGGGAGGAGGGAACGGGTAAATTCCTGACTAACAGGTACAATGCACATTATCCAGGTGATGGGCATATTTAGAACTTGACCCAGTTGGTACAAAATCAATGTATGTAACAAAACATTTGTTATCCTGTCAGTGTGTTCTGAAATTTAAAAGAAAAAGAGAGAGAAAGGGTGATTGGGGAAGGCTGAAAAAAAAAAAAAACAAAGAAGTTTAAAGCTTAGTGGGAAAAACGTTAACTATGTGGAAGGTAGGAAAATGTATACAGGGACTCTGTGTACTACATGTGCAACTTTCATGTAAATCTAAAATTATTTTGAAAACATTATTTAAAAGTCTTTTTGGTAAAATAAAATACATCTGTATGTAATTATATAGACAGCTGAGGAAGATTAACAGCAGGTGGTTCTACTTAATTGACCATTAGTAAAACCAAGAGCGGAGTGGGAGCAGCTCAGGGCAGTAAACCATGAGTAAATTGGGCAAAACTCTACTTCAGTGTGAGGCTGCTTATTTTTAATCTGCTGTAATTATGTAGTGAAACCAGGATAGCAAACGGATTTAACAAATACCAAATGGGGCAGGAGCAGTGGCTCATGCCTATAATCCTAGCACTCTGGGAGGCTGACGTGAGTAGATTGCTTGAGCTACAAGTTCAAGACCAGCCTGAGCCAGAGCAAGACCTCCTCTCTAAAAAGCTAGCCATATGTTGTGGCAGGTGCGTGTAGTCCCAGCTACTTGGGAGGATGAGGCAAGAGAATTGCTTGAGCCCAAGTTTGAGGTTGCTGTGAACTGTGACGCCAAGGCACTCTACCGAGGGTGACAAAGTGAAACTGTCTCAAAAAAAAAAAAAAACCCACACATAATACCACAGACATTTTGTAGATTTGTAGAACTTCCCCTCCCCGCCCCTTTTTGTGAGAGGTGAGTCCCTCTTGTTCCACTTAACCACAACAACAAGGCAAGGGTAGCCAACCTGAACTTTGAAATACACAGGACTTTTCATACCTGAAATAAACCAAAGTGAACAAGCAGAGGCCTAGAAAACTACCGAGGTCTGAAACAAGAGCACAAAACCTTACTTCTGAGAATGTGGACAGAAAGCAGTAGGCCAGAAAGAAGTCCATTTTCTAGAAAGCAAAGGACATGGGACTTTCATAAACGAAGTTGTTAACTGTAATGCGCAGAGCAGTTGTTTAGATTAGTGTCGCTCTCCAAACTCATTTAGAGGAGACAAAGGCAAGGCAAGGCAAGGCAGTAGGGACTTCCGTGAACACTGTTGACCTCAGGCCCTGCTCCCTCTGCATCAGGAGGAGACCTCAGCTGGATGCGCCACCTAGCGTGGCTTGTTTCTGTTCAAGCACATCTGAGGCATCATTAGCAGATTTTACATTGAGGCAAATGTGTCTCATAAGCAAAAAGTCATGAGATAGGAAAAATGAGATTAAAAGTCACAGCGGGCCAAGTGCCGAACTACGAGCATGTGTCTGGGCTTTAGTGAGCAGCACGGTGCTTACCCAGACTGAGCAGGTGGGGAGTGGGGAATCCCAGAGCTGCTCCGACACTCGCCAGCCAGTGGTGACACTCAGCCAGAGACACAGGGTCAGGGACCCTGTGACTCTGTTTCTCAATCTGCCAACCAATGTTCATCATACTGTTTCTATCAGTTAAATGGCTAAAGAGCTCATCTCTGTGGGAGTTTACTCTGAAGAAACAATTTCTGTGCAAATGCCTCCGGTTTTTATTAAAATCACGATGGAGGTTATTAAATTCTGTTTCAAGAACATGGTTCTCCAGGCAATGTATTTAAGTTACTATAGTAATGAAAATACTGTACTTCTAAGGCATTTTTTTTATTTGGTGGAATAAAAATGGAACAGATGAGGAAAAAAATAAATCAGAGAATGGGACAGTATAAAATAACGAGCTTTAGAGCACATGAAGGTCCAAGGTAGGGATGGAATGAGGCCACTGGTGACAGATGAATCATCCCATCTCACTGCAACCTTGTTTGTAATTCAGGTAGAAATTACTTCAAAAACAAAGAAGTAAAGATTTATTTCAAATAAATTTTAAAATGTAGATTTCTAGATGTTTAAACATATTCTAATTCCATTATTAAACAATGCTGTCATGACAAAAAAGAGAAAATTAAAAGAAAACTAGATTACCAACCGTCTCCTGGTGTGTATCTAGCTAACCAGGTATGCACCAGCTATCAGCGTCTGAAGACTGGCACACGCCTCTCCCACCTCGGAGCTATGGAGAGGTCCTCCCTCTGTCTGCCTAGAAAACATACTCATCTATCCTTCATTTCCTGCAGTTACTGAATGTCTTGTTATTTCCCAAGAGGGCAAGGACCTCTCTAAATCAGTCCATTCTCATTAAAATCATTTCTGCTGACTGTCCATTTGATGAACAGACCTCAGTGTTGAATGGTGCTCATCTTCACTGCCAAAGGGATTTTTGTATTTGGGGGCTCCATGCATCTTCTCATTAAACTGTGCTCATTGTAGGGCAGGAACTAAAAGGATTTGACATCTTGCACTGGAAAAGTGCAATGATACTGATGTTTTATCATGTAATGTAATGTCATTCATTGCCTTGAGGTCACACACTCAGATAATTGACTGTCTTTAAATAACAAGATGGCAAATATATTTCTCAGCTCTTTCCATGTGTGGCTTTGATTGCTCTCTTGAACAAGCAAAGTATGAATATGTATGAATATGTAGTGTTTTCCAGGATGTGAGCAGATGTTCTCTGGAACTGGTTATGGGAGCTATTCTATTTAATATAAATCAACCCACTTTTAGTGGGAATTTTTAAGGCCAATGAAACTGACATGCCATCACAACCCAACATAATTGTTGGGTGGAAGAAACTGAGGAGTCATTTGTCAGTTACTCCTCTCAAATGAAGATCAGGTATACTCTGATTTACAGAAAACTGATTGAAAACATAGGCCAATTTGCGTATTTGTTGGTTATGAGAACAGATTACTAAAAGCATTTTCTCCCTTAATATAAAAGTAAGACATATTCTTTGAAGAGAGGGGGGAGGTAAAGGTGGAAGGAGAGTAATGTGTGGGGCCACACCTATGGTGCCTCTTAGAATGGGTACAGGTGAAACCTCCTAAATGCAGAATACAAATGTCTACATACAGTAAGAAAATGCCATGAAGGCTACGTTGAACAGTTTGATGAGAATATTTCAGATTGTATATGCAACCAGCACATTCTACCCCTTGATTGCACTAATGTACACAGCTATGATTTAACAATTAAAATAAAAAAAGAAAAAAAAGAATAAATGGAAAGTACAGTTTAAAAAATGAGGAAACCACCATAGTTCCACATGTATCTTTAACACATTGCAATACATTCATTCAGACTTCACCATATATGCTTGTAAGTATTGTATGTATATAAGATTGTATTTAAAATCATATTTTGTAATCTTTTTAGTTAATATATCACAACCATCTTTTCATGTGAACAATTTAGATGTATGGATGGATAGATAGATAATAGATAGTTGCAACATAATTTTTGTTGGCTAAATAGTCCATTCTATTGGTAAGTTTTCTGATCATCAATCTTTTTTATCAATTGCTTCAAGTTTGTTGTGCATGAGTTTTTGGTTTCACTGTACATTATAATCAGCATACTTGTATTTATATCTATATATATGTCCCAAATTATTTCATTGGGATATGATTTTAGAGATAGAAAACTTGGGTCAAAATACATGCCCTTTTATTTTTTTATTTTATTTTATTTTATTTTTTATTGTTGGGGATTCATTGAGGGTACAATAAGCCAGTTACACTGATTGCAATTGTTAGGTAAAGTCCCTCTTGCAATTATGTCTTGCCCCCATAAAGTGTGACACACACTAAGGCCCCACCCCCCTCCCTCCATCCCTCTTTCTGCTTCCCCCCCCATAACCTTAATTGTCATTAATTGTCCTCATATCAAGATTGAGTACATAGGATTCATGCTTCTCCATTCTTGTGATGCTTTACTAAGAATAAAGTACATGCCCTTTTAAAATATCATTATAGAGATTTTAAAATTGTACTTCAAAAAGTCTCCTGTAAACATTCACCACCAGGATATGAGATTACTGGACAATTACTGGACACTTTCATAATGAGTGGTAATGATTTTTGAAAGAAACTGATTTTCTGTTAACATTAGAATATGTTAATAATGTCAAGGAAAGAGTGGACTTATTTATAGCTAGGTAAATTATGGAGTGTTTACCAGATTTCTAAAGGAAATAATCAAAAGAAGTAAATAGCCTCTCTTGTGTTGCTCTCGTTCCCCAACACAAGTGTTGGTCAGGCTTTCCAATGGGAGATCTTTGGAAAGAGTTCAGTGATCACACAAAGGGAGCTGATCTTTCCCAGCCCTTCATCATTCTTTATAGAAACTCTGCCCAAGTTGACCACAAAATTTCATGATTCAAAAGTTCTTGAATTTTGAATGTTAAACAAAAAACTGCACTCAGACAAGAATGGAGGAAAGAGTCAAGTCTTTCTAAAATTAAGCAACAGTCAACTAGAGAAAAGGAAAATGGTCCTGCTGCTACCCCTGAGCCCTATTTAGTTACTTTCACACTTTAAATGAACCATTCTCTTTTTACTAAGTACATGGTTGAAATAGCATAACTCCTCACTTTAGAAACAGAACATTCTCTTACAGTGGGTTTATATTATATAACAGGTTTGAAACAGAAAATAGAGTTGATATGAAGCCATTCACCAGTTAAAATGGCGGCTCATGAGAGGAAGAGCATTTAAATTAAATTCAAGAAGGGGGATGGTGAGGATGAGTTGCCACCTAATGGGTACAATGTGTGGGTACATAGCACACTTCTTGGGTGAAGGACAAAATAATGACTCCAAATCTACCTTGCAAATTCAAACAATGCAATCTAATTGTGGGTACTGTCATGTTAATCTGAAGTTTTAACAAAAATGTCACCGTATGACACTGTGGCCTGAAGGCAGGGGCTTTTCCTACAGAGAGGGGAAGAAGCTTGGAACACAACATTAGCCTGGTTTGCCCCACATTTTAGAGTATGGAGATGTACATAATCTGCTGAGATAACCCAACTGGGTCTAGCCCAGCCTAGAATGAACTTCCTTCCTGTTCTTAGATATAAACAGAGAAGAAAGGAAAGTGTGCTTATCTTTTATAAAGCCATTTATTTATACAATAAGCATTTCTTGGACACTCTTCAGATGTCAGTCTCTGCCAAAATCTTGCTCCTTCTTGCTCTGCTCTGCAACGAGTTCCTGTGGTGTCTCTGAATTCTTACACACTGTCAGTGGGAATGTAAATTGGTATAACTTCTGTGGAGAGCAATATCGAAGATATTGCAGAGAGAAATAAAAGTAGATGGACCATTTGATTCAGCGATCCTACTACTAGGCATCTCCTCAAAGGAAAGAATTCGTTTTTATCAAAATGACACTTGCACTTGTGTGTTTATTATGGCACAATTCACAATTGCAGAGGTATGGAATGACCCTAAGTTCCCATCAACTGACGAGTGTGTATATATATACACACACCATGGAATACTACTCAGCCACAAAACAGAATGAAAGCATGTCTCTTGCAGTAACTGTCATTATCCTGAGTAGATGGCTCAGGGATGGAAGAACAAATACAGCATATTCTCACTTATAAGTGGGAGGTAAGAGAAGGGTCCACCTGGGCACACAGAGCGGAATAATGGACACTGGAGACTCAGAAAGGGGGTACATGGAGGGGGTGCGAAGGATACAAAATTACCTACCAGTATGCTATATGGGAGATAGCTGCATGAAAATCCCTGATTTCACGACTGTACAATTCATCCATGTTACAAAAAGCCACTGTGTCACTTAAATCTATTAAATTAAAAACAACCCTAAAACTACTTCTTATTTTGTCAGTGCTAAACCAGATCCCAGGAAGAGGATCATAGCTTGGTTTCCAGAAAAAAACTAAGTTTTCAAATCAAGGGGATTTAAGTTTAAAGCCTGGCTTCACTATTTGCCAGCTGTGATATTTAGTTATATTCACTTTTCTCAATTTCAGCATTTTTTTTTTTTTCAAAAAGAAGATGACAATAGCAATGCTCTCTTGCCAGGGTACAATGCTATAGATAAAGCATTCAGAGTAGGTCAGGGTGGTGGAAGGTAGGAAGCACCGGGTCAGTGTGTCAGAGAGAGGACCACCTGCTCCCCTGCAGGCACCTGTGGGTAGGGAAGAGGCGAGACCGTGGAGAAAATGACTTAATAATGTGAAAAGTGGCTTTTTATTCTCTTAACATTATATGTATAAATCAGAAGATCCTAAATTTAAGAAGTGAATATACTTAGACCAGGTTTTCTATTTTTAATAATTCCATTGTTCACTTTAGTGTATTATTTTAGTGATATGCCCCTTAGGAAAAGAAGAGAATCTCATCTCCATGGAAACATGGTTTCAAAAACCTAAAGACATTGTCACATTGCACTCCTCTGGGATTCATTTAGGATGGCATTGTTATAATAACATTTTATTAATTGCCTGATTTACCATGCTAGCCTCCTAAACACGATACGAAGAGAAGTACTATAGTGATAGACTTTGATGCTTCTCTCATGGAGCTTCCTATAAAATTCAATTGAGACAGTAAGAAACCTACAATCCACAGGTTTGATACCCAGGAGAAAGATAAGACCTAAGTTTGTAGTGTTCTAAGGCTCCATGAGTATTAATACAGCGTCTGGCAGAAGTAATGCCCTTTTGTGTTTGAGTGTGATATTGTTATGTTACAGAATTACATACAAATAATGCAAATGACAAATAATGACACACACACCCCTTTTTACGAGCTGGTAATCTATAGCAATCTTTTATTACAAAATTGTAAGCATTAAGGGAGTTACTTCTGCCAGACTCTGTATGTAGCTGAGCCATTCAGTTCAGAACTTGAAGAGCAGCTCAGAGAAACATGGCAAGGTTGCCCCCAGGTGCTCTGTGAAAGGTACTTAGCTCTCCAGGTAATGGGAATCTATGGAAGTGTTTCTGGAAGAACCACAGAAGTGCAGTCTTGTTGTCTACCTCTCAGAGAAGTTAGGGCAGCAATGTGACTGGGTGCAAGGACCCTGTAAATACCTATATCCAGTTCACCCATCTGCCAAGGATATATTTTTCCTGTATCCAATTAAGTGGGAACTGCTTAACTAAAGACGGGTGGGGCAAAGCACTCATCTTCAGCTCTCTTTGGCTTTGTTTGTGAATGGGAATTCATGGTGTTGTATTTATTGTTTTTTGCCACCAAAAATATTATAATATTGCTTATTGAGATTTTTCTAGGCTTAGCTTGGAGACAAAGCCCAGGAATCATAATCTCTGGTTGTGCTGCGCCCCAGGGAGGCACCACATTCCGTCTCGAATGGTCCCTCACTTATAAACTAACCCTTGTTCCAAGGTCTGAACAAGTTCTTGTGGAAACAGACAGAAGACAAGGATGGGGGGGAGAAAGACTATGGCCTCAGCTACACGGTGTCAGAACTATTAAAAAATCAAAATTTGACTATAATCTTATTCTTTGTACTTAGATTTTGAAAGAGAAACTGAAGTTTTTGATGCTAAGGTGACAAGTAGTTACTCTGTGGTGATAATCTAGATATTTTAGCTGGGCTCTGTTATGTCTGGGCCTCTCAGGGGACTGCCTCTAGATGATTTTGTCTGTGGGTGGGAGGTTCACGCTCTCCCTCCAGCTAAAGCTAGTGATCTGGAGAAGTCACTTTAGTTATTGGCAGAATGTAGCCAAAGACAGAGCAGTTGGTAAAGGACAGGTAGGACAGAGACTCATCAGATTCTTTTACTGTAGATTGCTCCTTACAGAGAAATGAAAGACCGCTAAGAGCAAATAAAATAACACAAGTTAAATAGACAAAAAATAGAGTCATGTAGTGATATAATATCCTGGGCTTTAAGAACTTGATGAAATTAAGACAAAAAGAGAAATATGAGGGAGCCCTCCCAAGTCAGGGCTGGGGTGAGGGTAGAGAGGAGCCCCCGGAGGCAGCGCCTCCCTCTCTATCCAGGCCCTGGTCCCGGCTCAGGCAGGAATCTGCCTCTTCTGCATGCCAGACCCCTTACTAAATTCATCTCTGTTTCCTCTCCAAAAGCAGTGCAGAGAATTCACTATTGATTTGATATGAATTGTGATAGTCACAACTGCTAATGGTGTGATGAATTGCCCTTTCAAAGTATCTTATCCTTTTTTTAGTGGAAGAACACAGATATTAAAACAGATCACAAACGGGGAGAAGAAGGAACAGAAGGGAAGGAGAAGAGGAAGGATGGAAATGTTAAAAGTACCATGGGCCCTCCATATATATAGAATTTCCTACTTAAGTGTGCTAAATTTTTTTTTTTTTTTAACTTGGCCGGGGCTGGGTTTGAACCCACCACCTCCGGCATATGGGACCGGCGCCCTACTCCTTGAGCCACAGGGGCCACCCATGAAGTGTGCTAAATTTTAACTTTAGAAAAACTTTGCCGAGCACAGTGGCTCACGCCTGGAATCCTAGCACCCCGGGAAGCCAAGGCAGGAGGATCCCTTGAGCTCAGGAGTTCAAGAAAAACCTGACAATTCATAAGCTTTTCTAAGGAAACCAGTGGAATGAACGTCAACAATACAGAGACTCCAAGCAACATTACTAGTTGCGTCAATTACAGTTTTCTAAGATCATCTTCTTAGAAGGAAACACTCTCAAATGGTATTAAAGTTTCCAACTTCAATTTGGAAACACTCAGAGACTTTCTGCTGTTCAGCTGTGGAGGGGGGGTTCAAAAATTTCCACTGAAACATGAATTTGTAAACAATCAGATTCTTAAATCCAAAAGGATTGTGCAATTCATGAATCATAGAATCCATCAGCTGCACAGTTTGACAACTTTAATACAATGAGCAATTTCTCAGACTTAACCATCTCTCCTCCCAATGTCATGGCAGAAGCATATGTTTGCTTTGAAGGATTCATTTTTGACATCTGTTTCCCAGCCATCTACTACCTGCTAGGCTCTGTCACATACGCCATTTTACCCTTAGAACAACCGTATCAGATAAGAATTTTGTCTCTGTTTTAAAACAAAGGATAACTTAGGATGGAGAAGTGACAGGGCTTCTCCATGTGGAACTCACAGAATTAAAACTAGGAGAGAACATTCCCAATGTGCTGAATCAGAACCTTTAACTATGGGGTTTGAACATGTACGTTTTACAAACATCCACAATGAGTCTCATGTTTTAATCAAAGCTGAGCTTATATATCATTATAATTTACCACATTCAAAGCACTTCCTTGTGTATCAGCCCTTTATAATGCAAAATACCAAGTTTTAACTCAGCAAAGACATTTTTGCAAGGCATGATAGCAACATGCTTAGCTTCCTGATGAGCCAACTTGACATGGTCATGATAACTTTAAGAACATGGTTAATTGGTCAAATCCTATCCTCACACCCTAACAGTCCCACGTGTCCATCTTGAACTCCAAATAGATTGGAATCCACCTAACCTTCCTCAGAGAAGGGCATCGGTAACTCTTGTCCTATCAATCTGTTATGCATCATTGTCTGCTGCTCCTTGAACCTGAGGAATCCGGTTCTGCTGACTCTCCTTCCAGGCAGGAAGGAGGTATCCCCTGTACCTTTCCACCTTCCTCCATCTACTACTTAAGACTTTCAGGATCCCACGTTCCCTGTTCCAGAACATTTCTAGTACCAGCCTTCCCTGATTCCTAAGGCAGATAAACTTTCCATTTTTTCCCTGGAAAAGCTTATACTGAGGCTGATGTTCCCGCCTCTCTCCTAACGTTCTTAAATTCACACAATTAGTAAGTAAAGGAGCGGGTACTCAAATTGGTCTCCGATTTTAAAGTCATACTCTTTCTAGTTTTACACTATACTAATGAGATATTTCTCCCCACAATGAGATGTTTCAAGCAAGCCTGGGGCAGGTGCTGAATCCTAGGACATTCCTAATGAAGTTCTATGTTGTGCTTATACTGAAGGGATGCTCTGGTGTTTGTTTATGTAAGAAAGGCACACTTTAAATACAAGTAGGAGAGTTAGGATTGTCCTTCTGTTATAAAAGAGTGAGAGCTGGACCTGTATTCTTACCCAGAAGGAGAGCTGACCCATTTAAGTACAGGTGTGAACAGTATGAACTCTTTACAGAGGAGATGATATTTAGCTCAAAAATAAAGACTACTTTTTATTTTTTCCAGGTACTTGTCTAAAGTAAAAATAAAATAAAAGCATGTAAGATGGAATTATGTAAAAAGAAGTTTAAGGAAAACATGCATAGTTAATGTTTTTTAAAAATTACATAAAGCAATCGCTTGATCAGGATGGCGTTGGTGAATGGTGCAAGCTGAGTTTGTAGCTTCAGTATTGCAAAGCTAAGGGAGTTTAAAAAAAATTCCAGACAGTAAGAGAATGAAAGACTAGCAGAAAGATCAGACACTTGAAGAGTGAGAAAGTAAGATGACGGGAAAATGTAGCAGGATTTTTTTTTTTTTTTTTTTGAGCGGTGCTAGGAGTGCAGCTGATGGCGATCCCGACAAATTTACATTTTCCCAGTGTCTGTAGTTTCTCTGGTACCATTTAGCAACCAGAGAGCAGGAACACTGAAAACGGAAAGCCGGGTTGCTCCACAGCTGGGATGTTACCTGACAAATACGATGAGCGTCAAGACAGTTTAGGGCAGTGGTTGAAAGGGCATTGGAATGGCGATAAGAAAAAAAGATGTCAGTGAGCACGAGGAGCCTGAAGAGGTGACAAGGGTCCCAGAAGGGAGCACAGAAGGCTGGAGGGGTGGGTTGTGTGATGAGTGGTTTGGGAAGAAGCAGATGATTTCTGAGGATGACAAGCTTGGGGTATGACCATCTGGGTATCTGTGGTTTAAATGGAGTGGAGACAGACATTGGCGATGAAGGGCAAGTGAAGAGTAGATTTTCTTCATTAAAGACAAAATGAAGGCTGTGGAGCGTGGTGCCAAAGTTGTAGATAAATGAAGAGCAAAGATGAAGAGTCCACAGATCAGGGAATGCGAGGTGGGATGGGAAACAAGGATTTATTTATATGGCAGCATTCTTAGAAATTAAGAGGTTTTTAAGTGAGAGAAATGTAGTAATAGCCTGGCAGCCGTGGAGTTCAAGGTGAACGTCAGCTCCCCTCCTAATGCTGAGGAAATGTGGTTGCAGAGAGAGCCCTTTCAGGCAAGCCCTGGGAACTCAGCCTTTCCAGCTTTTATCCTTTTACGGTTCTGCCCTTTCATGAGTAGCTCTGAGCTGCACGGTGCTCCATAGCAGCCGCGAGTCACAGCGTGGGAATGACATGCATCTGACAGAGATGATGTTAAGGGACGGACAGTTGACAAAGGACATGGAGAACTAGTCTTCTCTGGACCACATAGAGAAAGTACTAATCAGTCAAGAGCATCTAACCTTTCTTTCTCTCTACCACACATTGGAAGAATGAATCGTCTTGGGCCACACATTAAATACAGAAACACTAAGAAAAGCTGATTAACAAAGGACAGGTCCGTGGGTACTTTTCATGACATCTAACACTACGGATTAGGAAAAAGTCCTCACAAAATCAGCATGTGGCCCAGGGGCTGCAGGATGGACATCCCTGATATTCACTAAGAAATTACTTTAGCTAAGAACACACAGATGGGACAATTTATACACAATACCAGAAATAGCAACTGTTTCTTCATGCCCCATCATCCTCAAGGACCCCGATGTGTTCACCCTATACCAGAGGCAGCACATTCTTTACAGACCACACAAAAAAAGGAAGCAGGGGTTATGACTTCTATTGTTGGTTGTACCAATAGTAAGATCTTGAGTAACCACTCACAGCCCTAAACCCCAGCGCCTCACCTGCAACACACGTGAAGATTAGCTAGCTGATGGCTAATTACGTTGGCATTCCCAGGATCAGTGATGCTGTGATTCACCTGGAACCCTGGGACAGAGCAGCCACATCCACTACACTTCCATGCTGGCAACTCCATCCTGACTGTATTCTTTCTTCCCTCACCACCTCCTTCCACAAACTTCCAGAGTGCCAGAGTGCTCTTCTCACTCAACGGTTTTACTAACCAGTCAAAGAGAGACTGCTTTTTTTTTTTTTTTTAAGAACAAGGAGAAACCCTCTATTCTTTTTTGTTGTTGTTGCAGTTTTTGGCCGGGCTGGGTTTGAACCTACCACCTCTGGCATATAGGGCCAGTGCCCTACTCCTTCAGTGAGCCAAAAGTGCCACCCGAAACCCTATATTCTTTAGAGCCATGATCCCCAATCCTCGGGCCACAGACTGACTATATAGTCCATGGCCTGGTGGGAACCAGGCCACACAGCAGGAGGTGAGCGGTGGGCAAGTGAGTGAAGCTTCACCTGTACTTACAGCCGCTCCTGAGCACTTGCATCACTATCTCAGCTCCGTCTTCTGTCACATCAGTGGTGACTTTAGATTGTCATGGGAGCACAAACTTCAGGGTAAGTCGCATGTGAGGGATCCAGGCTGTACACTCTTTATGAGTCTAATGTGCCCTGTGCCCAATCCAAGAAAAATTAGAAAACTTCTCTGCCATGAAACCAGTCCCTGGTACTGAAAAGGTTGGAAACATAGCCTACTGTCCCTCCTGGAACTCTAAAAAACGACAGAAGCATAACATCTTTCTAGTGTCAGAAATCATCTCTTTAAATGAAAAGGACAGGCCTGTTGCAGTGGGAGGCTGAGGTGTGTGGATTGCTTGAACTCAGCAAGAGTGAGACCTCATCTCTACTAAAAATAGAACTAGCCGGGCGTGGTGGCAGGTGCCTGTAGTTCCATCTACTGGGGAGGCTGAGGCAAGAGAATTACTTGAACCCAAGAATTTGAGGTTGCTGTGAGCTGTGATGCCATGACACTCTACTCAGGGTGATGGAGTAAGATTCTGTCTCAAAAGAAAAAAAAAAAAAAAGAAAGAAGAAAAGAAAAAAGAAAAAGAAAGAAAACTGAAAAGAAAAAGGAGTAAGAAAAAAAAGGAATGGTTGGAAGATATACTAATCACAGGCCTTTAAAAAACTCCACAAAGATAAGTGCTTTCCTGGAGTCATCAGAGCAAGAAATCTCACCAAATTGAGATGTTAAGCTAATCTCTCCCAAAGAGGTGGCAATAGAAACCTCCCTTTTCTGTGACTATTTCATTTTTTCCTCACTCCATCTGCTCAGAGTTACCAACCCTCTAAGTGGCGAGATTGCTGGAGGATTATAAATTCATGGGAGGAAATTCAGAGGAAAATTAATGACACTGTCTCAAGTAGCCAGTAAAATTGTTCAGTTTAATTTCCAAATGAAAAGCAAAAAGCCATATATTTAAAATAGTTTAATTTGCACACAATGTTAAGAGTTATAGTAAAATAGTACACGAATGAAATATGTGTCAGTTGTTGTAAATTATAAAAAAGAGAATATCTTTGTAGAAAGCCTCTGTATTAATTTTGGATTTTATACAAATGCTTTATATGGCACTTTTCACAAAGCACATTAAAAATAAACTATATCCATTATGGCATTTTAGGCAAATGTCATATTCTATTAACAAATCAGCGCAACCACCTTATATAAAGCCTGTATTAGGCTCCTTAGACAAAAAAAAAAAAAAAAAAAAAACAAGGAGAGAATAAGGCAGGGCCTCTGATTTAAAGTAATTTACAATCTACTAGAAATACTATACACAAGAGATAAAATATTTTCAAATACACATATAGTCACACACACAAAACATGTAATGTTAACTTTGTCAGCTCCTGCTGAACTGACTGCCATATACCTAGTAAAGAGATTAAGTGTTATAGTTTAATCCTAATACCAGCCTTCCAAAATTCCTTTGACGGGTAAGTAAACGAATTTGGAGCCCCTTCTCCTAGTTACATACTTGGTAAGACACAAACCAATATTTGAACTTAAAGTCAAACTTGAGCCTCCATTCACTTCATTGTGCTACCAATTAAAGTGTGGTAGAAAATTTAATAACAAGAAAAACTCATTTAATAAAAAAATAAGAAAATTCCATTTATAATAGCATCAAAAAGAATAAAACAGGAATACATTGAAGAAAGGAAGTATAAAAGTTGTTCACTGAAAGCCACAGAATACTGCTAAAATAAATTACAGAATACCTATATAAAGGGAAAGCCATCCACTGGGCCTCTGGGGACACCTGGGTGAGAGATACAAAGCCTGCTCCAGCTCTCCCTCCTATCCACACTCCTTCTTTCGGAGTAACAGTCTTGCCTTTGCTCCCATAATAATCCAGGCCCCAGAGGTTGTTCCCAACAGAAAATATGGTATAAATGAATACTTGGTGTAAATTTCGAAGGGATCACATAGTAATTCTGATCTTGCAGGGAAAATTTAAGATCCATGTTACACAGACATGCACTAGGCATTACTCTCTCCATGTAAAATATGACTCAAGCACAGGGTATTTGGGAACAGATTTATCATACAACTTAAAATAAAATTGGTTCCCACGTCTGTCAAAAATCACAGGTAGCAAACGTTTTCATAGTTTACATTGATCCTTTCCACAGCACTTTGGGTATTATCTTATTATGCAACCACCTACAAAGAATATATATGCTGCTTATCATGCAACCATCTCCAAAGAATATATATTGCACCTTTTAATAATATTTTTTCTCCAACTTTAATATCAGGTGTACCCAGATCAAGTAGAATGATTTTGATGTATTTCTTCTTTTCCTATTGGCTACAAGACTTAGCATGATCTGTTTTTTGAAATTATCTTTTACTTTTATTTAGAAATATTGGTTGTCTATTTTTTGATACTTAAGAAGAAATAAGAAGTTAACTGATGATTCCATATTGAATCTCAGAGTCAAAGCATTCAATAATAGACATACTCTTATTTGACAATGTGAATGTTACTTTCTTTGCATTACTATTATTATTCCTTAATATTTCAATGTAGCAATTGTCTGATTCCTTTTCTGAATGTATTTATGTTTGTTTGTCCTTTACAAGGTTTTTGTTTCTAATCAATCAATCAATAAACAATATATATGCTGGTCAATTTTTCTCCCCTTCCACTCACTCATTTTTCACCTTTTATAACAGGAGCCTTGAATATAAAAAAGATCAAAACATAGACTGTTTTCTGTAGCAGCAAATGAAATTTTATCATGCTATACTAGATTGAGAGGAATGTGGCTGTTACTTAGCAACACAGTATACATCATTTATTCCCCACAATGAGTTAGGAATCCTTATACTCTTATGATACTGGAGGCTCAGAAATGCTAAGTAATTTGCCCACATTTGCATAGGTAGTGTCAGGATTAGAACTCAGATCTGAGTTACTATGAAACCCGTACTCTCTTTACTAAAACTTCTTCCTCTTATGCTCTATATAATAATAGTTTGGTAAATTTTGATACAATCAACTCTTGTTATGAAGTTAGAATTGTAAATATTCCTCCAGAGATGAAAAACTGACTATCCATATTTTCTTATTTGATTAAAGGATGGTTAATATACCAATAAAGATATAATGAAAACATAAAACAGAAAGATAAAAAAAGCATAACAATATTGGCACTCTTCTTCCATTTGGCCTTTAAAATAGCTTTGAGTCCATAAATGGGTCTCACATGACCTTTAAAAATTTACTTCCCTAAGGCCAGAAGAGTATGTATAATCCACAACAAAAATCCATAACTGAACCTATTCATATATTCACATGAATTATTTAATAAAACATTTTATAAAAGAATGGAACATTAATTTAAAGAATAATGGTGATGATTCTATTCTCTGTTAAGAATAACAACAAAATTAACACAGTCTGCTGTACTTTCTAAAATTACAAATCTATTCATTAGGTTCCTAGCAAGAGAGTCATAATAATGATACAGGGAATGTTGAATTTATAGCATCACATGAAGGTTATAAACATGCCACTCTTGATAGTCTCAGTGATGACAGTGAAGCCCGGCACCAAACTCCTGCCTGCGCTCAGCTCGGCCTTCCCTCCACACCGGACAGTGGCTGTGCAGCGCCCTGTCCACAAGGAACTTTTATCAATGATGAAATAAAAATTACCAAAATGCAACTGTCGCAGCCTTTTCTCTTTGCTGCCCACCAAATGTAACTTCTACTCCCCAAGGAGTAGATCAATTCCTGTGCTCTGAGATCAAGAATTGGAAAGAATTGAGAAAAGAAAGAGGAAAAGAGAAGTGAACAGAGGACACAGGAATTTTACAGGAAAAAAAGAAAAGAACGCTGGAAGAAAGGTGAGAGAGTGGCCACAGAACCGAAGCCGTGAGTGAGAAAATAGGACTTAAGATACTTTGAGAAACTACGTGTCTTTTTCCCTCCATGTATGTGAGAGATTCCAGCAGAGATCCTGAGTCATTGTGCAACATATTTGCTCACAGCGTTGCATTTCGTCTGCGTGCTTTAACGCTTACACTCCAATAGGGCCAAACTGTGTGGGTCACCCACGTATAAATGAGCTTAGGAGGGAGGCAGGCAGGAGACAGACCCTGTTGCCTCTCCCGGGGGCAGCACTGTCCTTGAAATCCATTGTCACAGTCATATTGAAAGGGCATCTCACAGAGGGACGTCCATGAGAAGATCCCAGGGGAGGACATCAGTTTCCTATTCACCACTTCTGGGTTTTCACCTCTAAATAGCCAAGATTTTATTCCCTAGGAGTTCTCTTTGTGAAACACACCTGAGAAGGAACAGTGACAAGGTCATGGGGGCTAACATTAGTCCAAGATTCTTCAAAACTTAATGACAACAATCAAAACCTTATTTGACCCCAACCATGGATTTGCTTTCCAGAATTTCCTCATAGACAAGAAAAATCCCTTGATATAAGAAAATCCTAGAATACTCTACCCAGCATTGACAAAAAGGCTGGAATCTTTTTTTGTAAATGCACATGGTAGTGTTTATAGTATCTTTATAATTGATGTTATTTTTTAAATGCATTTCAAACATATTCTGATCTACATAAAACATTTTAAATCACATCTGACTATAGCCACATAAAATTACAATATGCCAAAGAGTAGCAAGGTGGCAAAATAGAACACACCTAAAAAATAAAAAACAACAAAAAAACCCCAAATAGTTCTGTAATGAAATCATCATGAGGAGCGGGAGGCTAATCGGGCAGCTCACCAGAGAAGGCTCAGGTGAGAGCAACTCCTGGGAGAAAAAGGAGTGTTCTCTATTTTAACAGAATGCTGAGTTTAACAGACTTATCCAAATCAATATTTCAGCCTACACACTCACACACACATACACACCATAATATTCAGAGGGTCTTAAAAGACTTATACATTCACTTGCATAAGCCTTATACATGACACCTGCTTGTCACCTGCATGTTTCTGTCTCCTGATTTGTAAAGCCCCTCTCAGGATAAGATCTGAGCTACCCATGCTAACATACATGCTTACGAAAGGAGAAGAGACCCGGCACGCACTTCCATGAGGATGCAATGTCTATTCAGCAAGAATACTTGCTGGTTAAGGAATATTTGCAATGAATCATCTGATTTCAGCAAAACACAGACATTGAAACCATTTCAAAATTGCAATTCAATGTGCTTGGAACCAACAACCTGCACAGAGATGGACAGTGGGAGGGGGCCTATCTTGCATGGCGTCAGCATGCCGTCTGCCTGAAAAGCCACTCACTGCAAAATGCTGCAGTGGAAAAGTGAGGTCCCACATCAGAGGCAAACGCAAGCTTTGTTTTTGCCATGATTTCAACAGCTGTGCCTGCCCCCTTTCTGGCATTGATGCATGTTTTATCTAACCGCAGCAAAGGAGACGATTGTGTAGTGTGGCAGCAGATACAAAAGGAGAGGATGCTGATGCAGAGGCTACAACTCGATTTCCCCAGAGACTGTACCCTCAGAAGCCCAGGAAGCTGGGCGACGCCATAATGAGAAGGAACTAACTCAATGGAGCGTGACAAGTTATCACATTACAAGTCAGCTGGAACATCTGATAGAGTCACAGTGTTTTCTCCTTGCTGTGGATAGAACAAAGAATAAGAAGTTTCTTAAAAGTTATAGCTACGAGGCAGGTCATAGGTAGAGATGACTTCTTTATCAAGTGAGGCACTGGCTTTGGTCACAAAACCTGGTGGGGTGCCAAAACACTCAGAAATCAAGATAATATTCCAATGCAATATTTTTATAAATGAAGATTCATGAAAAATATCCAAGACAAGCTAAATGTGATATTTTTTATTAAAAAAAATGAAATGACACTGCATTTTCACCACTCAACTCACCAGGATCCTGTTCCACACAGGAGGCATTAAATGAGGCCTGTGACGGGAAGCTTTACAAATACAGAGTACTGTTATCCTTGAGCACTGACTAGAGTCCACATAGGGTCCCAGACTCTCTATGAGCAGTCTCCCTTTTCTTGTGAAAGTTTGATATCACCATTATTGGTCCATTTTACAGATGGGGCAACTAAGGTTCTCAAAAGCCAAGTAGGGGGATCAGGAGTTGAACCCTGGGTGTCTAATTCCATCCTCTGTGCTCTTTCCACCCTTTAAGCCATTATTCACTAATAATGAAACACAGAGTAAAACTTGTTTAATGCATTCTAAGGACTAGAAATAATACGGAGGTCAGCTGGGGCTCTCTGATGCCTGACTTGAGGCTGAAGACTACAACATTGATTGCCTTCCCCCAAAAAGACCTATGGTTCAGTATAGAAGCTTGTTAGCAAAATCCAGCTTAGAAATAAGGTTCTAAGGATATGCAAGGTAAAATCTAAACTTGGCACAGGAAGGGGAGATAGAGAAGAATTTATAGCTCCCTTTTTTGTATTTACTGATTTTACTTTTGTTTGTAGCTATGTGTTTAGATAAAAGGTGGTACAAAGAGACCAGGTATTATTTAAATATGAACATTTTAGGAAGGGCCACTCAGCCCTTGCCCATCTGTCCTGTCCTAGAACATATTCCAACAGAGCAGTTCTCAACCTGTGGGTCACGACCCCTTTGTAACAATGAAAATACATCATGGCATTAGAAGGTTGAGGACCATTTTTCTAACACCAATCAGCAATTTTCAATCTCGTTTTATGCTGGATTTGTTCTTGAGCCATCTCGTATAGATCTGAGGTAGATCATCTTGTGGTAGATCTGAGTGCTGCTATCCCTGGTTAACCCAGGACAGTCAGTCAACAGCTGGACTATTACTCACCCTCCACATGCACTGCATTGCCAACTTTCATTTCTTACTGCTAGAGTCATTCTTAGCCTCTCTCCTAAGGGTCATGGAGAAGGAAGCTAGATTTTTGTAATAGCATCTTAACATTTTCTTAGCACTTTATAATTAAGTTCGTTAACTTCAGTTTCTTCTTTTTAGTCAGATAATTATTCTCCTTTCCTCTTGTGTCTCAAGTGAAAATGCAGTTGCTCTACACGTGTAAATTTAGGACAACAGTCCTTCTAGCTCTAAAGTGCTGTGTCAATGTGTCTACAAAGGTGTGCTGAAAACAAAGATAGAAGAAAAGAAATGTAAGCATGTAGGGGGGATGAATCAGAAAAGAGGGCCTGGGGAGGGGTTAAGAAAAACAAGGTAAGACCACCTCAGGTGTCATACATTAGGAGCAGAGGCTTCATTTTCAACAGGAGCAAAAAAGTAACAGGTGTCAGGCTGTAACCTGGGGAGAGGATGTGGGAGTGGGAAAACAGAGGGAGAAAGATAATACCATATATTATAGACACAATAAATGTGTTTTCACAAGCTCCCAAGTAATTCTGATGCTACTGAAATCTGAAAGCCACGGGGCTACAGCAATGCATTTGTTTAAAGGTATTTTCCTTAAATTACTGTGTCAACACCAAAATGACTAGCAGGGAAGTGGGAGAGCTCTAAGAACTGGGGAGAATCTGGCAAGAGCTCTTGGCAAATGAGGATGTGATAGACAAACTTACGCCCAACACTAGTACAGATGTTCCTAAAAATGTGGTTAGCATGATACAACTCCTGTCCATATGATGATGAGATGCCAAACTACTGATCTGTCCCAAGACCACAGTTCCATAACCAAAAGAAGAGGCAAAGTTTACCTCCAACCATACGAGGGTGCTCCTGAGTAGGAGAAAGGGAAGTAGCTCTGGCTCAGTCTAGGTCAATTGTGGTGAGGAGAGATGGTTTGGGATGCTGTTAGAGCAGTGAGGTGGCCAGAGGTAGCTGCTAACATAATTAAAAAGAGCAAGTAAAGTTTTAGCAAGAAAAAGAAAGTTTATTAATGACTTTCACAGCAAGCTGGGCCCCATCCTAGTGACTGCAGACTCCAAGGAAAGCACATACGGGTTTTATACGCAACTTTGAGGAGTATCATCTACTTCTTAGAAGTCTCCCATTGTCTTAATTAACTCTGTTCTCAAAACTTCATAGAAGACTCCCAGGGTCTTAATAAACTGTTTTCAGGACCTTGCCCACTTACAAGGTATTGAAAACAATGCACCTGCAAGATCGTAATAACAACCCACGCACAAAGTCTTAATCAGCCTTATTTCCATAATAGGCTTATTTCCAAGTCAGCCTGACCCAGACAAATCCTAAATATCCTGACCCAATCTTCCATCCACCCTTCTCATGTCTAGCTAACTGCCTAACAATGCTACTATTGGCAACGTATGATGCTATGTTACAACTTATAGAATTTATCCCAAATTCCTGGAGTGATAAGGAGGAAATAGGAAATTAAAGCCTATATAACAAAAAGGGGAAGAGAAGAAAAAAATTATTTTCATGTGATTCCATTCTGAGCAACAAGCATCAACACATCATGCCAGGTTGGGACCAAAGCTATAGACTTCTACATCCCACTGCTGAGAAATGCAGAATTCAATGTCTCAAATAGATCTGAGGGCACTGAAGAATATTAACTTGGAGGACAAAAAAGGAATGCTAATGTTCGCTCTTATGTTTTAGCAATCTTGGAAAAATGAGTCTGATGAAGAATAGGAAATAGGAATAGGATGTCTCCTTCCTGCTTGGCAATCACAAAATCTGAAAGTGATCACAGCAAAATGCACAGGGAGCATATTTCGGAGGAGCCTGATACCTGCCTTCTGTATACCTATCATTCTAATTGATCACTATGTTAATCAAGACGCTTTTGAGAAATATTATCTTTTGGGTCCTCAAAAGCTTGTTGGTGATTAATTACTTTTACGGGTCAAAGGAAAGTATACGTAACTCTTGACTAGATTTCATTATTAAAGCGTTAGCATTCAGTCTTTCTTTACTATATTAATTTTCTTTAAAGGAAAACTGTATCTTGAAATTAAAAATAAATTCAGTCCAGAACTCTGCAGAAGAGATTCACAGATACAGTGGAGACTCCCAGGTGGTTATCATTTGCTCCTACCCAGGCCAGATGACAACTGGCTGCAACAGGTGAAAGGAAAGAGAAGGACGGCAGCCTTGGGCAGTTCTCACAACGAGATCATGACTTGCCTTTGTATTTAGATTTTAAATCTAACCAAGCAGAATTGTATATCTATTTTCCAGCTAGTTTATCTAAGGCCCTGTAGCTTTTATGGAAGCTTTTAGGAAAAACTTGCATGTGTCATAAACACCACTTGTGCTCCTATAAGTGCTCCCCAAAGCACTGCTAGTTGGTGAGCAGGTGTCTACCTGGTTCACCTCTAATTCTCACAGCAAAAACTTGAGCTTTTATTATTGACATGGGGGAACTGAGACTCAGGTAGGTGACACAACCAGCCACTTACTTGGTAAAATGTCAAAGCTAAATTTAAATGCCAGCCAGTCAGATTTCAAAGTCTGTCCTTTGACCCCCACCTTCTGATATTATCACTATGTTTTGTTGGTTCTCATTAATTAAAGGGAAGCTCTCTAAGCCACTTATGTTTAAACTTTAGTTCTCCTATCTCAAGATAACTACCTTTTCCTTTCAGAAGACAAAGAAAAAGTTGAATTCATGGAGTGGCATCTTTACCTGGGGGAGGGGGTGCAGAAAAAGTGCACAGTTCCTAGAAAGTGTGACTGACATGCAACATGGGAGAACAGAAATGTACCGTCTCACAGATCTGGAGGTTAGGCTGGCTCCCTGACGGAGAACGCGCTCCATGACTCTCTCTTCCACCCGCAGGTGACCTCAGCAGTCCTTGGTGGCCTTTTGGCTTATGCGGTCTAAACTAAGCTCTGCCTCTGCCATCACCTGGTGTTCTCAATATGTTTGTGTCCAAATTCCCTTCTTCTTGTGAAGACACCGTTCATACTGCATTCAGGCTACTAAGATTTTATTTTAATCTGATTATACCTGCAAAGACTCAGTTTCCAAATAAGGTCACATCACTAGGTACCAGAGGTCAAGACTTGAACAAATGGTTTCGGTGACATAATCTAACCCATAACAGTCTCTCGCCTCCTGAAAAAGAGGATGAGGTCCTTTTGAAGAACACTCTTCTCAGTGGCTTCACTAACCAGAGAAATCCTTCTAGGCTGCAGTGGTTCTCAACCTTCCTAATGCCTCCTAATGCTGTGACCCTTTAATACAGTTCCTCATGTTGTAGTGACCCCCAACCATAAAATTATTTTTGTTGCTACTTCATAAATGTAATTTTGCTACTGTTATGAATCATAATGTAAATATCTGATATGCAGGATGTATTTTCATTATTACAAAGGGGTCGCAACCCACAGGTTGAGAACTGCTGCTCCAGAGTATTCTATCTGTATTGCTGTATTCTGCAATTCAAATTCACATTGGTGATCCTCCCCTGCTTCTGGAATGCCTATTATTACAGGGCTTTGCAAATCAAAACAAACTACTGACCTCACTGAAAATTTCACCTGTGATTTGTCTCCTCAATTGATGACAACCAAAAATATTCTATCCATTCCGAAAAAGCCACTTTTTGGTTTAAAAGCCACTTTTAAACTGTGATCTCTGCAGAACTCTCCTGTGATCCTACAAACTTCCTCTTTGACCTCTGTTCCCTGGTGGGTTATTTTCTCTGGGATGTTGAACTTTTTTTTTATTATTATTAAATCATAGCTGTGTACATTAATGCAATCATGGGGCACCATACACTGATTTTATAGACCGTTTGACACATTTTCATCACACTGGTTAACATAGCCTTCCTGGCATTTTCTTAGTTATTGTGTTAAGACATTTACATTCTACATTTACTAAGTTTCACATGTACCCTTGTAAGATGCACCACAGGTGTAATCCCACCAATCACCCTCCCTCTGCCCATCCTCCCCCTCCCTCCCCTCCCTTTCCCCTTTCCCCCTATTCTTAGGTTATAACTGGGTTATAGCTTTCATGTGAAAGCCATAAATTAGCTTCAGAGTAGGGCTGAGTACATTGGATACTTTTTCTTCCATTCTTGAGATACTTTACTAAGAATATGTTCCAGCTCCATCCATGTAAACATGAAAGAGGTAAAGTCTCCATCTTTGTTTAAGGCTGCATAATATTCCATGGTGTACATATACCAGAACTTTTTATGTTCTGCCCTCTGATTTCCGTGATCAGGACTTTCTCCCTTACATTCCATATTTTACTAGTTGTGGGCACTGCGAATAATCACATTTGTCTTTCATTGCTCACATTTCCAGGCGTACTATACCTTTCCCAGAGAGGATGCTGACTGAATGTTTGACAGATTGACAGATATGCTGTCAAAGGTTCAGAACATCGTGCATCTGTACAATGATGGGATGAATCTAATGTCAATTCATGTCTTTGAGCCCTGACTTACACATCAGTAAAATGTAGGCAATAAAAACTATTTTGCCTTGATACCACAAAACCACAGAGAAATCTTTAAAAAAGCTTCTTCGTATGATTTATTGCACATGGTAAATATTGAATAACTACCTATTGGCTGTGAATGTGTTAATTTCCTGACTCTGCCTTAGTGCTTTAGTGAAAATTCTTTGTTCTTGACCAAGGCATATAAACCAAAGCTACAGCATGGATTTGGGATACTTCCTTTTCTTTCTAGACAATCAACTCAGGTGTACCTGGGAAAATCACAGTCCTTTGCTGTTTCTGTTGGGTTCAGTTGCTCTTAATTTTCTGTTCTGACTCATTTAATAAAGGTTACGAGGTGGCTGGCTCCTCACTGAGATTTAAACCTGGCCACCACGTTTAGCCATCCTGTATAATAAAGCCTCCCGCATGTTAACTGCCACAGATTGATGTACTCCTGAGGCACAATGTTTGCTTACACACACCACCATCAGCAGCAGGTGCTCAGTGAAGAATGGGTTGAAATGCACCTCCCCACTTCCATCTGTGGTTCCTCTTCCAGACACCTCAGTGCTTCCTTCTAAAAAGGAATATTGTCTATTGCTTCTATTTGCCAATGTGAAATAAAATTCATACACCTTTCCCTTGCGAGGTGGACTTTACCTAACAATTGCAATCAGTGTAACCTGGCTTATTGTACCCTCAATGAATCCCCAACAATAAAAAAAAAAATTCAATATAATGCCCTAACTACAATATGAAGAAGCAAAGCAAGAATAATTACTTAAAATGAAAAAAAAAAAAACATGCATCTCCATACACAAACAATCAAGCATGCCTGCAGGAGAAGAAAAAATGAAGAGTCAGAAGCTCTGAAGTTGTGTGCTCAAAAGCAGCAGTACAACTTTCGAAAACTCTGAGTGGAAGTAGGGGTTTCTAGTCTATTTGGATAATCATTGTGACTATGATAGCTACAAAGTCAAGCTGAGAGTCTTATGTACATATTATTTGTGTCACTATTTGGGATAAGATTTTCCAAAATGGTGAATGCTTGGTAAGTTCTCAACAAAAATAGTATGGCCTTCTTTTGGCTTAGATGGTGGTTGTGTTCCTGAAAACTTCAGCATATGTCAAATTATGCAAAAGTTACTTTATGTACACACACACACATCTGTGTGTGTGTCTATATATATGTTTGTATGTGTGAGTGTGTGTGTGTGTGTGTGTATATACACATATATATATATAGAGAGAGAGAAAGAGTGGGAATTTATGTTTCCTCTCCCTAAACTGTAACATGAATTTTGGATATCAAAGTACGCAGAGCAATTAATTTTGTGTGCAGGACTGGCTTTCATTTTAACGAACATCTGGAGAG